>NC_142068.1:68741250-69459375 GCF_059756535.1 Pantherophis guttatus | reverse complement strand
CTTTGGATTTGAAGCCTTCTTGGTTTCATCATTACTAAACACATACCATTATGACTGCATCACTTTTATTAAATTGCAAATTATTTCAATCATGTTTATTGCTTGTAATTATTATTGCCTTGTCCCTAAATTAATATGTCATAAGAGAATGGACATATTGGATTTCTTCTTTTTAATACAACTGCTTTTTAAATGCAGTAGCCTTCTAGTGAAAATGATGAGAGGAGAACAGATTATTGAATGTATTATCCTGGACCAATAGCTCTAATGACCTAATGTAATTCATAATACTGATTACAATTATTTTCTATATTAATATTTGTAAAGTACCTGGCGTATACTAGGATTGAGGAGGTAGAAAAAATGCCCAAATTAATGGGTAAAGCGTCTCCATAAGGAATAAATTTTGTTACCATACAAAACAATCCTTCCTCACATAGATGCTAATCGCCAAGCTTCTGGCAGTGGGTAGCTTTTTCAGACATACCTTACATATATTCTACTTTGCACTGGTTAGCTTCCTGACTGCCACATTTGTATTAATTGAAATTTTTGAACATTTTCATATAGAATGTATTGTATTCATAGATCTGTCTAGGCAGGAATACCAGCTTTACAATACAAAATTTAGAAAATGGAATGTCCTGTCACAAAAGTAGAGTATAAAGCATTCCTGTCTTTGCTGAAGTTGAACCTACTATGTATTTTTCTTGAAAAATAACAGCGATCAACATTCAAGATCATTAATTCATACACATAAGAGTTATAATGATATTTTAGAAGTAATTTTGATGACATGAATGCTGGTTGATAAAAAGTTGGTATTAATAGTTATATAATGTGTATGTGTATATATATATATATATATATATATACATTCAGTGTGATTATTCTATGCAGGTGTTTTTTTTTCTTGATTTAAAATAACCTTTATCATATATCTCCATTTTTAAATTTCAGTTTTTAACCTTCACTTTTTCAATTTACTGTTTCTATTTTAGGGTGGCCCTTATCATGACCTCTTGCACAGTGTCTTGGGAGCATATACATGTTACAGACCTGATGTAGGATATGTAAGTATTTGTACAGTGTTGTCAATCTTTCAACAACAATGACAATAATAAAGTAGAATGATTGTGGAAAAGAAAGCAAAGGTAGTATTAATAATAATCAAAGTTCTTGATGCAATCCCAAACTATCTGAAGCACAACTTGAGTACCATGGGCATTGACAAAAATCACAATCAGTCAGTTGCAAAAGGCAGCTTTACTTGGATCAGTTTATATCCTGTGACAATACTTTTAACACCATCAAACAACATCTTCCTATCTCAAATCCCTAGAAAGGATTTGATAGGTGGATTAAAATGCCAAAACCAGTCTAAACATTTGGCTGACTCTGCGACTAACTATAATAATGATAATAAGGTATTAAATTTGTATGCTTTCCAACTCTCAACAGCCTGGGTATTTCACAACAATGAAATAGAAATCACAATAAAATCAAAGCTTCCGTAATTTATTATATTGATATATATGATCATTGATATGGTTATAAACATATGCTTTATAAACTGAGTCAATTATCACAAACTTAGCCTTTTGACCCCAAAAGGGAAAACATGTTCTGTTACACTTTGTTTCCATAGTTGAAATTCAATTCTGTTGCTGTCTAGGGAATTCTGAGAGTTGAAGTCCACTCCTCTTAAAGTTGCTGAATTTGAGAAACTGGTGTAACTATTCTGCTGTAAGGTATTTCATATCAAAGGGTGATCTTCCTAATACTGTAACTCCTTGTATAGTCACTAGGAATACAGAAGAGATATCCCCAGCAAATATAAATATCTCAAGGTATCTAGAGATATCCTAGATATCTCGAGATACTTCTTGGTAAACATGTACAGGATTGTACTACTTTAAAGTGACACTCTAGACCAGGGGTGTCAAACTCGCACCATCACGGCGGTGTCACATGACGTATCGGGACTGTTTTCCCCTTTGCTAAACCGGGCGTGGCCAGTGCGTGACACATCTGGCCTGCAGGCTGGGAGTTTGACAGGCCTGCTCTAGACCAGGGGTGTCAAACTCGATTTCATTGAGGGCCACATCAGGGTTGTGTTTGACCTTGGGGGGCCTAGCGGGCATGGCCAGGGTGTGCATGGTCAGCTTGATGTCCTGCAGCCCTCTGCCAGTGAAAACGGAGTCCTCTTGCAAGTGGCCGTCGCAGCCGAAAATGGCCGTGTGCAGCCCTTGCGAACTCCATTTTCGCTGGCAGAGGCACCGCAGGCCAGCCCTTCACTGTTTCCAGGGCTGCCCCGCGGGCCAGATCTAAGCACCCTGCAAGCCGGATCCAGCTCGCGGGTCCTGGAGTTTGACTCCCCTGCTTTAGACAAATGGAAAGTAGAAAGATATTGCTGAGAATCATTGTATGTATAGAATGTATTCATTCACCCACCTATATTTCCTTCCATTCTTCTATACATGCTTAGAAACATGTACCAAATGTTAGCTATCTAAAATAAAATATTGAGCATCTTTAACTCCCGATGGGCATATTTTTTTCTATATGCATAATCACGGTTATTTTTAGACTAAAGTATAATTCAGCAAGTAAATGAATGAAAAAAGGAGTATCTGGTTCAGAATAAGCTGCCCATCTTATTGTCATAATTTGGTAAAATTCCAGTTTTCAAAAATACTAAAACTTCAGCCGTAGCATAAAAACGAGTCTTTTACTTGGTATACTCAAAACTTGTTTGTCTGTCTGTCTGTCTGTCTGTTTGTGTGTTAAAGGTCCAGGGAATGTCTTTCATTGCCGCGGTTCTCATACTTAATCTGGAGGAGGCAGATGCTTTTATTGCCTTTGCAAACCTTTTGAACAAGCCATGCCAGCTAGCCTTTTTTCGTGTGGATCATAGCATGGTATGTGCCCGTATTATGACATTTTACTATTATTTGACTTGATTTCTTCTTACCGCAAAATGTTCATGGACAAATAAGTAGATGTTCCTATTGAAGTCAGTGGCATTCCTAGTTTTCGAAACACCAAAGCTTTATATACATCCTTATAGCTAACAGGTATTTGCACCCAAGGAGCTTTGCCAGCAGCAAATACATCAGTAGAACGTGTTGTCCCGTTGCAGAAGTGTTGCATTTTTCAGAATCTGCACATTCTATTTTCAGTTCCTCTAGTTTTCTCTGACATAATGGTAATCCTTGCAGTCTTTTTGCCTTTTGGACAAAGAGAAAGCAAGAAGGAAATAATACTCTGATTACTTATGCCTAGTAACACATGTCTTAGATACACTAGGGTTGGATTACTGTAACAAAGTCCTCATTGGGTTACCTTTCAGAAAACACTTCAGAAGTTGCAGTTCTTCTAAAGAACGTTGCTGCCAGGAAAATATTGGGCATATTCTTGCATTGTTCCACTAGCTGCCAATATGTTTGGTCCAGAATATCTAACGTTTCCTACTATACCAGAAGTGGGGGTACTTGTGCCTCTCCAGTTGTTACTGAATTACATGCTGGGGAATTCTGGGAGTGGAAGTCCACTCATTGTAAAGTTGCCAAGGTTGAGAAACACTATCTTAGAACCTTCTCTGTCTACCTACAATATAGAGTGGAAAGGGTGACGAAATTAGATCATTTTTGGTATTTGCACCAGTATTGTACGACATTGCACCTGGTGAAACTCTGGTGGTCTGGCCTCTGGTTATGTTTTGCCCTTAGTGAAGATAGTGTCGTATGGGGAGGCTTCATTTGATCTGTTGTGCTAAAGTTTGTTACTAAGTCATCTTTGTGTATTTTTATAATTTTATTGTATTTTTAATGTAGTGCATGTTATACGGTGTTTAGATTATTTTAAAGGGTATGCAGCCACATTTATTGTTGTTGTTTTCTCCCTAAAATATTTTAGTTTGTTTTTCAGTTGAATTGTACAGCTGTTACGATGTTAGATTACAGATGGACAAAATTCTGAAGTGATTTGTCTTGATCTGATTTCTTTACAGCTCAAAAACCTGGCAATTTTAACAGGGGTGTATAGACTTATATTCACTGTATCTATGAACAGTGTTTACTACTACAGGTAGCCCTGAATTTACAACAGTTTAGTGACCATTCAAAATTACAACGACACTGAAAAAAATGACTTATGACCATTTTTCACACTTATGACCATTGCAGCATCCCCATGGTCAGATGATTTACGTTTGGATGCCTGACAACTGGTTCATATTTATGACGGTTGCAGCATCCCGGGGTCATGTGATCACCTTTTGCGACCTTCTGGCAAGGAAAGTCAATGGAGAAGCCAGATTCACTTAACAACCGGGTTACTAATTTAACAACTGCAGTGATTCGCTTAACAAATGTGGCAAGAAAAGTTGTAAAATGGGATAAAACTTACTTAACAAATTTCTCACTTGGCAACATAAATTCTGGGCTCAGTTGTACTTGTAAGTCGAGGACTGCCTGTATCTCTGTAAGTGTTTCTCAACTTTGGCAACTTTAAGATGTGGACTTCAACTCCCAAAATTCCCCAGCGAGCAATCTTAAATTTGTCAAGGATGGGAAACACTGGCCTACATTGCAAGGGTAATTAAAAGCTGGAGTCATTCACCCTGAGTGTTTGAATATCAGATAAATTATTTCTCAACTGCATAATCTGCTGTACAGTAATCGCAATTTCACTTAAAGATTTACTATTTAAGTAAGGCATACTCTACTCTGCAAGCTAATGTATAATTCTGCAGAAGTTTCAGTTTTGTATGTTTTCCTGAATTTTGTATTTTTCTCCCCTTTCTTTGCAGATGCTGAAGTACTTTGCAGCATTTGAAGTATTTTTTGAGGAAAACCTGCCTAAACTGTTTCATCATTTTAAATCCTATAATCTTACCCCCGACATATACTTGATAGATTGGTACGTTGAAAACTTAATGGTCACATCATGCCACAGTGATAAACTTTCAAGTGAAGTTAAATACAAGCCAGATTTTAACAGGCATTCTGGGATTCCTTGTGACTGAAGGTGAAAGTTCGTTCTCCAAGCTTGTGGGTTGGTTTCTAAACATTTTGTTACCAGCTAGGTAACATCTTCTTTTTTTAAAAAAGTTTTTTATTAGTAGTTCAAAATTAAAAATATTGGACATAGATATGACATCACTGGTCCCAAGCATCTTCCAACACTTTAAATTAATACATAATATACTAATCATAATATAATAATATATTCTTTAGACCTTATACGTTATTTAAACATAGTATAATAATAATTTATACCTTATTCCTATACAATTATACATATCTATACCTACATGTACCTATCTATACAATTCACATACATATTCATCTATAATAACATATATGATTCTAGTCTAAAACACTATGCATTTGTCTCGGCTATCCTCCTTTTATCTACATTCATAGAATTTTGCCCAGATTTTATAGTACAATGTTTTGCTTTTATCCTTGAGTTCCAAGATGAGTATCCATTTCTGCGCAGTTGAAAATTTATAGTAGTATTTCCTCTTCAGTTGTGGTGTCTTTTTCTTTCCACTTCTGCGCAAAGGCTATCCGTGCCACTGTAAGTATATGCAGTAATAGATAATTTATGTCTTTCTTGTATTTGCCCTCTGTCATTCCCAAAAGAAAAAAATTATTTATTTATTTATTTATTAGTCGCATTTCTATGCCGCCCAACTCCCTAGGGATTCTGGGCGGCTTACAGCAAAAAAACAATGAACAATCTCCCATAAAATTTTTTTAAAAGAACATTAAAAACCCATACACTCCATTCCATGGCCGGTTTGACCAAAATTCCGGTTTGACTTCTATGTTTATTAATAAAATTTCTTCCAACCAACTCTTTATCAGATTCCAATATTTTTTTGCCTTTGGGCATTCCCACCACATATGATAGAAGTTCCCCGGAGCCACCTCACACTTCCAACATGCCGAAGAATTTCCCTTATTGATTCATGCTAATCTTGTGGGGGGAGGTGCCACCTATAAAACATCTTATGTAAATTTTCCTTACACGAAGTTGCTAATGTGATTTTTAAATTTTTTTTGCCATAGAGTCTGCCAATTGTCCAAATCGATACTATGACCAAAATATTTACTCCAAATTATCATTGTTTCTTTGACTTGTTTCTCAGGCTAGGTAACATCTTCAGTGGAGTTTAGGGGATGTCGGTGTCGAGTGTTCCACTGAAGACGTTACCTATCCTGGTAACAAAACATTCGGAAACCAACCCACAAGTTTGGAGTGCAAACCTTCACCCTCATCCTACACCTGAGCTACAGATATTCGCCATTATTGCAATCCTTGTGATTGGTTAAGGATATCTGGTTAGGAGAACAGAAGTAACTGTAACACGTATGCATAAGGCACAGAGGAGTAAACAAGAGAATGGGATTTAACTGGTAGATGGCTTATTGAAGTTTAAACCATGGGTTTAACCTTCAATTGCTTATTAAAACAAAAATAGTTTTCTGCCTGGCCAAATAAGGTTGGTAAATATGAGAAAAGGAGAATAAACGGTGTTTCACCTAACTAGTTTATGAGCTAAATTTTGTCACTAAAAATAAATTCCTGGATTGAACTGCATCCCAAAGAAAAATCTGCTTCTTACAATATTATGTGTTCACATTCTGCTATGAACACTATTGTAGCACCAAACACAGCAGGCAATTTTTTAAAAATGCGGTACTGAAATCTAGTCAGTGGATACAATGGGTTTTTATCTAAATAGAATACATATCCACTTATTAAATTGGCTTTTCTTTTTGGAGTCTTAAGAGTTAGTGTTGACTTTAGGCAACTGGACAAGTCCCTGCCATTTTCTTGACAAGATTTCAGAAGGAGTTTGTCAGTGCCTTCTTCCTAGGGTTAAGAGAGACTGGCCCACAGTCACTCGGTTGGCTTTGTGCTGATGGCAGGATGAGAACTGGTATCTTAACCGCTACACCAAACTGGCTTTCTAATCTTCATATTACAGCACTTCGCTTGGAATGTAGGAGGTACACTTGGAAGTGGAGAGAGAGTTGTTGCAAATGAAACGTCTACTGGTGTTTCGTTCCTTAACTCAGATGGTTTATCTAGATTAAATAATCACTGATAGTGCAAGAGAAATTAGAGGGTGTGGTGTTTTGCCCTCACATGCCTGATTCTTTTTTATTTCAAAATACAGGATCTTCACCCTGTACAGCAAGTCACTACCCCTTGATTTGGCCTGTCGAGTTTGGGATGTCTTTTGTAGAGATGGAGAAGAATTTTTGTTCAGAACTGGATTAGGAATCCTTAGGTTATATGAAGATATTCTCCTGCAGATGGACTTTATTCATATAGCACAGTTTCTAACAAAGCTACCAGAAGATATCACATCGGAGAAGCTCTTCTCGTGCATTACATCTATTCAGATGCAGAATAGTAACAAAAAATGGGCTCAGGTAAGTACTAACTATATGTAACGGATAAACGTTTAATTTTATTAGAAAGCAACTCTCAATTTAAAAGATGCAGCCACGAACAGAGATGGAGATTAACCTTGTCTAGGAAAATAAGGCTTTACTGTTGCTGAATGAAGGTGGTTGCTTTAGGAATAGCATTCTTGGAATGGACACCACCACTGACAAGGCCTTAAACTCTCTGGCCACCTGCCACATACATGTAGTCCTTGATTTACAACTACAGTTTGGACCAGAATTTCCGTTGCTAAGCAAGGCAATTGCTGAGTCAATTTTATGACTTTTTTTTTGCTATCATTAAATGAACCACTGCAGTTGTTAAGTGAATCATGCAGTCGTTAAGAGAATCCAGCTTCCCCCCCATTGACTTTGCTTGTCAGAAGCCAGCTGGGAAGGACACACATGGTGATAACCCTGGCATGCTGCAACCATCCTAAGTGCCTAGCAATTGCCAGGTGCCCAAATTTTGATCACTTGTCTGTGGGAATGATGCAGTGGTTGTTAAGTGGGAGAAGTGGTTGTAAGTAACTTTTTTTCAGTGCCATTGTAACTTTGAAGAGTTGCTAAGTGACTGTTTGTAAATCAAGGATTGCTGAGACATCTGAAAAGCATTTATTGAAAATATTGCCTATAGACAGGGACATGCAGATAGCGTTTTAAGAACTGCTGAAACCATGAAGGACTTTAATGATTAAAACCTGCACTGTGAGTTCAGTTGCTGTAGTTGAGGCAATATGATTTTATATAGTCCCAGATAGTTTAATAACTGTAATTTGGAAAAGAGTTTGTATATGTCACATCACCTTAATCTGAAAATTATCAGCAAATTGGTGAAAGTAGACTTTCATTGTCCATGCAGTTCCTTTCTCTAGAGCAGGGGTGGGAAACTGTGGCCCTTTTACAACCTGTGGACTTCAACCCCCAGAATTCCTGAGACAGCTTGACAGGAATTCTGGGAGTTGAAGTCCACAGGTTGTAAAAGGGCCACAGTTGCCCACCCCTGCTCTAGAAAGAAGTGTGTAAGAGATTACTTGTGTCTTAGGTGATACAATGAACACTCACAGGCTGTGTACTTAAGTTAGGGGAGCTGCAGTCCTGGATAAGAAGTGCCAATGAACCATCCCCCAAGAATCATTTATCTAGACCAGGGGTCCCCAACCCTTGGGCTGTGGTCTCCTGCTGGGCCACGGCCCATTCAAAACCAGGCTGCACAAGTGGTGAGCAAGTGCATGTGCACCTCCACTTCCACAAGTAGCAGGCACTCGTGCGAAACTTGTTGTGCTCACGGTAGGCACTTACGCAGAACCATCCCTTCTCTCACCCTGCTGGGCCACCGTGGCCCATTCAGAACCGGGCCATGCAAGTGGTGGGAGTGTGTGTGTGCACGGGGGGACTTTACTTGTGCAAGTGGCGAGCACTCGTGCGCAAAGCTCCATTTGTGCAAGTGCAAATGGAGCTGTGTATGCTGATGCGCGCTCCTGCCACTCACACAGAACCATCCCCCAGGACGCCTAGCCGGAAGGTTTGGGGACCACTGGTCTAGATTGAGTTGATTGTTTCTCATTGTTGATTGATCTATCATTTCCAGAACCAGATGTAAAAACAATACGAAAATTATTTCAACACAGAGATACAGAAATAAATATGTTAGATGCAGTCCTTGCATCCCTGCTGTCAGGGATTTTCTAACTTTCAGAAATTTAACAAGTTATCATAGTTGCATTTTTTTCAAAGAACATGCTATGATCATGATACTGCTGATTATAAGGCTTCCTAGATGGTTTATTGAAATTTAGTTGAAATTGTTATTACTTTGGATACATTAGAGCTGATTATTCTTATATTAGCATATACTCCTTAAACCCTCCTTACGCTACTATATGTTGAAATCAGTTGGGTTTGGGTCTTAAGTTACTCATGATTAACTAAATCATGACTGACTGAGTGAGTGGATTCCTTAATCTATCACATAAAGGCTTGTTATTTGGTTCTCTGTTTATAATTAATTATTATAAAACTAATATTGAGCTGTTGAAAAATAGGGGTAAGGGAATGATGGAAAGTAAACGGTTATGATTTACGACAGATGAGGAAACCTTGCAGAAATGGCTAATTTTTATAAATGTTAAAAAGGACTGAAGTTGTGGCCCATTTTTAAGTTTTATTTTAAAAACTGGTTTTCAGGTGTTTGCCTCATTAATGAAGGATAGCAAAGAAGGAGACAGGAACCATAGTCCAGCACTAAAAAGCTAACTTCCAAGTTCAATTGGAAAAACCACTTGGTTGTGAAAGAATTCTTCTAAAACATCTTCTCAGTGAAAACCACTAAAAACGGCTTCAGAGACCGAAGAAGAAACAGTATTGACTGAACGCAGTGGTGGAATTTGACGGTCCTTATCCTGCTGCCAGTATTAAAGACCTCTTTTGTGAGAAGATTGCTTTTCACAGGAAGCAGAACAATAAAGTATGAAACTGAGAAAGTGGCTATCGCATATTTAATATTTAAAGTTGAACGCAATAACATTTGTAATAACTTTTGTTGGTACTTAAAATTTTGAGGGATACCTTTTTTATGATTACCACAAAGGCACTTTTGGGGGCAGGGCTGGTGTTTTAAAGTAAGGCCCCAGAAACTGCTACCTGAACCAAACGTTTTGGTACAAATACCTCCAAAATTACAGATGAAATCCTTAGGACCAAATCAGGTTTTGTTTTGGTGTACAGGCTTGCCCAGGAACAGGAGGCTTTTACGCGTGTCTTACAAAACTCCTTTTAAACCGCAGTTTCGCTTTCCAACTAAGGGAACGCATGTAAGCGAATACTGCATGCAATTTTGCTATGGAGCCTTTGGCAAATAAGTCTTTTGGCTGAAAGGTGGCAGTAACTGTGGGCTTAGGTAAGCAGCCAAGGGGGTGTTCAGCGTTTTACATTTTGAAGTACTTTGCTTACAGGAAAATTGGTTTCTAATCCATAAAAATCATATGAATTTTTTTTTAAATCAAAGTGACTTATACTTGATAAACACTAGTATAATTAATAAGCTAGTGATAACCCTTTTGCACATTTTACGCAATGTTCATGTTGCAAGTTTTGAGTCCCTGTATATTAAAGTGTTTTCTCATTTAAATTTAAAGTTGATTACTGCAGTGTGTACAATAACGAGTACCCAAAACGCATATTGTTAGTCCATATCTTCTCTTTTAATGTCAGCATCGAATACTGTAAAGGCAACATGTGGAAGGTCAAACTTCCTTCACACTCCAAAACGTTTTAAAATGGCTTTTGAACTGAGGGGGATGGAAAGGATACCTCTTAATCTCTCCGAGCAGCTAATGCTTGTTCTTTCTAAGTCCGTTTTGATAGTATTAATGTAAATAAAATTGCCTTTCCTTTTTTTTTTCTTTGTACCTGGTCCTTGTATGTGCAAATGAAGTCAAAATTTATCATTGCATTAAAAAGTAAGTGAGACTGCTTTGGTTGTCAAGTGTTTAAAAAGTTGCAGAGCCTATTTTAAAGATTTGGTTACAGTATATTGTAATATTTATGTTGCTATCAAATGTAAACCACACTTCAATATTACTTATTACAACTTTCAAGTTGAAGTTCAAATGTCTGCTTTTTCCCCCCTCTTATGTATTTACTTGCTCCGGTGTATGTCCTTTTCTTGGGTTCTCTTGTACAGTTTTCTTACTTTTCAAGTACAGTATACACATGTATATAAATTGTAAATAGAAGGAATTTAGCCTTCGTTCAAAACTACTAGTAACAATTCCTATGTAAATAAACTTGTAAGCAGAATGAATACTGTCTTCATTTCAGTTTGTTCAACCGTCATGTATATCGGAGAATCTTCTGTAGGTTCCCCAATGATCTGCTTCAGTAGTCACTCCTAGGCCCATCCAGACATGAGCGCTAAAGTCTTTTTCAAAGTTAGGCTTTTTAATGAAAGATTATGGTTTGTATCTTCTCAAAGAACTACCACTGGCTGTTACGCCTACGTCTCCAAATGGATGGGGATCCTATGATATTATACAGATTGCTGAACTGCAGCCACTGGCCATACTGGTTGAGGCAATGGGAGTTGTGATTCAGCAGCATCCTCATATATAAACCACATTCCTTTGCATATGAAACAGAGCTAGATACGAAGAATTCAGGATACCAATCTTAGCTGTCCCTTAAACTGATTATAAACCTAAAGGGATGGAGAACAATGCCCTTATCACAGTAAATGAACAGAAGTTCCTACACCAGTAGATGCTGTCTTCTGTTTTTAGCTGACGGTTATCATTTTGCAGCGTCAAACAATAGCAGAGTTTGGGTTTCTTAGATAAGGCAGCCTTAACAGAGCTACTTCAAAGATGGGTACAAATTATTCAGTTCGATGCAAGGGAATAGTGCCCAAAGTGTTATCCTTCCCCTGAGCCTGAAATCAACTATTATCACTGCATGGCAGCATAATGAAGCAAAAAGCTTTACTTCTTTTAATCACTACACTCTATTTTAAAGAGTTGTAAGTCGATTCGCAGACTACCTACATTGTCTGAGCTGTGACGTCACTAAATGAGCTCTGCTAACTTGCAGACGATCTGTATTGTCAGCCATGCTAAAGCTTGTATTATTCTGGGCAAGCTCAAAAATTGTGCATATGTCAGCATTTTTTGCACATGTCAGATTGTGCATGAGGAAATAATTTCTTTGGAAGCTTCTGTGATTAGGGGCAGACCAGCACCAGAGTTGGTTATAAGATGGACCGCTTTACAGGTAATCCTCAACTTATGCCCATGATAGATCCCCAAATTTCTATTGGTAAGTTGTGAATTTTGTCCCCATTTTACAATCTTTCTTGCCACAATTATTAAGTGAATCACCGCAGTTGGTAAGTTAGTAACATGGTTGTTAAGTGAATCTCGCTTCCCCATTGCTTGCTTGTCGGAAAGTCACAAAAGGTGATCACATGACCCCGGGACACTGCAACCGTCATAAATATGAATCAGTTTCCACGCATCCAAATTTTGATCATGCGACCGTGCACGCACTACAACAATCATGCTCATAAGTCACTTTCTTTTAGCACCATAGTAACTTAGTCACTAAATAAATGGTAAATTGAGAACTACCCATATAAATGTTTTACATAAATCACTACAACCGTCATAAATATGAGTTTCCAAGCATCCAAATTTTGATCACGTGATCATGTGGACTGCAACAAGTGCAAAGTGTAAAACAATGCTCCTAAGTCTCTTTTTTTTTTTAGTGCCATTGTAACTTTGAATAGTCAATAGTTGTAAATTGAGGACTACCCATATAAATGTTTTAGGTAAATCTTGCGGTCTGTCTGGAGCATTTGATTATAATTCCCCTTTCAGATCTGTTCATCTTGAACAACTGCCTGTTTACGTCGGTCATTGCAGTCCGGCATTTTGAGGCTTAAACGTTTCAATACTTTTCTTCCTCTTTGATTTGTTTTGGCTTCTAGAAAAAGATTGAAAATTACTTTGGTCAGCACAGGCTGGCGTTTTGAGACTTAAAAGTTTGAATAATTACTATTCTTTCTCTTTGATTTTTTTTGGCTCCCAGAAAAAGATTGAAGGAGATGCCACTACAGCATGGCATTCTAAGTCTAATTTGATTGATTGATCGATTGATTGAGGATTTTCCTCCTCCATTTTTATATTTTAATTGCCAGAAAGGGGGCGCCTGGTCCTGCCACGCCAGCATCCCCAAAGGAGGAGTTGACACCGGGATGCGAAGAGCCAAAGGCTTCTCGAGCCTCCAGCCTTCCACCCCATTGAAGCTCAGCTGGGTTATCGGCTGCGATGCTGGTCCAGGACCGCTCGTCGGTCCCTGTTTCTTCTCAGGCTCTGCAGAGGACGTCCGATCCTCCTTTCCGCCAGAGGGCGCTGTGGACATGGCATTTCCGGCCCGACTAGCGCCGAGATCCCACTTCCGCTACTTCTCGCGTGCTTGAAATCAAGTGCTGGGAGAACCGAGAGTGAGACAGTGTCGGTTTTCCATGCAGCTGCCATGAAGCCGGTAAGAGCACGAGGGGTCGCTGCCGGGATAAATAGCGTGGCCTGAGCCACGAAAGTCGCGGGAGAGGATAGGCCGTGGTAGTGGGAGCGTAGCCCTGAGAGCCAGTTGCTGTGCGCGAGTTTTCAGGGCGTTTAAGTCACCCCCCCCACCCCCCCGTTCGCTCGGCGGGTCGTCCAGGAGCGCTGGACTTCCGTTCCCAGAATCCCTAGTCAGAGCATAGCTGGCTGGAGAATTCTGGGAGTTGAAGTCTTAAAGCTGCCAAGTTTGAAGACCTGCCCTACATGCAGCCGCAAGGATTTATGGGAAAGGATTTATGGGAAGCCAGCTATGCTGGCTGGAGAATTCTGGGAGTTGAAGTCCACAAGTCTTAAAGCTGCCATGTTTGAAGACCTGCAGCCGCAAGGATTTATGGGAATGAGAGTCCAGCGCTCTTGGAGGGCACCAGATTGGACAAGAAGAATACAGATGGGATTTTAAGCAGTGGGAGTCCACGTTGGATAGGAAGATGTTTCCTAAGGATGGCTGAGGGTTGTTTTGTTCTGTTTTGTGAGATGGGGATGAAGATATAGGACTCCTTTTCTTCCTTTAGTCAGTTAAAGCGACTTGCGTCCAAGATATTAAATGATATTTACTTTATTAAAAAGTAAAACAACCCCAGGAAGAACATAGGGATATGGCAGTGTTTGTCAACCTTGGCAACTTTTAAGATGTGCCAACTCCATCTCCCAGAATTCTTCAGCCGGCCATTTCCTGTGGGGAATTCTGGGAGATGAAGTCCACCCATCTGAAAAAGTTGCCACGGTTGACAATACATTGCCATATGGTATTTGTTATACGGCACGGGGATTTCATTTCATTGCCACAAAAGTGTCCCTAAGGACTGCATTCCAGCACTAAAAAAAATTGGGGGGAACGCCCACAAGAGTTGGCCCCGTATTTTAATTTTGAATGTAATAAAAGAATGGATAATTTTTGTATGCAGGATGAATAACTGCATTTGATTAATTCAGTGTAATCTTAATTAAACAATTATATTTAGCCTAACCAGCATTTTATCCCACTAATTTATAGAGGGCCACCATTGTAACTTCAAGACCAAAGGTACATCTCAATTCAAGAGATTTTTAAACTCAAATAACACTGTGTCAATACTGTAAAACAGTTTTGAAATAATGCTACACTCTAGAATCCTCTGTAGAAGTCAGTCTCCAAAACATACATTGAGTGTATGCATGGGCACAATAGAGAGTTGGGAAATGGATGTATAAAATTTGCCTTTTTTTCTTCACTTATATTGGATAAGTATGCCACGGTTGCATTGTTAAAAAATTTCTAGTAAGAATTTTCCATTTGTCTTAATGCTTTTGCTTTGTATAATATTAACTTAATGATGCTATTGAATTGGTTTTATTGTTTCAAAAATGTGTTGTAGTGAATAAGATGTCAGCTTAGGAGCAGGTTCAGGTTCACCCACAGCCATGGTTATTGTGGGCTTGAGCTATGTCTGTCTGTCTGTCTGTCTATCCATCCATCCATCCATCCATCCATCCATCCATCCATCCATCTATCTATAGATACAGATACAGATAGATATAGATATATATAGATCTCTCTCTCTCTCTCTCTCTCTCTCTCTCTCTCTCTCTCTCTCTCTCTCTGTGTGTGTGTGTGTATGTGTGTGTGTGTGTGTGTGTGTGTGCCACATATTGATTTAAAAGGCATACTAATTTCATTCTTATTGTCTCCAGAGGAGAAATAAAAAAAGAGTTCCAAGCTTTCGGAAGTTATTGAAAACAAGTAAAATAAAACTTGAAAACAAGTTAAAAAACAAGCAGTTCAAACAGGAAAGCGCTGTCAAGAAATATCGAAAAGAACAAAGGAAACTCAGACAAGCTGTAAAAGATGCTGTTTCTCGGAGGCCAGTGCCTTTGGAAGATCACAAAAAACCTCCAAGTAAGCTGTGTGTGTGTGTAAATATATAAGCTACTGAGAGCTTGTTAAATGTCACTATTTTATATTATTAACTCCAAGGATTGTTTAATAATCAGATTGTTGATTAACATAGGAGTGACCTATTTGCAGGCTATTTGATCCCTAGAAGCGTTTATGTCACCTAAAGAGAGGCAACTTGGAGGTCATCTCTGCAGGTGACATAAAAGCTTCTAGGGATCAAATAACTAGCAAATATCCCACTCCTATCCCGGAGCTGTTCTTCAGTTCAAACTGAAAAAAACTTCTTAGATGAGAAGCAAAACATTTTCAAGAAACCTGGACTAAGAAAGTCCAGGTGCCTTTTGGAAAACCATACTTGGGACAACCATGACTTGGATGATTGAGAATCTTCATAGACATTTAGTCCATTCCTATCTTAATAGGATCTTAGTATAGATTATAAAAAAGAAAGCTCAGCTTCTCTAGAGCGTGGGTGAGAAACTCAAGGCCCGGGGGCCGGATCTGTGCCTCTGATTTTTTTTTTCACTTGTCTCAACAGAGAGGATGGAGAAAGAAGAAGACAAAGAAGAAGAAGCACTCCCTCTAGATATGATGGATGAAGATGATCTGAAATTAATGGAAGAGTTGGCTCAAAAGGCATCTTTTATAACAAGGGACTTGTCTTCCAGGTGGGTGCTGGCAAAAGCAAAACTTAATAGAAAACCTTTCAACAGTTTCTTGTTTATTAAGCTTTCATTTCACATTCACTGATGTTACCAAGGTCTAAAATATAACTAATGTTTTATGTGTTGATCTTTCTAATTTAGATCTCAAGGGTTAAGAGTTTGACCGTAGTTTGCTTTTGGGTAGTTAACATCTGAAATAACGGAAATTATTAGAAAATGTCAGTGAAGCATTAATTAAAATAACTGCTTGGTCCTCATGAATACATCACACAATTTGGCGAAGCTGTAACTGACAGGGCCCTTGGCCATTTTAATTTTTAATGTTAGCATTATGTAGCTGGTCTTTCATAGTCAAATTAATGACCCAAGTCATTTAAATAAATAAAAATGATTCATATGCGAATTTCATTCCATAGTGAACCAGTTCACGCCAAGAAACGCAAGAATGAGAGTGTGATTGACAGATATGAGAAGATGCCAAGGCGTCTGCAGTCTGAACCTGAAAAGGAACTGATTCATCTGCTTCCAATCAAAGATAAGCATGGAATTATTCCACAGACCATGGAAAAGCCAGGTCAGATAAAGTTAGGATTGCCTCGCAAACTGCCAATAATTTATTTATTTATTATTTATTTATTTATTAGTTTGATTTATATGCCGCCCTTCTCCGGAGACTCAGGGCGGCTTACAATGCATTAAGCAATAGCCTTCATACTTTTATATATACCTGCTTAGTAGGGCTTTTTTTGCCCCCCCCCCAAAGTGGTGTTCTATTTTATACAAAATCAGCTTATTGCCCTCACAAACTGGGTCCTCATTTTACCTACCTTGAAAGGATGGAAGGCTGAGTCAACCTTGTGCCTGGTGAGAATTGAACTCATAGTAATTGCAGGCAGCTGACAGCTAAAAGCTACTTTTAACAGTAGTTTAGTCTGCTGCGCAACCGGCACATTTTAATAATAAAATGTGGAATCTTAGGGTGGTTTTTTTTAAAGGGCATGTTCTTTCTTGCAGTTATAAATGCTGAAGAGGAAACAGAAGAGAAAGAAGAAGTAGTTGAAGAAAAGGAAGTGACAGAAGGTAATTAATGCTTGGAAAATAATAATTTGAACAGTTGAAGTATTGATTTCCCCCCCCCCCCCCAAATGCTGTGAATATTACTGGGATGGTGGTATAAGCAGTTTAATTGGTATTTCTTGGGAAAGAAGCTAAACACAGGTAGTCCTTGCTTAATGACAGTAATTGCAACCAGCAACTCTCTCCCAAACAATATGGTTATAAGGCTTGACATCATGTGACTGCCGACTCACAATAACATTTTGCAGCAGTTCTGGTTACTTCATTAAGCAAATCCTGCTTAGCACAATCCCACTTGCGACCTCCTGCCAGCTTTCCCGTTGACTTCTGTTGTTGGAAGCTGGCAGTGAAGGTCACAGGTAGCAACCACATAGCCCTGAGATGCTCTGATCATAATAATAGCAAGCTAGTTGCCAAGCACCTGGATTGCAGTCACATGACCACGGGAACACTGTAATGGGTGCAACTCTGTGGGAGCACCCGCCCTCTGGAATGAGCTACCTCCCGGAATACCACTGATCCCGGATCTCCGCACTTTCTGTAAGGCCCTGAAGACGTTTTTATTTCAGCAAGCCGGCCTGGCCTGAATAGGTTTTATGGGTTAGTTTTTAATTGTATAGCTTGGGGTTTTAAATTGGGAGGCCATTTAATTTAATTTATTTTTAGTTATCTTAACTTTTATATTGTATGTTATTTTAATTTTTGGCTGTTCACCGCCCTGAGTCCCTTCGGGGAGAAGGGCGGTATATAAATTCAATAAATAATAATAATAATAATAATAACAACAACAACAACAACAACCGATTGTAAGTGTCTTTGTTCAGCACCATGGGTAACTTCAAGCGGTCACTGAACAAAGTATCCTTCAGTGAGGACTACTAGTAGCTGGTCTTTATCCAAGCAGTAGACCGCTGTTAAATTGCTCCAGATGTCAGGCCAGCTTTGATCAGAAAATTGATGCTGTTTTCACAATGAGGCAGATATTGTTTGAAAGTAGATATGATGCAAAAAAAAAAAAGTCCAGCCATTCCCCACCCACCCCCCCATATAAAGTTATAAGTTTATCTTTACTAGAGGCACTGAGTCTGGGGCAGAACATTCCAGAAAATCCTAAAATGGAAGCAGAGAGATCAAAAAGGTCTAAATAAAAATCCTTAGATTAACAGTTCAATAACAGCTGGAATGTTTCTTCCAAATGCTGTCTTTGCCATTTCTAAGTTAAATATTTCCACTCTGGCTTGCTTGCATATGTTTTTTAAACAGTCAGTTGTTTTCTTTATTACCAGCCCTCGAAGACCCCTTATCTGGTCTTACTGTTGAAGAATTGTTAGTCCATCGGAAGAAAAAGCTACAGGAGAAGAAGATGCAGATAGCTGCTTTAGCATCTGCAATTTTGTCTGATCCAGAAAATACTGTAAGTAACCCTGGGTTTGGAAATAAGTTAAAATAATGGACATCTCAAAGTTAAGGCAGAGAGCAGTTTTGGGTTTAATGGCTTGGCACAATCAGGTCTCCCAATGATTTACATTCAGTTTTCCATGCTACCATCTTAAACTTTGTGGAAGTTAACTTTTAGATGAAAGGACAGTTTTCTT
This sequence comes from Pantherophis guttatus, assembly GCF_059756535.1. Classification (NCBI taxonomy): domain Eukaryota; kingdom Metazoa; phylum Chordata; class Lepidosauria; order Squamata; family Colubridae; genus Pantherophis; species Pantherophis guttatus. The sequence continues at coordinate 69,440,574 of NC_142068.1, read as the reverse complement.
TCTCTAAATCAGGGGTATATGACCTTGGCAATTTTAAGATGTGTGGATTTCAACTCCTTTAAGAACTGAGGAATTATGGGAGTTGAAGTCCACACATCTTAAAAGTCCCGGGGTTGGACACCCCTGCTCAAACAGTATTCATGATCTTATTCTTGGTCACACTTGCACATTTTAAAATTAATACTATTGATTTTGATTAAAAATTAATTAAAAATATTTTTTTAAAAAGATTGTCCTCTCTTCAAAAGATGTTTAATAAATGAAATATTTTTAGCTACCAATCAGAGATTTTAAAAAAAGCTTTATAGCGAGAGATTTAGAACTGGCGAGCAGAGTTGAAAGATTCTGAGAAATTTTAAAGCAGGGGTCTCCAAACTTGGCAACTTTAAGACTTGTGGACTTCAACTCTCAGAGTTCCTCAGCCAGCTTTGCAAAGCTGGCTGAGGAACTCTGAGAGTTGAAGTCCACAAGTCTTAAAGTTGCCAAGTTTGGAGACCCCTGTTTTAGAGAGTAGATTGTATGACAAAAGATAATTCCTGACTACTTATCTGAAATGCCACCTGGAATATACTAAGGGAGGAGCAGGCATGAAGGTTTCATTTTATTGTGGAAATATAGTTCCTATAGGTTGAACCACCTATCTCTGTCTCCCCAGCATCAGAGTTTAGGGGTAAATATAAGTTTATCAATCACACAACTTCTGAAAGACTTAAGTTGGCTAATGTGAAAACATCATGAAGTTAAAAATGATACTCTGAAAATCACATGTTGCTCAGTTCAAGCCTCTCTTTTTGTTTTGTTCGTTCTTTGGTTAAAAAAAAATCCTCTCTAATTTGGGAAATGGGTAAAATTTACACATGCTAATTTCTATGATACAGTGTATGTGAAAAGCAGCATTTTTATGTCAAAGCTCAATGTTGCTAAAATTATACCTAGGTGAGTTAACTGGAGCAGCAGTGCTAGTTCTTTCCCTAATCTGGATTTTATCATTTCTATCCACTTCAGTCTGAAAAGCCAAATATCAGAGATGATAGGAATAGCACCAAAAATATCTTGAATTGTTTTGGTTGGTAGAGTTGGTAATGGGATTCCCAGATTTAGCATAAAATTGGATTTCTTATTTTTAATACCATCATATCTGAACATTTGCACTTGAGCTTACATAGTGACAGGTATGTACTCAAAGGTGTGTCATTTTTGAGCAGATAAAGAAACTGAAAGAGCTGCGTGCCATGTTGATGGAACAAGATCCCAATGTGGCTGTGATTGTGAGAAAATTGGTGATGATTTCTTTGATGGAGCTCTTCAAAGATATTACTCCATCCTACAAAATCAGGCCTTTGACAGAAAGAGAGAAAAACACGAAGGTGAGGTTATACAATGACAGGGGTTTAATATTAAAACTGGGAAGGTTTAAAAATACTTTGGGGGAAAAACATCAAGATTTTGTTGGAAGTTTGCGGTTTGGGTTTTAATAGTCATTTGAATAATTTTACCTTGATCTTGATATCATCACTCATCCCTGCTGATTTATTGAAAGAAAGTCAACTTAAATATTTGTCAAATATCAAATTTGCAGAGATTGCATAGTTTCCTAGTGAATAAGAATCTGGAGTTCTACAGATAGTCCTTGACTTATGACCACAATTGAACCCTAAAATTTCTGTTGTTAAGTGAGACATTCGTTAAGTGGGTTTTGCCCCATTTTACGACCTTTCCTGCCACAGTTGTTAAGTGAATCACTGCAATTCTTAAATTAGTAACACATTTGTTAAATGAACCTGGCTTCTCCATTGACTTTGCTTGTCAGGAGATCGCAAAAGGTGATCACATGACCTTGGGACACAGCAATGGTCATAAGTATGAACCATTGTCAAGGGTCTAATTTTGATCACATGATCATGGGGAAGCTACAAAGGTCATAAGTGTGAAAAATGTTAATAAGCCACTTTTTAGTGCCATTGTAACTTTGAACAGTCACTAAATGAACTGTTGTTAAGTCGATGACTAGCTGTACTAATTGATGAAAATGGAATTTAAATTAACCTGATTTTTTTAGAATATGCCCCATGAGTTAGCTACTTGACTTAGAAATCCTATTGTAAGATGCTCTTACAATAAATGAATTTAAGCTCAGAATGTCCCAAAGGTGCTTTTTCAAGAGGCAACTGGACTTCCTGTTTTTCTTTGAAGACGTTTTGGTTCTCATCCAAGAAGCTTCTTCAGCTCTGATTGGAGGGTGGGGAAGTCAGAGCTGAAGAAGCTTCTTGGATGAGAAGCAAAACGTCTTCAAAGAAAAACAAGGAAGTCCAGTTGCCTCTTGAAAAAGCACCTTTGGGACAACCATGACCTGGATGACTGAGAATCTCCATAGACGTTAAGCTAAGAATTATTTTTTTATTGGAACTTTTAAAGTTGTACATCATGAGAAAAAGGGAATCTAGTTGCTAAGTTTCAGAGAGCTTTTCAGCAAAGAATTCAATATTTTTAATACCAATGTTTTATAGTTGGCATAGTTCCAGTGAAATAAATGCTCATCTGAAATTTGAACATTAATCCCTTCAGACATGTGCATTACACTAAGTAGAATACCTACTGCTGAGTAATGTTTTTTAAATGTAAATGATTGAGTAATACAGTGGATACATAGCAAAATATTTTTACAAAGTTTCCTTTTTATCTGCAGGTTAAAAAAGAAACTCAGAAATTGAGAGAATTTGAAGAAGGCCTTGTGAGCCAATACAAGTTTTATTTAGAAAATCTGGAACAATGTATAAAAGGTATAACCTGCAGGATGGATCAAGATATAAATAAATGTGTATTTTTTTTTAAGAATGTCCAGTTAGGAAGCATACCAATTCTTATAAAAGATTAGTCTTACTTTAAAGCCAGTGGTATAAAATTATATTTGAATTCCATCACAGAGAAAGAAAAGGAATTGCCCTTTCTGTAAATTATAAACCATAATATTTAATGGAATCTAATTTTAGAATTTTTGCTTATGTGTTCCTGGTTCTTTTCCATTTTTAGTCTCTTCTTTTTCTCCATTTTAAGTCTTGGTTTTATTCAAGATTTTACTGTTAAATATATTATATATTTGGAAAGGACTACATGGGAAAAGAGAGAATTTTTTCAGAAGAATATAATAACGTACAGGTCGATTTACATTCAAGTTTTAAAACTGCTTTGCATTTCTGATATCTGTGAAGAACATTTTTTAAAAAAACAGTAAAATATGCACTAGCTTCTGGAACGGTCTCGCCTTTGATCTTAAGTTAATGCAAATTAGATCTAAGAACAAAAATATTCTTACCATTACATGAAAAGCCACAGACCTTTTTTAAAAATCTTTTGCTGTATGCTGTTAGCGACCACAATTGGGATTGGAAATTTGATTGTTAACAAAGTGGTCACTAAGTGAAACACCACAATTTTACAATCTTACTTCAGCTTTTCTCCACTTTACAAGCCTCTGAGGGTCATAATTGCAGTGACTGGTCACAAAATAACTTTTTCATTGTAACTCTGAAGATCACCAAGAAAAGGCATTCACTAAGAGTTGGTAGCTTCAGGTCTTTGCTAAGAATTTACTGAAGTCAATAGTGAGCTTTGTCAAAATCAGCAGTACAATAAGACTGCCAGCAAAGGGCTTGTGTGTGCATGTATATATGTACACAGGCTGAGGAAAGGCTTCAAAGTAGTCACACCAACTGTTCAAGAGGATGCAGCTGCTTTAATGCTCAGAGGGGAAATAAACTTGCCAATCACACTTTTCAAAATTTTTGCACAGCCTTAATTTTCCTCAATTTCCCACTGTGCCTGTATAGATTTGGTAGTGTTAGAATGTATCATTATTTATGCTTAAGGAACTTGCTCAGTTGAAAGAACTAAAATGTTTTGAGCAAATTTTTGAAGATTAATAATTGTAACAGAGCAAAGCTCTATTTTTCCAATATTCCAGTTAGAGCCTCTCAGGAGCATTATCATCCAGTGATTGCAGTTCAGTGCCTGATTTTCAGGCATTCTTCCCCTCTGCATTCTGAACTATTCCATTCAGGTTTTGAAATCATACTATTAGTAACGAAGGAATCTGGAAATACTGAAGCTTTGCATAATGTTTCCTTTAGATTGGAAGCAAAGGAAGCTGAAGAAAAGCAACGTGATTTCAATGAAGGCCTACAAAGGCCTTGCCGAGATTGCTGTGAAGTGCCTTTGTGAGCTCCTGGTGGCCCTGCCTCACTTCAACTTCCACAATAACATCATTGCACTGGTTGTACCACTTATGAACGATGATTCAAAAAAGGTAGGCCTTCCAGTACTGCCTGCTCGGCTTAATTTTATACTAAACATGTTGATTTCCAAAACAAATCCTCTAAACTGGGATTTTTAAACCTCACAGATTTCTGAACCATGTTGTGATGCAATTAGGAGCCTCTTCAAGCAAGATAAGTTAGGTGTTGCTTCACTTGGTGTGGTGAAGGTCATTTCTGGCCTGGTGAAAAGTCGGAATTATGATGTGAGACCTGAGGTGAGTTTGTTGGTATGTTCGTTTGTTTTTGAGAAAGCATTGAAGATGGAGTCTCTTGTTTCTATTGAAATGGCATCAAATCTTCAATTCAGTGCTTTGAGGTTTGGATATATTTATTTCTGTCCTTCATAAACGAATGGCAAGAATGACAGCTGGGAACCTCTGTCTTACGGGTATCTAACCTTGACCACTTTAATATTTGTGGACTTCAACTCCCAGAATTCCCCACCCAGCCATCCTTGCCAGCACTTCATGCTGCTCTATCTGAAAGAAATTGTTTTAATTTTTCATATATATTTTTGTAAAGTCTTGACTCAACTTTATAATTTGGACCAGAATTTTAGTCACCAGGTGAGGCAGTCATTAAGCAAGTCATCATGTGACTAGACCCAACTTCACAACCATTGTTTACTGTGGTCATTAAGCAAATCATATCACAGTTCATTCTAACTTTGCTTGTCAGAAGCCAACTGAGGTCCCAAATCACATGATTGCAAGATGCTGTATTTATCATAAATGTGAGCTAGTTACCAAGTGCCTGAATTATAATCATATGAACGTGGGAGTGGTACAATCATAATTTTGAGGGCAGGTCGTAAGTCACTTTTTTTTTGGCACTGTCATAACTTTGAACCATTATTAAGCAACTATTGTAAATCAAGGACTTCCTGTACATTTTTGATGAGAAATAAATGCATGTGGATTCTATTTAGGTTTTAATGGCGCTACTTCATCTAAGAATTAAAGAAGTGGAAGTAAAAAAAGATGCAGAAGACATTACGCCAAAGAGCAAATTCATGACCTACAAAGACAAAAGAAAAAATCTATCCAGGATGCAAAGAAAGGTAGGTGTGTGTTTTGTTTTGTTTTTTTGCTACAGTGAGCAAAAATGTGAAACAGAATTCGGAACTAATAATATGTCCTGGGTACCAAGGAACAGTGGCTGATTCAGAAGACTGGGCATGTTTACATGTACCATAATTCTTTGAAAGCTGTTTTGGATCTGATGATATTGATGATATATCTGATGATATATCTGATGATATTGTTAGCCCAATATATGAAATGTAGAAAATCCAATCATTGGTAGTTTGTAGATGTACAATGTTTGTACATTGTAGTAACATCACCCTGCCCTTATTTTTTTCCCCAAAAATATTCTTGTCTATTTTTGAGGCATTTTCTTTAAAAAAAATACTAGCCAAAAATTATAATACTGAGAAAATGTCAGTATTATTGTAAACTATGTGGGGATTCTCCAAATCAGGAGTGGGTAGAAAATAGATCTGAATCTACTGGTGATTGGAAAAGCTCAGCAAGAGATTCTGATTCTCAGTTGTTCAAGAATATAAGCACAAAATGTGCACACACGCACACACGTGTGAATAAAGCATGAATTACCATGGGTCAGTATTTACATGGAAGCACCAAAGGCATGTTTGGTACTAAAACCCCAAATAAGTCAGAATTCTTTCATTCTGACTCAAACATGCACGTAACAATTTGACGTCCAAGGGCAACGTGCAGCCTTAAGCACTTCTGCCATTTCCATAAATCATGACAGAAGGGAAACCTGTCAGATATTTGGGGAGTAATCCGTTAACTTCTTTGTTTATAATATTGATACCTATTCAGCGTTAGAAGCTCTGGCTGGATAGCATTCAATAAAACATCATCAGAGAATAATAATAATAATCACATGGATAAAACTATCATAATGCAACCCAAGAATTCAGGTAAAGAATCACTGAGAGTCTTAGATATAGACACTCTCATCCAGTCACCTCTGACAGAGCCTCATGACAGCCATAGTGCTCCTGCCTACCTGGCTGGTGTGTATGTGTGTGTAAGGTGGGGGTGGGGGTGGGGGTGAGGAAAAAGAAAAACCCAACAGGCAAATTTGAAGTAGAGGAGGGCCCTTATTCTCCTCCCGCCAAGTGTTGGCCAACTTGGTCACGGAGGAATTCAGTATTGTTATGAATAATTCAGGGGAAAAAATGCCATTGTGGATTGGAAGTCCAGGGATTCAAAATCATTTGTGTTCCAATTGTCAAATCTGGTTAGCTTCTAAGTCGGGGGTCTCCAACAGTGGTGGAATTCAATTTTTTTACCTGCTGGTTCTGTGGGTTTGGCTTGGTGGGCATGATGTGGCTTAGTGGGTGTGGCAGGGGAAGGATACTGCAAAATCCCCCATTCCCTCCCTACTCCTGGGGGAAGGATATTGCAAAATCTCCATTCCCACCCCACTCTGTGGCCAGCCAGAGATGGTATTTGCTGGTTCTCTGAACTACTCAAAATTTCCACTACCGGTTCTCCAGAACCTGTCAGAACCTGCTGAATAGCACCCCTGCTCTCTAACTTTGGCAACTTTAAGCCTGGCGGACTTCAATTCTGGGAGTTGAAGTCTGCCAGGCTTAAAGTCGCCAAGGTTGGAGATCCCTGTTCTAAATCACTTGTTCCATTTCAGTGGAAGAAAGCAGAAGAAAAACTGGAGCGAGAACTGTTGGAAGCCGAAGCCTCTGAAAATACAGAGAAAAAACTGAAACTGGTATCTACATTCTTCATACATTTTATATTTTCTGGGGGTCCTTCTGTGTTGCACATGAAGTAGGACTGGATCAAGTGACGTATTTCTTCCAAATTCTTTTTCCGCTGTGGCTCATCAGAAATAGCGGATTCAAGTAGAAGTGGGGGGCCATGAATAAAGACTTAAAACCTGATATTATACAGGTAGTCCTTGTTTAATGACCACAATTGGGGCCAGCAACACTGTCACTAAAGCTCATGGTCACGAAGTGGAAAATCGTGTGATCGTGACAGGCTTACCACATAACTTCCTCTTCAGTCATTAATGACCACAATTGTGGCCATCACATGACCACAATTTGCTATTTTACTTCTCCATTTTCTGTTAATTCTGCTTTTTGGAAGCCAGTTGCAAAATGCCTCAATGGTGATTACGTGACCATTGGGCACTGCAGTGGTGATAAAACTGTTTTATCACCACTGTAGTGGTGCTCACAAAACTGTTGAATGGTCACTAAATGAAGCGGTCGGTAAGCGAGGGCTACCTATAGTCATAGGTTCATATCTCATTATGCCATTGGTGTTCTTCAGAAGCTGAGCAAATCCAAAAATACAGCAATAGATTGTTACTTTGAGCTAATAAGTAGCTTTTTCTTTACTAATGTGATTGCATTAATGGAGGTTGTGTCATAGCTACAGTTGCTGTTAACTCAGAATGGTATAAAGCTGTAATGTTTCTGGCTACCAAAATTATAATTAGACAGTTTATTAAAAAACCAGGAATTTTTAATAGTAATTTAGGATTAATAGCTTCTAAAGTGATGCATGAAGAAAAAAATATTTGATTAAAATGAAATCATTTAGGTTCATGTATCATTTTATGCCTTTTTTACTATAGCATACAGAAACGTTGAATATCGTATTTTTGACTTACTTCCGAATCTTGAAAAAAGCCCAGAAATCTCCTCTTGTGCCTGCTGTGCTGGAAGGTCTTGCAAAGTAAGTATTTCAGAATAATTTTGAGATTTCTTTAAAAAAAGAAAGAAAGAAAGAAATCCAGGGACTACATGCTAAGGTCTATGCTTACATTATAAACTTATGAGCAGTTGTTTACAGCATTCTTCAAAATTAAATATCATAATATAAAAAGCGACATTTGAAATATTTAGTTGACTAACAGTTCTATATCTGCTTTATGTTTTATCTTTTGTTATCAATATGAATTTTGGGGTTTTCAAAATTCCTCCTAGTAAGTGAAATGGAACCTTGTTCCATGCTATGTGCATTTATTTAGGAATGAAAACAATGCTACAAAATCAGGACTAAGGGACAATCTTAAACTATGACCTCTCCAAATAAAATATCAAAAGAAACAAACAACGTAAGTTTTGTGGATGAATCTTATGTAAAATCAAGTTTCTTTCATTTAGATTTGCCCATCTCATAAACTTGGAATTTTTTGATGATCTTCTGATGGTTCTCCATTCCCTTATTGTGTCTGGGGTAAGTTTACTGCTTTCTGATTAAATGAGGGCCCTTATTCTGTGTCAGAAGTAAGGAATCTGCAATTTGCCGCTTGTAATATATAATATAATATAATATAATATAATATAATATAATATAATATAATATAATATAATATAATATAATATAATATAATATAATATAATATAATATAATAATAGTATAGTATAGTATAGTATAGTATAGTATAGTATAATGGTATAATATAATAATATAATATATTATAATATAATATAATATAATATAATATAATATAATATAATATAATATAATATAATATAATATAATATAATATAATATAATATAATATAATTAATATAATATAATGTCCACATTGGCTTTATAAGGCTCGATTCTCAGATTCCCCCTTTTCCCACTGCCCCAGCAGTAAGAAAACAAAAACAGTGGGTTTTCTTCCTTTTTTTTTTAATCTATTGTTTCATTATAGAGAATAAAATACAGAACAGCAAAAGCAAAAAACAAAAGGAAACAAAGGAAAAACATACATTCAATCTTAACAACAATAAAAAAGAAAAAAAAAGTGTACAAAAAAGGAAGAAAAAATGGTCAATTGGATTTAACATTTAACATGTAGAATCCACCCTGGCTGAGGGCTGGGAAAAAAAAGAAAAAACAATAAATTATCCTCCCCTTTTACAAGTCAACAGGTTGAGCTAAACATTACACTAATCTAAGATTAGGGATTTTCTCCCCTCTAAACTCAGAGGGGGAAAAATGATGCATAGATCAGATCGGGGTGTGTGTGTGTGTGTGTGTGTGTGTGTGTGTGTGGTAGACATAGAAAAATTGTGTGCTCTTATGCATGTGGATGGATGAAACCAGTTACATTAATGGGAATAGAAAAGAAATTCCTGCAGTTTGGCTGTAAGAGTCCCCCACCCCACTCCTCACTTATGGTCACAGAGCCTTGGAGTCTATGCCCTAACAATTCACCTTTGACCTTTTTAGGTGTTAAGCCATAGAGAGAGCCTGCACTGTATCCTATCAGCATTTCACATTTTGTCTGGGCAAGGTAAGGGATTTGATTTCATATTGTGTCGGATTTGGCTTTTTATGATCAGCTTGAAGTGATACAATTCCATAGTTCAGCCTAAGAAATTAGAGAGTTGTTAATTTTGCATCAAAAGTCTCCTTAAGACAATTTGTAAGAAGACAGCAAGGAGACTGTTTTCATCTGGAACTAAGGTAGGACCACTGATTTTGTTGCCTGTTTTTTGTTCTTGTGGGGTTTTTTTCTCTATCTGCTTTTGCATTTGTAAATAAAACAATATAGCAACAGTTCGACCAATGCATTTAGAGATACTTCTCAGTTAAAACTATCGTAATTGGGACAGGCAACTCTGTCGCTAAGTGACACAGTTGTAAGCCAAAATATCACATAACTTTGCCGATTTACAACAGCAATTCAGGTTGTGGTTAAGCAAATTACAGCCATTGAACACAACATCCCGTCACCGCAACTTGCGATTTCCTGCCAATTTCCCCATTGATCTTGTTGGAAGCCTGCAGTAAAGATGACAAACAGCCTTCTCGTGATTGTTGTAATTGTGCACCAATTGCCAAATACCCAAATTGTGATCGCATGACTACGGGGACACTGTGATAGCCATAACTACAAGGATCCATCATAAGCTCCCCTCATTCATTGCCGTCATAATTTCAAATAGTTTAGTGGCCACTAAATGATGACTACCTGTAAATCAAAAAGAAATTAATTCTCATAGAAGGTAAGGCTTTTAATCTTAACACCTGAGAATCCAAATGCATTACTGTATTTTCAGATATAGAAACCTACTTAACTGGAATTCTTTTCCATAGGTGATGTCCTTAACATTGACCCTTTGAAGTTCTACACTCATCTTTACAAGACATTATTTAAGATACATGCAGGTAATTCCTGATTTCAATGTATTGAATATTAACATACAATATTATCTGAATATATAGAAATGGATCCTTTCTAGCTGCCCAGATTTGTTTCACTGATTGTCCTCTAATATTTAAAGCTGTTTGGGGACACCAAAGTTTGAATGACATCTTTGAGTGACATCCGCCCCCTTTTACAGCAGATGGCTTGGGTGTCTCAATAGCTTTGAGACATTTTTGCGGCTCATCAACAAAGAAACTAAATCTCGGTGTAAATCCACATGGCATTCTATATCTTTAGCCAAGTGATCCTTAACTGATTAAAGAGAGGGTAGTAGAACTGTGGCTTTTCAACTTTTTGGGCTATTACTGGGGGTTTCATTTTGTGTTCAAGGAGCTACAAATGAAGATGCAGCAATAGTGTTGCAATGTCTGGATATAATGCTCGCCAAGCGTAGAAAACAGGTGACTCAACAGAGGGCGCTTGCTTTCATTAAGCGTCTTTCCATCATGGCGCTCCAGGTCCTTCCGAACTCCAGTATTGGAATCTTGGCAACCAACAGAACATTAATGCATGTAAGTTTGTAATAGCCTGGCTGATATCTCACAGGTTATGGGGTGCAAATTGCTGTTGCATCCACTTTCTTGTCAGGAGGCACAATCTCATTATTAGGAGCCGTGGTGGCACAGTGGTTAGAATGTAGTATTGCAGGCTAATTCAGCTCACTGCCAGGAGTTTGATCCTGACCGACTCAAGGTTGACTCAGCCTTCCATCCTTCCGAGGTGAGTAAAATGAGGACCCAGATTGTTGGGGGCAAGATGCTGACTCTGTAAACCACTTAGAGAGGGCTGGAAAGCACTATGAAAGTGGTATATAAGTCTTAAGTTGTATTGCTGTTGTGTAGTTATCCCAACTTCCCTATTTATTTTTTCAGTTTTTCTTAGTCCTTTGAGTAACTATGTTTATACCTTAGCTATTAATTATATCTAATTTAAATGTGTAGAGAAAATACTCTCATCGGATCACTCTCTTATTTAAGGAAACAAGCCATATCTTCCCAGGGAAGAAATTATATATTTATTTTATTTAGTTATTAATCGAATTTATATAACCACTCATATCACCAACAAGTTATATAGGGCCCCGTGTGAACATGCCATGGATTTTATAATGCCGATGCCTCCAAAAATTATGAAATGTGGAATTTGAAAGCCAATCTGCTGGTCATCGTCAATATTCAGCCCATGAGCTCCTTTTCACTGGATCTCACCATCTGAAGGGATTTAGGGAAGAGATCATAGGCTGAATAAGAATGCCCACCTAAAATCCTTAGGAGACAACAGAGCTATTAATGAAGGAGCTAGTCTAATCTTGGAATTCATTTTCATGCTTTCCTTTAGCAGCAAGATATATAGGGCCTGAAGGGTTATTGCTTTTTACTATTTTTACATTGAGTTTTTATCCTTGTAAGATGCCCCGAGTCATTGAGAGTGAGTTGGGCGGCCATATAAATTTTCTTAAATGAATAAATTAAACATGGAAGCAGTATATCATCCGCTGCTGCTCCTGGAAAATTATGTCTCTTACCCACTTAGGCTGAGACCTGCCTCCTGGGGCTGCTGTAACAAAATGCCAGTCTCAGTATTATATTCCCAACTCAGGTAACTATTGTAATGCAGTATACGTTAGATGGGATTGCAGTGAGGAGAAAAGTGAGGGTACATTTATTCTTGGACGGCAAAATACATAACTGGTTATAAACCGAGTTTGATATATTTTAATAGCTGCAGTTGATAGATGATGGTTCTGCTTGAAATTGTCCTTCTAATTTCATGTGTTCTTACTTGTTGCATCTTCATAGGTGCACAAAATTTTGTATTGATAAAATATAAAGAAATAACCATGCAATGTACAAAATAATCCAAAGCTATTTTAGTCTTTATGAGGTAGAACAGTGATGGTGAACCTTTTTGGCACCAAGTGCCCAAACTGGAACATGTGTACATGTGTGTGCATGTGCCGGAGTGCCAGAAACCCAAACATCAACTGGCCGGTGCACATGCCTGTTTTTTGGCTGTTTTCCAGCACTCCAGCACCCATAAAGAGCAGAAATAAAAGAGCCTGGATAGCTCTGCAAACTAAAGCACTGTAATTTAACACCAGCTATCTACAATTAAAGTAAGTTCGAATCTTGCCAGGCTCAAGGTTGACTCAGCCTTCCATCCTTTCTAAGGTAGGTAAATTGAGGACCCAGTTTGTGGGGGCAATAAGCTGATTTTGTATAAAATATACAAAAAGTATGAAGGCTATTGCTTAACGCACTGTAAGCCGCCCTGAGTCTCCAGCGAAGGGCGGCATATAAATCAAATTAAAAAAAAAAAAAGAAGAAGAGCAGCTGGCGATGGTGCGTGTGCCCATAGAGAAGGCTCTGCGTGCCACTTCTGGCACTCATGCCATAGGTTTGTCATCACGGAGGTAGAAGAATGTATTTCAATAACTAAGATACTATAGACCAAGGGTATCCAATCTGGACAACTTTAAGACCTGTGGACTTCAATTCCCAGAATTCATGGCTGGTTGGGGAATTCTGGGAGTTGAAGTCCACAAGTCTTAAAGTTGCCAAGGTTGGTCAGTCCTACTGTGGACCATATGTACAATAGAGATTCCATATTAAGAATTAAGTACTCACTTGGGGGAGAAATCGTTTTATTCTTTGAGATGAACATGACATCTTGTAATTTTTTTTATTTTTTTTTGTGGGACTCTTGTTCCCCCAACAAAACTTCATTACAGGTTTTCCCAAAGATGGACCTTCTTTTAGACAATGAATCGCAGGGGAGTGGTGTTTACCTACCTGAATTGGATCAGCCAGAATACTGTAATGCTCAGAACTCGGCTCTCTGGGAGTTGCATTCCCTCTTGGTGAGAACCTTGCATTTCATAGCTTTGTTTTTGATTTCTAGTGTAGGAATCCTATTTTCTTTCTTTCTGAAGAGTTTTATTTTCCTCCTGAGCTAGAATGTCTAGGAATGAGTTTATGAATTTTATGTACTATTTTCAACCTCTAATGAATACTCATCTAATAATGGTTTTTTTTGTTTGTTTGTTTTCATAATCCTGATTAGTTTATATACATGTCTACTCCATTCCACCAGTCTTTTTTGAATTAAAACTTTCCTGCTTTGTTTTTTTCCAACAACTGCCTGTTTTCAGATTACCTTGACCAAGTAATTTATTGAAGTTGAACAGTGGTTTAAGATTACTTGGCCTTACTGTTTTAATCAGTTGCTTTTAACAGTTAAATAATGTTTAAACAGTTAAATAATTCACTTCAGAGAAGTGAATTGGGGTTAAGTGCATTGATACAGGAAACTGTCAAACATCTCAATTTGCTGCGACTTCTCTTGTTTTCAGAGACACTATCATCCGGTTGTTCAGAAATTTGCAGCTCATCTCTTGGCAGGAGCTCCAGCTGAAGGATCAGAAGCTCTTGGGCATGACCTTGGCCGGAGGTGAGAGAACATTCTATGCAGCGCAGGGTGGATTCGATTTAAATCAACTCGATTTAAATCACAATTTAAATCACGATTTAAATCATGATTTAAATCAGTAGTAAAAAGATTTGATTTAAATCAACTCGATTTAAATCATAATTTTTAAAGAGCAACTGCCATCTCTGTCCCGCAGCGGCTCCTCCTCTGGCCCACTGCTGACTCACCGATAGTCCCAATATTGCAGAATATACAGCCTCATGCTACATAACTAAGCTCCATTTCATGCTGAAAAAATTAAATTATTAATGTAACTTAAATAGAAAACAATCTTTAGATTGATTTTTATCCCAAAAGCATTTTATTAAAATATATTTGATAAAAATCAAAACAATCCAATTTAAATTTTAAAAATCTGATTTTTAAATTTTTTTTAAAAAAAATATCAATTTTTATCCACCCTGGTGCATTGTCCATAAACAAGCCAGCATCAGTTTTATCATCAAATTACATTCAGTGGGCTAACTACCTCTAAGCCTGCAGGCTTTATGCAGCTGTTGTGACCAATGACTGGTCATTAAAGATGTTTTCTACATTAATTTCAAGAAGAAAATGATCTCTTAATTCATTGTTATCTTTAATGGGAAATAAAAAAGATTTTCAGAAATTACCTTATATCTCAGTCTCTGGAATTGTACTTCTGCAGTATCTGAAGGGGAAACATTCCTTCTGGTTTCAGTCTAGAGAGCTCTGTACATTTCTGGCCTAGATTCTTTCATTATTAGGGCCTGTTGTTGCTTTGCTTTTTCAAAACTTGTTTGCATGTTAAGAAATTGTTTGAGAATAATGGAAATTAAATATGGCTATGTATCATAGGTCGCCTGGTGAACTTTTTGAGGCCTACAGTATGAAAGATATGACATTTGATCCTTCTATTCCATCAGTTGCACGTAGGAAAAAGGTACTTCCGTAGAAATTTGTTTCTTAAAATATGGGACATTACCATAAGGTTTATAACTGTTTGCTTTCAATTTTTTATGATCGTATGCTTCTTTGTTTCAGGGTAAATTTTTACAAAGTGATTTATTTCTGAATGAGGACGTGACTAAATTGGTTAAGCTTCATCTTGAAAAGCCTGGTTTACAAGGAGCCCTGGATTTTGCTGAAGACATAAAGATATTTCCAGCATCATAACTATATTGCAAGCTAATTCAGCCTGTTTGAAAATACCAGACCTATGAAAAAGTGACTTATTCTATTGAAGTGTAGATTTTCATACTGCAGAAACATGTTAGAAGAACATTTTTGTAATTCCTAGAATATTTCAGGTAAATTCTTTAAAAATTCAGAAATGATTACTCCACACTGATGGCTAAAGTTTAGAATTTATAATTTATTCAAACTTGCATTTGTAAAAAAACAATTGTACAGTATTCTCAGTGCAAAATAATGCCTTTTTCCGTAACTGTATAAACATGGTTGATTCCTAGAATTTTTTAATTATAAATACAGAACTTTCTTTTTTTAAAAAAAAAAAAGATTCTGGACTAGTTTGTTCTAACTCATCATTTGACATTTGAGTGGTTTAAGCAGAGTTTGAACAGATGTTTAAAAACAAAAATGTAGAGTTTTCCACTCGTTCACGCTGTATTCATTTTTTCCATCATTATATTCATTTAGATAGATGCATATCATCTGTTAAGAAAAAATATCTATGAAATAAAATATTATCCGGCCATGTACTTGATTTGGCACAAGATGGAATCAAACATTGTATTAGTGTATCAGGCTACATTGACAGGGTTAAAAGCACATTTTGGGTAACTTCAGAATATACACAGCACCTTCTGGCCAAGTATATCAGGTGGCTTTGAGCATAAGGCTTAAGCTCTGTTTCCACCATATGCTTAACCAATGAAGTGAAGGAAGGTGTTGTGCTGTGGAAACACCAAAAAAAGGTGACTTGATCCTGCCAATTAACTCTTACAGATATAAATGTAATCCCAAGTAAACAGCCTTGCGTAAACAAAAACTTAGTTCACTAGACATGTTGAGGAACACATAAAGCCAGTTAGGTGCCACATTTGGCATACCTAATCCCAAAGTAAAAATATCAGGGTTGTGTTTGCCCTCAGGGGGCTGGAGTGGGCATGGCCAGGGTGGGTGTGGCCAGCTTGACATCACTCAAGTTGGGGGCCCTGTGGTGGTTCGAGTGCTCTGCCAGCAAAAACGGGCTCCCAAGCTCCGTTTTCAGCTGGGATGGCCTCCTGCAACCCTCTGCCAGAGAAAACATACGGCCCTCCCGAGCTCCGTTTTTGCTGGCAGAGGCACTGCAGGCCAGTCCTTCACTATTTCCAGGGCTAAGCACCCCGCAGGCCAGATCTGGCCCCTGGGCCTTGAGTTTTGACACCCCTGTTCTATACTTTTTGCGTGATGGTCATCTAGTCCAGGGGTCCCCAACCTTTTGGACCTCAGGGACCACCAAGTTCATAATTTTAAATCCTACAGACCACTAATACAAATCCAGCGCGCCGCTTGCTGAAGCGCCTGGACTAACTGACGGGATGGGGTTCTTCAGGCACTCTCCCTCCTCTCTTTCTCTCTCCCTTCTCCCTTTTTCCTTCTCTCCCACTCTTTCTCACTCTCTCTCCTCCTCTCTCCCATTCATTCTCTGATTCTCTTTCATTCTCTCTTTCTCCCCCTTTCTCTCATCTCTTTCTCTCTCTCCCACTCATTCTCTCTCTGATTCTCTCTTTCATTTTGTCTCTTTCTCTCATTCTCTTTCATTCGGTCTCTTTCTCTCTTTCATTCTGTCTCTTTCTCTGTCTCATTCTGATTCTCCCTCATTCTCTCTCTCATTCTGATTCTCACCCACTTTTTCTCATTCTCTCTCTCTTTCATTGTCTGTCTCTTTCTATCTTTCTCTCTTTCATTCTCTCATTACCTCTCTCTCTCATCTCATGGGCCAGCCAGTGTCTTGGGGCTGAGAGGAAGTCAAGTGTCTCCCCGAGGGACCGAGATGCGTGGAGCACCAACAAGGGCCGGAAGAAACTGCTGCGAGATCCAGCAAGAGACGAAGCTTCACTCCTGCTCTGGAATATGGAGCGAATCTCCATCCCCCGCCCTTCCCTTCTCAGGCCAGGCGAGGAGTGACTGGGAAGGAAGGGCGAGGGGCGGGGACAGCCACTGGTGGGTTTAGCCAACAGGAAACTACAGCAAGGGAAAGAAACAGCCTGGGGTTGCTGCCACCCATTGCTTCGGCCCGCTGCACCACCACCACCCCTTGTACCATTACCTCATTCCAGCTGGCGATGTTGCAAGTTGCACGAACCTCCCTCTACAGTGGAGATTTACAGCCCCACCATGCCTGGCCAGTCCCATATTCCAGAGGTCTAGTCATAGGATTGGCCATTGCTCATCCTGGAGCAGCTCCTCCACCCGGGTACGCCGCGGACCACCAAAATTTTCTCGCGGACTACCAGTGGTCCACGGACCACCAGTTGGTGACCACTGACTGGTCTAGTCTGCAGCTCTTCCTCCTGACTCCCAAGGCCATTCCCACATGCCGTTACAGCTTTTATCCAGATGGCAAGAGGAGCAACACAGCATTGCAATACAGTGTCCCTTGCGTACCTACTGATGTGGCAATGACCAATGAAAAGGTCAGAGGTCTCATCACAATGCAGGCTTCATAATTCCTCCCTGCCCTGCTCGCTCTCTCCATAAATGTCCATTGGCCCGAAGCCACAATTCTATTTCTCAGCAGTTGGAAATATTCCCAATAGACATTTTAAAGAGAAAAAAAAAGAGTAAATAAAATGCAAACTTCAAGCTATAATCACTGCTCCTTCTAAAACAAGTACTTATTTGTGAATCCCTAAATGCACAAATGCAAATATGTTTCTGTGTCAGATACCCCCCCCCCGCTTCCCCCCCCCTCCCCCCAAAATAATGCATTCACTTTCTCTCCCAGGGACAAATATGTTTAGTCTGGAGAAAAAATAAACAAGAGTCTTTTCTGGATTTAAGTATTCATCTTTTCCACATTAAGTACAAAAAGTTAGTATACAGCTATTAGTTCACCATGTTTCTTCCCTTCAAAGATAACTCTCTGGTGTTTCTTCATTGACATGTAGAAGTCTTTAGAAGTCTTTTTGTCCCAGAGGTGAACAATATGTTTTGCAAACATGAGAACAAAGCTTTGTAGCAGGTCCAATCTGATTATAACTTTACATTCCATTCAGGTACAAATCGTTGTTGGGTATTTTGCATCCTTTTAACTCCAGTTAAGCTAAAAGGCTCAGTTCTTGATTTATTCCTTCAACTTCAATCCACCAAGCTGCAGGTGTATAACTGCGTGGTTCAAAGTTTCACACAGCCTATTGTGACAGGTTTACACTGCAATCTTAAGACATTTTTTTTTAAAAAAAAATTAAGGCTGGTTAAACACAAAGGAAATGAAACCCACAGAGTGGAATATGCAATCACACGGCCTTCAGATCGCTTATGATTCTAAAATGTAAAGCACATTTGCTACCACGTTTAATCTGTTTTATATCAGGTGGCACAAAGTTTCAGATTCAAAGGGGGAAAAAGGTGGGGGGGGGAGAATAAATCAAGCAAAAAAGCATATGGTAGCTCCTGCCTCTTTTCCTGAGACTGGACAAAGCAGCCATCTTAAAAGATACGCTACATTAAAAAGACATGAAGGGGGAGGGGCATTCAACCCCCTGCCTACACAGGTGTTCCTCGGCATACGACCACAATCGAGCCCAAAATTTACGTTGTGAGACATTTATTAAGTGAATTTTACTCCATTTTACGACCTTTCTTGCCACTGTTATTATGTGAATCACTGTGGTTGTTAAATTAGTGACGTGGTTGTTAAGGGAATCAGGCTTCCCCACTGATTTTGCTTGTCAGAAGGTCGCAAAAGGTGATCTTATCATACTCCAGGACACTGCAACGGTCACAAATATGAGTCAGTTGCCAAGCGTCAGAATTTTGATCACGTGACCATGGGGATGCTGTAATGGTCATAAATGTGAAAAACGGTCATAAATCACTTTTTTCAGTGCTGTTGTAACTTTGAATGATCACTAAATGAACAGTTGTAAGTTGAGGACTACCTGTAGTTATAATAATATATAGGCAAAAGGAAAAGCTCTAATCAATGTTAGCGGTTTTATAAAATAAATTCAAAATAGATAATTTTTATAAAAATAGCTAATTATTTTACAAGATGTCTAGGTAAAAAGAAGCCTCAAGTTTTATACCAACATCCATACATTCTAGTTAAATAGGAGGTTTTCCTCCTTTCTTTAAATACTATTTATGCAAAGCAAGTTTAAGAACAAAAAGTATAAATTTTACTCGGGTCTTGTGTTATTGTGTGCTGAATGAAGAATCCAGAAAAAAAAATCTTTACTTAAATGGCTTTTTTTCAAAAAAAAATTTAATATTACTTACTGAGATATTCAACATACAGATATTTTTCATTAAAATTAGACATTTACCCACTTTAAATTGAGAAATAAGTAACACTTTCTATAAAGATAAGTAGAATTCTCTAAAGCAAGACATGATAAATATATTACAGTGGCACATATTTTAAAATATTAAAATAAATTACTGTATTTCAAAACAGGGAAACTAGGATACATTACCTGAAAAATTTCTCTTCTAATCAATATATATATCATCTATTGTACACTGACATTAAGACAAATGATATATTCACAATAATCTACTAAAGTTTGTGAACTGCAATAGACTACATACATCTGCCTTTTGATCATATGAGTGTGAAGAGGAATTCTTAAAGGTGCATTACAATTATGCAGCAAACTATGAAATGTTATGAACCTCCACTTTCCCTTAAGAGACTTAATTAAAATCTATTTTTAAAAAAAACAGGCTTCTCTGTTTGCAAGGAACTACATAAGGTGCATGCTTTGCTCTCCCAAACCAAGGTGCTGATTATGAAGAAGAAAACGATTTCCAAATTCTTCCATATGGGATTCTTCCAAAGTTCAGCTTTTCAACTTTTCCTTTGCAGAAATCCATCAGCCTCTCATCTCCATCAAACCTGCATTGTCAGCCAGCCTCAGCGGCCCTTCCAGGGCCTCAGTGGTGATTTCTTCCATTCGCCAAAGATTTTTTTTTTCTCTTTCTTTTCTCTTTCATATTCCAGTTACAGAAAGAAGACTGCCCAAATAAGATGTTGAAGGATTTGTTTTTACATCTCATCTTCACTATGGTTGTGATCTCTTGTATTTATAATACCTTGGAATCAGGGGGAAAAAAAACCAGATAAACTATAAGCCTGATAAATCTGACTACCTGAAAAGTAACAAATGACCTGCAAGTTGATGATACGCATGAATGGGCACAATATGTTGAAAGTATCTGAGTTCCATTATTTATTTATTTTTCCCTCATGAAAAATCAATGGAGAAAAATAATACTTCAGCTGACATCAGCTGACATAAAGTAGTTCAGATTTTTAAAAAAAATGTGAAGAGAAAAAATAGTCCGGACTGAAATCTGATTTATTTATTATAAATATATATTATATATTATAGCTACCCAACTCCAATGGACTCTGGGTGGCATACAGACCCTCGCTCCAAATTATAAAAACAGATAAACCTTCAACCATACAGACAGCCCAAACTAGGGTGGATAACTATGGCCCCATTAGAAGGCCTATGGACTTCCCTGAACCAGCATGGGAGTTGATGTTCACAGGTCATAAAGGGACCATAAGTGCCAACTCCTGGCCAAGACTAACATGATCTAAAAATGATAAAAATTAAACTAAATAACTCCCCCCCCATCATAAAAGTATATTAACCCCAGGTCTGGGATCAAAGCTTGGTTTCCAGTACTTTCCAGTACTCCAGAATAAAGGGCAACATCAGTATGTCTGGAGAGAATGTTTCTCCAGAGGGTTGGGGGCCACCACAGAAAAACTTCCCTGGTTCCACAAGATGACAATATTTAACAGAGGGGATCTGGAGCACATTCAGTCTGCCAGAATGAACTGAGCAGGCAGAATAATTGGAGATAAGTGGCCCCTCAGTACTATGGTACTATTATCAGTAAGTAAAGCAGAAAAGATGCTGCATATAAATGTATAACTCTTCCTCTAAATAATTTTCTCCTTTAGACATAAACAGAATAAGTAAGCATACTTGAAATATGAAATATGTACAAAAAGATATTTAAAGCAAATAGAAAAACTGACAGGTGAATGGCTTTGTAGTGTCAACCTTTATTTCACTGACAATAAAACCGTATTACAGCAGAGTACTCAATATGCCCGGATCTCATTCATAAATGGAAATAAGCTGTGTTGTTTTGATGACCTCAAATTATGCAGAATGGTCACGATGTCTCATTCAGACATCATGTTCATTCCCAGCAAAAGACTGAACAAGGATTACGGGTTGTACTAAATTGCAGGGGACCAATGAAAGATAGAGAAAAGCAACTATTGGTCAGAACATTCTACATTTTGCAGACATTCTGCTGTTTGCTATGCTTGTCAATTAATGTGTTGCAGCTCATTGACCTAGCATCCATGTTCTCTTTCTTTTCTTGTAAATTCTAAGAAAAAAAAAACAAGCTAACCACTCAAGATGGGAAGAAGTGGCCATTTCTGTTCTCGCAGCTCCAGAGGAGGAGTGATTTCTGAGGCTTCTTTAGATCAAGCTATGTTCTGAAGCTGACATGCTTCTCACATTTCTTTTAAACCTCGTTTCCTATACTATTCCTCTGTAGCTTTGTGGTGGGGTCCCAAAAATAGTATTTCTATTTAGGAGAGAACTTTTCAATCAAGAATAATGTGACATGCACTAACAAAGGCCTGTGAAAATATGATTTGCTTTGTGTACTAGCAAGTCACACTGTCTCCTACTGAGAAGGGGAGATGTCTTGAATCTATCATGCGCTTTATCCTAGATTTCTGGGAAAGATGTTTTGGGGGCACTGCATGAGAGCATGAGAAACTACCATGTCGAGGGAATCCTAAATTTAACTCGGTGGAAAGAATAATCTGTTGGCTTTGCTTTTCCTGCTATCTGTTATTAGAGCAATAAACCAAATTGGTAACAATGGAAACACATAATAGAAGCTTGTCATCAGTTCAGTACAGTTCTTTGTAGGTCTCTTAGTCAACAGGGATTTGCCAAAGCTCAGCAATATTGGTAGTACAGTGGTCTAAGGCACCCTGTTATTAAGCTGGTTATTAAGACCAGCTGCCTGCAATTATTGCAGGTTCAAATCTCGCCAAGGCTCAAGGTTGACTCAGCCTTCCATCCTTTCTAAGGTAGGTAAATTGAGGACCCAGTTGTGGGGGCAATAAGCTGACTTTGTATAAATATACAAAAGGATGAAGGCTATTGCTGAGCACATTGTAAGCCGCCCTGAGTCTCCGGAGAAGGGCGGCATATAAATCAAATTAAAAAAATATATATTTATGCAATTTGTGCATTCATCTTTAGGATGTTACTGATAGTAAACAAAGACTTCCTTAAATGAAAGTTCATACAAAACTCTTAATAACTTCCTAGCCTAGACAGAAGAATCAAATTCTCCTACCACAGGGGTCTCCAACCTGTGGGCTGCAGTTTACTACTGAGCTGTGACCTATTTGCAACTGGGCCATGTGAGCGGTGGGCACCAGCTCTCGCAGCCCCACTTGCGCGAGTGGACACACCTGCCGCTGCCCGCCCCTCGCACAAAACCATCCCCTCTACCCTCCCTTCCACCCACGCTGGACGGTCAACCTGGAAAGGTTGGGAAACACTGTCCTACCACATCAAATTTTCCATTTTTCATGAAGCTCACCTGAATGAAATAGCCTGTCCATGAAATAAGAAATAGTTGAGAGGCATAGAAAATTAAACTACTGCATTAGTTCTCTAAATTACCAGCTGCCTTCAGTCCACCTTTGATATCCTGGGCTTTCTTTCTTTTTTCTTTCTACCCAACCATTTACCTTCCTGTGTTTTGTCTTTGAGACTGTGAACCTAAAAACTTCCACCTGTACTGAGACCCATTTTTAACTAAAAAACAACTTTTTAATTATTTAATGTTTAGACATTGGTGTCGCCCTACCTGAATTGAAAGCTGTTAAAGTTATTCCATAGCATCGCTTAAGGTCAAGTGGCAAGCGGTCTTGTCATCTTTATTCTGAAGACCTTCTGAAGAAGTTTGTAGAGGTGGAGTTATAAAGCCTCTGTACTGCTTACTTGACTTCGTTAATTTCTTAAATTCATTAGCAAAGGAAATACCTTTTCTTTTATCATCTCGGCCTGCCTGCCCAGAAGAAAAAAAGGAAAGAAAGGAGGATCTCAAAAGAAATGGTCAAATGTGATTTATCGACATAAATATTGGAAGCAATACCTTCATGAAGAGCATGACTCATTGCATTATTAATAATAATATGAAACCGTGTACTTAATTTCCTCTTTTCTCATTCCCCAACAAAGGTTTCTGTAAGACGCATAATGAACCCAATTCAGGCCTATGAACTATCCAAAGATTAAAAATAATGAATTCTAAAAGCAAACAAAGAATATGTATGTACAAATCTGCCAATTTTACTTTCGCATATCCATTATATCTTGGATTTCTTCTATTTTAATCCCTTTCTAATGATGTATAACTCTGAAATAGCAAAACATTTTCAGAGATGTGTATCATTTTATATAGTATTACTCAACCCAAACTGCAAACTCTTTAATCATTTACTTACTTGGACTTGTTCCTTAAGTTTAAGAATAAATTTCCCGGCTCCTTTCCATTTGTTCTGGGCCTGAAACACACATTCTTGGTCCAAAAGAATCCTCTGACATGTTTTGGGTGTGGAAGATCTTTTGTTTCCTGGCTCTTTTGCTATTTCTTCCAAAAGGACATAATCGCTTGGGTTCGGATTGTTCAAAATACTGTAGGAGTATTTGGCTTTGCATAAAGTCTGTTAAAGAAAGCAAATTAGAAGCCAATAAGCATCTCTCAATTTATGAGTGCCGGTCTTACAGGGTAAACCAGGTTAGACTCATAACCAGATGAGATAATTCTACTTCGTTGTAAAGCTACATGGAGAGAATCATGCATGTCTGAAAAAACAAACCTGCTCCCATTTCCTTCCGAGCCTCTTGTCTCACCCATCGTCTACTTCAGTGGAGAAATTCAAAAATTTTCCCTACTTGTTCTGTGGGCATGGCTTGGAGGGGGTGTCATGTGATTGGATAAGCATGGCCAACTTTTAACTTTTTTTTTTGATTTTTTTAACTAAAAAAAGTTTTAAAAAAGCTGTGGCAATCAGCTGTGCTGCGTGATCATGGGAACCTTTTTTTAAAAAAAACTTTTTAAAGCATTTTTTATTATCTATTCGCTGGAACCGGTAGTAAAAAAAATGTGAACTAATAGCATTTCACCCCTGGTCTACCTGCAGGCCATTTTGTCTCTAATCTAACCATTTTCTTGGCAGTGTTTTTTGGTCCTTCCAACATACAATCACCATGGAGCAGGTCAACACTCAACCAACTGTACCCTGGTGATCTGAATTAGACACTTTCATAGTACTGTCAAGGATGAAACTTTTGCAGCTATGTGCTTCTGTGTTTCAACTTTCCATCAGAGTAAGGGGGGGGAGGTGTTGCTTTTGAATGGGTTATTTGGAGAAACGAAACTTCTACAATTCCGCTGAAGAGTGTGAGAGCCTGGAAACTTTTCAAGGACATCCTAACAGGTGTGGAGTTTGAAGCAGACAGTTCTCATAACAAAGAGAATTTATCTACATGGACTACGTAAGACCTTGGGGGGGTTACTCAGAAATTTGTTGTTTAATTCTATGAACTGGGAACCTCAGAGTTAGTTTTGTCTCGACGTTACCATGCAATTTTTTTTTTTTAATTTGATTTATATGCCGCCCTTCTCCGGAGACTCAGGGCGGCTTACAATGCGTTAAGCAATAGCCTTCATATTTTTGTATATTTATACAAAGTCAGCTTGTTGCCCCCACAAATTGGGTCCTCATTTAACCTACCTTCGAAAGGATGGAAGGCTGAGTCAACCTTGAACCTGGTAAGATTCGAACCTGCAGAAATTGCAGGCAGCTGTGTTAATAACAGGGTGCATTAAACCACTATACTACCAAGGCTCCTTATTTATTCAATAAACAGTAAGATTTTAGGAAATGGAAATGATCCTGGAGTTTCATTTGGATTTTCCAGCTGGATGTTAACAAATACCCATTAAATATTCCTTTGAATGATATTCAATGGGTCCACTGAACACCAGTGCGAATCTTAGCTAGGAGCAAGCGAGATAAAAGCAATTTGTTCTACCTGCTGGATTACATCCTGGGCTGTGCTGAAGCAAGGAGCCTTGATGACTGTCCGGGGTTGCTCAGGAGAAACATCATGAACTTGAACAAAGAAACTATAATCTTCAGAGACTGCCACCGCATTGTCTTTTTCCTCCTGACAGAGATTCTTTACATTTAAACTCTAGAAAAACATATTAAATATTAAGAGCATCCAGGTTTTCAAAGTAGAGCCATATCGCAGAGGTTGCTCCCTCAAATCTCTTCTCCTTTCTTGCAAATTAAAATTGAGAGTAAAGTATTTGTTTTTGAAAAATAAGATCAAAATGACATTGGCCGCCGACAATTGATTATACCCCTTTTGCAATATTTTTAAACAAATAAGGAGGCACAATGGCTCAGCTGTTAAAGACACTGAACTTGTCAGTGGGAAAAGCAGACAGCTTTTGGGTTTGAGACCCAGAGCTGTGGAACAGGTGAGTTCCCATTACTTGCCTGAGCATCTGCCCTCCTAGCAGTTCGAAAGCATGCAAATGTGAGTAGATAAATAGGTACCACTCTGGTGGGAAGGTAACAGCATTCTGTGTACCTCCTCCCACTTATGACTGTATGACTGTACAAGCAACTTTGTTGCTTGTATCCTTACTATTTATATTGATATTGATTGTTTCCCAGTATAATTTGATTGCTTATTTGTACCCTATGACTATCATTAAGTGTTGTACCTTATAATTCTTGATGAATGTATCTTGTCTTTTTATGTACACTGAGAGCATATGCACCAAAGACAAATTCCTTGTGTGTTCAGTCACACTTGACCAATAAAGAATTCTATTCAATTCTATTCCTTGGCATATAGCCACATGATCACCAAATGCTGGCTCCCTCGGTTAAGAAACGGAGATGAACAGTGCCCCCTAGAGTCAGATACAACTTGAAAGGGGAAGCCTTTACCTTTATTAAAAATAAAAGGTAGTGCAAAGAATCCATATATTTTCATTTCTTTTAGCCCAGATAGCCAAAATGATTTACGCAGACTCATAGGAACACTGGTATTTGTCTATGACACTAAGGTGCAATGTCACTTAATCAGATCAATCTCATAGCCCAACCCGCATATTATCAAGAAAACATTTACAAATAGCCAGTTAATAGAACAGAATAACAGAGTTGGAAGGGACCTTGGAGGTCTTCTAGTCCAACCCCCTGCTAAGGCAGGAAACCTTATACCATTTCAGACAAATGGTTGTCCAATCTCTTCTTTAAAAGTTGGAGCATTCACAATTTCTGGAGTCAAGTTGTTCCACTTATTAATTGTTCTAACTGTCAGGAAATTTCTCCTTAGTTCTAAATTGCTTCTCTCCCTGATTAGTTTCGATCCATTGCTTCCTATCTAGTAAATAGGTTGGCTCCCCTCTTCTTTGTGGCAGCCCTTCAAATATTGGAACACTGCTATCATGTCACTCCTAGTCCTTCTTTTCATCAAACTAGACATACCCAATTCCAGCAACTGTTCTTTATATGTTTTAGCCTCCAGTCCCCTAATCACCTTGGTTGCTTTTCTCTGCCCTCTTTAACAGATATACAGGTTATATTGCAGACTACATCAATGCTCATGAATCAGCTGGCAAAATAAATTTGTTAATTCTGATTCCATTTTTCTTCCTTCTGCTAGTAAGAGCAATTTTATTCATAGGCCCTGGGATATGGATAGAGGAGACCACGTTAACGTTGTATATTTGAATTTTCAAACAGCTCTTGATAAACTTTCTCATCAAAGGCTCTTGACTAAATTTAGTGGGATTTGGTTAACAGGGTCTGTCCTTTTATGGACTGCTAGCTGTTTTTTAAAAAAAACAGAAAACAAACAGTGGGGATAAGTGGGCAATATTTTTCAATGGGGAAAAGCATGAATAGAGTCCCTCAAGGATTGTGGTTCTTTTATTTAAACTTGTTCACAAATCAACTTTGCTTAGGGATAAGCAGAAAGTTGGCCACATTTGCCATACCATTCAGCTGAAAATCCTTTAACTGGGTGAATAAGGTCAATCAAATGGTAAATGCATTTCAAAAATCCTGACTTCACATGTATTTTGTGGAATCTGAGCTATCTGTAATGTTTATTTATTTTAAAAAATCTTGGGGTGAGAGTTATCCACAAGGGTATAGCCGAAAACGTATAGTGGCTACACCCTGGCTTTTTATACAATATCCTGCAGATTAATTCCATTTGGAGTCCTAGTGGATATCCCAGTAAAGAGGCTAGTTCTGCACAGCAGCTGTGGCGATGGCAAATTCCCTACTGGCAATTATTGGGGAAGGATTTAGTAACAAAACTGCTGGCCCTGTAACGTCCTTACACAAACCCAGGGGTGAAATGCTACCGGTTCGCTCTGGTTTGGGCAAACCGGTAGTGATAAAAACTAGTAAAAAACTGGTGGTAAAAAAAAGCTACCGGTTCGGTTGAACTGGTATTTCCGATGATCAGCTGTGCCGTGTGATTTAGCTTTGCTAGAAAGCAGGAAATTTCTTTCTAGCGAAGCTAAATCGTGCAGCGCAGCTGATTTCCCCCCCTCTCGCTGTTCTACTTACCTTTTTGGTGCGCACTGTGCATGCAGCACACATTTGGCACACGGCACGCATGAGCGGCCAGCGAACCGGTAGCAAACCGGATCAGATGTCACCACGGCACAAAGCTACTTTATTGCAGGGGTCCCCAACACCCACCCACCCCAGTTTGTGGGCTGGCATTAGGCCGCGGTATACCAGAAACCGGGCTGTGCAAACAAGCGAAGCCCCATCCGTAGGATGCAAGCAGCATGCGAAACCATGCCCCCTCCAGTCCGCGAAAAAAGAAGAACTCTCCATGGAACTAGTCCATGGTGCCCAAAAGGTTGGGGGGGGGCACTGCTTTATTGTACTGCATCTGGAATATTGTTTACAGTTCCGCTTTGAAACCACAGAACTGGGAAAAGTTCAGGCAGTGGCAAAGGAAATGATCGGGGTGGTGGTGGTGGTTTCAAACACCTCTCTTAATAGTTGGAGCATTTGGGACTCTTTGGCTTAGCAAAGAGATACCTCAAGGATGACAACCTTGGAGAAATGGGACAAGGATTTTCTTCCTCTCTGTCTCTAAACACTAGAACGGCCATCCAATGAAACTGATTGGAGAATTTAGAAAAAAAAAATAGAAAAGAAGACCACTTCTTTATGTTGTTGACAGAAAGCGATGGTGGCATTAAATCTGCCTTTCTTTTTTGCCTGTCCTACCGTGGCTGTATTATTCTATGGATGCTCAAGTGTGACTTATGTCACTTTTGTCGTTCTGGTTATACTTTTATATAATATAAGAGCCTGCAAAAATTCAGCATATAAAATACATATAAAAGAGAAATCACATATTAAAGTATAAAACGGCATCAATAAAGGAGAGTATTTGTAGCTCAGGGTTGAACTGAGGACTCCTTGGTGTTCTATCAGCTTGGCTGCTTTCTTGCAGATGTTTTATTACTCAAACTAGGTAACATCATCAGTGCTAGAGCAAACTAGATCTAGTTTGGATAATGAAACATCTGCAAGAAAACAGCCAAGCTTGGAGAGCACCAAGGACTCCTCCCCATCCCATAAAGAGGCATCATAGATCCTAATAAACAGCGAAGAGGGTCTATGTTCATACACAATTTCCAACTGCAATAATTAAATATAAGCATTAATTATAAAACAAGTATTTGGGGCATATATTAAATTAGAAAGTAAAAGTGCAAAATCAACCATGTTCCTGTTGAGATTACTATAAAATTAAAAAGGAAATTTGTGAGTACCCTTCTCCCTTCAGTTGTGGCCAATTATGTATCGACATGGGATGTTTTTGAATAACTGGAAGCGATCAGCTCACAGCAAAAATGCTTTTAGAGTTTATTCCGTGCTGTACTAATAATGCACACTCCAGGGCAGAAATAAAAGGCCTTAAGAATGCAAAATAACATCTTCAGAGCAACTTCACACGCTTAATTTAAGTGCTTTCATTAAGAGCGCATAACAATCTAGCTTCTTTATAAGGCTGGAGTCTTCTCTTCGAATTCCAAGAATAAAATTCCAGCCAGCTGCACATGCTGTCTTTGTCACTCCCCCGATACCATCAGCAAGCAACAGATATCAAGGCAAACAGACTCACTTCCTCACGCATTTTAAAGATAATTCTTCCGACGTAGCCTTCCTCTGGGAACCAGCTGTTCAAGAGCTGGACGAGCTCTTCCTCGGGGCCAAGTACTCTCTGGAACGGTGGCTTCCTATACTCATTTCTGTCTTTAGATATAAAGCATTTCTCCTCCATCAAAAAGTAGTCAGTGGGATAGTTTCCAATACCATTTGCATTAGCCAAAATCTAAAACAGAACCATGGTGATAATTAGAATGGCAAAGAAACGAACGTTCAATAGCAAATATTGAGCCTGAGTGGCGCAGCAGACGAATGCTACTGTTAAAGGTAGCTTCCAGCTGCCTGCAATTACTGCGAGTTCAATTCTCACCAGGCTCAAGGTTGACTCAGCCTTCCATCCTTTCTAAGGTAGGTAAAATGAGGACCCAGTTTGTGGGGGCAATAAGCTGACTTTGTATAAAATATACAGAAGTATGAAGGCTATTGCTTAACGCCTTGTAAGCCGCCCTGAGTCTCCGGAGAAGGGTGGCATATAAATAAATATAAATAAATAAATAAAAAATTATTATTATTATTTTATTATTTAGCTGGCATCTACTAAAACGTATTAATGCATTCCTCAGAGGGACTTTCTTGAGTTGTCTATGATTTGAACAACTGATTATGTTAAAAGAGACAAATGCTTTTTCATCTTATTTTTTGTTCAGTCGGGCTTAGCCAAGATATTTATTCTGCTTCCCAAGATAGTAGAATGGAAGGACAATCTCCTAATCAGTTGAAGGATTTTCTGCTTATGAATTTGGCACTTTTAGGCTTTTGCTCCAGATGGGAAAATACATGACAAGCAAAAGCTTTACGATGAAGCCAATTTGCCTGGCAGTGAGAGCCATCTCATTTCTTCACACCAAATAAATCATCCAAGCACACTTAAAGGGATAGCAAGAATTATAGTACTGTATCACTACCAGTTTTTTTTTTTTACTTTAGGATCTCAATCTTTCTGTTGCCCTAAAAGCTTGCATGACTTTTTAGAATCACAGAATAATTGACAAACAAACATCCTCAAAACCTTTTTTGGCAGCTCTGTAGCATAGGCCGTGATGGGGATTTTTCCCAGAGATGTTTCATAGT
Organism: Pantherophis guttatus; assembly: GCF_059756535.1. Classification (NCBI taxonomy): domain Eukaryota; kingdom Metazoa; phylum Chordata; class Lepidosauria; order Squamata; family Colubridae; genus Pantherophis; species Pantherophis guttatus. The sequence continues at coordinate 69,409,992 of NC_142068.1, read as the reverse complement.
CTGTATTTTAGAGCTATATGATTTATTCGATTCATAATAGTTTCTAAATGGATTACAATGACTGCAGTTCTAATGGGTGGGGGGACAGGAAAAGATCTGGTTGAAACATATTGAATTGAATATAAATTTATTCAATTTATATTTTTCCTCACTCGCCAGGCAACTCTGCAGCATGTCAGCTCTGTGAAATTGACCATGATGTGTTCCAGGTACATTTTTACCTAATGAACTTCATGGCTGAGCATTTCTCTATGTCAAGATAATAAACTAGTGTTTTATGTTAAAGAGGATAGGAGAGAACATATGCAAAAACATTTTTCTGCCTGGAGATTGGAGGATGTTTCTGGAAAAGACAGAAGAATGACAACTGCTAACACCATGCATACATGTGTAACATTTTCAACTTAATTTCATCTATGCAAATGCAATTTCTTCACAAGTACTAGAGATGACAAAACGAACTCCAGCATTTACTTTTGCATCACAAGCTCAATGCTGTTCTAGGGAGAGAAAAAATGGAAAATTACAATTGACAATTCAAGGAGATTAAAGATGACTATTTGGGCTTGTCAGTTATCATACTAAAAAAATTTGCCAAAGAAATTGTCACATTTTTTTCACTACTGTAAAGACAATGAATCACTATGCAGGGCTTGAGTGCAACCACAATGAGTAGAACAAGTGAAAGAAATCAAATCAAAAAAATTGGGGGGGTGGGGAGGGTGCTCAAACCAGCATACAGATCAGAACTCCAAAGACTGTTGTAACCACCATTTGTTCAGCACTGTTGTAACTTTGAATGCTCACTGAATAGTCGGTTGAGAACTGTCTGTGGTATTGGTTATGTATATCTTAAGATTTCCTGTGGTATTGGTTATCACAGAAAATATTTTCTTTCTGGTTGGTTACCACAGAAAAAGATATTCTGACTGTGGTATTGGTTATGTATAGTTTAAGATTTTCAGAATTCAAGTGACTTATTTTATGCAAAACTTACTTCATGCAAAAGCTGAGCTACTGTAGTTCCTTGCCTTACAGGAAAAATTGTAAATGGTTCTGGACCTGGAACTCCATGTATGGTGACTCTGTGTACTGCGGCTGCTCTCCATTCTGCTGTGCTGAATTGCTGTCCAAAACACACATATCAAAACAGTTATCAATCAGAGTAGAGCTGAAAGGGACCTGGGAAGTCATCTAGTCTAACCCCCTGCTCAAGTAGGAAGCCCTATACCATTTCAGACAGGTGGCTGTCCAGTGTTTTCTTAAAAACCTCCAGGGACGAAGTACCCACAACTTCTGAAGGCAAGCTCTTCCACTGCTTAATTGTTCTCAGTAAATAGTAAATGCTTCTGTATATTGCGATATATTGCACTCAACTAATATCAGTGCTAGACATTGCTTAATAGCACGTTCTAATTTCACAAGGCCCAATTCATACATCAGGACATGCGAATTCTAGGTACAATGCACAGAGAGAGAGAGAGACTCAAGAACGGGTCTAGGACAACTTGCCACAGCCAACTCACCACAAGACACCCTCACCATGAGACAAGAATTACACTAATATTGAAGAAATGATGGAATAGAATCATTAAAGAAAGGATGCCAAAGGAGGGACAAAATGAAATTTGACTGAAAAAAACTGAAGTATTACATTGTCCTGTGGCGAGTTATCCTGTGGCGAGTTGGCCGTGGTGAGTTGGCTATGTGAGTCAGAATTCATGATAAAGTAAGCTACGATTCAACGTCATTAAAAGTAAGTAAGGGTAAAGAATAGTCAGAAATTAACCAAATTAATTCAAAAGAGTAAAACTGAATAATTTGTCATATGGAGAACCAGATAAGCTTAGAAAATTGTTGAAATACAACTTCCTGCGTAAAACACTAGAAAAAACAAACTATAATTGCTGTAGTTTCTTATGGACTGAGGGAATGATCAAAACCAATGTTAAGAATTAATTTGATTACTAGATTATAAACAAGTGTTTATCTCTCAAGCTGAAAAAAGTCAGAGTTAATCCTACTTAACATTGGCTGGTGTCTATTTCTAATTTTATTTTTCCAAAAAAGGCAATAAAATCAAGAGATACACTTTATATACCCAGAGTTTAACCCAGTTATTCAGCAAGTCATACAGAAGAATTATATCTAGAATCATAATAGAGTCCTAAACAAAAAATCGTTTATGGAATCACAATCAAACTACAATTTCAAGGCACTTCATGGGATTTTATGGTCCAGTACTATCTGATACAGTTGAATTTTTAAATGAAAAATGATCAAATATATTCTTGCACAGAAAAAAAATATGCAAGACTAGAAAGGCTGATAGAAGGTTGATGAACCTCAGATATTAGTAACTGATATTCAAATAGGCTAAAAGCCACAGTTCTAAAAGAAAGAGAGCAACATTGAGTATGTATAATGGAAGTACAGTTTGTGTAAATGTCATTAGTAGTCAATTAAGAATAGCTTTGGCAAGAAAGAAAGCTCCATAGATGCCAAGGCTATTCTGCTGGTTGTATAGGAATAGACTGAGCATGATAATAAAGATTTTAATTGTCTACTCAATTAAAGATATGAGCTATAGCTACCAGCTATAGCTCATACCTAGCTTTATAAAACTGTTAAAATTTTAACTAGAAATATACTGCTGAATATATTTTAGGTAATTACCGTAGAAGTAGGTACAGCATTCAAAAAAGAATTTTCTTCCATTCTTCGGCTGTTAATAAACAAACTGGAGATTTCTAGTGCTTCATTATGCAGGTTTCGCAATTGGAGATGTCTGTAACCTTAAAGAATGTATAATTGGAAATTGCAGAAAAAAAACAATGAAATAGAGTGCATCTTTAAATATATATGTTTTGCAAAGTAAAACTGAAGCTTATTGTGCTTAAGAAGTACAAATACTGTAAGGCCATTTATTTGATAAACAATATTTAATTAAAAGAGCCGAGGTGGCGCAGTGGTTAGAGTGCAGTACTGCAGCTACTTCAGCTGACTGCTAGTTCAGCAGATCAGCAGATCAAATCTCACCGGCTCAAGGTTGACTCAGCCTTCCATCCTTCTGAGGTGGGTAAAATGAGGACTCAGATTGTTGGGGGCAATATGCTAATGCTAATGCAATATGCTAATATGCAATATGCTATATGCTAACTTTGTAAACCGCTTAGAGACGGCTGGAAAGCACTATGAAGCGGTATAGAAGTCTAAATAATAATAATAATAATAATAATAATAATAATAATAATAATAATAATAATAATAATATTTTGATTAGAATTAGAGAACTCTTGTTTAGGGGTTCTTGATGCTCTCTTGAGCTTGGCTGTTTTCTTGCAGACATTTCATTACCAAACTAGGTAACATCATTGGTGCTGTGTGTCATCTTGTGTGACTTAGCAAGAGTTTCTGGTATATATCGAGCATGAAACATAATTCTTCAAGCACTTCTCAAGTAATACACAGGCCTACATATTAGACTGGAACTCTACAAATGTGCCATTTCTTAGCTTGCCTTTCCAGAATCATTTGAATCAATTTTTAAGAACACAGTGGGCTTTTTTCTTGGGTGGAAAGAATTAAATGAATAACAGGAATGGGAAATGAATGATGGCTGTTTAGAAATGGACTGCTTCATAGATATCTGAACACATATTAAAGCTTTCTATGTTATGTGGCCAAAACCACAATCAGGTAAATGAAAAAACAATTAATGTCCTCCACTCTATCAAAGTTGTTTTTCAAAGAGCTCATCTTGAAAAAGTTTCATTATAAAACATACAGGAGTATTCTCCTATCAAAGACAAGCATAAAGAATTTCAGGGAGGAATCAATGGCTGCCCCGGAGATTGAGTTAAATTGCCTGTTCACTTGCATGACATAACCTGGCTAAAAATTGCACATACTGTATACTGTGTGGACTATGCTGGGTAGATTCCTCTAAAACGGAGTCGAGTGATCACACATGGCATCTGTTAAGGTATTTTAGAATTATTAGGATATTTTGGAAATAGGCTATTTCATTATACAGTACAATTAAGAGAGTCAACATGTTATAAAACATGCACACAAACTAACTGGTATATATCCAGCTGGGTGGGCTGGTGGGGGGTGGGGTGGGGAGAGGGGATGATTCCGCATGAGCAGCCGGCAAGGGTACATGCGCAGCTCAATTTGCACATGCTTGCCAACTGTTTCCACAGCCTGGTTGGAAACAACTCATGGGCCGTGGACCAGAGGTTTGGGATCCCTGTACTAGACAGTCTTCTGCAGTCTAAGAATTGCCACCACATCAGCAGTCTTCTGAAACTGAACACCTTCTAAACAATTAATCTTTGGTCACCACCTTTAAAGTGCTCCATGGCTCAGGACCTGGGTACTTGTGGGACCGCCTACTACCACCAATAGCCTCCCACCGGCCGGTACACTCTCATAGAGAGGGGCTCCTCCGGGTGCCGTCGGCCAAACAATGTCGACTGGCGGCCCCCAGGGGGAGAGCCTTCTCTGTGGGGGCACCTACTATCTGGAATGAGCTCCCCCCGGAGATACAGAGAATCCCGGATCTGCGTACCTTCCACCGTGTTCTAAAGACCTTTTTATTTCACCAGGCAGGCCTGGCCTAACTTTCTCCCTCTTTTTTAAATAATTTTAATATTTTAATATGTTTAATATTTTTTAATCCTCAAAGTTTAAATCTGTTTTAAATTGACTGGGGTTTTAATCTGTCTGGGCCAAACTATTTAATTCGATTTTATTTCTGCTTTTTTAAATTTTGTATGTATGTATTTTATTGTTGGCTGTTCACCGCCCTGAGTCCTTCGGGAGTAGGGCGATATACAAATCAAATAAAAGTAAAGTAAAGTAAAGTAATCTCAGAATAGCAAACTTCCTCTTTCTTTGTTAACTTCAATATGTAGTAGAGGCAGCTATGCAGTCAGGAATGAACCGAAGACTTACCCTTTAATCTTATAAAAAAAATCTTCTTTAAATATATTCTATATGTAAATACACATGAAATCCAAATCAAAAGCCATTTCCCACACATTAAGAGATATCGCTATTTGTTATTCTCTCTCAGAAGGCATTAATTCCATGAAATAAAAGCTGTGTGCACTGCACCAACGTTTTTAGTGGTGACGACAATCTGAATTTGTGATCAAACCTTATTTTCCCTACAAGTAGAATTATAGGGCAGGAAAATGCTGAAGGCATGTCACCTGTTTTTAATAAAATATCTCAGCAAAGTACAGGTAGTCCTCAACATATGACCACAATTGAGCCCAAAATTTCTGTTGCTAAGTGAGAAATCTATTAAGTGAGTTTTGCTCCATTTCATGACTTTTCTTGCCACATTTGCTAAGTGAATCGTTGCAGTTGTTAAATTAGTAACACGGTGGCTAAGTGAATCTGGTTTCCACATTGACTTTGCTTGTCAGAAGGTAGCAAAAGGAGTTCACACTGCAAGTCACAAATGTGAGTCAGTTGCCAAGCATCTGAATGTAAATCATGTGACCATGGGGATGCCACAACGGTCATAAGTGTGAAAAATGGCCCTAAGTCACTTTTTTCAGTGCCTTTGTAACTTCAAACAGTCACTAAATGAAATGTTGTAAGTCAAGGACCACCTGTAGGCAAAGAGAGTAAAGTCCAGCCACAACTACCTCCATATATTTTCACCGTTAGGCAACAACTACTAAGCAATGCAGTACTACTGTACTAATGTTTTTGCACCCAAGTATTACCTTACCTCTTTTTAAAGCTTTCAGAGGAATTATTCTCTGAGCCATCACAGTTGAGGAATTGTTTTCAACAACGGCAAAACGAAGGAATACTAGATCCTCAAAGTGAATCCGGAAAAGGAACTGTTCGTTCCACATGGGATTTAGAGTATTGCGATGAATCGGTTTGGTGCGGAAATGACAGCTATCTAGAGGCATCCCAAGCACATCCAGTTCAATGCATGGACTTCCTGTGCTGTTGCTAGGACAAACATTCTGTCCGGACACAATCTGAAACATTAAAAAAAATTAAGAAATTGATAAGAGTGATTTTCATAGGTTTTTTTTATTCATGTACTGAAAAGTCCAGGAACTTTAAAAAAAAACCCAAAAAACCCCCCAACAACCTTCCAACTACAATGATTAAAGCTTGATTTCAGAGAATTACTAAGAGGAAGCAGAAATATGTTTATACAATAAACACAACTATAATAACAGTCTTGTCATTTACTGCTTGCTTATTCTGATGGAGAACAGTATCGGCTTCTGGGAAAACATCCAAGTGGAAAATAGCCACAGCCAGGAACCCAAAGATACAATGCCTCCATCACCAAATATTTAAAAAAATGTTTATCTGGAAATGGTACCTATACTTTTGTGGTTCTTACCACATCAACACTGTGAAAGTTTTATGACGTCATTTGCTCCTGCGCTCAATTGTATTTTTGAGTTTCAAAGAAAGATTGTGGATAAGGTGCACTTACTGTCAGTGAATAAATAGCTGGTTCTATGCTGTCAAAATCTCGTTCTAAAGGACAAAATTGCTGATATTTGGGACAGTTCTTATTCCAATAAACAGGTGGCTTCAGAACAAATCCACAGCCTCCATTTGCTTCGAACATTGCTGCATTCAGATGCAGAGGAAGATCTATGGATACAGCAATTCAAAATATTACAAATTACTATGCCATGATTTGAAAATAAAGCATATTTAAAAGAGATTGGAAAAATATTTCTGCAAAATTGCAACTGTAAAACAAGCACATTAATCTTGATTCCTTCCAATGTGATCACTCATTTAACTAATATATATATATATTAAAAACAATAAAAGGAAAATTAAAACCAACAGATTTTATTAATCTATTTAGAAAATGTGTATGTTATACACTTCTTTAATGGCCCCATGAAATTTATTACAGATCCATTCATAGATCTATTTATTGAAAAAAAAAATGATTATAATGTTTATAGGAGAATTCCTTCTTGAAGAAACAAAAATAACAAAAGCTAGTTTATGACAACTTTCTCAAAACTGGTTTTTGTTCAAAATTTTAAATTGGTTTGAACCCGAGCATTAATTTTGAGGACTTAAGAGTGTCATAAAATATATAATAGTGTAAAAAGTCTGGAAACTCTATAAATATATATATGTCTGTATAAACATTGTGATTTTTATTTTGTTATTTTAAAATCTCAAAAGCTCCCTTAAGGTTCAACCACCAAGTAGCCTGTAACAAAACTTTAAAAACACAAAACAAAAACAAGGCTAAGAAGAGAAATGAAATGCTGATTTTAGAATACGAACAGATTTGTGCAATTATTTAACAAATCTTTAAAAACCAATATCAATACTTCACCTTAAAAACGACTGGCTGAATTCGAAGAATTTATCTAGGAAGTGCTAATCCGCACGGTGTCTTGATTATCCTAGCCTTTCTACCAGTTTGAATGCAAAATTGCAAACTTCTTAATCAAAAGCCACTCCTAACACTCATTTTACCGAGATGATTCTTCTTTAATAATATGCAAGATAAAACTGATAATAAGTAAAAAGAGTAATAGCTGTTCTACTGAATATATTTTTGCAAATTCAAAAGGATTTGTTTGGTGCTAAGGCGTGGCGATATGTGCACAGGATTATATACATTTCTATGTTGAGTGACAATACAGAAATATGTTTTTCTCATAAATGTCATAGTGCTTCACTGCAAATATGGAAAATGAACTCCCCCTCCCCCCCCACTCAAGCTGGGCATAGAGCACACATCCTAACTTGTTTCTTTAGTGGTGTATTTTTCCATTAGATACTTTGGCTGCCCTCCATGCTTCCTGCCTCCTAACTCCCATGTAACACTGAGCTAGCAACAGCAAGCTTCAGAAAGCATTTGCAACAGGGAAAAGTAAATTGGGCTTACAGTGCATTGAAAATAGCTCACCCATTAGCCACAAGCTGGCAGGATTCGGCTGCAGCCACAGCAGGAAGAGGGACACATGAAATCACCTTTTTTTCTTTCATTAAACTCGGTGGCTTTTGTTTTAACTATACGGTACAGGTAGTCCTCGACTTGCAACAGTTCACTTAGTGACTGTTCGAAGTTAGAACAGCCCTGATTAAAAAAAAAACCTTTTATCACAGTTACAATCTTTGTAGCATCCCTATGATCGTGTGTTTCAACTCTGAAGCTGACCTGGCTGAAGCCATCTGTTCCGGCCTCAGAGTTGCCATGATCTTTGGAAGGGGGAAGGGAGGGAGAGAGAGTAATAGAACGGCTGCCAGTCAAAACAAAAAGTTTTCTTGTGGGAACCAAGGTCATCTCAACGGATGGCAAGAGAAGGAGAGGAGCTGGGCAGCCTCCCAGCTACCTTCATTGGACAATGTGATTGGTGACGCCTGGGGAGGGAAATATTTGCTCTTTTAATTAGGGGAAAACCCGTGGGAACCTTTAGAGTTGGTTTTCATTAGCTGTGCTGATATGATGTATCCAATGAACATTTATTTAGTTATTTATTTATTTAGTTCAATTTATATGCCGCCTTTCTCCGAAGACTCAGGGCAGCTTACAATGCATTTAAGAATATGTTCTTGAAGGAATCTACCTGCCTCGGAGTTCTGCTTTTGGCGGATGTGTTAATTGGAACACTGACAGTGTGATCAAAATTCAGCTCCTTGGCAACTGGTTCATATTTATGACCATTGCTGGGTCCCATGGTCATGGGATTTCCCTTTGTGACTTTTCTGACAAGCAAAGTCAATGGGGAAGCCAGATTCACTTAACAACTGGGTTACTAACTTATCAGCTGAAGTGATTTACTTACCAACAGAGGCAAGAAAGGTCGTAATATGGGGCAAAACTCACTTAACAAATGCCTCACTTAGCAACAGAAATTTTGGGCTCCATTGTGGTCGTAAGTCGAGGATTCCCTGTACAATCGCGTAAACCCAGAAGACACTTCAGTACACATCTAGGAAGACTCAAGAGTGCCCATACCATCCGTTTGGTAGTTCAGTGCCACTAGATGTACTCCGTGAAGCCAGAAGAGAAGGGGATGAGGATTGGAGGAGTCGATGCGGGTGGCAGCTGGATAGGTCCTCAACAGCTGGCAGGTGGTATGCTGGATGAGTTTCTGAGAATATCGCCTGCACAAGCGCTTGGCTGCATTTTCATTCAAGGAGGAAATGTGGTAACACCTGGGTGTCCTTATTATGTAACTCAGAGAAGTTGTGGGAAGAGGCGAAGAAGTTTCTTCCAAGGTCTGCCTTACGCTATCAGAGGTTCCTAGAAAACAAATGATACTTTTAAGTGACGTTATTTAAATCTGTGTTTAAATAAATAATTAACTTGTGTTGCCCTCAATTATAAAATATATATTAATAGGAAATAAATGCATAATTCTTAAAAATCATGATTATAACTCAAAGCATAATTGGCAGGACAGTAAGGAATTCTTGTCTGTCCTGAATTCTTGTCTGTCACTTTTCCTGAAAACTTTGTTCCCCAAGGGAAATAACATTTTAAGAAATACAATTATAGCTTAACTCTTCAGAAATGATAAATGTTGCAGAACATATTTTTAAAAAACATATCCAAACTTATGCATTTTCCATTGTTAAATATTTGTGTTTAAATTAATCTGATTTATGGCTGATTTATGATCTCATAAATTAAAAGCAGTAGCAATGCATGTATAATTAGACATTTCAACAGCCTAATAAAGAATGAATCCTGGCACATACATAAATCCTAGTGTAATTAACACTTTAAAATTCATAAATTTAATTTAAAAAACAGAAAACAAATATTACCATATCCTTTTACTTTCCGTTGGAGCAAATCTATACCTGAAGTGCTACTACACATAGTTACATTAAACTAAAATTAAATATTAAGCTTCCTCCTTAACTACAGCTAATATTAGATCAGAAAAACCTATTTGATTATACAGGGAGGAAACAAAAAAGGAAGGCTGAAATCCAAGGAACAGTTATTACCAATCTCTTATGGCTAAAAATACTGGCAGAGTTATATCAGCATTTTGGCTCCCTCTTGGAAATTAAATCTTTCTAACTGCACTGTCATTTCCTTACAAATAATAACTTTAGACATAACTAGAAAGTTTTTTTTCCAGTATTACCATTCTCTTTATGAAAAGATTTGTTAGAAATTTAAAGTAAATAGGGACAACATCTGTTTAAATTTACTCCATATTGCATTTGCCATATTCTCAGAATCGATCCTATTTAAATAACTGCTGCTACTGCTTTTTAAGAACAGCACATTCATCTTTAGTTTATAAAACATTTTTATAAGAAAACTTTCTTTGCCTGGAAAAATAGCTTTAAGGTGCTGGCCTAGAAATCAGGAGACTGTGAGTTCTAGTTTCATTTAAATGTGAATGATTTTTCATTTTCATTTTCATTTCATTCTTTTTCATTTAAAAGCTTGGGCCAGTGTTGTTGTTGTGGGGAAAATAGGAGGAGGAAGGAATATTAGATATGTTTGCCGCCTTCTTATAAAAATAATAAAGGTGGGATGTAAATTAATTAAAAATAATCATACTAATATTTCCAGTGAGTGGTGCGGTGGCCTAGAGGTGGAGCTCTCGCTTCACAATCGGGAGGCTGTGAGTTCGATCCTAGGTAGAGGCAGATATTTCTCTCTCTGGGCACACTGAAATTACATCTGCTGAAAAGAACCTCCGCACTGATGACAGGAAGGGCATCCAGCCAGTAAACATTCAGCTCCATTCAGTTGTGCCAGGGATTATGGGGTTGTTAAAAGATGATGATACTGATATTTCCAGTGGCCCAATACAGAGGTCTAATTCCAGTTTGTTAAATATCTCTGGAGATTGTCAATCATCCAGGTCATGGTTGTCCCAAAGGTGCTTTTTCTCAAAAGGTTAAAAGAGAAAGTCCAATTGCCTTTTTTTTTTTTTTTTGGGGGGGGGGGGGAGGCACCTTTTGGATTTCCAATTTGTTAATTTGTAGGAGATTACTTCTAATTTTATACCAGGTCCTTCCATAGGATGAGCACTGCCCATACAGAGTTGTACATTTAATTTATAACAAGCAATTGAGGCATGCATGTTGAGTTATGGAGCCTTCTGTGGAATTGATCAAGGAATTCTGACAGTACCTTTTCCAGATGCTTTTCCAAGTATGGGTGGTTCTCCTGGGCTCAGTCTTCCCGGACTGTTGCCAAAAATGGACTTCCGGCTCTTTCTTTCCTTCCCTCGGCTAGAAGCAGATGGATTTAGAGTTGACAAGCCTTTTCCCATAAAAATATAATAAATAGATGGTAAAAAATTAGTGTGGACACATTTTTATCATTTCTCAGCTTTTGAAAATGTCAACATCTTCCTGAGTTTTGTCAGTTCATATACCAAAGGGGCCCTAAGGGCTCTTAATTGGGTGAAATCCAGCAGGTTCTGACAGGTTCTGGAGAACCGGTAGCGGAAATTTTGAGTAGTTCTGAGAACCGACAAATACCACCTCTGGCTGGCCCTAGTGTGGGGTGGGAATGGAGATTTTGTAATATCCTTCCCCCTGGAGTGGGGTGGGAATGGAGATTTTGCAGTATCCTTCCCCTGGAATGGGGTGGGAATGGAGATTTTGCAGTATCCTTCCCCTTGGAGTGGGGTGGGAATGGAGATTTTGCAGTATCCTTCCCCTGGAATGGGGTGGGAATGGAAATTTTGCAGTATCCTTCCCCTACCACGCCCACCAAGCCACACCATGCTCACCAAGCCATGCCCACAGAGCCGGTAGTAAAAAAATTTGGATTTCACCACTGCTCTTAATGATTTATCAACTGCTCTGCTAATTAGTATATTGGTTATGCTTTCAGAAATGTTATGGCTTGGATTCTAACTTCCATTTGGGGATTTCTGGTTGCGAAACTGTATTATCTACATCTCCACACCCCTCTTTGATAAATAGCATCAAAACCAAATTCTGTAAGATTGGGAAATTCTCTGGAACAAAAACGTTGAAGATTTAATTCGGGGAAGAGAAATATGATAGTACTGGAAAATTAATCTAAATTGATCATAGCACAACTGAAAATGTCTTTTTGCTCATAAGGGAGCTTTTCAATGCAAATACCTTTATGTATCAGATTTATTTAAGTTGCAAGATTACTGAACAAAATACAGATTGTTTCTTCATTTTTCCTTATTTCACTGTGAACTACTCTGTTCTAGGGCACAAACATACACTTGACATATTGTGACGTAACTGGCTGTAAATGATTTTGGGAGGATCAACTTCACCAAAGGAAAACAAAATGACAAAAATGAAACAGGTAGAGAAACTTTTTATAAGATAATAGAACGTCCTAAGCAGCATTTTAAAATCTACTGTACTACTAAGATACAAAATAATCTTCATTTCCATACACAGCATTATTAGATCATTCATCATATCTTTTAAAACTTCTACAATGTTATTTTATTCTTGCCATATGCCCTTTTCCCCCCCTCCCCTCCTATCTATTATGGAATGCCTGATGGTCCATTTACTGCAAGTTGTCTATTCTTACTCTGCTCCAATTTCCTGTTTGTGCTCCTATCCCAATATAACCCCTCTTTTTTAGTTCCCTTGTTGGACTACAGCCAAATCTCTACTGAAAGGAAGACTTGTCTATGGTGCCTTTCTGTACATGAACTGGTGGGTAGAGAGTGGAAAAAGCAATGCCTAGAAAGAATGCTTCTTGGGGAGGGGGAGGGAGGGAGAGAGAGAGAGAGAAGGAAAGAAGAAAGAGGGAGGGAGGGAGGGAGGGAGGGAGGGAGGGAAGGAAGGAAGGAAGGAAGGAAGGAAGGAAGGAAGGAAGGAAGGAAGGAAGGAAGGAAGGAAGGAAGGAAGGAAGGAAGGGGAGGAGGAGGGATCATCTTTGAAAAACCTGACAGGCCTAATTTCCCACAGAATTAGAACTGAAACTTACTCCTTGTTCAAAAAACAACAGTTGAGTTCTAATAGTCCCATCATATAAAACCAAACAATTAAAAAAAATAAAATAAAACAAAATCGACGCAAATGAAGTAAACAGCCAAATGCAGTCAGGACAATGTACTTACCAGGGAATTTCACAGCCTGACAGTAGATGACAAGATCAGAGAGTTCTGGTGCTATTTGTCTACTTTCTTTTTTATTTTGGGAAAGATAAAATTCTTCACTCAGTTCCATGTCATAAACCTACATCAAATCAAATGAACTTTCATTATAGTGATAAATCAGCATAAGGTATTGGGATACAATCATTTAAAAGAAGCAGAAACATTTTAGAATGATCTATCATCTATCTATCTATCTATCTATCTATCTATCTGAATAAAAGATAAAAATCTAAAAGCTGGAAGATACAAAATATACTGACATTTCACACACATATATATTTATTATATACTGTTAATTGATACCCAAGCATGAGACAGAAGTCATCACTCACCCACCCCAAATTTTGAGAGCTGCTGCAACCCACTTTTGAGTTTAATTGATCAAAAGTGATTTAGCCAAACCTAATGCAACTAATTTGGGTTAAAGATCAACTAGCAGCAACAAAAGCCTGAGAATCAAGCATTTTAAACAGATCAAAAGTGCAAGTTTATACATAACATCTTAGAACCTTGGCATTCTAAAATTGGACATTTGAAGTTTACTTCTAGAATCAATGGTTACCGTTTTACATCCTGAAACATCCTTTATTAGGGGCAACTAGAACTAATGGCCGTTTTTCCTATGTTTTATTTTAACCACCTTTACTGTTGTGTCGAAAATTTAAGAATATAAATAACCATATTATAGCACTCACAGTTATTTGCTAATCACAAAAGTTATAATATATTGACATCTTTAAAAAGCTTTTTCAAAAAAGTAGTTTCTTAATAAATCCCAGCTCCCATCTAAGCCTCCTTTAGGATAGATATAAGTTTGGAGGAAAAAACGAAATACTACCTTTCCTTTAGCGTTGCACACAGTGCTATCAGCCTTCTTAATTCTCTTGGCGCTTTCTTCACCAAATTCAAACTGAAGCTTATCAATGGTTAATTTATTCTCAGGTCGGTCTTCCAAAATGTTATCTGGAAAGCAAGTAATATCTGATTGAAGTTTTTGAAAGGGAAATTTTTATTTCAAGTGAATGTTACGGGATGATATTATCTGAATAGAGATTAACCAGCCATATGTTTAGTTCCCTAATATTATTCTGTTGAGTCAGAATAATATCCTATTCTAACCGAGTTCAGCAATGAACATTTCCTTAAAGAAAGAAAGAAGATTCTTCCAGTTATACATCTGTGCATTACAGGTAGTCCTCAACCTATGGCCACAATTGAGCCTAACGTATCTGTTGTTAAGTTAGACATTTGTTAAATGGGTTTTGTCCCATTTTTACTTGCCACAGTTGTTAAGTGTTGTTGTTAAGTTAGTAACATGGTTAAGTGAACCTGACTTCCCCATTAACTTTGATTGTCAGGTGGTTGCAAAAGGGGATCACATGACCTTGGGACACAGCAATGGTCATAAGTATGAACCAGTTGCCAAGCCTCTGAATTCTGATGGTGCATGATCATGGGGAAGGTTAGGGCTTATATAGTATTTGCAGGAGTTGTGAATGTGAAAGTCACTGTTTTCAGTGCCATTGTAACTTTGAACAGTGACTAAATGAACTGTAGTAAGTTCAGGACTACCTGTAATACATTATAAATTATTATAAATTTCTGTGTATGGGCAAAAGCAATCTGATGCAATTTTCCAAAAACTTAAATGTTTTAAATACTTGTTGCACAGCACTCTTGTTGCACATACTCAAGCAGGCGCGTGACAAGGAACTGAGGTGCTTATTAACATTCATTCATTCGTTCATTCATTCATTCATTCATTCATTCATTCATTCATTCATTCATTCCCTTACTCAAATAGCAAAATGTATTGCATACTTTAAATCATATAGGTGCCCAAAAGTCTGTTTCATTCTCAACATGTATGAATAAGAAAAAGTGCAGTATCTGCAAATACTATAAGCTCCAAAGCAGGAAAAGAAAATTAAGGAAATATACAGTTGAATTTAACTAGTAAGTGAAAAAAATGCATTCAAAGCACACATTCTAAATTGCTTGGAAATGCAATTCATGCAGTTAAAATGTTTGATCGAGGGGTTTTTACCTTCCTGGCTGTTAGCAGCAGGAGAAGCATTAAGGACATCAGCTATGAAAACAGTCAGAAAAGAAATAAAAGTAAAAGGAATTGACAGATAAATGAACATAACATTCAGACTAGGTAGAATTATCATGTTGACGCAAACTCTTAGAGAACTGCTTCAAGGAAACCTCAGTAGAAATATTTTATAAAAGGGAAGACAAAGGCAAGCAATTGGCCTTCGTATCCAAAGTTGTCGGAAAATCAGAGAAGAATTGACTTCTTAGTATGAGTATTTAGCAAAGAGGGGAATCAGGTAAGAGACAGTCTTATACACACTTTCATGACAGTGATTGAATGCAATGGAGCTTATTTCGTAAAAATGCATAGAGATTGTGATGTTAATTTATCAGACAGGTAATTTCATCATATTAGCTACAGAAGAGTCTATACCTGGGATGAATCAGCAAATTCTTTACGTCATGCAAGAAAATAACCAACAACATATTAATATTTGCTTTTGCAACTCATTAGTTATATTGTATATTGTGCATTCCAATTTAACTTTTTTAATTATATTCAACCGCTCAATCAATTCTCAATGAGGTGTAAGATAGGCAGTAAGCCTATCTAAGCATTGAGCTGCTTTGCTGGCAGAACACTGAAATTAGAAATGACTGATAGTTTTGTTTTAATCATAGGATACCTTCTGTGATTTTTGTTCACTGCCTTGTCATTATCATTTAAATTAAAGCCTTCAATGTAATATACGCGAATGTCTGAAAACGCTAAACTGAGGAGCTTTCAATAGTAAAGATTTATTTAACTAAGAATTAGATGAACTCTATATGGACTGACATTTCATACCATTATTTTCCCAGTACTTTACCCAAGCAAAATATCTCTATTACCAGAAGCGAATATTAGGAAATGCTTTAAATGACTCCACCTTAACCAGCAAACTACTAGAAATTATAGAAACTTGACTGATTAATTTCAAAAAGATAAGTTGGGTTAGTACTTAACTTGGAGACAACTAGAAAAAAATCCATAATGCTGCCAAGAAAATAATAGAGCAGGGATGTCAAACTCGATTTCATTGTGGGCAGCATCAGTGTTGTGTTTGACCTGGGGGGGAGGGGCAAGTGGGCGTGGCTGGGGTGAGCATGGCCAACTTGATGTCCTGTAGCCCTCTGCCAGCTAAAATGGAGCCTTGGAAGCCCATGCACATTTTCAGTTGGCAGAGGGCTGCAGGAGGCGATCGCAACCAAAAATGGAGCTTGGGAGATATCCATGAAGTCACCAATTCAGCTTGACTTACAGATTTGCATTCACTGTATCAGAACATGCCAGTCCCAGGTGGAGGTGGGGGGCGGAGGTGCCGGTCTGAAAAGATTCTGTGGGTTATGGTCAGCCAGATAAATGTTCAGACTAGCTCTGGCATTTTTTGTCTACCTATCAAGTCCTTTCCAAGAACCTGGATTACTACTACTATTACTACTACTACTACTAATACTAATACTAATACTGATTGTACTGTATTTTGACATAGGTTTATTTTATTTATTGCAGGGTGGATTTGATTTAAATAGAGTTGATTTAAATCACAATTTAAATCATGATTTAAATCACTAGTAAAAAGGCTTGATTTAAATCAACTCGATTTAAATCGTAATTTTTCAAGAGCAACTGTCATCTCTGCTACTCCTTTGACCCACTGTTGACTCACCGATAGTCCCAGTGTTGCAGAATATACAGCCTCATGCTACATAACTAAGCTCCATTTCATGCTGAATAAACTAAATTATTTATGTATCTTAAATAGAAAACTATCTTACGATAGATTTTTACCCCAAAAGTTTTTTATTAAAATAAATTCGATAAAAATCAAAAAAATCCAATTTAAATCAAAAAAATCTGATTTTTTTGATTTTTTTTAAAAAAAATCATTGATTTTTATCTACCCTGATTTATTGCTTGATCCAGGACTTTCAAGAATAGGTATGACCAAAACTTTGAACTTGTCATAAATCTGAAAAATGCAACATTACATGCAAATGTGTTCATTTACCATCAGACAAGGACTCATAGTCATAATCATATTCATCTTCTTCATCTTCCTCTTCTTCGTTAGTGGTGGAAAGATTTCCCGCATTGTTACCATTGGTCGCCTGAGCCTGCATGTATGCCAGCTGATGAGCCTGCAGCATCAAATCAGATTTTTTAAAGTGAGACAGAATACAGTTAGAAAGTAGCCACAGGTCCTCTATCTTCATCCTCCACCACCTACTTACTGCAGTCTTACTGCAGTCTTTTTTTATATTCCCATTTATCCATGGAAATTCACACCACTTCGTAATTTCTACTGCATTACTCTTTCCACTGAACTATCAATAAGGTCTTACTAGACATATAGGCCTCCATCCACTTGGAATAACGTTTAAATTTATTTAACAGAGGAGGTCAGCTGCACAAATACTGGTTCCGTGGTGGCGCAGTGGTTAGAATGCAGTATTGCAGGCTAACTTTGCTCACTGCCAACAGTTTGATCTTCACCGCTCAAGGTTGACTCAGCCTTCTATCCTTCCAAGGTTGGTAAAATGAGGACCCAAATTGTCGGGGACAATATGCTGACTCTGTAAACCTCTTAGAGAGGGCTGTAAAAGAACTGTGAAGCGGTATATAAGTCTAAGTGCTATTGCTATTGCTATTCCATGCAAAGACTAGCTGCCTCTAATGATATGAATGTAAGACATTTATACAGCCTGAATCTTTTACTGCAGCAGTAAACACATCTTTTTTTCTCATTAAAGAAACACTAGAAAAAAACATTCCATGCCAAGATGTAGTGTATATATATAAAAAACCCTCCCTTTGGGCATCTATGTATTCCAGTCTTCATGCAAAATAATCTTCATTACATAAAATACGTATTTGCATCACTGGCTATATTTAAGCACTATGTGGTTTGATATATGTTTCATCCACCATAACTTAAAGGAGCAAGGGAGTTTTATTATTTTTTTGTTTTCAACGAACAACATTTTACTAAGTCATAAAGCTCAGATCTGTAGCTCATCCAGGTTTGTTTAAATCATTTTCATACATCGTGGCTTGAAGATACCTTCTTTGGGACTGATGTTAAAAATAATCAGAGTTTGTCAAGTTTAGATATGTCAAGTTGTGGCTGCTCAGTGGAAAAGCTTTTAAAATCTTCCTTTTGGCTACACCAGACAAGGAAGGGGATCTATTTTTTCATAAGCTTCTTTACAGAGGCTTGCTATCTGTTGCTGTCTTCTCAATTCTGGTTTGCATGTATTTGTTCTTAAAGCTTAGTCTTTTAGACAGAATTAGCCACTCTGTCTCTTTCTTCAATCTTCCTGCTCTTACCCATTGCCAGGTCTTGTTGTTATCTGCTTTGCCTGTTATTTTCTTTATGTACTGGCCACGCAATATTTTGTCTTGCAATGTCTCTTTTCTATTTTTCATTTGGTCTTTATTGCAGAACATTTGGTCTCTTCGGTACTCAGTAAACCTTCATGGTGTACTAGCTTCAAAACAACTTCTTCACTGTTTCTTCCAATGTTTTTTTTTTCTTCTTCAAATTATTATTATTATTATAGCTGGTCCACAGTCAACCAGATGTTTAGACTGGGTTTTCCACCTATCATGTCCTTCTCAACTGGAAAAGTAGATATTGTTGTTTGATGGTGTTAAAGGTATAGTTGCAAGAAGTTGGTGGCTCCATATAAAACTGCCTTTTATTCTTTAAATTCAAATTTTATTCTTAAAACATTGCGGTGGCAATGTTTTAAGACACTACAGACACTCCAACAAAGTGAAGTGTCTGTAGTCAATTTCAATCTTACCTTTTGTTTTAATATATCCACTGGAGTTTGATGTGCTTTGAGCTTCTTATTTTTAAGCAGAATCTTTCTTCTTAATTGATGGGGAGAAGGTAGCAACGGGTCATCAGAAAAATCACTTTCAAATAAAAATTTTGTTACCAGTTTATCCCCAAATGTATTCTGGAATATCAACATAATAAAATATATTAGTTATGAATGATGTTATTCATCCCCCTTCAGACAATCCAATTTTGATTTTAATAAACCAGGATATGTACAATCTTTATATACCTGCATTCAGCTCCTTTTTTTGCTTGAGTATTTATTATTAAATTTATTTGCTACCCTTCTCATATTCAATGACTCATAGTTATAAAGTTAGGATTCTGCAGTTAATAATAATATGCTATATTTATTTCTATACAGTTTATTATGAAAATGGATATGCTCTGAATAGCATACAGCATTAATATAATAAGATTAAAAATACAAATCAATTCATCCAATTATAATCAATTGAACTGTTTGAGACAAAATACTTAGTTTATGGCTTCCTGAAAATGCAGTAAGGAGGGTTTTGTTTTTGTCAAAACCATAAAAAATTATTATTATTATTATTAGTTTCTTAGCAAGCAAAGAAGCAAAAAGGGATAGGTAAAAATTTCTCCTTTTCAGTTGTGCCTGACCCTAGAGAGTGGTGCTCATATCTGTTTCTTAGCCAAGGGAGCCAGCGTTTTCCGAATACCATTTCTGTGGTCATATGACCAGCATGACTATACACTGAGTGCACAGAACACTGTTACCTTCCCACTGAGGTGGTACCTATTTATCTACTCGCATTTGCATGCTTTCGAACTGCTCGGTGGGCAGGAGCTGGAGCAAGTAACAGGAACTCACCCCATCACACGTGCTCACGTCTTAAACTCTGGTTGTCAGCTTTCCAACTGATAAGCTCAAGTGTCTTTAACCATAGAGCCACGGCGACATTTAAAGCTATGTTTTAAATGTTAATTTCAAATCCTCTCTTATCATGAAGCTATTATTCATAGTGTCCTTGTTAAGATATATTAAAAAATATAATTAACTTCAATTTCTAACTTCTTCAATTTTTAACTTCTTATTTGCTAATATAAAAGAGAAAACAGAGTAGGAGAAAAGGTATTATATATATATGTATTAATGATTACGTTAATAGCTTGGCTTGTTAAATCTGATGTGAATATAGTCTTGTAACCCACCTTGAAAATGTCAGCCATCTTTCGTTGTTGTGGCAAAGAACAATGGTTCTCAATAGATATGATGACTGGCATATCTGAAGTGATGAAAGCATTGCGGTCAATAGCTTCAACTACTTCCTGTAATAATTAAAAAAAAACAATCAGAATTATAGCAGTCCCCGATCACAGTTAACAAGCACAATAATTTTTCCCACAAATTACTAAGGGAAATCTTAGTATGCTGACTCTAAACCAGGGATGTCAAACTTGCAGTCCGCAGGCCTAATGCATCACATGCTGGCCACGCCCACCTCCTTTTTAGCAAAGGGGGAAAAAATCACGATATATCACGTGATGACATGACGACACGTGTTTGACACCCCTGCTCTAAACCAAAAGAGGAATGCAAAGTTAAGGGAAACTTAAATTAGTTTGAAAGTCTTCTCATAATTTCAACGCTTTTGATCTCATATGCCTGAAGAAAGTTAGTATAGTCATTGACCTAGTCAACAATATACTCTTTTGTCAAATTAACTTATATTATGGAAGATACTATTATAAATTGCATATACCTTAAAACTTATCTTAGTAGTGAGTGTATGTCCATGATAAATTACAGGCATTCCATCATCACCATCCCAGCAGTCTAATTCCACACTCCGACAACCTTGTAATAAAATCTGTAATACAGAAAAGCATGTAATGTATTGATCCTATAGTGTTAGAAATTCGAAGAAGTGTGGACTTCAACTCCCAGAATTCCCCAAACAGCATGCTTGTGTTTTCTGAACAAAAGAAGATGTTAAAAATACAAGGACATGGTTATTCCTTTTTTAAAATTTATGCATTTATGTATTTCCTTTACTGTAACATTCAAAACTTATCCACCTTTTCATAGGCCTCAGCAAAACTTTCCCATTACAGACCCTGGTTTGCACATAAACAAAATGTAAATCAGATACAGACTTTTATGAGCTTCTTCTATTTCATATATTATAGATTCATATATTATAGATTTTAAGTACATCTGGAAAAATAAATGTAGAAATTAACTTTGGTTTGGGATGCATGGATCTTCTTTTGGGATGCACATCAAGAATGCTTCCAAATGAGATTTTATTGGACAAATGTTTGTCTCTTTTATGCAAATTGGACTGTCTCCCCCGAACTAATCCCATCTTTTATTTTAGGACAAAAATCAATTAATGGGAGAGAGAAAAAGGAAGAGAAAGAGAGAATCATTGTGCAATGTCATTTGATCGATAGTTCTAAAAACTGTTATGGGTAATGCTCAATTTATGATCGTAACTGAGCCTGATCATAAATTGTGGTGATTATTAAGCAAGTCACAATCTGGCACATATCTGATTTTACAAGCTTTTTTTGCAGCGGTCATTAAGCAAACGCTGTGGTCATTAAGCAATGTTTAAGAGAATATTGTAGTCTTTAAATGAACATTAAATGTACATTTTCCCCAATTGGTTTTTTGCTGGAAACTGGAAATAAATCCTGGAAACCAGTAAAACCTGCCGAAAATTGCAGTCATGTGACCACGGACCCTGCAAACAACTTTAAATGTGAAGTGATTGTCAAATGTCCAAAATACAACCCCATGACCATGGGGGAGATGTGGCACTCTGGAACTTTGAAAACAGGTCCTAAGTAGATCTGTCATAACTTTGAATATTCACTAAGCAACCAGTCATTCAGCAAGGATTACCTGTACTCTGAAGTATCCATTGCAGCTAAACCAAGAAGCATTTCATTCAATGCTAACAAAGTATTTATTAATATCTACACATAATAAGTGAGATGGTTCTGGAGTTTTTTTTAATTTTCATGGACCTTCAATATGCACCTAAATCAAGCTGAATCTCTGGAAAGTGTGTCTAAAATATTATATAATATTCTTAGAAGCTGGATTCTCTTGAGTAATAATTTTGCTACAAACTCATCATCTTTTCAGCACAACTTACATTATTCTGAATGGTGCCTTGACATCTAAATGAAACAACATATTAGCTCAGTCTTTCCTGTGGGAAAGTCTAATTTTAGCAGTTTAGATCAGACTGGCTAGTGTCTAAATTCTATGACTCTCAAATGAAAACTCAGAACAAAGCATAAATATATAAATATAAAAAAAGCATCTGAGCACAACTGTGCATACAAACCGCTTTCCCACACATCTTATTTTCCTACGTTTTACAAGTCATGACTAGGAACATGTGAAAGGTCATGCTTCTTTGACTTAATAAACAAATACTTTTTGGAAAAAAAGGAGACAGCAGATTGACTTTGTATACCTGGCTGTAAAGTTCTACTGAAGATTCTCCTTTAAGCTGATGTCCCGTGAGATATGTATTATGTGAAGATTCGATGTAATAATATGACAATGGAAACTGCAAATCTTCTATGTTCTCTTGAGATTCATTATTCGTGCAGGCAAAATTATCTTTATCCATCAGAAACCTAAGATATAGATTTTTAAAATTTATAACAGTTGCATAAAGCATCTGGACTATATGTTGGAATATCCAAAGATAATTACCGTGTGAATCCTTCAAATGACATTAACCCCTGCTGACACATACTGATGCTTGGTTCAAACTTCTATAATGGTAGAACGAGAAACAGTGAAAATTAAAAGATGTAACAATCATCCATTGTGATTCAGTTTCACAATTGGCACAGCTAACTAGGTATGATAATGGCAGATCTGGGTTTTCAAATGAAGCTGTATATTAACACGGTATCTAAAAAGGAAAGGCAACACTGGACAAACATCAAGTAGAAAAGCAGAGACTGGAAGAGAATAATACAACTCTCATTTGTCAATTTTCAACCATGCAGAGATCAATACCTTCCCTTCCCACAAAATTCATCTTAGCCATGTCTGGCCTTCAAACCTAGCCAGAAGAAAACTGGTAGAGGGGAAGGTGCTGGAGGATGAAAACAGTAAACAAGGAATCATTATTACATTTCTGTACATCACTACTTTTAGTCCCCTGTACATTCTAGGTTAACCTACTTCCATGCCATCAGGTGATATGAACACTGGGGATGGTATTAGATGCCTTCAAGGCAATTTTGACTCCAGGCGACTAGGAGCCATGGTGGCACGGTGGTTAGAATGCAGTATTGCAGACTAATTCTGTTGACTGCCAGCAGTTCAATTCTCACTGGCTGAAGGCTGACTCAGCCTTCTATCCTTCCGAGATCGATAAAATGAGGGCCCAGATTGTTGGGGGCAAAATGCCGACTCTGTAAGCTGCTTAGAGAGGGCTGTGAAACACTATGAAGTATATAAGTCTAAGTGCTATTGCTACATGGATGAGTTCTGGAAGGTTTATGGCCACGTTTTCAGAAATGGTTTGCCACTGCCTTCCTCCAGGGTCTGAGAGAGCGTGACTCTCTCAAATCATTCTGCTGGCTTCCATATCATAATAATCAGTTAAAATATTAAAAACACTGAGTTTGAGTTAGAAAGTTGACATGTTAACCGACTCTTGTTTAGTCAAACTTCATTTGCCCTTCCTTTGAAGCACAAGGTGTCATCCCATACACATAGGGACTATTATGGAGGGCTTAAAAAACAATGTGAAAATATGAAGAGAAAATTAACTAAACATATGCACTTTAAAAAGTCTGCATTACCTACCTGAATAACACTGAGGATTTCGTCATAAGTATAGTGCTCTCCTTGGCAATTGACTAAGAAATCATTCAGTTGCTGTATTCCCACACCAAATACTCCTAAAGATGTGCTCTCTACTCCAGTGCCATTTGTAACAATGCTTGCGGCAGCAATAGCAGCCGATATTTGCCGCTGGTTGTCTGATAATTGCTGTCTATTCTTAATGAACAAGCCCAAATCTGATATGTTCCTTGTTAATAAATCTGAAAGATTAAAAACACAATCAGAACATTCATAGAATAGTTAAGTCTTCCCCGCCCCCCAAGTCTTTAAATAGTCAATAATATTTGGAGAATAGTTTGCTGAATCCATGATTTGAAGAAAATTACTGAATCCGTGATTTAGATGATTTGGAAATATATTAGTAATATTGAAATGTTATAATGTGATTTACCACCCAATGCATTGCACTACACTATATATAAAAAAAGAAATATTTGGCCAACAAGCATACAAAATATTTATTACACATCATTCTCATTGAACGACCACCTGTTCAGCAACTGTTCAAAGTTACAATGGCATTGAGCAAGGGGGATTTATTATGAGTCCTTGCAATTGCAGCCACAGCAGTGTTTCCATTATCATGATCACAATCTAGGCACTTGGCAACCAGTTCATAGTTATGATGTTGCAACATCCTGCAGTCGCATGATTGTCATTTGCAACCTTCACTACCAGCTTCCACAAGCAAAGTCAATGGGGAAGCCAGCAGGAGGTCGTAAGTCATTCCAGTAAATTAATCTTGGTCCTGTCAATTTTTCTCTTGAGGAGTTCCCAACCAGCAGAGCAAGTGCAGGACCCACTCACACTCATTCTGCCTTCCGTACTGCTTGCCAACCATGTAAAGAAAGGCTTCTCATGGCTGGGACTTCCAGCTTCCTGCCAGCTTTGTTGGAAGTAACCAGGAAGTTTCAAATCCTGGGCATGTAAGGCCCTCACCTAACGATCCACAATCCTCGCTTAATGATGACAACAAGGCTGCCGGTTTTATCATTACTAAGTGATGTGGTCACATGACATTACACATTACAACCATATCATTAAGCGAGGACTATCTGCATTGAAGTTACAACTGTCATAGGCAACGCAGATGTAAAGCCAATCTGCTATCACATTGTTTAGTTTTACCTAAATCAGGCTGGAGGCCATTTGTATTCTCATCAATCTTCAGGGAAGTATACAGTGGAGCTGAATCCGGACTCAGACGATTGCACGGTATGGCATAGGTATCGAAAAGATCCTTGAGATCTTTGCGGCTTCGTACGCTGTAATATATGGAATATTTTTATTATGTATTTTTTCAGTTATGTAAACTGAATCTGCCTGTGTGGAATAAACCAATGTTACCTGAAAGACTTGAAGAGCTCTACAAATTCAACAAAACTCATGTTGCTATCAGAAGCCATACAGGTCTGGAATCCTTTCAATCCTCCTTTACCTCTTCCATGCCAACTACTACTGCTCCAGGTGCTAAAAAAAATTAAATTGAGTATATTTGATTACAAGTTTATGTAAAAGCAGTTGTATAATCATTATAATATTGTAAAATGCAATAATATTGTACTCTAGACATATCATCTTTACAAGAGCAATTGAAGAAGGAAACTATATTGATTTCTTTAATCTTTAATACAGTGATATAAAAAGTGACAATAAAGGTTATCTCATCTCATCCTCTCCTCTCCTCTCACTTTATTTTAGAAGACTCTCGGTGTACATAGACTACTCAATTTTTATTTTTTACTATATCCTATAGTAAACTATATCTATATCCTACCTGGTGAGGTAGGCAATGATTTGTTCAAAGATGATCAAGTGATATGGCTGAATAGATACCGGTAATTCCAGGCCTGGTGGCTCAGCAGACTGATAGCATTGTGATTAACACCAGCTGTCTGCAATTACTGTAAGTTCGAATCTCACCAGGCTCAAGGTTGACTCAGCCTTCCATCCTTTCTAAGGTAGGTAAATTGAGGACCCAGTTTGTGGGGGCAATAAGCTGACTTTGTATAAATATACAAAAGTATGAAGGCTATTGCTTAACGCATTGTAAGCCGCCCTGAGTCTCCGGAGAAGGGCAGCATATAAATTAAAATTTAAAAAAAAATATCAATCTAACGACTAAACTTGAAATGCTATAAAAATGGCATCCTATTCTTAGAATGAAATCAGGCACTTAGTTCCTTTACTTGTAGAACAGATTATGTCTTTTAATAGAAATCAATTCTAATGTTGTATAAAATATATTTGTATGGTGAATTCCCATGATCCCCCAAATCTACGTTTCTGTACACACACAAATACAATTCTATTACAAGTGATAATTTAAGAAAGCTGCCAACAATCAGTTTCTCAGATAATAAAAACAAGCCTTTTTAAAAAGCATGGACGATACACTTCAAAGAAAAAGCCAAACTCATACTCAACACTCATAGCAGGCTTTAAAAACTGCTTTCTTCTTACCTAGGTGGGCTTTTTATTGATGGTGACATCACGGGAGAAGACTGTGGTCTTACAGGTGAAGAGACACCAGGCACTAAACTAGGTGGCTCTGAAGTAGTTAGTGACTGCGTTCTTCTTGAAGGCAGAGTATTTGCACCAGTAAAAGTAACCAGAAGAGTTGGATCTAACAATAAAAGTAAATTTTATCAATGGCTTTCATTTATCTATAAGCCCTATCTGGCCCATGTCTGATGCTCAATCAAATAAATTATAACTAAAGAATTATATTTTATTGAGCTCCTTGGCCAGTTTCTGAAGTTTCCTACACCTTTCAAAGGGTGTTTATCCCAAATTGCATAGCTAAAAGTCTGTGGAGATTCTCAGTCATTAAAGTCATGGTTGTCCCAAAGGTGCTTTTTCAGGAGGCAACTGGACTTTCTAGTTTTTTTCTTTGAAGACATTTCATGTCTCATTCAAGAAGCTTCTTCAGCTCTGTTTCTTGGATGAGAAGCAAAACGTCTTCAAAGAAAAACCAGAAAGTCCAGTCGCCTCTTGAAAAAGCACTTTTGGGACAACCATGACCTGGATGACTGAGAATCCCCACAGATAAATGGAATTTTGATTAACTGTCATCATATAGGAATCTTGAGAGATATGAAATTAACTTTATAATGTATTTAATTACATAATGTTTCCAATGGGGGAAGAGTCTTTGGTGCTCTCTGAGCTTATTGTTTTCTTGCAAATGTTTCATTATCCATTATTATTAATCTGTACACAATTTAAGTTTGCATGTGTCCTGTCTTCTCGAGTCATCATTCTGGCTGCAAGTAGGAAATCATAAGCCTTTGTTTGCATTTTTTATTCACATATAACCATATATTCCAACGAGCTATCAGCTTAGCCTATCAGTTTGAAGCTGGCTTGTTTCTAACGAACTGTAATTAAGTTCGTTAGAAACTTATGTTCGTAAAAATTAAGCAGTTTGGATGAAATGATAAACAGCAGTTGATTAAAATAAGCATTTGAATTCTATTATATCCCACATTTAGTGACCAGTTCGCTGATTTTCCAAATCTGCAGCCATGGCTAACTATAATTATGAATTATTTTACTTAGCCAGTTTCGGAATTCTTGGTTGAAGTTTTCTTATTTGAAACTAACCAAAATTAGATATTCAACACATTTTTTCACATAGTTAATCTTGAATGCTGTATATGTGTGACACATACAGCTGTTGATGATGTATTAGTCACCATCTTTTATCTTTTTATTGACTTTATTATAATTTCTTTGATTGCCGTAACATCGGGAGTTGAGTGGCACAGAGGTTTAATAAATTATTTTTACCTAGTTCTTCTTGTTCATCAATATCTGGAGGATCCGAACCACTTCTATTCCGATTTTCCTTAAGAGGTTTTGCTTTTCGACTTGCCATCTCATCATCAGTGCCATCTCCACTTTCACCCTTGAAACAGCGATTTTCTCAATAAACGTCTTAGAAAACAGTACATATTTCAACCACTTTCTATTTTGTAAGTCACACAGCTCTATGAACAGCTAATTAAACCAGTTGGTGAACCAAAAGGCGATGAAAGTTGCATATGGAACAGAATGAATAACAATATTCATTGGGGGGGTCAAGCTAGGCATTGTTAAAAATAAAATAACTTTGGAAAAGCAAACAATGATTTTAACTGGACTGCATGACTGAAGGAAGAATGATAATAAAACCTGATATAATTGGATTCTGCTTCCAAGATTGTATTTTCTGAGCAGCATTAAAAAAATGGTATTTTCTGCATAATCAAAAATACCGTTACACTTCAAAAGTATGTTATTCCATTCTCCTTAGGTTTGAAAATGCGAACAAAGGCCAACCTCAGAAGTCAAAATACCACTGAGAACATTCTATTTCCAGTTTCATTTAGTACACGCAAAGTTTTATTATAGTGTGTGTGTGTGTGTGTGTGTAAAAAAGAAAAATTGCATTGCTTCCAATTAAAGGAAATTTAAAGAACTAAGGTTTATTTATGTAAAAATTCACTCTGATGGGTGAAAACATAATAAATCTCAAATAATCCATGTAATAATATTAACTAACAAAAGACTCCTACCCTCATAAGCACTTTTTTCTTCTTCTTCGCTGCACTGATTCCTAAAGTGTTGTTTCTCTGCACACCTGGCTTCTCTATGCTTTTTACCAAATTTCCCGAGCTTGCATTTCTTGTACTCCAGCGTCTCCCTCCAAATAACTCAACCGCTTGAGCCAAGGTTGGACCCTCGTATCGGCCATCCTCCTAATAAATATATTTAAGTTTATTAAAATGTACAATCTGCATAATTGAAGAGAAATAGTTTGTATTCTTTTAACTGTGTGGAGACGTATTAGATAATAACACAGTATAGGAATAGAAAACAGATGATACAGAATTCAACAATGCAACAACAGGAAAAAAATATATATACCGTGTTTCCCCGAAAATACGACCTACTCAGAAAGTAAGTCCTAGCTTGATTTTTACATGTGTGCCCAATATAAGCCCTATCCCCCCAAATAAGCCCTAATTAAGACCCCGCCCACTCAAGGGTGCACAGGTAAAAATTAAGCTAGGATGGGGATGGGGGAGGGGTGAAGCTGCCCTACTAGTTACCTTAGGGCAGTTGCAGCCAGGTGTCGCACACCTTGGCCCATTTCTTCTGTCGCTAAGGCTTTCCTGAAGGCCTCTGTAGCCGATAACAGAAATTCGGATCAATCCAGAGCTCTGTTATCGACTACAGAGGCCTTTCCTAAAGGTCTTTCCTGAAGGCCTTCCTAGCCGATAACAGAGCTCTGGATCGATCCGGAGCTCTTTTATTGGCTTGCAGAGGCCTTCAGGAAAGCCTTGCTGGACGAAGAAGTTCCTGAAGGCCTCTGATAGTGAAAAAGAGGCCAGGGGTGATGTGCATAAGTGAGGTGAGTCAGTGGACAACATCCCCCCCCCAAAAAATAAGATCTGGTGCCTGTTTTTGGTGGCAAAAAAATATAAGACAGGGTCTTATTTTTGGGAAACACAGTATTTGATAGGAAAAGGGACTATTATAATTCATTTTACCTGATAGAGGCTGACATACTGTTTCCGCAGCCACTGTAATCTTTGATCAGGAAATCTCTTCATCTTCCTTATAGCATTAATTAATTCCAGTAATCCATGAAACAACATTTTAGCACTATATTTTGGAGCCACAAAATGCAGCAATTTGTTTTCAGTAGTTTGAAGTCCATATAATAATGTTATACCGTTCTCTTCAAGGGTCATGTTTAAAAGGTTATTCTGGATGCACACCGCATGCATATCAATGCCGGGGTGTCCCATATACACAGCTTTCGCTGATAGCAGATCTAAGCAACCCTCGACCAGTCCATTTAATCCAGTACTGCCAAGAAACTGAAATTTTCCAAGTTCTGTGCTGCTACTTAATGTACTAAGTTTAATTTTAGAATTTGCACAGCAAGCAATAGTTGGCTTTGTCCATATCAGTGTGCTATTATCAGGTTGTAGCTGAAGGAAACAACGAGCTGATAAGTGAGTTTCTTGATCGTAACGTATAACAGTTGCGCCTTGCAACATGAACTGATGGACGTCAGCTCTGATTGACAAGACATACCAGGGAATTAGCTCTATTCCATGGCCAAAAGCTTCTTGCTGTTCTTCAGCAGCCTGCGTAGCCCATTCTTTGGACTGCTCGAATATGTCATTTTCAGAATCTGACAGCTCTCCAATGGTTAAGCTGAGTGGAAACCAAGATACAAGATAAGCCTTCATTTGCAAAGACCAACATGTGACTTGTTATTTCATCATGCAATTCTGTGAATTAATATACAGTTGTGCATGATGTCTTTGCAATGTGTTACAAGTAAAATATTTTAACGTTAATTAATGTTAAAGCCATACTTTCTCAATGAGCTTCATTTGTAATGAAAGGGCTATTTTATCAAAAAATATATATAAAATGGTAAAATTATTGCATTTATTAAACATTTATGTTCTGCTTATTTTCCAAAGAGTTCTTATGAATAAATCCTCATGTCCCCAATGTTGGTTTTATTTTTAATAAAAATATAATAGAGTTAATAAATGTTTATTATTTCAGGGAAATTAAAAGTATATTAAAAAATAAGGTCTGATAAGACATAAATACAGGTAGTCCTCAATTTACAACAGTTCATTTAGTGACCATTCAAAGTTACAATGGTCCTGAAAAATGTGACTTATGACTGTTTTTCATAGTTACGACCTTTGCAGTATCCCCATGATCATGCAATCAAAATTCAGATGTTTGGCAACTGCTTCATATTTATGACCGTTGCTGTGTCCCAGGGTCATGTGATTCATCTTTTTTGCGACCTTCTGACAAACAAAATCAATGGGGAAGCCAGAATCATTTAACAACCAGGTTACTAACTTATCAACTGCAGTGATTCACTTAACATCTGTGGCAAGAAAAGTCGTAAAATGGAGTAAAACTCACTTAACAAATGTCTCACTTAACAACAGAAATTTTGGGTTCAATTGTGGTCGTAAGCTGAGAACTACAAGTACTCAAAATGTATGCATAAGATTTTCTTTTTCTTGCATAACTCTTGCTTATTATAAAAAAGTGAAAAATTCACACACACAGTATCAAGTCTTCCCTGCTGTGGCTTAAGGAATGCAAATATGGAAAATATCTAACAAGCATACTTAAAACAGTTCATCATCACAAATTATTCAATGCATGCCAAAGCCACAATGTCCAGCCTATATCACATAGACAAGTCTATAATAATATGATTACATGCTTCATACATTTATAAGCCCAAAGAATGATTCTCGAAAATAGATTTCAAAAAGCAGTATTTCATTACAGATTGGAAGTAAAGAAATATTGCAGGTTTTTTCAAAGACTCATGACTAAACATTTTAACGGTATGGAGAAATTATTCCAAGTATGTTGCTGTAAAAATGTATTACTATAGAAATCAACATGGTTCATCAAAACCATGTGTCAAAACTGAAATCAACATTTATAACAGAGAATGACATGGTTATTATTATTATTATTTTATTCCACTGGAACACATCACTGCTTCAATTTCCAACAATTCTCACATTTTGAGAATTGTTAAAAAGACTTTAGTTTACCATAAAAGAAGGCTGAAGAATGAAATTTTAGGCAAATAATATTTTCAATCCGATCAAAATGAATGTGTTTTGCTGCTTCATTTTACCAAAAACGGCTATGATTGAGATAGAAGAATAAGAATCTGAATAAAGAGAAAAGGATGAAGTTCAGTTTAGTAGCACTTGTTTTTAAGTGGAATTCTACTGAAACAAAGAAAAAATGTAAAAAAAAACAATAATCAGCCAACAGGAATGCTATTAGCAACATCCAGCTTTTGATGTTAGAGATATAGTATACTGCCTCCATTTTTCTGCATTCTAATGCATGAAAACTTCTATTTATTTTTAGGAAAGCCTTTCAAGTTTAATATCCAACAAACATAATGTTTAAAAAAAACCCCATAAGCTTCAATTAATAATAAGCTGATTCCCCCCCAAAAAGCTGTAAATCGTTAAACAACAAATCCAAGGACTTTCAAACACTTTTTAGATGTCAAGAGGTGAGATGAAAGGACAAGAAGATTAGCCAAACAAACATCAGATATTGTTCATATGCCCAGAAAGAACTTATGCCAGATGATAATTACATTAGAAGCTCTTTTGTCAGGAAGCAAAGATGACCTCACATACATATTAAGGGAATGAGCACATTTAGAAAAAGGCATTTGTGTTTTCTGCACAAATGTAGATTAACTGAATATTAATATAATCTACACTGTTTAGAATTATATGAGGTCAAGTTGTTTATGATGTTTCTTTTCACAGCTGGGCTGCTGTGTAAATACAGACAAAGATGAACTATAGTCTTCACTATGCTTCACCATCATTTCCTCTTCCTCCTTTTATTGCCTCTAGTAATCAAGAAAGACAGGATGATTACTTGTAATTATTGTTCTTCAAATGTTCTTTGTTTATGTACTTATATCCATGGCTTTGCATGTCTACAAATTTTTACTCGAAACCATTTCAAACTGTGCTTTCAGTGCAAGACACCACTTTTTATTTATGTTCAAAATCATTTGTCCTCTAGTTCCTAGAACTGTTCCATACCTACTTCAAACTACCACTTTACTAAAGAGAAGGTGGAAGAAGTATATGAAGGACCAGATGACCATTCAAAACAATCCACAACAGTTTGTGGTAAGTAATTGCTGTTAGTCTTCATAAACTCTTTGCATCAACCTATGAGGGAATTGTTTACCTTAAGTTATTTATTTATTCAAATTCAATATAGCTGCTCAACTCCAAAGGACTTATTAGTCCATTTATTTAGGTTGTGAAATACAACACAATAGAAGAATGAAAGACAGCATTGCAAAGAATGCATCCAGATAGCAATTTCAGTAAGAGTATTTCAAGCAAAAAATATAACTTATACCACCAAAAAACAAACAAACCTTTTTTTAAGTGATAAAACTGGGTTTGAAATCTCAAAAAAATAAATAAATCCCTAATCAAAGCAAACAAGTAAAATGATGCATGATTTACATGTAAAACAGTGTAACAAAGCTGATTTCTAATCAGTTCTTTCGTTGGTCCGTTTTGAAGAAAATTCCAACAGTACCGGTTCCTGACTGGTCTGTCTCAGAGCCAGATTTCATTAATGCCAGCATGGTAGTTAATACCAGTCAAATAGCATTTCTTTATATGTTTTGGTAGCTTTAAAAGAGCTTGGCTTTACAGCCACTTCTAATGATTAATTTGTTACTGCTTGCTTATAATGCTTCTTTTCAATGTTGATGTTACCGAGATTTTACCCTGATTTTGGCCATGTCCAGATGTAAACATACTTTCTTTCTGCAGTTCTTATGCTTTATTATAAAGACGTCTGATGTATACCATCAGTTTCATTGGACTGATCATAATAAAGTAGCATTTCATCTCACCCATCCCAATCCCTTTCCTGAATACAATGATAGTTGTGAACAGGAATGCAAGAGTTTCACACACCAAGAGCTGCAAGGACTATAAAACTACACAGCTCCTCCCCCAAAGGTCGCGGGCCTACACAATACACCTAAAACTCCCACACTTGTTGCTGACCTTCCTATGATAACATAACTCTTTTCTATTTGTGAAATAAACTATTTCTCCCTCCTAGACCAATAATTTGGGAATTATTTGTTAAAAGGTTGACAATTTCTTTGGGTACAATCTATTGTTCACATATTGCCATGTACAGTCATACCTCAGAACTCATCGTTAATTGGTTCCGGGAGGTGAGATGAATACCAAAAATGATGAGTACCAAACAAATTTTTCCCATAAGGAATAATATAGTGAGTCACAAGGCAACTGACACTGACATGTTCTAGCTTGTATGTTGAGTACAGAACAAACAATGTGTGCTGGGACAAAAGTTTCATGTCAAAATGTGTTGAGGGCCAAATTTAATGCGTTTCAAAGCACTGTACATGTATATTTTTTAAAATACATGTACAGATAGATCACCCATCTATGTGCAATATGTCCCTTCTACATTGTAAGGAGAAATCGATAGAATCAAGGAGAAAAGTTAATTTTAAAATTGCATTAAAATTGCCATGTCTACATGCTCACAAGTCACATTTCCAGAGCAATGGCAGGGAGAAGGAAAGACGGTGACTGCCTCCGCTGACTTCAAATCCACAACCAAAAATCTGACAAAATTATTGCTGTATTTCTGTCTAAATAGATTATCCCTGTTAACAGGAACAACAACAGAAAATAGGATGAAATATGGACTGATGATTAAGAGATGGTGACATCTGGCTGCTCTGTGAACTTGGATGAATAAGCATACTGCACATAAAAAGGTCTCCTGGAAACAATCTTCACAAATTTTGTAATGTAATTATTTTATATTGTAATTATATGGCAGAATTGCCTTGCAAGAACACAAAAAGGTTTATTTTAGTTGTTCCCTACAAGATGGGCAGCAAATAAAGTCAATAAATGAATAAATGCATTTCATGAAATAATTTGGCAGCTGTGTGCTTTGATACCCATAAGAAGTTTAGCCTTGGGATTTAATGCTACCTGGGATAGATAGATAGATAGATAGATAGATAGATAGATAGATAGATAGATAGATAGATAGATAGATAGGTAGGTAGGTAGGTAGGTAGGTAGGTAGGTAGGTAGGTAGGTAGGTAGGCAGGCAGGCAGGCAGGCAGGCAGGCAGGCAGGCAGGCAGGCAGGCAGGCAGGCAGGCAGGCAGGCAGGCAGGCAGGCAGGCAGGCAGGCAGGCAATGATTCCTATAAATTTAGAATAAAGTTAGGCTGACAGATAGTAACTTGCACAGACCACCCAGTGGATTTCACAGGTGAACAGAACTGTATTCTTGGATCATACGCCTAAGAGAAATTTTATCTCTCTATATCACAGCTGTCAACTTTCAATTCACCAGGAAAAGAGAAATAATAGCGGTTATAACTTTTCTTGGGGATATGGTTGAAACAGTGTAAACAGTGGAAACAGTGGAAAACTCTAAAAAAGTTTTCATTGGTCTCTCAGAACGTTCATTTAAGTGCATGGTGTTCCTGGACTCAGCTGTTTTCTCACCACACACAGAGCATTGGGAGATCCGAGAACAGAGAATAACAACCTTCCCATATGCCATAATGAAAACAACACCTGTGCTGAATGGCTGTGCTCTAGTGTGAATATTCAAAGAGTTTACTAGCTCTGATAAGCTCTTCCTAAAATAATTCGAGAATCTCAGATAACATGTCCTTAAAAGTAATGGGATTAGGAACAATAATAAATAACCTTTATTTTGACTGAATTAGAATGCTATTCCAGCAGGATACAATGTTCTAAGCTAAGATCAACAGAGATGGCATGATGTTATTCCTGGCATCGCTGACTTATGTCCTAGCTGCATTTGTAGGCTGCTTAAAATTTCATGTACAAGATGAAATAATTTTGCCTGAAAGTAATTACATCACAAGGGAATATAAAATTTAAAGAGAAAGATTCCAAGAATCTTAGAACCACAATTCCACACATAATTCTTGACAAAAGGATTGGACCGAGAAGAAGTTCAAGTACACCCTTGTTTTAAATTATGTATTCTCGAATTACAATTGGGAATATACATTTTAAAATGACATATTCAGCTCAGCTGAATATAATGCTAAAGATCAAAGCATAATTTAGTGTTTTAAAAATGCCTCCCTATTCATACCACCTCTCTTCTTCTTCTGAGGCCAAGTTCAGATTTTTTTGCTTCCATTTTAAAGTAACTGTAATTTACTACCGGTATAACATTCAGGCTTCAAAAATAAAATCTAAATTAATGTTCTTGAGCTCAATTTGTAATTGAAGGGACATGCAGTTTTCATGGCAACAATACAAAATTATTTATTTATTTCTTATTTCTTTATCAATTTTAGATATCACCCATCCTACTATCTAGGTGACTCTGGTCTTCCATTGCTTTCTTCTGGGCTGTTTTCTGTGTTTCCTAAATTAGCCCACAGCCCTGGTATTTCTTAGTGATCTCTCATCTAAGAGAGATAGAGGTATTTCTTAGTGATCTCTCATCACATACTTAATTCAGTTGCTTTATGGCTCTGATAGAGCCGAGGAAGAAAGGTAGAAACCTATTATTTTCTGAGCCTTGATGGTTCTAAACAAGGAATTAGTTCTATCTTCCCCTTCCAAAGGGTTCTTTCTTAATAACAAAAAAATATGAAAAAATATGGAAGAGTTTTAGAAAGAATGCCATTAGTATTCCCTGTAAATTTCCCCAAATAACAAGCACTCTGGAACCACACAAGGAAAGCTACAACTGGAAGCAGAAAAACACCCATCAAACTCTAAACCAGGGGTACTCAACCTTGAAGTGATTGAACATCATGAGCATTGTGATTTGATCAGTGCTTTCAAGTACTGGGATACTCTATTCCTGTGTCTAAAAGTAGACAAAACCAGGAGACAGAAGTGGGCATCATCTTTTAGAAGGATCTGAAGGTCACATCTAAGAATTTTGTCCACATGCCTCCTCAGGCCTCAATACCACCATGCTTAGTCATGATTTAGGGATATTTCTGATGATGGTTGCCAATATAACCACATTTAAAAATTTAAGATGTCATTAATGATGATGTTGCTGTAGGAAAAAAGATATGTAGAAGTACAAATGGGAGTTGTAACAATGCTTCATGTCTATGAAATTCATCCTTATTGAGTTGAATTCTGTGGGTATATATTCTTACAAATTTCAAGGGTTTCCCTTTTCTTTCAATTTTTCTATGTTGTATAAGGATGATGCCATTTTGAGTACCTCAGGGTCATGATTGACTGAACATTTTTGGACAATTATTTGAGCTATGCTTTATATTTAAAACTTACATATAAATTTTTTAATGCTGTAACTTGAAGATCTAAATAAATTAATTTTTTTTAAAAAAAAATCTTACTGATAGCGAGTTTTGTCCTTCAAAGAATTTTTTCTGGAATTTCCACCTTCATATTCAATAAAGTTATCTTCTCCATCTTCTGACTCCAAACTTCGGTTACAGCTTCGAATTGTTTGAAATATGTAATTAGCCATAGATTCTTTTTCTATATCATGTAGACCATCTTGACCTATCCTTTGCAAATAGTTATCTTGACCACTGTATTCTGCAACAAACTAAAAAAAGAAGACACAGTACTAAGTATTGACTTTATAACTATTCATAGCTAAAGATTATTATACAAAAATATATCTTTTAAACATCTTAGGACTACAATTAGTTACCGCCTGAACCAGGTAACATAGATTATCCAATAATGTTTCTGGCCAATTGGAATCCCATTAAATTGACTACCAGCTCAAGGTTCACTCATCCTTCCATCCTTCTGAGGTCGGTAAAATGAGGACACAGATTGTTGAGGGCAATATGTTGATACTGTAAACTGCTCAGAGAGTGATGTAAAGCACTGTGGAGCGGTATATAAATCTAAATGCTATTGGAAATGAATGAGGTCTATTCTAAGATAAATAAAAACAGACTTTCAATGAGAATACATTTTGC
The DNA here is from genome assembly GCF_059756535.1 of Pantherophis guttatus. Classification (NCBI taxonomy): domain Eukaryota; kingdom Metazoa; phylum Chordata; class Lepidosauria; order Squamata; family Colubridae; genus Pantherophis; species Pantherophis guttatus. The sequence goes on along the minus strand of NC_142068.1, from coordinate 69,372,497 downwards.
TTCATACCAAAATGTACTTGCATGCCTGGAATGTCTATCATTAATGTTGCTTTGGCACTTCAGTTCAGCTCACAGAACAGTCTCTGTTCTTGATAACACTGATATTGCTGTTATGGTAAATTTGAAAGGGCATTTATTTGGAAATAACGACAAAAACAGAGTATTTCACTGTGGAACATGGGAATATATTTATTGCATTTTTGCTAATTTAGAAACCAAGGAAAGATCCAAGAAACTATAGCAGCAAATCTATAAGCCTAAGGGAGTTTGGCTGTTTTTTTCTCCCATTAACTGTATTCTTTAAGGAGACACATTGTTAGCTAAGTCATTCAAAAGAATATTTTAAAAATCTAGTAGGAGACTGTTGTGTATAAGAACTTAAGCAGATCTTAAGGATTACATTGAATGTGTGAGTGTGTGTATGTGAAAGAGACATTTAATAACCTTACTAATTAATTCTTGTTTGGCATAGGGAATTTGCACAGAGACTTACATAGAGGAAAGGATGATTTTGCAATTTAACCTCAGTAATTCTAGTACAGAATAATCCAAGTATTCATTTTATTTATTAATTAAAGCTATTTATATGGCCACCAGTCTTGCAATTGCAACTCTGGTTAGCTTACAACGCATTAGAATTAAAAAGAATATCAACATAAAAAGCCATCAGCAAGACAACAACAATGCACAGGCCACTTAATCTTCCAAATTCCATGCTCTGGAGCACCTCCAGTTTTAATGCTTTGTGTGAAAAGTTTGCAGCTCCATATATAGTATTCAAGGGCAGACCCATATAGAGTACATTGCAGTTCGGAAGTAACTAAGGTGTGAAGGATGATGAGCAGTGCATCTCAGTCCAGGAAGGAATGTAACCGGCACACAAAATTAAGTTGTATGACCATGCCTACTAGAATGTCCTTCATGTTCTGTAGATGTTAAATAGGACAGTGGAGAATGTTGTGTCCTGGTGGACTCCGCAGACAATGGGTCATGTGCTGGACCTCTCCCATCCCACCTCTGCCAGAGGTCATCCACAAGTGCAATCAACGCTGTTTCAGTTGTATACCTAAGCATGAACCCTAGCTCAGGATTCCCTGAGACTGTAACACAACCACATTCTCAATAAACTTCTCTAAGAAGTGAAGATTGGAGATGGCACAACAATTATCCAAAATAGTTGAATACAGAGATGGCTTCTTGAGGAACGGGTAGACCAGAGTCTATGAGAAAGCAGCAGTGAGACAACCACCTCTTTCAAGGGTGAATTCACCACCACCAGGATCAAACCACAGATGGTCTCCTAGAATACCCTTAGTTAACCAGGAGAAAGAACAAGGGTCCAACACACAGGTGACTGAACCTTCTCCACTTCATCGGGACCAATATGATCAAACTGCCCCAGTTATAACCAGCGTGCTTTGGTCATTTCCATGGAATCTGCCTTAACATCAGAGTCCAGGTTGGAGAGAACCTGAACAATTTATCTAACAGATGACTTGAATTCTTATCAGATAAAACATTATTGCAATTGTAAAGGTTTCAATCAATCAATCAATCAATCAATCAATCAATCAATCTTTACAATTACACACACACACACTTATAAGGAAATATAACAACTCTCTTAGATAAGATTGCTCACGGATTAAATTACCTCCAGTGTTTCATCCTGAGAATTATACTGAGGACAAAGTCTGATGAGGCTTGCAGTCCCATCCAAAACTTCATAGAGCTCTTTTAAAAATACACCACAAAAAGGAACTACTTTACAGCCAGGGATATTCAGAGCTCTGTTGACAACTTTTCTATATTCAAACGATGATTCATGTTGTGCCATAGCATCTTTCAAGCTGCGCATTGTTTCAATATCAGATTGGTCCATGAACTGCCACATTTTTAAAACTTTTCTTGACCTATTTGGAAAATATAAGAAAGTTTACTAGCTTTTTTCTACATATCTTGTTAGCAGCAATAACAAATAATGTCACAATGCAGGTATGAAAATATCATTGCTGTTGTACAATTACAATTGCACAATTAATCATGTTAGCCATGTTAAATTCCCAAAGGATATGCCTGTTTTATTTCTTTGAGGACAGTGTTGTGCCTGGGACATGTGTGCTTTGATCTAGTCTTAGTGTGGCCTGGTAATATAAGTACCTCGCAATCATTTAGATGTACATCAGACCTGTCAAACTAGTGGCCCACAGGCCGGATACGGTCTCTGCAGGCCATGCCCACCCCGGCTCCGCAAAAGCAAAGAACATCACGATATGGCCCATGATGCGATCGCGTTTTGACACCTGATGCACATGCTCTAAATCAGAGTTCCCCAACGTTTTACGGACCAGCTTTGAAGACCGTGGGGGGAAGGGGATGGCTCCCCTAAGACTGCCGCTCACACAAATGGAGCACGCACAGACATGCTTGTTTACTGCCCATGCACTCGCTTGCTGGTTGTTTCCATGGCCTAGTTGCCATTCCCTCATGGCCCACTAGTGGGCCATGGTCCACATGCTGGGGACCCTTGCTCTAAATACAGGTAGTTCTTGACTTACAGTTCATTTAGTCACTGTTCAAAGTTACAAGGGCACTGAAACAGTGACATATGACCAATTTCCAAACTTATAATTGTTACAGCATCTCCATGATCACGTGATCAAAATTCAGACACTTGGCAACTGATTTTATTTATGAAGGTTTCAGTATCTCGGTGTTTTGTGAACACCTTTTGCGACTTTCTGGCAAGCAAATTCAATGGGGAAGTCAGATTCATTTGACAACTTGTTACTAACTTAGTAACTGCAGTGATTCACTTAATAACTGATCATAAAATGGGCCAAAAGTCACTTAAACTCAACAACAGAAATTTGTTCCATTGTGGTCATAAGCTGAGGACTACCTGTATATAAGGAGAATGAGTAGATAATTTCTGATTTACTCTCATCTTACTCAGTTAATTCTACGTACAAGAACACTTGAATTAAAAATGTGCTAAAAGTAAAAAGTGATAAGCCAACAGCAGAAGGAAGACTATGTTTAATGTAGACTATGTACTGTAAGCATGTCAGATTAGATTCATCAGCACATAATTTCATTAAATCATATACATCATTATGTTACATTACAAACCAGAAGGAAAAAGTCCTCTTCAAATAGAGAATACGTGATCAAGATGCTATGAAATGTTATGATAAATGGATAGAATGAAGAAACTACAAATGTTTTCAAATATAAGGCTTTCTTTGTACACTGCCATATAACTTAGATCTTGCCTCTGTCTTGTCACATCAAGCTACTTTTATTTTCCAACGTGCATATTTTATTGAGTACGAATGAGAGAAGATATCGATGTATGAGAAATCATGAATAATAATGAAAAATGGAGCAAGTATTTTTAACATGGTAGATTTGATAAGATATATTTTAAATTTATCTAAAGTATGCCTTTCCTTCAGGGTGATAAATAGCACTTTTTCTTAACTACGTTTAAATGTGGTACTAAGAGATTGAAAAGTTTTTTCCCTGTTTTCCTTGTTTATCTTTCCGTAAGATAAATGAGGTCCCTTCAGTTTTCTGAAAAAAGATCTGTCTTTTAAACAATATAACCTCTGTCATCCATCTTATTCAATTCTGTCAAAACATTTATAATCATAAACTCAGTGGATGAGGATAAAGGATGCAATTTAACAGAACGTTCAACACAATGACTGATGGAGTGATTTATTTATTTTTAAATGGACAAGTGGTATATAACAGATGCTGTAACGTAATCTATCCCTCAGTTGCCATCATTTCAAGAATGAGCTTCAAGTACCTGAGGCCTGCCAAGAATTCCATTACACCATTGTAGTTGCCCATGTTCCAGCAGCATTTTGCCACATGTATTACATGAGAGAAAACTTCTCGCTTTTCCTCCATAGAACCTGCGGTCAGAATCAGCCATGTCACCCAAGAGCTTACCTTATTGAAAAGGGGAAAAAAAGGAAAGCAAAACATTATTGTATATTTTAATTGTTATTCCCCCTCCCCCCAAAAATGTTTCAGTTTGTTTTTCAAGTGAATTGTATAACTTATATGTCATATTAAAGGTGGAAAAAATTCTGAAATAATTTATCTTGATCTGAATTTTTTTCTACATCTCAAAAACCTGACATTTTAATAGGGGTGTGTAAACTTTTTATATCCAGTGTAATCATGATAAGATTATTATTGGGGTGCATAACACTATGTAATACATTTGTGTACAGAATCCAGAAATCAATATTTTAGCTGTATCTAAGTAATTTTCACTGTCATGGTCAATATATGTAAAACTAGCTATGACTGAATTAAAACTAACCTTTCTATAGTGTGGATACACAATGATAGATTGCTAATTTTAAAGAAAAACACTAAGGTTTAATGTTTAGTAACGTTTTATAACTATAAAGATTTAAATAATACAACTTTTTTCTATTACAAAGCATTGTTCTTTCTTTAAACCATATTTTAAAATGATATTTTACTTTACATCATTTATAAGAAAAGTATGAATGTAATTTCCCTTCACCACTATCATTTTATATACGGTACATATCATTTATCGGTATAAATATTTTAAAAAATAAATTCCAGAAATAATTTTAAATAATTAAAACTCTCAGAACGCTTCCTATGTTGCCGAACATGTAAACACATCTACTTTAATTTGATCTAACTCGTATTCCCAATATGACTTCATTGGTAAATTCCATATTAGGTTCAGTGAGAGTACTCATTTCAACATAATTTGTTTGAGGGTTCAAACCTGAACAATTATCTAACACTTAGAAAATGCAGTTCACTTTCCCACAACATTAATTGAAAGAAAAAGAAAAACAGAAATATAGAAATGCCATATTTCACATGGAAACATAATTCAAACCAACTGGACTATTTTATAGTGAGATTCCCAAGAGGTTTGTTTTTTCCCATTGTATAAACACTTATCAACATGAGATAATAAATGCAATCTTTTTTTCCCTCCTCCATTAAGTTTTCTTCTTCTTGGCTCCTGAAGGATTTATAATTTATGTTTACTGACATTCTTTCAGTAATGAGAGCTTCACATGCATTTCATCATCTTTTAACTGTTAGATTTAAAGACATATAGCAAGCTTGTCTACAAAACTGTACTAAAGTAACTAAAAGCTATTTATAAAGGGAGAAAATTACCCCGTCAAAAAAATCAAATATCTTATTTGCAAGAATATACGCCTGGTCTTGGAACAGAAGCAGATTTGGGCCAGATTAAGAAGACTCCAAGGGAATACTAGGGAACGAGATTAAACTGTATTGTTGAATACCATCTTGGAAAAATGACACTTTTGTTGCCAAGATAACTGTACAAGGAGTCCTCGACTTACAACCATTCATTTAGTGACCATTCGAAGTTACAATGGCACCAAAAGTGATTTATGAACTTTTTTTCACACTTATGACCATTGCAGACCATGGTCACATGATCAAAATTCAGATGCTTGGCAATTGGCTCATATTTATGACAGTTGCTTGATGCAAGTGAAGAAGAGTGCAAAAGTTGGCTTGAAACTCAACATTAAAAAAACTAAGATCATGGCATCCGGCCTCTCAATTCTTGGCAAATAGATGGGGAAGAAATGGAGGTAGTGACAGATTTCATTTTCCTGGGCTCCAAGATCACCGCAGATGGGGACTGCAGCAAAGAAATTAAAAGACGCTTGCTCTTGGGAAGGAAAGCTATGGCAAATCTAGACAGCATACTAAAAAGCAAAGACATCACCCTGCCAGCAAGTGTGGTTTTCCCAGTTGCAATGTATGGCTGTGAAAGTTGGACCATAAGAAAGGCTGAGCGCCAAAGAATTGAGGCCTTTGAACTATGGTGCTGGAGAAGACTCCTGCGAGTCTTTTGGACTGCAAGGTGATCAAACCGGTCAGTCCTAGAGGAGATCAACCCTGACAGCTCTTTAGAAGCCCAGATCCTTTTACTTTTTACTTTACTTTATTTTGGATTTATGTACCGCCCTACTCCCGAAGGACTCAGGGCGGTGAACAGCCAAAAGATAAAACACACATAATACAAAATTTAAAAAACAATGGAAAAGCATATTAAATAATTTGGCCCATACAGATTAAAACACCCCTATTGTTTTAAAACAAATTTAAAATTAACAATTAAAAGGAAATTAGGCCAGGCCAGCCTGTTGAAATAAAAAGGTCTTGAGGGCACGGCGGAAAGTGTGTAAATCCGGGATCCTCTGTATCTCTGGGGGGAGCTCGTTCCAAATGGCAGGTGCCCCCACAGAGAAGGCTCTCCCCCTGGGAGCCGCCAGTCGACACTGTTTGACCGACAGCACCCTGAGGAGCCCCTCTCTATCGGAGCATACTGGCTGGTGAGAGGCTACTGGTGGTAGAAGGCGGTTGCGTAAGTACCCAGGTCCTAAGCCATGGAGCGCTCTAAAGGTGGTAACCAAGACCTTGAAGCGCACCCAGAAGACCACCGGGAGCCAGTGCAGCTCGCGCAGGAGAGGTGTTACATGGGAATGCCACGTCGCTCCCATAACCCCCCCGCGCGGCCACATTCTGGACCAGTTGGAGCCTCCGGGTGCTCCTCAAGGGGAGCCCCATGTAGAGAGCATTACAGTAGTCCAGGCGGGAAGTGACGAAGGCATGAGTGACCGTGTGTAAGGAGTCCTGATCCAGAAAGGGACGCAACTGGTGGATCAGGCGAACCTGATAAAAAGTCCTCCCGGCCACAGCCATCAATTGCTCTTCTAAAGACAGCTGTGAATCCAGGAGGACACTCAAGTTGCGAGCCCTCTCCGTGGGGGCCAACGACTCGCCCCCAATAGTCAGTGATGGCACCAACTGACTATATCGGGACCCCGGAAACCACAGCCACTTGGTCTTGGATGGGTTGAACCTGAGTCTATTTCTCCCCATCCAGATCCGCATGGCCTCCAGGTACCGGGACATCACTTCAAGGGCATCATTGGGGTGGTCCGGGGTAGAGATGTACAGCTGAGTGTCATCAGCGTACTAGTTGTACTTCACCCCGAAACCACGGATGATCTCACCTAGTGGCTTCACATAAATGTTGAATAGAAGGGGCGAGAGGACCGACCCCTGTGGCACCCCACATTCAAGGCGCCTCGGGATCGACCTCTGCCCCCCTGCCAACACAGACTGCAACCGGTCGGAGAGAAAGGAGGAGAACCACTGCAACATGGTGCCCCCCACCCCCAACTCTTCCAACCGGTGCAGCATGATACCGTGGTCGATGGTATCAAAAGCCGCTGAGAGGTCTAATAGGACCAGGACAGAGGAACAACCCCTGTCCCGAGCCCTCCAGAGATCATCAACCAATGCGACCAATGCCGTTTCCGTGCTGTACCAAGGCCTGAAGCCCAACTGGAACAGATCTAGATAAACCATTTCATCCAGGTACTGCGGAAGCTGCCGCGCCACCACACTCTCAACAACCTTCGCCACAAAGGGAAGGTTGGAGACTGGAGGATAATTTGCTAACACTGCCGGGTGCAGGGAAGGCTTCTTGAGGAGAGGCCTCACTACTGCCTCTTTCAAGGCGGCGGGAAAGTCACCTTCACTCAATGAAGCATTAATAATCCCCTGGAGTCTGCCTCGTGTAACCTTCCGAAAAGCCAGCACCAACCAGGAGGGACACGGGTCCAATAAACATGTGGCTGCGCTCAGTCTACCCAGAATCCTGTCCATGTCTTTGGGGGTCACAGGGTCAAACTCTTCCCAGATAACATTCTCAAGACCTACCTCCATCATCCCTCCTGAATCTACCCAGAGTCCAAGTCTTCCCGAATCTGAGTGATTTTGTCATACAGATACTGCACAAAGTCCTTGGCCCTGCCCTCCAAGGGGTCCTCCCGCGCTTCCAGATGGAGCAGGAAGCGGGTCATCCTAAACAGGACGGCCAGGCGATTATCTGATGATGCAATAAGAGTGGAAAAATAATTACGTTTTGCTGCTTTTATCGCCACTAGTACTAATCTCACTAATATGAGACCTTACCAGTGTTTGGTTAGATTCAGAAAGGCTGGCCCTCCAACCGCTCTCCAGGAGTCTTTTCCGGCGCTTCATCTCCCTCAACTCCTCAGTGAACCAAGGAGCCAGGTGAGACCGGCGTCGGGTCAGAGGCCACAAAGGCATGTCCCGGTCCAAAGCTCCAGCGGCCGCCCTATCCCAGGCGGCCACTAGGTCTTCAGTCGAGTCGTGAGCCAGAGCCTCAGGGAATGACCCAAGTTCCATCTGGAACCTATCTGGATCCATCAGGCGCCTGGGGCGGAATCACCTCATCAGTTCCGCCTCCCTGCGGCAAGGTGTGGCGGTTCAAAGGTCAAAGCGAAGGAGGGAATGATCCGACCATGACAAGGGCTCAATCACTATATCCCCTATCTCAAGACCACTCAACCACTGACCAGAGACAAAAACCAGGTCCAGCGTGTTTCCCCCCGTGTGAGTAGGGCCATGAACTAACTGGGTCAGGTCCATAGCCATCATAGAAGCCATGAACTCCCGGGCTGCCTCAAACGCCTCACCGACGGATGGCAGGTTAAAATCCCACATGACCATAAGTCTGGGGGTATCAACCGCCACCGTGGCTATAATGTTGAGCAGCTCAGGCAGGGCCGCCGCCACGTGGTAGGGAGCCAGGTACGTGATCAGCAAGCCCATCTGTATCCCATGACCCCACTTCACAAGGAGGGACTCACATCCGGCAGTCTGAGGAACAGTGGCCTCCCTCGGACCAAGACCTTCTTTAATGACAACCGCCACCCTGTGACCTTGGCTGATGAAATGCGCGAAAACTGGGTGGGCACATTTCGACAAGGGGGACCTCCCCCGCCTGGCCCAACCAGGTCTCCATAATACCCGCCAGGTCCGCTCCCCCCTCCTGAACAAGATCGCAAATGAGGGGAGCTTTATTTACCACGGACCTGGCATTGCATAACATCAGCCGAAGGCCCAGGCCCTGAGGATCTGTGCAACCTGGGGAACAAGAGGAGCATTGGGGGCCGGAGCGTGCCACCGCTCGAAGACAGCGAGAGCGTACTCCCACAACACAATATGGCCCCCTGCTCCCCCCATATCTGCCTCTCACACCCACATGTAACGCCCATCATCGTCACCTTTCATCCTGAAGATGAAACTCAAATACTTTGGCCACTTAATGAGAAGGAAGGACTCACTGGAGAAGAGCCTAATGCTGGGAACGATTGAGGGCAAAAGAAGAAGGGGACGACAGAGAACAAGGTGGCTGGATGGAGTCACTGAAGCAGTAGGCGTGAGCTTAAATGGACTCCAGATGGTAGAGGACAGGAAGGCCTGGAGGAACATTGTCCATGGGGTCGCGATGAGTCGGACGCGACTTCAAAACTAACAACAAATGACAGTTGCAGTGTACCGGGGTCATGTCACAATGTTTTGCAAATTTCTGACAAGGAAAGTCAATGGGGAAGCCAGATTCACTTCACAGCTGTGTTACTAGCTTAAGAACTGTAGTGATTCACTTAACCACTATGGCGAGAAAGGTTTTTAAATGGAGCAAAACTCACTTAACGAATTTTGTTTTAATGGAAATTTGGAACTCAATTATGATCATAATTGTATATGCACAACTAGACAAACTTGCTGCAGAGGAGATATTATGAGCATTAACATTAGCATTATTGTTAGCAGTTGCAATACTCCTACTTCGGTATACAGGAGTGGACAGCACCCACAATTCACTACTACAAGACTTAGAGATGATGTGATCGTTTATCGACTTATGGCCACAATTGGGACCAGGATTTATGTTGCTAAACAAGGTGGTTGTTAAATGGGTTGTTTTTGATTTTATGGCTTTTTTTTTTGCCACAGTTATTAAGTGAGTAACTGCCGTTTATTTATTTATTTATTTAGAAAATTTATACTGCCGCCTACTTACACATGGCAATTCAAGGCAGCCTATAGGACATAAAAGCACAAGATTAAAGAAATAAAAATAATAAATAATAAAAATAATATAATAATAATCATCCCCCACCCCACCTTGGTGACAATGCACATTAATTAACCAAGTGTTAAGTGAATCATGCAGTCGTTTAGGGAATTCAGCTTCTTCCTCCATTGACTTTGCTGGTTGGAAGACGACTGGGAAGGTGCAAATGGTGATCTGTGAATCCCGGATGCTGTAACTATCATAAATACAGGCTAGTTGCAAAAATAAAAAAAAAATAAAAAAAAATAAAAAAAAATAAATACAGGCTAGTTGCTAAGCGCCCGGATTTTTGATCACTTGACTGTGGGGATGTTGAGACTCCTTGTAAGTGCAAGGATCCATTATAAGTCACTTTTAACAATGCCATTGTAACTTCAAATGAATGGTTCTAAGTTGAGCATGACCTGTCCACATTGTGTTTCTGAGGATCATTCTATCAGGATCTTCAACAGCAATTCTACTAAATTGCATCAGAAGATGCATCAGAAGAAGGTCCTGCACATCACAGCATAATCATTTTGTTCTTTATTTGGGGTATTTCCTCCCTGATGTTGTGGTATTCTATTTTTTTGTTATGCTGTTGTACCCTGCCAGAGTCAGGTGGCGTTTAAATCAAATCAATTAAATTAAGTTATTTGAATTAAATCCAATAACAAAATCTTCTGCTACTGGAAGTGTCAACAGAGGTTTCAGAGGAAGTCCAGAGCACTGCAAAGAGAGGCAATGTGTTTTGTCCCCGGGGTCGGAGTCACAACACAATGTGGCCATTTCACATTTAGAAGCAAGGAGATAGGTTGCTTTGAAAATCTGTTTAAATGGGCGCACTGCATGATATTTCAGCAAAATCAAGCAGTCCTTCAAAGTTTCATACAAGAAAAAACACTAAACTAATTTGTTATGCAGGCAATGTTTTGCTTACGATCTTAAAAATTAGAGCTATATAGGAAGACAGAAATGCACACCAAAAAAATCAGACACATTTGCAACAAAGTAGAGGGATATGAAATCACTAAACTTTCATTTACTTTTTGCATCAAATCAATACTTATCGCAGTCAATAACCAACGCAAAACAAACAGAACTCTAACTCTAAAGATAAATCTAAAAGGAAAAGACACGTGACAGTGTAAACATAAAATAATTATTACTAAAAGCAATTTTGAAAGTAAAACACTTCCCTTAATATCCAAGAAGTTTGGGGCTCAAAAATAAACAAAATGTTCAACGTGCTCGAGAAAGAAAGAGAATGAATGAAGAAGGCAATGACAAACACTGACAAGACTGTGTAGGATAAGAACATTTAATTGGCAAAAGACTAGAATAGTTAAATAATCCTCTGTCCACTGGTAATGCGTTGTTGTGTAAGCTAAAACCCCAAAACAAGACAGCATTAGAGTATCAGGGACTAGGAAAAAAACAACAATCGAACAGTCCTAGGCTACATAAGGGCTTCAAGTGATGACCAGAAAGCAGAAACTCTCATACTTGGTTGTGTGATGTGAGTGGACAATGGACTAGAAAAAAGGGAAAAGAGAATAATTTGGGTGGGTTTCACTGAGTTTTTCAAACTCCTTTTGAACAGCTGGAAGGAGAGAATACTGACTGGGTGGCTGGGGAATTCTGGGAGTTGAAGTCCTCCAGGCTTAAAGTTGCCAAGGTTGGAGACCCCTGGACTTTTTCAAATAGAAAACAGAATCGAGCAACTGTCCAATTGAAACGCGAATCAATTAACCGTAGTTTGTAATTCCCCCATAAATATCATTATCTGATAAGAAATCTCTCCAAAATCATTAGGACATATCTAGAATTCCCTTCCCAACACATAAAGGCAAAACAATCAAGTGGACTGGTTGCCAACAGATGGACTTTAACTTATGACCATCCGTTTAACTCTGGGTGAAAGTTACAAAAGCCTTGAAAAAAAAGGGATTTGCGGCCTAGACTCACACTTACAACCATCACACCACCCCTGCATTCAGTGTAAAAGAGCAGAGGTCCCCGTGGACCGGCACTGGGCCACGGCATGCCAGCAACTGGATCACGCACACAAGTGAAGCCCCATCCACGGGATGCAGGCAGCATGTGAAACCACGCCCCTTTTGGGCCACGGAAAAACCTTTCTCCATGGAACCGGTCCGCGGTGCCCAAAAGGGGACCATTGTAATAGAGTTTTGCAGTGTTTTGAGTTCAGTTTCAAAAAAGTACTTCAGACTGTACACAGTTCATATATGGCACCTCTCTGAGATATTCAAGCAATTGTGCCCTTTGTCAGAAGCTCATAGTAGCTTCAGAGGGCAGTCACAAGATCCTGGAAATCAGAAAAGTCAAAGCTGCCTTAAAATGTTGCAGACAGGCACTGTGTCTGTTCTCTCATACACTCCAAAACACCTCTGGATAGTGAATTTGAAATACTGCACAGCATAATGATCAGTAAATATACACAATTCCCAAACCAATCTTAATTGGAAACAAATGTAATTTAACAAATACAATAAAACAGATTATTAAACAGTATCAGCCTAAACAGAGTTGAGAGGTTTGTGTGGTATTTCATCCCTAGTACAAGTAACACATAGCTACAGAATTATTCAGAGATTAAACTCTATACAACATAGTTTTTGACAGTTGTCCTGGTAACATAAACAGAAGCTTGTCTTGCTTCCAGCAGAAAAGGCCATACAGAACCATTAAGAACTTTCAGAATGTTTCAAAAGTAACAACAGAGAGCATGGAAAGGCAATATTTTACACTTTTACATCTGAATGACTAACCAATTAATATCAAGAAATACGATTAAGCAGAATCCACTTTATTTGGGAAGGTAAAGAGAAAGAAGACTCTGTAAATAAGCAGGTCCCCAGTACAGAAGATTCTAAGCCAGTAGTGGGTTCCTCCCAGTTCGGTCCGGTTCGGCCGAGCCGGTAGCGGTGACGATATGATGTCACCGAACCGGTTCTCCCCCCCTCCCACCCCCGTTATTCTTACCTTTTATTTGGTCCCACCCCCAATCTATTGGTGCCTCCTGAGTCCCAGCTGATGACTAGAGGGGAAAAAACTGTTTAAACTCTTGCCACGGGACTTCAAAGGGCCATCCTACAGCTGATCAGTGTTAAAAGCAAACAAATGAGTCGGGTCATAAGTGCGAGGACCTTCCAGAAATGACTCTGACCAGCTAGCCACGCCCACCTAGTCACATGACCTCCAAGCCACACCCACAAAATAAGCCACGCCCACAGAACCGGTAGTAAAAAAATTTAGAACCCACCCCTGTTCTAAGCATATGAATTTTATTCTAAAATTCTCATTTCTTTAGACATTCAAATACGATTGAACAACGTAGTGATTTTGGATGCATAAGCTGCTCTGAACATGGTCCATGAGGCATATTCCAGAAATTTAACCATGCATATGATTAAATCTGAAGTCTTTGCAAGAAGGGTGAAAGATAAATCAAGATGGCAAGTATGACTGTGTAATAAAAAACACAACCCCATTTTTGTATTCGTTATGTGTGGCAACATGGGACTGTGTTCTGATCACATCTTCACAGCTATCACTTTCATCTTTTTGAAAACCATGCTTATGTTTATACATTTTTGGACATATCTGGCACAGGAGGTGAACTTGTGGCCTTAAGAGCCATAAATAATCTTAAATGGTAGATTAAGTATTAGGTATACATTTATTCATACACACAGAAGCACATAAATCCTTTCTAGTTGAAATGGAAAAGGATGCTTTAGTTATGTATTGCTTTCATATCTCCCTGCAATCAAAACTCCTGGTGGTCTGTGGTACAGGAAAAAAAATCATGTACTTCCTATCCAAACATTAGCTTGGTTGGTTGGAGGATGTTATATAGACCAGGGGTGTTAAAACTCGCAGCCCGCAGCCCGGATGCATCACGCACTGGCCACACCCACCCATTTTAGCGAAGGGGTAAAAAGTCACAATATGTCACGTGACAACAACGTGTTTGACACCCCTTATAGACTCTTCTCTGATAAACTCAGTTTCACTGGGAGCCACTTGTACTGTATTAACTGGTTGGGATGGTTTTTTTAAAAAAATTACATATGCATTTATATTGTATTTTCATTCTTCTCAGCTGCCCAAAATCAGTGAGATCCGTGGCCATATAAATCTAAATAAATAAACGTCTTTATAAAATCTATTAAACTTAGAACACTGAGTTCCTACCAAAGTAATTAATATAAGCTTGTTTTTAAGAATGACAGCAAAATTACGTTAGATTTTTAAGATTAAAGTTGAGATTTTCTATAGAATTCTAGCATTTCTAGAACTTCCAGGCAACTCTATCTCGATGACCGAGAATTTTCGCTGACATCTATAATTTCTAATAAATTATAATTATGGCTCTGTGGTTTAATAAAAATTAATTATGGAGAACAATTTTAACACATCTGTTTGTGAACTTAGTAGTTATGTCACTAAAAAAATCTCTCTTAGAAAAGATCTGCAACTAGCAAAAGAGGAATACAAATGACTGTAACTTCTCCAAAATTGTCGATCAAATTATGAATAAAGTGAAAAATAAACATGTTCTCAGCCCTCAAAAAGTGCAAGAAACTAATGGTACTATCTGGATTGGAAAAGAAACAAAACTGAGGACAAATATTCCAAACATAAAGGCAGATTGCTTGGTATTTAATAAATTGGCAGATCATTGGCAATGAACTTTACAATTCTTTTACTTTCCTTTTAAATATTTTTCCAAGTGAAAAAATAAGAATAATATACTTTGTTCAGAATAGCCAATATGAGCAAAATACTACATGGCTGCCTTTTAAACTGTTGGATAATATTAGTCCTTCTGGGTAAACATTCAAGAAGCCAAACATTTGAAGTATGTAGATTTATGGTTGAGCAGGACAGAGTTTGAAGGAAGGACTGTAGACATGGACCATCAAAATGAAAGCTCTATGGTCCATCCATTTTGGAATTGAATGAATGCTTCAAAACTAGCTGGTAATCAACTTGTGTGACCTCTAAATATCACAGAGCCTTTAACTTTGTGTGTTTTGATGTTATACTGTACTTTCAGCTATTCTCAATAACCATTCGGATATAAATCTCTACCCCTAGGTCTAAAATAGTAAACTATTTATTTCATTTTATATTGACTTTTTTTACAGTGAAACTTAAAACAAATTAAAAATGTTCCACATTCAAACGCTCCTTAGTCAATCAGATGAATTCTATGCTCTTTAGCAGCAGCCCCAAACCTTTTGGGCACCAGGGACCAGTTCCATGGAGAGAGGTTGTTCCATGGACCGGAGGGGGCATAGTTTTGTGTGCTGCCTGCATCCCGCAGATGGGGCTTTGCTTGTTTGCACGGACCGGTTTATAGCATGCTGTGGACCGGAAGCTGTGGACCCCTGCTCTATAGCTTTTATCTGTTTTTGTCTCCAACTTTACTTAAGCACCGTGTCTTTCTGAGTGAACAATGCTAAGAACGATGTGTAATGCATTTTAACTGTTTATAATTGTGATCACAAACCAAAATAAGAGTATACTAGCTTTAAAATATAAAGGCAATCACCAGAAAAGAATTTTGATCATACCTCTTCTGTGGCTAGAATCAAATAGGAAATCTCATAAGCCATCCACTTTTAAAAAGGGTCAAAAGCTTAATCCCAAGCCTGTCGGCTAAATTTATACATGAGTTATTCAATACTAATTCTTACTGCCATATGGTTTGGTTTAAATCGCAGGCACATTCCATAATATCTTTTTGCCTTTGACGGCAAGCAATGGGTACTCCTACTTAATATCTCTCCATGTCAACTATACAGGTAGTCTTTGACTTATGACGGAAGTTACAACTCCCTAAAAGTTATTTACAATCCGGTTCTGAAGTTCTGAGGGTCGCTCCCTGTAATCACATGACTGCATTTTGGCACCTGGTCTGCTTTTACAGGAGTTTGCACCATCTTGTGGTCACGTGCTAGAATTGGGATTAACTTCTGGTTTTTCACAAAAAATTAATGACCACAGGGTTCAGTTAATGACTACAGGTTCACTTAATGACTACTACAAAAAAAATCATAAAATATAGACTTTTCTTTAAAAAAAAAACCTTAAGTAATCAACCAGCAAATGATGCCTGAGATGGGTGGATCATTCTGATTAAGATTTAACTTACAAGCACCAACCTAGTGATTTAAGGAGCCAAAGAAAATATTTAACAAATGCATACAAATAACTAACAAGTGAGAACAAATGCTAATACCAGCAAGGTACCGCTACCTTGAGCAATGAAATTTGAAGCTGTTGCATTTTATATATTTGATGTTAGTTTCTTGTTCAACCTTGCAATCTGTTCTGGTAGAGCTGCGTGAGCTAATGTCTCTTAAATAGTAATTAATGACTACTACTTTAAGTCCCTCCGGACATACTAGCAATGAACTTTGATCCAGTCACAATAGAAACAAAACTTCTACTTTTTTGAGAAGGACATATATATATATTTATAACCTTAGTTTGATTAAAATTTTAAATTACTGTGAATTTTAAGGATATAAAATTATAATAATAATAATAATAATAATAATAATAATAATAATAATAATAATAATAATAATAATTTTATTTCTATACCGCCCTTCTCCCGAAGGACTCAGGGCGGTGTACAGCCAATTTAAAAACACAAGACACAACAATGATTAAAAATTAAAATAATTAAATAGAGTTGGCCGATTTAAAACCCCAAAAATTTAAAATACCCAAATTTAAAATTATTATGTTGATAGCCCGGCCTGGCGGAACAACAGGGTCTTCAATGCGCAGCGAAACACCCGGAGGTCGGAGATCTTACGTATTTCCGGGGGCAGTTCATTCCACAGGGCTGGGGCTCCCACAGAGAAGGCCCTCCCCCTGGGTGTCGCCAGCCGACATAACTTGGCTGATGGCACCCTGAGGAGACCCTCTCTGTGGGAGCGGAATGGTCGGTAGGAGGCTATTGGTGGCAGAAGATAATGATGATCATAGTTAAAACTGCAAAGTATTGAGTTAGAGCTAATTGGGGCTGAAATAATGGTGATCGCTGGGGCAGTCTTCCCTTGAATCCAAATCAAGTACTGTAGTACTTTGAAATAATGGAAATAACTGGTACAAAGTGAGATTTTATTCTGACTTCCAAGGACAAATAATTCAGATTTCTGGACTCTAGTAAATGTTTGTATGTACCTGAAATAAGTACAATATCTTATTTCAAGTCAAAATCTATAGATGTGGATATTTCTGTAAACATAGTCCTTGATTTACAACCGTAATGGATCCTGACCATTATGGTCATTTGTTATGATGGTTGTTAAGGGGTCATCATTTGACTGATGCAATTCTACACAGGCTAATTTTCACCTCCTAAACTGGACCCATTCTTTCAAGCGCAGTGGAAAACATTTTCCAGCTACAATTGTAGAAAGACAGATCTAGAAATGTTTTTGGTTTTGTGTTTGGAAGTGCTACCAGGCAGCAAGAAAACACATAAACAAACAAACAAACAAACCCCACTCTGCTTCCTTCTGCGAAACCTGTAAATCTTTAATAAAACATGATGGATTAACTGGTCTGCTTGAAAGGAAAAACAGACCAACAAAGTACTTTCACCAATTTAATCCGATTATATACTAATTCAAACATACTGTTCCAAACAAGGACTGGAAACATTTAGCTATTTATACAAACATAATATTTTCTAAAAGTTTCTGCAAGCTCATTTAAGTTTTCAAAAGTTCTGAACTGTGGAATGAAATATTTATTTACATTCCACTGCTGAAGCAAATTTATACTTTTAAGCCATCTCTTCTTGGACTGCTAAGAGAGTTAAGCTGTCCTACACACATTCGTTACATAACTCATTTACCTCTATAGGATTGCAATAGACATATAAATAGGTCAACATAATGTTATACAAGAGTGGGAAAACAATTTAAAATTATTTTTTAAAAAGTAAAAGGATCCAAGAGCAAGTTAATTTACTGATATTTTGGTGTAACTTAGAAATATGACAGATGGATAGATTGTGAATGTATTTAAAATGTTAACTGTAGTGTTTAAATAATTGAGTGGTCTTTAAGTGATTAAATTACTCTAAAAGTTTATCTCTTTTCACTTTGTGATCAATGGCCATTTAGGGCTTAAAATACAATCAATTGATACTCTTTCAACACAGGTATATAAAATTAGACTGTCGTAAAAATCCTGTCTCTATATTCTTAGATATTATTTCCTTCTAAAAGGGACTGAAAATATTGACTATTCCTTTTTAATCTAAGCAAAGATTTTTTACAACAAGCCAGTTTCATTTACACATAAAACTGTCTTTTAATGTTTCTTTTTTTATATTTCATGGTCAACCACACTAGGACTTTAAGGCTTTTACACATCAATTTGATAATAAAGTTAAATTACACAAACCCAAGGAGCCAACTTGTAAGATGAATGAGTAACCACATAAAGCCAAAAGTTCTTTTCTCAGAGAATAAAAACTATTAAGTAATCAAAGTGCTAATGTGCATAAGAAATACTACATAGTAGAGAATTTGCAAAAAATAATTGGGGGTGAGGGTGGATAGGACTGAGGTATGAAATAGTTTTCTTCCATTAAGTATCAAGAGTCTGTCATCTAAAAATTCATTCTGGCTCCCACAATATAAATATAGTGAATTATTTTTACAGGCAATGCCAGAAAGCAGTTACATTTTTTGGCCAACCAAAACATGACTCTTCCCTCTGGAATCTTTTTTTTCCAGATACAATAATATCTGCATAAGGGTATATGGATATTTTGAAGAGAATTCTAGGCAAGCCACTAATTCTCTGATCTTGTTATATAGGTATTTCTTTTTTTTCTTTTCTTTTCTAGTTCTACCTTCTCGTTTACTCATATTATGATCAGGATCTTTTTGATATACTGTATGATGATGATTTTGTAGGTTTAAATAAAAAACAAATCTTAAGCACTATTAAGCACTACTACAACGTAGATTTATATAAAACTGATATTCACCACATAGCCAATAGTTCTAATAATATACATGATTCTGTGATGATTATAATACAGTGATGGCTAGTCTTTTTCTCGTTGTGTGCCGAAAGCGAATGTGTGTGTGCAAGACAGCGCACGTGTGTGCCAGCACCCATAATGCAATGCGGGGGCCCTGTGCATGCAAGCAGGATCACCAACACCCCCTGCACATGTGCACACACACTCCCCCACCCCCGCGCACGTGTCCCCCCGCCCCCATTTTGGGCCTAGTATGCCTCCATGCAGCCTCCTGGGACCAAAAACGGGCCGGGGGTGGCCACGCCATACATACACACACACTCCACGCTCACCCCCCACCCCCTGTACATGCAACCCCTGCACATGTGTGCGCATCTCTGGCATGCGCCCTGCCTCCTGCGCATCCCAAAAATCAGCTGGCCGGCGGGAGGCATGTATGCACAGTGGAACTGAGCTGGGTGATGGCTCGCGTGCCCGCAGAGAGGGCTATGCATGCCAGCTGTGGCACACATGCCATATGTTCGTCATCACGGTTATAATAGAACCAAATACATATTTAGCCATTTTGAGCAACAATGCCAGTTCCATCATGCCTTGAATCATGTATATATTATGTGACTAAATTATCTGGCTCTCATTTCTGCTGTCACTACCGTATTACACTATAATGACATCCTGACTCAGCTCAGGAAAACTGCACAGCAGTGTATGTTACACTTGCTAATTGCACTGTTGGATTTCAGTCACACTCAAGTAAATTAGACAGAAAATAAGTTTAAAGTTTGCTTCAAAAGAAAAACAGCATCATTTCTTTAGGAACAATCATAGCACATGAAAGTGCTTTGGATGATGGATTATAAATGAATACTTAGAACCTGTTAAGAGTTTAGAAATGCTTGTTTCATATTCCTTTCATATTATTAGGAAAATTATGTTTACTCTGTAACAAAATGGTCCAGCAATTAAATTTAATCCATTGTTACAATCAATCTACTTGTCAGAAGACCAGGATTGGCAATTATACACTTCCTCGGGCAAGATCCATGGTCTAGTGAAATAGAAAGCCCACCATTAAAATCTGTCCTTTGTTCTCTAAAAAATAGTCAACCCAATACTCAACATACAGTTTATATCAGGCTTCAAAAACCAAGAAAGACATGCTATGTTACATCGAAGTAGTTTCTTTTATTGTTCCTCACCTGTAGATAGAAATCTTGCCAAGCTAAAGCAAACTATGCTTTATGCCACCACTATGAGCCCTGGTGGCACAGTGGTTAGATTGCAGTATTGTCCACTGTCAGGAGTTCAATCCTGACCAACTTAAGGTTGACTCAGCCTGCCATCCTTCCGAGGTGGGCAAAATGAGGACCCAGATTGTTGGGGGCAATAGGGCTGACTTTGTAAACCGCTTAGAGAGGGCTGTAAAGCACCATGGTGCAGTATATAAGTCTAGGTCCTATTGCTAAACTATTGCATCACTAAAGATATACTCTGAGAACTTCTAGGGAGGAGGTATCTTGACCTTAATGTTCATTTCAAACAAAACTAGCTAACCTTTGCTGTCTCTTACTTCTCTGGAATACAGCTCTCCCTCCTGGGAATCCAGACTACATTCCACCACAGTTCATCAGTGGCTCCAACATAGTTTCCCACAATGCCCTAATGCAATGGCTATAGCAGAGGCACTGTGAAGAATTAAAGTGGCAGCTACATCTAGCTATTTCACTGCTTCACAAATGTGTGCTCATATAAAGTCAGTCTGAAAAGTTCATCAAAGGGGAGAAGGCCCCAGCAGCGCTCTCTTCACTTGAGAACCATTCAATCTGTCCTTAAAAAACATACAACAAAAACCATATAAAACAACATACAGAAGATAATCAAAATCCTCCACTTACCTCATTGAACCGTGTCACCAAATTTTCAACAGCACTCTGTTCTCCATCTGGGACAGAGAGAAAAGTTGCTCTGATGGATGCAAGTTTGCTCCGACATTCCGCATTTCCCACATCTCTGGTTAAGAAGCAGAGATAGTCAACGGGCAATACTTTTCTGTAAAGATCCTGCTCCTGCTCCATCAGGATACTAGCAACTTCCTCTGGAAACTGAATGAGATGCTGCAGTTCTACAAGTTCTTTACTGATAGCGGAAGTGAGGGCATTGGATGCGGCCATGGATGAACCCAACTGTCGTTCTAAAACAAATAAAAGTAAAAAGTAGCCAGCATTTTCTCTTTTATCATCAGGTTTAATTAACATTTTATAAGAAATTTATCATGTATTCTGCACAAGCTTAAATCCTGAGCAATTTCACATAGATGGCAATTGAAGTTCCTTTTTCATTTCTATAAAACATTATTAAATACATTAAATTCTAATGTAGACAACAATATATAAACATCTGCATAGGTGGATGCGTTAAGTCATTTTCTTACCAAAGATACAAGTAATTTGTAATTTGTATTCATGCTCTGCTGGAACAATAATTATTTCCTCAGTTCTAAACTCCATTCAGTTCATGATCATTTATCCTCATTTAGTGACAACATGAAGTGAATGGGACATACTTTAAACAATTTTCGTATTAATGTCCACTATGGTTCTGTGAAACTTCAGGTCTGTGATCAAAAATTTCCTATGGCCAGGCAAGATCTTCATAATGCATATCCAAGAAGTACTCTATCTTACCCACACAATCAAAATAAAACTATCAGGAGCACAAGACTCCTTTCATCAGCTGAAATGCTCATAATGGTTATGCTCCATTAAGTTGGCGTCTACTCTTAGCAACCACATAAATAGATACTTTCCAGGAAGATTTTCCCTCAACCTGCCCCTTCAGGTCTTCCCACTGGGCATCCATCACAAGTATAGTTGTGTCCCTCCATCTTGTTGCTGAACTCAGTGGTTAGAATGCAATGTTGCAGTATTGCAGATTGACTCCGCCTATAGCCAGGTGTTTGATCCTGACTGACTCAAGGTTGACTCAGTCTTCCATCCTTCCAAGATCAGTAAAATGAGGACCCAGATTGTTGGGGACAATAGGCTGATTCTGTAAACCACCCAGAAAGTGCTGTAAAGCACTATGAAAAAAACATTTATTCCCACAGAATAGTCCCATGGCGAGATGAGGTGACAAATAAATTTAATGTTTTTTTAATGATTTCTTTACCCATTCACTACAATTCCTCCCTTCAACATACCATTCCCAGCCCCATACAAATATATAAAGTATTTCTTTTAGCCTTCCCTCAGTTCATTTTCATCTTAAATTGTTGCATAATTTTATTTTTAATTCCATTTTCTTTCCTTGCTTATCCCTATTCACTAACTTCCACAACAAATGTTTATTTCCATCAAAATTATCTTGCAGTCTGTTCCTGTTTTAGTTTTAACTGTGTCTTTGTCTAATTCTTCGTTTCTATATAATATACAATATATTTTCCTCATTCTATTTTGTTATAGTAATAATTCTCTTATACACCCTTTTTTTCTTCATTAACAGTCTTTTTCACTTCATAATTTCACTAAGCATTTTCCCACACAGTCTATTAACTTAATCCCACATATTTCATTGGCCTTCCATAACACATTTTTTTTTTTACAAATCAATTCTCATTGAGAATATTAACCAGCACAAAGCGAACCTAAGATAGCCTCAGGTTGAAACTAAAAGGATTAAAATAAATTGCAGGGTAAGTACAAAAAAATAAATGTTAAAAAGCTTCATTTAAATTACAAGCCATTTTGGCTGAAAAAATGCAAGTCAATAAGATAGTACTAACGTAAGTCATATTTCTGAATTATCCAATTACTTTTTCTTGTCTTGTTCCCACCCATCTTTTCATGTTACCTAGCAAAATAATTTTTCCCTGGATCACACTTATATTGTTCTACAGTTTCTCAGTACTGATCTTTGGTTCTTTCAAAAAACCAAAGATACCCGGCACATTTTCCCCAAAATTTAGATATTCTCAACACTTTGCCAGGTGAAAACCAATGCAATGACAAAATTCAGAAAACAAGGACACCTTGAGGGTAATGATCTCTCTCAGGCAGTGTGATTTAGATATGATGTTTCTCTTTTCAAATTTCTTTCAATTTACTTATATAACATTCAAAAATTTGCCTTCAGAAATGAAGAGGGATTGTACTACACTTTTTGACAACTGCCAACAACAACGTGACGTCCAGTTTAACTCCAGAAAAATCCATTTATTTTATCCATGTTTGGCTTCTTCCAAAACTACCCGAGTTACTAAAAATGTAAATACTTCCTCCTGAGCTAATCGTTATCTTCCAACTTATCTTACCTCACACGTTGTTATGAAGATAACAGTAAATTTCTAATGCCTGAGAACAAACAGGCCCAAAAATTGTGAAGAACATTAAAAACTATTTGTTTTACCATGGTCTCCAAAAGGTACTGTTTGTCCTCGCTGCACCTTCAAGTCATTCTTATGATGAAAATCATAACACTGGAAGAGAAGAAGTTATATAGTCTTGTCTCTGTAATATAACAGACAATAGCCAGCACTGCAGCTCTCCTATGCCAACAGAAGGTGGTATTGGCCCATTCCTGTTCTCAGAGTTGGTGAAGATGAATATATTATTACATCTGTAATACTAACTGGTCTCACCTTGGATTTTTTTTAAACAAAACAAATGTACTTAAAGAGATAAAGTTTTAAGAAAGTGCAGCAGAAGCAATTTAGAATCTTTCTCAGAGTTAAATAATTCTGAAACAAAATTCATCTACAGGATACCTTTAAAAAGGGTAGTCTTTTCATACTCTGATATTTACAACACAGATTTCAAGGTTTATGTTCCATCTCCTTTAATGCACCAAGTACTGAACAGAAATAGCAGAAAGTTATTTCATCCCCAAACCCCCAAAATTTAAATCTTAGACTGGCTATTGTTGACCTCACTCCATTCCTGAGAGGTCTGTAAGGGGCATGCACAGAGCACCAGCGTCCCTACCGTCCCTGTCCTAATGTTCCCTTTAATTGTATTCATTTTTGTATTCAATTCATGCTTATATTTATATATATTATCTAATACATACTCGACAAATAAATAAATAAAATAAAAATAATATAACTTAATATAACTATATATGCACTTGCACTGGCGCTACAATTTCTATATTTTGCTATATGATGTTGAGATAACATCACGATGCCGTCACTATTCACATATTTTTTGTTCAGTACTGATAAAGCCTGATAAACCATCCCTCCAAGGCTTTGTGATAACAGAATAACAGAGTTGGAAGGAATGTTGGAGATCTTCGGATCCAACCCCTTGGTCAAGCAGGAAACACTATGCCATTTCAGACAATGGTTATCCAATCTCCTCTTAAAAATTTCCAGTGATGGGGCACCCACAAGTTGGAGGCAACTTGTCCCACTGATTAATTGTTCTAACTGTCAGGACATTTCTCCTTAGTTCTAGTTCTTCTTGGTTCTCGCCTTGATTAATTTCCATCCATTGATTCTTGTACGGCCTTCAGGTGCTTTGGAGAATAGCTCGACTCCCTCTTCTTTGTGGCAGCCCCTGAGATATTGGAACACTGCTATCATGTCACCCCTAGTCCTTCTTTTCATTAAACTAAACATACCAGGGGTGAAATGCTCCCAGTTCAGACCGGATCGCCCAATCCGGTAGCGATGGCGGTGGGTGGTTCGGAGAACCGGTAGCTAAAATCCCTGCGGCCCCCCACATGCCCAGCTGAGCCGCACGATCATCAGAGGCTTTTTTTTTTTACTTTTAAAAGCATTTTTTCTACAACCTCTTCTGATGAAAAAATACTTTTAAAAGTAAAGAAAAAAAGCCTCTGATGATTGCGCAGCTCAGCTGGGATCATCAGAGGCTTTTCAAAGCATTTTTTTCTGCAACCTCTTGGCCAAAGAGGTGGTAAAAAAAATGCTTTGAAAAGTCTCTAATGATCCCAGCTGAGTTGCCTGATCGGCAGAGAGGCATTTTTTAAAAAGCCTCTCTGACGATCCCAGCTGAGTTACCTGATCGGCAGAGGCTTTTCAAAGCATTAGAAAAAATGCTTTGAAAAGTTAAAAAAAAAAAAGTTGGCCACGCCCACCCAGTCACATTACCCACCACCACCAAACCACGCCCACAGAACCAGTAATAACAAATTTTACATTTCACCCCTGAGACATACCCAATTCTTGCAACTAATCCAGTCCCTTAGTCATCTTGGTTACTCTTTTCTACACTCTTTCTGGAGTCTCAACATCTTTTTTATATCATGGCCACCAAAACTGGATGTAATATTCCAAGTGTGGTCTTACTAAGGTATTATAAAATGGTATTAACATTTCACGTGATTTTTATTCACATGAAGTGTTAATACACTGGTTTATACACCACTGGTTTATACACACCAGCTTAATACACCAGTTTACATTACAGAAGAAGCATAGTTTTTAAAAAATTTCTTTTAGCCTTTGAGGATCATGTCTGGAATGTACCATCTAACGCTGACTTACCTTTGGAACACCATAAACCATAAACCACTCTCTTTTCCAAAAGACTTCTGGAAAGCTGCAGGATCTCTCCTATAACATTTGAATGGCATGGACCAGAGGAGGAACGAAATAATCTCAACTTTTACAAATGTTCCATCTATGAACAGAATGTTTGGCAACTCTTTACTGTAGAAATGCAAAAGGGTCACTGTGAGTTACTTGCAGTGTGTCCATCATGTAATTAAGGTATTTCCATTCTGTGACCATTAAAGTGACTTTTTTTCCTAATGGATCAACAAAACCATGTACAACTTCTTCATTGGCAAGATTGTGATGATGAATATGCATACAGTCTAATAACGTTGTTTCAGGATGATGTTGCTATTTATGAAAACCAGCTTCTGAACTTAATGTTTGATTAATGTAATTTCTGACCTTAACAAGTCATGCATACAAGCATACTGTAAGATTTGGGTCTTAGCTATCAGATCTTAAAAATATTTTTATTCCAGAGGAATTGTTTTTCCCCCTGGTTTTAGTTAGTTTGTTTTGCACAATGCACATCACAAGCAGAACAAAAAGGAGGCAAGGAAAACGCAGAACTGCAAATTGCATGGTGACATTATAATTTTTTTAATACTAAATTCAGCACCTATAATTTATTAACAGTAACAAATTTATAATCAAAAAGGGGATCCCATGACACTCTTTTACCAACATTACCAAAAAGGAAATTCTGGAAAATTCCCAAACTGCAAACAAATAAACAAACAAACAAAAAGACAAATATAAGAGGATTTTTTTTTAAGTTTCTTCTATTTTAAGAAAGCTAGCATTAATAAGAAATCTTTTGATCCAATCTAGTACGCTGTCAACAACAAAAACAAAAAATTCCTCAGAGAAGGAAAGATATACTTGGTCTCATAACTATTAGTCTAATCATGACATCTAAAAATAAAAAATCCCTTTAGGATTTTTATTAATCGGTTGCCAAATGTACGTTTTGTTCATGTGTTTCCTAACTATTAAAAAGAAAGGAATTTTTCATACTGAATACATAAAAAGTCAAAAGGCATTAAAGACAGCCCACAGGGGAGAGGTCATATTTACAATAGTCCACTATCATTTCAGAAAGCCATTAAGGAAAAATAACTTTTTTTTGTTCTTGGAAAAACATGTATATGGAATTTAATATAGATTGTTTTAAGCTTAGATTTAGAACATGAGCCAACAGATTATTTTTTTTAAAGTGGTGAAGTTTCTCCCTAACACCTATTCTGCCATTTTCATGTTTGTGCCGTCATTGGAGGTTTTAATTTTTATATATTTATAGAAAAAGCAATGTGATTTGTTGCCATTTTCATATTAAAAATAGAGTTCATCAGATGGTTTTTTGTTCAAATTGCTTAGATCAAATTATATAAATGTTCTATTCAGCTTTAAGTATATTGCACAACCATGTGATGAGGGCATTTTTAGAATTGTAGTGACATTTTCAGACATTTTCAAATAAGAATTTAGTCTAATAGTTTCAAAAATGCTATTTATTAGGTTAATTCTCTAATAAATACAATAAATTAAAATAATAAAGATTAATATGTAGTCACAGCTCAGATTCATCTATTTTCAATCTGAATATTACAAGTTCAACAAATATCCAAAAATAATGAGACACAGTAGGGTGTTAATAGTAATTGTACAGTAAAAAAAGAAAAAAAGGTCCTCCCCGCAGAGATGAAAATTGCTTTGGCAAAATTGCTTTGACACTTATAAATGATGTACTGCAGTGAATATTACATTGAACAAAACATATTGAAAAAAATTGAGCATTGCAGTCAAAACCCCAAAATCCAAAAACA
This sequence comes from Pantherophis guttatus, assembly GCF_059756535.1. Lineage (NCBI taxonomy): Eukaryota > Metazoa > Chordata > Lepidosauria > Squamata > Colubridae > Pantherophis > Pantherophis guttatus. The sequence continues at coordinate 69,345,108 of NC_142068.1, read as the reverse complement.
TATTCTAGCACTTGAATCTTACTTGATATAAGAGTCCAATAGCGGTACTGCACCACTAAAAGTATCATGAGCTGTGGTAGCTCAGTGGTTAGAGTGCAGTACTGCAGGCTACTTCTGGCTGCCTGCAATTTGGCAGTTCAAATGTCACCAGGCTCAGGATTGACTCAGCCTTCCATCCTTCCAAGGTGGGTAAAATGAGGATCCAGATTGTTGGGGGCAATAGGCTGACTTAGAGAGGGCTGTAAAGCACTGTGAAGCGGTATATAAGTCTAAACGCTATTGCTATTGCTATCATTACCCATTAAAAAAAAGTAGTGGTAGCAATACAGTACACAAGCAATGGCTATGAGGAGGTACCAATACTACAGGTAGTTCTTGACTTATAACTTGTCACTTAGCAATTCTTCAAAGTTACAACTGACCTGAAAAAGGGAACCTATAACCCAGATTGAAGTTACAACTGGCCTGAAAAAGGGAACCTATAATACAGATCCCATCTGCATTCTGGGCACTCAACTCGGTTATACCTTCAAATAATTGTATCATCTGCTTCTGCTCTTTACGTCTCAACTATAGGTAGTCCTTGACTTACAACAGTTAGTGACTGTTCGAAGTTACAATGCATTGAAAAAAGTGACTTATGACCATTTTTCACACTTACAACCATTGCAGCATCTCCATGGTCATGTGACTGCAATTCAGACATTTGTCAACTGACTCACATTTATGACAGTTGCAGTCTCCCAGGGCCATGTGGTCACCTGACAAGCAAAGTCAATGGGGATGCCAGATTCACTTAACAACTGTGTTACTAACTTAACGACTGAAGTGATTCACTTAACAACTATACCGGAAAGATTGTAAAATGGGGCAAACCTCACTTAACATCTGTCTGACTTAGCAATAGAAATTTCGGGTTCAGTTGTGGCCAATTGTGGACTAATTGTATCAGAAATACATATTTACAGGAGCCAGAAACTGGAGGGATTATTGTTGTTTTAATTTATTATAAACTAATAATACAGGGCTAAATTCTGATGTTTTTAGGTACAAAAAGAAAAACCCATTGGTGATTTCTTTATACCTCTTTTATAAGCAATACTTTCCATAAGAAATATGGGGGGGAGGAAACTAAGTATACTGTATTCATCCAATTTGCTATTAGTTATAACTGACTTATTCCTGCTGTCTGACTGGAAACAAAATTTGCACTTCTATATTAAAGAAGATTAGCCTCCACCTGTTTGTGAAAGAACAAGCTCTGTGAGTGTTAATTGAACCAAAAGGAAAAAAATCAACAGGAAATTGTTTATACAAACCCTGCTTTTTTGCCATATTTCTGCTCCAAAGTGTCCTCTTTCCAAGTCTTTACAGAGCATTATTTTTTATAGTCAACTATAATTTAAATCTGCTCATCAATGACTAAAGTGAAAATCATAGCTAGTTCAGTACTACAAATAGCATGAAACTGTTTAATTGTTAATCAGATTGTATTAAAATAAAAATATGTACAACAATATAAATTAAACTCTGGTGAAACGTATTATTCTTCTGGTGAACACATATTACAGGTAGTCCTTGACTTATGACAATTCATTTACTGACCATTCAAAGTTACAACAGCACTGAAAAAGTGACTTATTTTTCACACTTACCACCTTTGTAGCATTCCCATGACCATGTGATCAAAATTCAGATGCTTGGCAACTGGTTCATATTTATGAAGGTTGCAATGTCCCAAGGTCATGTGATGACATTTCGCAAACTTTTGACAAGCAAAATCAATGGGGAAGCCAGATTCACTTAACAGCCATGTTACTAACTTATCAACTGCAGTGATTCACTTAAAACTACGGCAAGAAAGGTCGTAAAATGGGGCAAACTCACTTAACAAATGTCTCAAACAACCAACCAAAGTTTTGGGCTCAATTGTAGTCATAAATCGAGGACTACCTGTATTTAAATTCTTTTTTCAATGAATTAAGTTACTATTGATTAAGTCATTATTAATTTTGTCAATGAAATAAGTTATTAGCACTAATTTTTCTTTTTTTTCCCCCCTCATGCAAATAAATGAGTAATAATCTTGTAAACCATGGGAAACTCCTAAAAATTAATATCCTTTCTACAATCCCCAGTTACCACAACCCTTGTTTGCAATATTGTATAAGAATGCTATATGACATTCTAATATTAAATCTGGGCAGCTATTATTATCTAACTTTCTGGAATCCTCAAGACAGTGCCAAGAATTCTAGATGAAAAATAGCAGTGTAATTAAGCTTACCCAGTGGCTTGTTAAAATCTTGGTTACCATACTGTGAGAAAACAACCAGTAGACATTTTGTTCTGATTTTCCAAAATTTGGTTTGAAGGACAGAAAAAAAAATGTTTCAGGATGATCTGTTCCCCACATCATAACTCTACACTTTCTCTGGTAAATATATTTTCTCCTCAGTATTGCAATTTGCACAGCTATCACTGACTGTGATATTCAAACAGGGCAAATAAGGATTCAAGAGAACTTGAAATTATCTGTTATGGGAGAAGGAAAAAGCAACAAGTGCCATCTAAACGAAAATAATTATTCCTGATACAAAATTCCTAATATCCAGTAACATTACCAACACGGACCATGGTTATAATACTGAACATGTAGTCATATGTATTAAATAAAATACATTAGTATTAAAACAGACTAAACTAAATTCATTACAATTAAATTTTTACAGCATTTAAAATATTCAGAAATATAGCCAAAATCTGTCAAAAATGATTTTAAAATACATATATGTTAGATAAACTTTCCACAAATAATTTACAGCAACTGACTTTGAAATCCATACCATTATTTCTATCTCAAAAACATTTTAAATGAAAAAGACATGAGATATATAAGCCATCAAGCTTACCAGTAAACTGAATTTTTCTATTCATTTTCTTATAAAATGTCAGTTTGTACAGATGCTTTCCAAAGCAGAGAAATAAAACACGCTACATTTACTTGCATTCACTGTTGTGCAACAGCTGAAACTAAGAACTATCAAAATACACAATTAGAATACAATGTGTAAGTCACAAAGGCAAGAGGCATAAAGGTCAGGTTACCTACTTACCAGATAAAAGCGGAAACACTATGACTGCAACAAGATAAATTATACTTTTTTTAAAATTACAAAGACTAGCATTTGATTTAATTACAAGAAAAAGACAAACACATTTATGCTACACGGAAATCAATACACCTGGAACAGACTCAGTGATGTCAAAGTGTTCTAATAATCAATACTGTACTATGTTAGTTTTCATACATAGCAATAGGCAATAAATCATATCCTTTTAAATTGTCAAAATATATCAGAAATCATAATCATGATTATTTCTAAAAATTCAAACATGTTCCTAATTAGTACATGACATATTTAGGTAGGGGTTTGTTTTTGTTTATATTATCAAAATTCCAAATTTATTTTGAACTAATTATTTTTTCAGAGGAAAAGGTTAAAATTAAACTATTTAGATGAAAAAAATATTTTCAAAATGAAGAACTGTAAAGATTTCCACCTAAGAGGTCATTGATTATATCTTCAAAGTCTAATGAAGTATAAATGAATACACATTTTGTTCATTTTAATACCTCACATATCAAGATATTTACTTGCATTAATTCTGGTCTACATGAGTATTTATCTCTTCATGCAAAAACAAACACCATTATTTTTATCATGTGGCAATATGATGCATCTTTTGAACTTTAGTGCAAGATATTAAAATGAGTTCAATAATTTTGACAAATGTGACATGATTCACAAAAAATATCAATAATATAATACTTTGGTTCTAGTGGAATGAAAGAGTAACAAGGATAGCACGATTATAGTATCAGGAAGCAGAACACTGGCAAACAAATTGCTTAATATTTTAAGTTATTCCCTAAAGTGTTTGATGTGCTTAAGTACACAAACAAATCATGTTTCTTTACTGTGCTGCCCATTAAAAAGAAATTTGTATAAATTAATAAAATGATTAGGAGTGCTAAATAATCTTAGAAATAGAGGACCATGGCAAGAATGACTCTTTAAATGCCCATTATATATTACCGTGTTTCCCCAAAAATAAGACCCTGTCTTATATTTTTTTTGTCACCAAAAAAGGCACTAGGTCTTATTTTCAGGGGAAGTCATCCACTGACTAACCTCACTTGTGCGTGTCATACACACAGACACCCATCTCCTTTTTGCTGTCAGAGGGCTTCAGGAATTTATGTAGGGCTTATTTTGGGGGTAGGGCTTATATTGGGCGCTAGGACTTACTTTCAGGGTAGGTCGTATTTTCGGGGAAACAGGTTACCTAACAAAACAGTATAGGAGAAAAATAGCAAAAAAAGGTAACGTTTTAAGAACATAATATCACAATACATGGTCGAAATCATGACTTTCCTAAAAGTATTTCCCGTGTGTTTGGGGAAGATGTGATTGGAAAGTAGGGAATGGAGTGTTTTAAATATATTCTTACTCTTACTCTTACTCTTCTCTGTATCCTACAATCTCCCAATTTGCTATAGAGAAGCAACCATTAGGATCTAGAATCTGATTTAGTAACGTATTGTACAGTTGTAGAGATACATACATTAGTTTTTCAATAAACGTTACAGCATTTATTATAGCAACAACATACTAGATTGACAGCGTTATACAAATCAAGACACTAAAATATAACAATGTTTATTCATTGAAGTTTTATGTTAATCTACTACATTCCAAAACTGAACAATGCATTTATTTAATTCCTCATTTTATAAATCTTTTGACCATCAGTTTTCAGGAACATAATGAACACCTAATTATTTAACACCGAAAGAGACATGTATTCTGAATTTATCCAAAACAATGAGGACTGTACTTTCATTAAGAACCACTTTGACATGGAGTCTTACTTCACTATAAACTGCAATAAAAATACACTTAAGTATCTTTACCCAGTGCTTTGAGACTTTATAATCTAAAGCAGTTAACATTCCTAAAAGCATGAAATTTGAGAGACTCCACAAAATAATATATTTATGGACACTAAACTTTACCATCCCTGGTGAAATGGCATATCTATGAAGAGGGATTCTTTTTTTAAAAAAAGTCAAAGAATATATAATCCATGTGATGAGATTAATCATATTGGCTATAGAACCTAGATACAAAAGAAAATAAAAACAACTTGTTCCGAAAACACCATGTCAACTTCCCAGACCTAATGAATAGATGCTGATTAGGTCAGCTTGATCACAATCTGCAAATTCTGTATTTATATTTTGATCATTTTTAGTAGGAAAACGTTATATCACTATACATCTATTTATGGGCAATCTTAACATCTATTTATGGGCAATCTTAACATATATTTATGGGCAATCTTAATCTGGTATTTTACTTGCCTTTAAATTATCGGTTAAAAATGTTGTGAACAGCTTCTCTGCATTCTGAAGATAAAAATCAGAGTCTCTGGGTTTCTTTTTTTCAAAATAATACTTATGGAAAACTTAAAATATCCAACATTTGAACTCTAAAAATGTTGGCTTTTATGTGTGTATGCGTATATATGCATTTGTGTGTGTATGTATGTAAGGATATGTATACATGTACAGTATATGTGTCTGTGTGTGTGTGTGTATGCCTATGTATTACAATATATATGTATGTATACACACACACACACAATAACAACAACAGCAACAACAGCGTTAGAAGGGACCTTGGATGTCTTCTAATCCAACCCCCCCACTCAGACAGGAAACACTATACCATTTCAGAAAAATAGTTCTCCAATATCCTTTTAAAAACTTCCAGTGTTGGATTATTCACAATTTCTGGAGGCAAGTTGTTCCACTGATTAATTGTTCTAAGTGTCAGGAAATTTCTCCTTAGTTCTAAGTTGCTTCTGTCCTATACACGCATGCGCGAATGCACACACCATTTGGCTTACCTATGGCTCTTTGGAGAAATATTCCGCATATAACAACTTTCACAAGCAGACCATCAGAAATTATATAACTTCATTACCTTTTAACATGGTCTTTCCAGTAGATCCTCCTGAAATGTTTAAGGTGCCACTTCTTGCTCCCAGAGATATAGTAGTTTCGAGTAAGGCTCCACTGATAAAGTCTGAAAGAAAAGTTCTACTTAAAGTAGCCCGGTACTCAGGAGCTCTTTGAGGACACGGGGTCATGCAACATGCATGGTGGCATGGCGTTAACAAAATCCTCACTGGATGGAGAAAGCAGTCCAAAGAATCTTCAGCTCTTTGTGTTGACCCGAAGAGCTGAAAAACAATATCAGGGTGAATAAACTGAGTTCTGTGTTGAATTTATTCTTCAAGCATAAAAATAAAAAAGAAATAAATCTAATTTAAGAAAGTGCTCTTTCAGGAAGCTTTCATATAAGGCTTTCGCTGACTTTCATTATGCTGTCTTACTTACGTAATTTTGGACTCCAGATAAAGACTGTCATCCGTGTGTCTTTCCTGATACCCCTTACCCACCCTCCAGCATTACTGTTCTTTTTTTCTTATTGGGAAAATAATCTGTTAAGGCAACATTCCAGAATGGATTATTAGCACTCGGAGGCATTTATATAGGAACTCTTCTGGAAATAATCAAGACATTATAAACAGCACTGCAGTGTCAGAAAAGATGAAGATATGACACGGCTGCCGAGAGCTTTGTACTGCAGAAGAGAAAACCAATTGTAAATGGATTTTAAAAAGAGTTTCCTATGGGATAGTTTTACGCATTACACAAAACTACAGTGTGAAGTCACCCAGCCAGGCTTCATGCCTAAGGCAGGACTAGAACCTATAGGCTCTTGGTTTCTAGCCTGGTGCTTTAGCCTCTAGGCCACAAAACCAAAACACCGCACTTCCTCAAAATAGCATCTTTACTGGACCACAGGAACCTTGACCAAGCTTACTCCACTACAATAATGGGTTTCAAAAAATTTTACTACCAGTTCTGTGGGTGTGGCTTGGTAGGCATGGCATGGGAAGGATACTGTAAAATCTCCATTCCCACCCCACTCCAGGGGAAGGTTACTGCAAAATCCCCATTTCCTCTTCAGGAGGCAGAGAATAGATGGAGGTGGGGCCAGTCAGAATTTTTACTACCAGTTCTCCGAACTACTCAAAATTTCCGCTACTGGTTCTCCAGAACTGGTCAGAACCTGCTGAAACCCACCTCTGCTCCACTACTAATATATAGCCTCCCAGACAATATTGGGAATATTCCCAATAGAAGAAATTGACTTATCTCATTTCTTGTGCTGAGCCTGCTTCTTTTTTTACTTTCCTTTTGCCATTGTATTTGGGGAAGCAAAAGTGAAGGAGAAACTGGGAGCTGGTTTTAACTATGGAACATGTATTTGTAAGAGTTTCATTGTACAACAGCATAGTTTCAGTTATGGGATTTTACAGGGAGTTCAAATATTGTCCATTTTTAACTGTTCCATGTTTTTCCAGGGTTTTTAATTGGGGAAGGTTTAAAATGAAAAAACAAAAAAGTTCCAAAATGTATACTTCTAATTAATACAGTGTTATTCACTATATTTAAATCAGAACTGTTTTGATCACATTAAAAAAATATATAAAACTGTAGTAATAGCAAAAGGGAAAGATTACAATTCTGTAACGATAACTAAGCCACAAAATTTGGAGGCTGAATTTTCAGCCTCCAAATTCAGATTGCTCCACATGTAAGTATGGTGAAACATTCTTGAACTGCATTTCACATTTTTTAATTCCTAAATTTATATTTAATAAATCATTCCCAGAATATCTCTTGGGCTGGCCTCAGTTTTATTTTCTACTGTTTTTCTCAAAATATTTGGATAACAAAAGTGATTTCAAATTGCTATACTTTTCAAAATATTAATATTATGCAACCTACGAAGTTGATGGATCTTGCTTTCTTGCATTGAGTTTTTCTTAACTACTGATGAAAAAAAAAAACGACCTACTGATGCAAATCTTGTCTGCAGAAGCAGGAGACAGTAGCTTGCAATCATAAAAGGAGACAACCAGGCACCTGTCTCCAGAACACAGGAATTTCTTCAACTGTCTCTAAAGAATGTATCTCTCACCTTTTTTAAAAAAAAAATAGTATCTGCTTTCTACATGGGAAAGGAATTTGATTAAATTTAGGTCAGAAAAAGATAAATAAAGCATATTTCCTTCTAGAGTCTAAGGTTTAAGGGATGTGTGCTTCAGTATTTTATTGTATATTGTACTGTATTATTATTTCATCTTTATCCCTTTATCCCAAAATATTTATCCACAACCTGGTATGCAGCTGAAGATGGCAGTGATCTATATATTCAATGGAGCTTACTTCTGATTTGCATGCCTACAATTAAATGAAGGATATGAATTGAATTGAATAATTTATTTGGCCAAGACACACAAAGAATTTGTCTCCGGTACAGAAGCTTTCAGTGTACGTGCAAAGCAATGATAATCATCTTCATAATACAGTGGGACCTTAGTACTCAACTGCTCTGAAACTAATGGAATTTGGCACATTTTGATGCAAAATTTTTGTCCCAATACTCATTGTTTGTTTGGTATTCAATGCACAAGCTATAACTTGTTGGTGTCGGCTGCCTTGTGACTCACTACATTATTCCTAATGGGAAAATTTTGTTTGGTACTCATCATTTTTGGTACTTATCCAATCTCCCGGAATCAATTAACCCCCCAGGCCATAGCCTATTCGAAACCGGGTCACACAAGCAGCAGGCCAGCACACGTGCACATATGTGCACAACTCAACTTGCACAAGTTGAGCTGGGTGCGTGTGCTAACCCGTCACTCGCGCTGCCCGGTTCCCCTCTCCCCCAAAATGAGCAAAACTCACTTAACAAATGTCTCACTTTGCAACTTACATTTTGGGCTCAATTGTGTTCATAAATTGAGGACTACCTGTAATCTACTCAAAGTGTTCTTGTTACTGGATGGATTTAAAGTTCAGTTAAGTTATTTAGCACACCATTAAAACAAAACGCTTGGCCTACTTAACAACATTTACAGAATTTTTAAAAAAATGTTTTTACAGCTAGAATACAGACGTACGACCACAACTGAGCCCAAAATTTCTGTTGTTAAGTGAGACATTTGTTAAGTGGATTTTGTTCCATTTTATGACCCTTATTGCCACAGTTGTTAAGTGAATCACTGTAGTTGATAAGTTGGTAGCACAGTTGTTAACTGAACCTTACTTCTCCATTGATTTTGCTTGTCAAAAGATCGCAAAAGGGGATCACATGACCTTGGTAAACAGCAACAGTCATAAGTATGAACCAGTAGCCAAGGATATGAATTTTGATCACGTGATCATGGAGGTGCTACAAAGGTTGTTAATGTGAAAAACAGTCATAAGTCACTTTTTTCAGTGCCATTGTAACTTTGAATAGTCACTAAATGAACTATTGTAAGTCAAGGACTACCTGTATTTCCTCAGTTTGTACTTTAAATGTATTTTAGTTCACTGCTTTTTCACATCAGAGAGAAAACCAGATAAATACTATAGTTGTTGGCATTTTAGGTGATGCTTCTACCACACAAAGCTCATGAGCTGGAACGTAACTATTTTAAAAAATCACTTCTGTATTTAACTAGTGTTTATTTTTCTGAGTTTTTATTATTAAGTCAAGTACTATCTGAGACTTAAAATACATTTGAAAAACTTCAGCCAGTTATGCTTGTAATTTCTCTGTAATAGCTGAAGGACTCCAAAGAGAAGTTTGCACATTGTCCTAAACGTCATTTGAAATCAATTATTGGATTTCACCACTGCCCTGACTGCTCCTTAGAAAGCCAGATCCTGAAGATGAAACTCAAATACTTTGGCCACATAATGAGAAGGGAGGACTCACTGGAGAAGAGCCTAATACTGGGAACAATTGAGGGCAAAAGAAGAAGGGGACGACAGAGAACAAGGTGGCTGGATGGAGTTACTGAAGCAGTCGGAGTGAGCTTAAATGGTCTCCGGGGGATGGTAGAGGACAGGAAGGCCTGGAGGAATGTTGTCCATGGGGTCGTGATGGGTCAGACATGACTTTGCGACTAACAACAACAACAAAAGTAATTCTAAGAAGCTTGTTTTGGAAAAAAACTCTATGTCATCTATCTATCTATATATATATGTATAAAAGGCTGTGTGTATGTTCCAGCATAACTCTGGAATGCCTCAAGAAATTTCGACCAAACTTGGTACACAGATGACTTACCCTCTGGAAACAAATACTGGGGGTGGGGAAAGACACCCCTGGGGTGTGTGTGTGTCTGTGTGTGTTCCACATCACTCTAGAATGCCTGGGCTGTTAAGGAGAGTGAGTGCGGCGTCCTAGAGTGGCAATTGTTTGTGATGTCAGTTCCTTCACAGCTTCGTCTGGAAAGCCAGCCATGATGTTCGCCCGGGAAGCGCCTGATGTTCCCTTCTCTTGACAGAAGGCACCCCCTGGTGGACTTGGGGCAAAGTGCCAGGATCATACACAGAGCGGGAAAGAGAAGCACATGGGAGGGGGAAGGGAGAGGGCAGGGATGATGGGCATGGGAGGGAAGGGAGAGGGCAGGGGGAAGAAAGGCCCCTCTCAATGGCCCCCTGGTGTGTGTGTGTGTGTGTGTTCCAGCTTAACTCTGGAAAGCCTCAAGCAATTTCAGGATTGGGATAAAGAAATACCCAGGCAACGCCAGGTTATCAGCTAGTAAAGTAAAGAATAAAAATCCCATTATATTATATTCAGAAAATAAGGTACTAGCTTGTTTCTCAGAAGGGTTAAGACTGGAGATATTTGATGTCTACCACTTGTACGTAAATCAGTTTTGATTTCTGAGAGTCATGAAAACACCAATTATCTGAAGTCACAAAATGAATTTCCAGATACATATATGAAAAAACATGTTCTGTATCATTTTTCATTTATGATTTTTTCCCCCTCAAATATCACCAACTTGTCTTTTCAGCATTTAAAATCAAGGAATGTGTAAAACATTCTAGTACCCATATCTATGATGGCCTGACAGAATGAAATGAACAATACCTTATTGAATTTTATCATTTGAATTTCCTATTTCCCAACTTTTCAGGGAAAACAAGAAAAGGGCTAAAACAATGTGATTGATGAACAAGATGAATAAAGACAGTGCTAGCATGCACCATTTCAACCCTTTAAAGATCATAATTGTGTGTATTAAAGGGCCCAACAGGGATACAGTATATCTAACTTGAATTTGAGTATTTGGGTATAATGCCATACAGGTAATTAATATCAATAATTTGTTCAAGCTGTTCTAATTTAATCAGTAACTTGCTTCTAGTTGTAGGGTCAAAGATTGTGTGAAAATCAACACAGGCATCAAACAATTTCTTTATGGTATCTTTTACATTGACTTGATTGTTGACTCTAAATTCAGCCTGTTCCTCTGAATTCATATTATGATAACCCAATTCTCTAATATGTTAACTAAATATTTGGCATAAATTTTGCATGGTTGTGATTCTAACATATTTTCTGGAAAGTCTCAAATTACCTTTTTTATATATATACTGGGATCACAACTCTTTTTTGCCAACCCTGGGGAGAGGGTCTGAAGAATTGCTGTTATCAAAAAATGGAATGGAATGAGTAAAAAAAATAATAATAGTTATAATAGAATTTCACTATTCTTAAATGAAAATCTCCTACCATTATCATAATATCCACCAGAAATTTATCTTTTAATACATCCATTGCAAACCTAGTCCTGATTTGAAATTTGGCACTTTTAGTAGGCATGTAAACATTTAGTAGTATGGGTCATTTATTATCATCAATTTCACTATCATAAGAAAGGGATTAAAATTCAGATTTATCTGAGCTGTCTCCAGATTCCACTTCCTATTTAACAAAACAGACATAGACCCACCCCTAAAGAGCAGCCATAGAGTGTAATTTCCATGGTCAAATAATTCACAATCTAAATCCTGCTAAATAAATTATGTCAGTATGACTTTCTGGGATCCAGGTTTTTTTACAAACATACTATATCATGGGATTTTAATAACTATGAGGAACTCTTATCAGCAGTCTGAGCATTCCATTCTGCTGCATTCCAAACCAGGATGTGAACTTGAAGTTCACAGCTTAATTGTAATTTGTTATGTGAGATTTTCCTTCCAATTATAAATCTAGCAAGACAAATTACATTTATAATTTATGTGTTTTAATAGACTCAGTTTAGTTTGGCACATGGGGACCCCCTTTTTTTTTTAGTGCAAATTATTTCATAATCTGGACTGAAAATCAGATCAGAACCTAAAACAACTTCATCCAAACATGTTTAATTTAATCACATTGATTTGTCTTCTAAAATTAGGAGGCAACTGTAGGTATCCTACAGATTGAATTGCATTGGAAGTGATTATGGGGAGTTATTTGCAAGTGGTTGTATCTGTAGGTGGGTTCCTGTATCTTTAATAGGGTAAGAGGCTCTGTCCCTTGAAAAGTGGGGCTATTTAAATTATTTTCACATAGATTCAGAAGGTTAATCTCCACTACTACTCTTCTCAATCAAAGTTATAGGGTCTTTGTGGTCTTTTCAGTAGATTGATTTCATTAAGGTGTTTTTGGCCAGTAATGCTAAGCTTGCTTTGATCTCCGCTTCTTTCACATTACGGTAGGCATGACTCTTTTGGGGTCATCTCCTTCTTCTCAGACCTTTTAGGATTAGGAGGGAATTGAAGTTGTTAACTCTCTGTTGATGTTGCAGCTCTTCTTTTCACCAAAACAATTGGGCTATAATACCAAAATTCCTAAGAATTATTGAATTGTAGAAATTAAATGTATCTAAAGGAATTAGAAAAGTAATTACAAAGGTGCAAATAATATCTAGTACTCCAAACTCTTTGTCAGAAGGAAATACTGCTCTTACACTGATAGCCATCACCAGAATCAAAAATTTCTAATGCACTTATTGTAACACCATTATAATGCAAATATTCCACCTTCATTTATCATCTGAACTGAATCTAAGAGGACTAAATGTTTGAAGTAGCTGCACAAAATGATATCTTCATTCCATCTACAGAAATCAGCCCCTGGGTTTTGAAAAGTTAATAAATTTAAGTTTGGCTTTCACAAGTTGGAAATAGCATCTGCTACGTGGGACATCTTCTCTCTTTCCCCTCAAAAGAGTGAAGGTTTTTGCAAGTTAATTTCGATCATTTATTTTATTGGCTGTATTGTCAGAATTAATTTCACTTACCAATATTAGACATTTTAATCTTTTTACAAATCTTACGTCTTTATTAAGTACTTTATTTACCCATCTTCATCTTTGATGACTTTTTAATTGTGTATGTTCTCTTTGCTGCTTGCTTCCAACAAAGGTTTATGAAGATTTTTATAGTTCAACTTAGGTCCATACTTCCTATTCTTGCTTTTCCTTATTTAAGTTTCCTTTTGTGCCCTATTTTTCCTATACTAAAATGTGCACGTTTACTTTCTTTGTCCTCTTCTTGGTATTAGACAGAATCTGAATTTGATAATGGTTATGAAATGATTTATTATTATATGTTTATCTTTCTGAGGTCTGATCATTTGACAAATATGGTCAATAAATCATTTTAGGTAGACAGAAATTCTTTCATTTGCATTATCGGATGACTATTCAAAGCAACATTATTGCTGTTATTCTCCTAAATTTCTATTATTTTATGGAGATAGGAATCCTTTAAATCATGTGCTGATAATGACTCACAAATCATATGTATAATGGGGTTGTATAAGTGTTTGTTACCAGATGGTTTGCTTTACACTCAAGCACATGATGGTATTCTTGGTGCACTATTATTCATAATAATTAATATTTTTGTGTTCCTAAGATTTAACTGACTCTAAGCAATGGTTATTTCAATTCCAATGTGGCACATCCGTTTAACTATAAATACCAATAATGTCTGTCCAAGTGTAACAAGGGTCCATTTAACTTAGCGTATTATTTTTTGTACCTTTTTCCTTCGTATCAGTCATTTGCTCACAAACGTTTATTGGAGTCACACTTCTAAAGAAGGCTATAATGGTTGATTGTTTTTGAGATTTAACAAGCATATCAACATCTACAGTTAAAGGACACACTTCCTTTTATTTGTAGCCAACCCAAGTAAGAATTATTGTTTCAATGCCTCCTAGGAGGTCTTCTGTCATAATTTTCAATTTACAATCACGTTGAGGAAGTCTTTTCAGATATTCTGCATAGAGATAATCCTAGTCCATTGCAGCCTATGTTTGCAATTTATTATTCCTATTCTAATTATTTCTGCTAATAAAACAACCCAGTTTACATGTCAAATTTCACAGACCTTCTGCTTGAATCTGTAGCTGATCATAATTTCCAAAAGGAAATATCAAAGCCAATATGTGTTAAATCAGCCACAGACACACAGACACTCACGAAGTCATAGGTATTTTCTATTTCTTCCTGCTGTTTCTGGTCTTCTCTCTCTCTTTGAAGCCCGAGTAAGAATTGCCCTACTCACCACTAAAAGTATAGTCCGAAAGAAGAGATAATCTAAGATATAAAATTTAAAAACTTGACACCTTTATAAACTGTTTTGCTGCTGATTCTGGGCTCAGTGGTGGGTTGCTCCTGGTTTGCCCCAGTTTGAGCAACCGGATGTCATCAAAAACAGTCTGCACGTGCACAGAAACGCCACGGACTCGCAAAGCATGCCTGCCCGCCGCTACCAATAGCGAACTGGTAGCGCTGGGATTTGAAACCCACTACTGTCTGGGCCTCACTCAGAAGTCTGCATATCATTACATAACATAAAAGGATATGATTAATAGTGAACCCACTAAGATTTAAAACTATTTCCTGAGTGCAACCATCCATTTTATGGGTGGCTAACTGGTCACATAGGGTGGGTCCCAGTTACACAATTGAAATGTTTCACTTCTTGCTATTACACATAATTAATTAGTGGATTGCATGACACATTTCTTGACAAAATATCTATCTTGTGTAAATCGTCTCTAGTTTTTCAGGACACAGTTACCTATATATACACCTAAAGCAGCCAGATTTTTTTTAATGATAACTTTGCAAATTCTTTTAGAATTTTTGAGAGTCTCCCATAAGATGTTTTCTTGAAATGTGCTGAATTTCTGACAAAGCAGAGAGGAAATGTAGCATCTTTCCAACTTATTGTTTCTTCCAAACAAAGCAAAATCCAATCCAGTTTTTCAAACAAAAACTAAACATTACCAAAAAGCCCTTTCATTCTTTTTTACTCAGCATTTGATTCTTGAGTATCTATTGTCTTTTAGATCTTAGAGCAAATTTCAAAGCAGGACCATTTCTGATCACCTGAAGTCAATGGAAATCAGTTGCAGAGAGGGAGGTCTTTGTAAATTGAGGGAGGCGGAACCCACAATGAAGACTTTATCAGACATACAGGTATACATAAATAAATTAGCATGCAAAGATTCCATGCTGGCTACTAATATATTCTATCAGTTTGCAGATCTTCAAAGTTTGTTTTCTTTCCCTGGAACTTGCAACCCAAGAACAAAATGAAGTCCTGTTTCTAAGTGTCAGAGCAATGGCAATCTATTTAATAACAGGCGCTTCCATACATGGGCAAAAAACATTGTTTTCAAAGTTTCCATTCAAGCTAGATGAACCCTTCCTCAGCAAGATAAAAGTGTTCCCACTGAAGGTCATCTGCATTGCTTAACATATTCCTAATTTCAATCCTTTGTAGCTTTGTAAATATGTATATAGTTAATTCTGTGAAAGATGGTGGATTGAAGCCACTAACACCAAAATTCTTATTCAAGCAAAGCAATACAATTATAGCACTTAATGACAGGTTGGAGAATGAAGGGAGGAAGGTTCTTCTATGACAAGTTCCTTCACTCACTGTTCTTTTTTTAATATTGAATTTTTTAAAATATTCCAACCTCTTTCTCTGTGTACACAGATAAGTGTGTGAAGCAAACAGATATACACTGAGTTGGAAGATTCAATTTGTTTGCCCTCAATTGAACTATTGGCTTGAGAAAGTTGTAACATTCACAATTTGAATTTAAAATGGAATAATAATTTGGTATCATTAGATCATTTATTATACTCAATATATAATCCCTAATAGAAGTAGATTTCTATTTCATTAAAATAAAAGGAATTTCAGCATTGGTACGCATGTGATTATAGCTTTATAAATAAATTAAAATTTTAGAACATATCTGAATTTGTTCTCACTCAACAAATAAAATATGCTTAAAAAGTGTAATTAGATACTAACGGAGTTAAAATACTACAGATAGTTTCTGCTATGGACAGTAACATATCAAAGGTTTATAAGAAAGCTTTTCTGAGTTTCCCCACTGGAGTTCAATGTCATATGAGGCATCACTCTCTGAATTTAAAACATCTGGCTTAGGGCCAGGAGAACAAAAATACTTTATATTAACTTCTCTTATCCTCTGGAGACTATTACAGAGCCAGGAGCTGCAACTCAGACATCTATGAGATTTATTTTGCTTTATAAGTGTTCGTTTCAACTGAAACTTTTGTATATATTACAACTTGCTTGCAAAACTTCATAGACACTTCTATTTCTCTAAGACATATTGATATTGGGGGTACACCACTACTATGACAACTCTTCAGAAACATAAAACTGAACTTCAGGGAAACATGGGATGAAGTTCTTAAACAGCTTTTTAAAGTAAGGAATTGCTTATTTAAACTGACTCTCTTCCATTTTAACAGATGTCAGTGCAAGCAAATAAAGGCTCGGGGACCTAATCAGACAAACACACATAAAGTAGACTTAAAGTACTTATAGGACTAGGGAGCTAATGCCCTTAATAGGGCAAAAAGAAAACTATTAACTACTTTACCACCGGCCTTCTTATTTCTTATCAAATAACAGGATGTGTAATGATTACAATAATATGTGACTTTATTTTCAGAGGAAAATTAAAGAGGGCTGAGGAAGCTAAAGTAAATTCTTGCTGTTCAAGAAATTTAAACAAACCAGGTATAGATCAGTAGTGTATTACTTCTGAAAGATAGGGACAGCATTAGGCAGTTTAGTTTTTACACTGTAAGTTACTTTTGTCCTCAAATTTGGTAATGGTTCTAAATCTCTGCGCCTCTCTTCTACTATGTATGATTTTCTCCTTTATTGGACAATTACAGGTCCACCGGCTGCAAAGTAGTGCTGAAATATTTATACAGTCTAAATAAAAGGGCAACATTACTTAACATTGGAGCCTTAGCAGTGAAATAAAACCTATTTGCAGACCTGCTCTGGAGAGCTAAACTATTCTCCTATTGTTGATCCTTAACACCAATTTTATTCATGCTTGCTCAAAACAAGAACAATTTATTTTTCCATAACTAGGTACCTTATTTTATTTTCATATTAGGGCATTTCACTCTAATGCAGGCCTCTGGCATCTATCTATTCTGGATCTCTGGATCTTTCTTTTTAATTTCACAACTATCTGCTTTTTTTTCTCTGGGCCTCTTTTACAAATCTTAAACCTCCAATCAAAGATAACTTTTCTCATTTTAGTCAAAATCCTGACAAGTTTAATATCTCAAGCAACTTTTTGTTGAGTTTATGAAATTACAAAAGTAAAAAACTTGTTTTATTATCTATTATGTGTGTTACTTTATATGATATTATAATAAGCTTATGATAAACTGTATGCTATTATGTATAAATTCACTCATATACAAACACACATACACAAGCACACACAGAGACTATCCTTTTTTTCCGAGCACTTTAAGTTGTAGCATTCACTAAGCAGGTAGACAAATACAATATTTAGGTTGTAGGTATCATTTTTGATTGGAGGCTTTTGTGATTGAATGCTCTTCAGTAGAAATGGAATACTATTAACAAAAACCTGGCATATTGGAGAGTAAGCTAAGTTTAAATTTTTTAAATTATTATTGATTTCCACTGTGCATATAAATTGAAGGGCATTTAATCACGTGAGTCTGTACTTACATATTCAAGGGGAAGGTTTGCTATTTTAGAAAAAAAAACCAAACCCTAATTATAACAGGTTTATATGTTCATTCCAACAGACCCCTTGAAATAAAGTATAAAACGCTCAAAGAGAGAAGACATAAAACTCAAACAAATTCAGGAACAAAAGTTCACATTAAAAGTACAGTTAATACATTCCGATAGTAAATAAGGTGTACTTTGTAATCTAATTATCCATTTATCTTATTAACACTTCCTTCTGACTTGGTAATCTACAATTGCCAGCAATGTAGCAATGGACATATTAAACTTAAAAACTTTTCAAATTGTATGTGCTATTCATCCTTTTGATCTTCCTTGGTGATATTTGTCAATACTTTTAATATTCATTTTACATTGTAACTGCCACTTGCTTAGATCAAAGTAACAGAAACTTTAGCAGAGCTCTCATTCAAAGCTGATATCCAGTGAAACATATATGACAAAAGTTTTCTCCATTTAAAAAATATAAGAACTTGTTTTATTATGCACTGCTTGAGAATTGTCAATTGCATTTAAAATAGCAAGCAGTTAAATACTTCACAACCAAATTATTCTTTTGCTGTGATGGCTTACACTGTTAAAATTACAGTATATATTTAATAGATCCATATAGTTAAATAAAACTTTATATTAATAAACTGCAATAAAAAATAATTGATCTTCCTTATAGAACAAAGCATTTTTTCATCAGAAACATACAATACTGAATTAATAAATAGATACTTCTAAAAGCAGCTTTATTCTGAACTCAAAAAATGTTCAACATTAATGGAAGAGTCAACCCACAATTGTACATTTAATTCCATCTAACGTTTTCTACATTTCTAGAATTATTAAACAATGCCTCATCTAAAGGTTTCAAAAACAAGACAATAAATTCCAAAACTGGAGTACTGTAATAAAGTTACTTTCCAGCAAACATCTATAAACAAATAGCATTAATCTCATTATAAACAATAAACTGGCTTTTAAAATCCATGACCAACTGCTAAAAAAGTCAATACATAATAATTAATGGGAAGCTAACAATAATTAAATAGATATATAACAAATATTATTTTCAGCACTAAAAGCATGGTTTCTGTGAAATCGTTCTGCTGATAATTGTAAAAGTGTTTGAAGAACATATTACCATCACGCTTAGTAAAAAGAAAAGTTAAATAAAATATTTTTCAGTGAATATGCCATACCTTTTCTACTTAAGGATCCAGAGCTCACTTATCCAGATCATATCAACTTGAACCAAAAGCTACATTGGAAGATGGAATGCAGAAAAGCATACTACACACAAACAAAGTCCAGACAAGCCAACTGTACTCAGCTCCCCAGGATGACAGTTTGTTCCCGTCTCAAGAAGTTGTGCCTAAAAAGCCTGTGCAGAAACTAGTAATGTCGTGCCAAATCTTAATCCCTTTGCTGAATTTCACATGGTACAGCCTCACTTCAGTTCCTGCAAAACCTATTTTGCTAATGGCAATTTCTTTTAAAAGCACATTAAAAATTTTAGAAGCCTCATGGAACTGAAACTCAACACTTTTTAGCATATTTTTTTTTCCTGAATGTTACATGTTTGCTGATATGTTTACATATTCAAACATGTTAGCATGTTTCTGGAGCTTACATATTTACTCTTGGACAAATTCAGTGTAGAAATTTAAAGAGTTGTATACATTGGTTCAGATTTACCGGTATATGCTGTGAATTCTGCAGAGCACTGTCTTCGCAAGAAACTTCGTTTCTGATCTTCAGAGTTTGGTTGAATTAATATATATAACTCTATATTAATTCTATTATTAGTATGGTTCAAAGAATTAAATATGGTTAAAACAGTGGAAAGACTGTTATCCCAATTAGCCTAATGAATGAAAAAAAAATTCCCGTGATGTAGCAAAACCATGCAAACCTAACAGTATGTATATATCTCATCAAAAAATTGATAGGGGCAGGGAGTGAATTTGAGCAGGTAATAGAAAAATAAAACCTTCCATTTCAGGAAGACAGAAACATCTCGTTATTCATAACATCTAAGAATCTCAGGAGATATCCTTTACAACACTCTCTCTTTCTGCTTACTTCCCCCAGCAAGTTGATTCCAAGATATTTAGGAATATAAAATTAGTTAATTAAAAATGACCTTGCAGTCAGTAACTTTTGGCTGGATGATTGGAATGACAAAAAGAGAGAGATGTGCATTCCTTGTATCAAAAGTGACCAAGTATAGTTATAAAGAAAAGCACTGATCATAAGCATTTTATTGTGCCCAACTTAGATGCTATTTACTAACAGTTAGAGCTAATCATTTAAAAGTCATATATAGGTGTACAGAAAAAACCTCACTAAATTCAGTGGAACGTATTTCTAGCTAAATGCACAGCATATTCATGTGGAATAGTTAAAAGTGTTAGACTGGTAGGGAGACTCAGATTCAAGTCCATCCTCAGTTATGAGGAAACTGGAAAACTTTCTTTCAGTCTAACCTTGGCAACTTTAAGCTGTGAGGACTTCAACTCCCAGAATTTCCCAGCCAGGTTGTGTAACTTATTTCACGGGTTAGCATTGAAGGGAAAAACAGGAGGGAGGGAATAAAATAAAAGTTTTTGGAGTGGTAGGGCCTGAGGGAGAGAAATTTGATCTTCCTGCTTGCATTGTGTTAGTTGAAGCATACATTTTACTTTTATTTTTATATTTTTTACCCTTATTTTGTGTGTGTGCGTATTTTTTCATGACTGCAAGTAATGGTTTCTCTCAGGATTCCTTATTCAAATGAGTATTTATTTTGCTTCTGAGAGTTGCAAAGAACCAGGAACACTCACTGACTTCAAAGAAATTATTATTGCTACCTATACACAAGAATCTGGACAACTAGTTCTCAAAGCTAAATTGGCGCTAGATAAGAGTCAATGGAATTCATGGGAGGCTGGACTTGGATCTCTTATGGTTGCACAATGACTCCAAACTGATAACATATTTAATCCCACCTTCCAGTTCGGTCTGCTCATCTCCTATAGATTCCTAGCATAAAGATATGATTTGCCAGGTGGATTGATATGTCGTCTCTGCTTTATATACATTTTCTTGGCCAGCATATCCTCTTTGAGCCTTAGAAGTTCACCTTTTGAGAAACTTGTGGGTAGTAAGTTACTAGTAACTTACCATCCCCACCATGGCTGCCATTTTGTAACAACCCCAACAGTTTTTTTTTAAAGCATCCAAATCCCAAACCAAACCCAGAAGAAGTAGCGACTCAGTGAAAACCTCATGTAGAAAAGCTACATGAGCTATATCTGAGCTGGGGGGCAGTAAACTTTTCTAATACAGTTATTAAAAACTGAGTAAGTAACCCTGTGGATTTTGCAAGGCTGAATCACTGGTATAGGTGAAAGACAAAATCGGTGATAGAGGTAGAAATTTCCATACACTTACAGAGGGAAGCTTCTTTTTTAAAAAATTATAAGCTATGTATATACTAAGACATTTCATCCTCAACTTCAAAAATATGTAGAACAGCAGATTTTCAGTTTTTTTATATGCTGGCTCTTGGAAAATATCAAAAATATTAAAAGCCGGTAACGTGAAAGAAATTCAAGCTAAGAACAGGGATATAAAAAGAATGCTCATACAAATTTTATAAACATAATAAAGTTTAAACACCTTCTAGACAACAGAAACTAAAACAGAAGAAATAAGATTAAGAACATGGATTTGGAGCAGTCTTCTTCCACTGCCAACTTCCAATCACTTTCTTCTCACCAAATAAAAGCAAATTCTTCAGCCCCCAAAAAGGTACAAATAGAAAACACACAATTTATTTTATATACAGCTGGAAGAATTATTTAGCACTGGGCTGAAAAATACATTGGTCTTGGAAAGATTGTCTTCTCTTTTTAATGTAAGGTAATTTGGGGACCCACCAGCAGAATCCTACATAGAGTAAGAGTTGTTCCTAGCAATTCCTAAATGATGGAATTGTTTTCAACTACAGGTAATCCTCTTTAACACCAACCTATTCAGCAACCATTCAAATTTACGATGGTGTTGAACAAGAAGACTTTCGGATTGGTTCTTGTAGTTGCGATTGTCACAGCAGGCTGGTGGTCACGTGATGACAATTCAGGTGTTTAGCAATTAGCTCACAATTATGACAGTAGCAGCATCCTGTGGGCAAGTAATCACAATCTGCAACCTTCACTGCCAGCTGCCACCTGTCCATTGGAAAAGTAGGCAGAAGGTCACAAATGGAGACCATGGGATGTCACACTTAATGACATGCAGGATTTGCTTAACAACAGCTACCAGAATTATCATGTGACCTTGCACCTTACAATTATGGTGCTTAAAAACTAATCCCAATTACTGTTGTTCAGCAAAGACTATCTATGGACTACCAAAACAATGAGATATGTTTGATCACCATTGGTAGAGCATAAGGAAAAGGACTTTGGTGGAGATATGCAGGAACCCTTACCGAAACGAAAGGGGCTGATGCATTCTTTAAGCCCAAAGCTGCCAGGTAACATTTGGAAGCAATTCAGGCAGAAGCCTTCCCTATTCACTGGAGTATAATTTTGCAAGATTTTGCCATTATAGCCAATCTCAATAAAAGTAGTTTTTAGCCTTCCTGTGGAGTTCATTTCCTGGCATGATCTACCTAGCAGGCCTGACACCTTTTGAGCCACCTTTTAAATGACTGCTTTATTCCGTTTACAAATCCAGTCATACTGTTGATTGATTGCTCTAGCTGCTATTGCTGAGGCTTCTCTTAAAATATATTTGAGTTTAAAAGGGCCTGGTGGCTCAGCAGACTGATAGCATTGTGATTAACACCAGTGTCTGCAATTACTGTAAGTTCGAATCTCACCAAGCTCAAGGTTGACTCAGCCTTCCATCCTTTCTAAGGTAGGTAAATTGAGGACCCAGTTTGCGGGGGCAATAAGCTGACTTTGTATAAATATACAAAAGTATGAAGGCTATTGCTTAACGCATTGTAAGCCGCCCTGAGTCTCCGGAGAAGGGCGGTATATAAATCAAATTAAAAAAAAAATTATACCGTTATATCTTTTCCTTTTTTCGGTAAACTGTCTTGAAGGTGTCTTGGCATAGAAGGTATCTTATTTTATACAGAAAGTGCAAAACATGAATAAAATACTGTCCTAAAACCATTTGGAACATAGCAAGTTATAGAATGGATATTTCTTCTCCTGTTCTTCCTCTCGCCAAAAGTATATGGAATAGACCTAACATGTATAGTAACAAAAATGAGAGCATTGAAAATACTTGCCCCTCATATGGAAGTGAGGGGTATTTTAAATTACTACATTAAATTAAAAGATTGTTTGGCAAATTAAAGATACATCAATTATGCAACTACGGATTGAAAAAAACTAGGTTGGGATAATAAACCACAGAATGTTTCCAGTGGTACAATATAGTACAGTGAGGGGATACCACAGAGAGGTGAGTAATTCTTTTATTTTCACTAGTATCATTTCCATATTCTTATTTTAAGGACATGCTAATGCTTCCCGATATAAATTTAGCTGCAAAGTAGATATCTGAAAGTTTTAATCAAGTCTCCACCTGCTGGTCAACATGTCTGATTTCAGTAACGCAAGATACAGAATAAAAACCTTTTTAAAAAAACCCTATAATTATTAAAATACATGGGAAATGAATTACAGAAAAAGTCTAATGAATTTTAATTTTAAAAATAAAAATGAATACACAAATGGAAGAAGCTTCAAACATTCTTC
Source organism: Pantherophis guttatus (assembly GCF_059756535.1). Classification (NCBI taxonomy): domain Eukaryota; kingdom Metazoa; phylum Chordata; class Lepidosauria; order Squamata; family Colubridae; genus Pantherophis; species Pantherophis guttatus. The sequence goes on along the minus strand of NC_142068.1, from coordinate 69,321,282 downwards.
AGGAACAAAGGAAAAACGTATGCTGATTTCTTATTATTACTTCAAATTTAATTTAAACTTCATTACTTCAAATTTAATTTCATTATTTTAAATTTAATTCTAGAAACTACCCAGATTGCAATTCTGAACATATTAACCTACACATCCAATAAACTCCACACGATTTGTTCTAGCACACATGGACAAGATTTTAGAGTGATTATTTGAACAAACTTTTATTTATAGGGTGTCATATAAGATTTGCTTCTGCCTTTTAACTAGACACAATTATATTAATTTTTTCTCCTCTGATAATTTCTTCTGTGTTCCCCCTTAATAAAAGGCAAACAGGAAAAACTATGAATGTGTTGAGAATCAATATAGTCTAATTATTGCATATTTTCAGCTATTACTCCAGAAAAAAAATATGAAAAAATAAAATCTGACTATATCTTATATCAGTGGTGGGTTGCTCCCGGTTCGGACCGATTCACAAGAACCGGTAGTAAAACCGGCGGGAGGCCCCACCCACTGCCCCGGATGTTGTCGACGATCTGCGCATGCGCAGAAGCAAGGCATGAGCGCGAAGCAAGCGTGCGTGTGCAATCCCATTCCGAACCGGTAGTAAAGGTAAGCAGAAACACACACCCCCGCCGCCTTATATCCTATTAAAATGCTAAAGTATTTTATGGTTCCATTCTCTATTGCTTAAACATGAAATATAGAGGTACATGGGAGCTGTTTCCAGTTCTCTGACACTTTGACAAAAGTTATATTGTAATAAAAGTTTCCAATTCTCTAACACTTTGACAAAAGCTGTATAGTAATAAAGGTACATATTCCAGAAAAAAAAAGCTATGTAGAAGGCATCCTTCTGCCAGCAATGGGAATCAATATTCAGCACAGCAGACACAAAGAGCTGAAATTGCATCTTCCCAAGGACTAAGACAGCATACTGTATCTCAGGTGTCTGGAATTATATAGGTCAGTGTTTCGCATCCTTGACAACTTTAACATGTGTGGACTTCAACTCCCAGAATTCCTCACACTGACTAGAGTTGAAGTCCATGCATCTTTATAAATTGCTAAGATTAAGAAAAACTGATATAGCTCATCATCATTGGAGGACACAGGGTTACTAACAGAGAAATGGGTCAGAACAACACTTTTCGAAGTCCTTCCAGGCCACAGCACACAAGAAGGCCATGTGTTTCCCGCTTCTGCCTTGTAATTTCTTCTTCATTAATTGATGTTGCATTCATATAAATAAAACAAACAGTTGCAGAGGTGGTCATCAAAAGACTGCATATGGTAGCCCCTAGGTAATTTTGACTGAGCTTGAAAAGTTAAGATGGGTCAGACTCTGATGGGAGACCACCAGGAAATTCCAAAGCCTTAGTGTCTATGGAGATTCTCACTCATCCGGGTCATGGTTGTCCCAAAGGTGCTTTTTCAAGAGGCAACTGGACTTTCTGGATTTTCTTTGAAGATGTTTCACTTCCCATACAGGAAGCTACTTCAACTCAGAGCTGAAGAAGCTTCTTGGATGAGAAGCCAAACATCTTTAAAGAAAAACCAGAAAGTCCAGTTGCCTCTTGAAAAAGCTCCAAAGGTTAGGTGAGATTAGCCTAACCCAAAACAAACAAACCCAACCCTCAAAAGAAGCCAATAGCCAATAGCTTCTACACTTGTGTCAAGAAAACTAGACGGTTGTGTCTACAAAGTGTAGGAAGTTAGCACCCACCCCTTTCCTAGAAGAATGAAATATTTTAGGAAATATTAAAAAAGCAGAATATTATGTTTCCCTGGATGAGAAATGGAGAAGCATGTTTTAAAAGACGAAGCAGCTCCCACCTTCTTGCCCCCCCCCTCCACCTTTTATCAATGGGCCAGAGGCAGAAACTCAATCTTTGTCAATGGACTATCATCTGCAACACAATAGGACCAATCTAGCAACAGAAACTTACCACATGGCACCTGGGAAGATTACATCAGCCAGCAAGGCTAGCTAAGACCCCCACCCCCTAAGAGTCTGACAACCAATCAGGATACTCTTCCTGCGCTTCAGGAAGTTCAAAACACAGAGAGTGCATAAAACCAAGGCACGCTCAGCATCTCCCCCCTTTTCTGTTCAGGAACTCAAACCATGTGATTCTGTCCACCATTAAACCATCTTTCCAAGCAGTGTCCATGTTTCCAGTGTCTTTTTCCCCACTTGGAGCTGAACCCAGAAGGATATTTCTTCCAACAAAAGCCCTATGGAATTGAACTCCTATTGAAGAAAGCATTAGGTTAACAAATTTAAAGTATGTTCAGCCTTAGAAGAAACTAAGTAAGTACAAGCTTCACTGCATAATGGAAGTGTGAGAAGTGAGTTCTCATGGTGAGAACTATGAAGAGATTTACCAAGCATAGTAGTGATAAACAAGTAGAAAGCAGAAATTCTGGTTTGGTGCTTCTTGAGAAAGGCAATCTTATGAGGCAAAATGTTGGTTTTAGACAGAATGCATTTTAGATGTTTAAATGTTGGTTTTAGACAGAAAGCAAAAAAAAAAAGTACACTTTTAAAAAGAACTTTGCTGTTTATTCCAAAAGAAAAAAAGTCCTTAAATTTGTATTTAAAACTTCTTTCATTAATGATGAAGGAAATTCACCAGGTGCTATAAAACCGGCTGATTCCACAGGGTTCTAATAGCTTAAAAAATCATTAACAAGCAATTTCCAAAAATGATTAGAAAAGGAAGTATGCAAACCAGGTGTCCTTTTTGAATGCAATTTGAGCAAGATAGCTATTCCCTTGTCTTCCAGAGCTGTAAATCTGCTAGACATTGCTGCTCCTTATGAGGAGCAATTGCCTGGAGTACCGGTCGGTGATCTCAAGTCCTCTCCTTGTCCAGAGAGGAATTACAAAAGCTGGTCTACTCACTGGCTCTTCATTCTGCTGCAGTCATCTTCAATTCATTCTTTCTTCCCTAGAAGAAAACCAGCTCAGAGGTACATCAGTTCTGGAGTAAACTGGCCTAGACAGCAGAAACTGGAAAACGAAGTCCTTTTGCTACCACCCCCCTTGATTATAAACCAGTTTCCATATAAACCATATCGCTACATGGGAAATGACCTTGGTAGACCTGCAGTCTAGGCACCAGCATGATAAATGAAATTTGAGTCCAAAGGACTCAAAGTTGTGCATCCTATCTGGACTACCTCATTAGGCTGACATCAATCTTGCAATCAAATCCCCAAATCCAAAAATTCTCAGTTTATCTTTTCTTCTGTCAGCAAAAAGTCTTTTTTTAAAAAAGCTTCCAGTCTCTTTTAAAAAGCCTTGTTTTTTGCCTAATGACTTTGCCATTTCCATAAGCTTCTTTAATTTTACAATGTAATTCTCTAACAATGATATTTCATTATTCTTCTACTTTTTCAGTTCCACAAAGTTTTTCTAAATTACTATACTGAATGAGATATTTGATTGGGCAAGGATGGTGTTTTTCAAACTTGAAAATGCTGGCTGGGGTATTCTGGATTGAAATCTACATGTTTTAAAGTTGTCAAATTTGAAAAACATTGTGTTAAGATGCCCCTTTAGTATTCCATTATTGTGCCATAGTCAATCCTTGACTTGCAAAAGGGCTCTTGTGGCCAATATGTTTTTTTGTTGTTGTTTTTTTTACTTTAGGTGTAAAGTGTCCATTCTTCCAATGCCTAAATTTCCAACACTATGAAAAGTACTCATATATTTACATTACAATGCTAAACTGTTGTGGTTGCAAGAAGGAAATGGAAGCATTTGTTTCGGTCTTAAATGAACTGGACAAAGAGATGGTTTAAATAGTATTTTGATTACCCTACAACATAAAGCATGATGATTCCTGATCCCTGCTGGTTTGGATGGAAATAAGAAACTTGTTTACTTTAAATAGAAACAGATGCTTCTGATCTCCTTGGATTCAGGCCAGGGCTAGGAAATAGAGGAAAGCATATTTATACAGAAGGCAATTTATGTTTATATCAAATCACATTACATTCAAGTGTCAAGTCAAATGTTCAAACTAACTTTCAGAGAATGCAAGATTGCCTTACTTAGAAAGTTCTATATTCTACCTTCCCCTAGAAGCTGGATGATTTATCTTATCTCTCTTCTTGGCTAAAACATGTAGGTGTTATTTTTAATATGTAAACAATTATGAATATCTTAGTATAAAGTAACCACTCTTAGTCTCTCTCTTTGCACTTAGTCTTCCAAACAAAGAAAAAATGGGGATTAGTAAGAACATTAAAAGGGGAAATACAGAACAATTTATGTAATGCTGCAATTATGCATGCAATAATTTCTTTCCAAATCTCTCTTAAAATATACACATCAGAGTATCAAATATCTATGATCTCAAAGAATAAACCTGCATTTATCAGTGCTGCCGCTAGATGGTGCATCCATTCCATTAAAAACATAAATTATTTCTTTACACAGCAGTTTAAGGTCTTCAGATATAATTTTATTTATATTATTTATAGCTATGCTTACCAAACTATAGCCAAAATATTTAAACTTAAGTTTAAACTTAAACTTATAATCACAGGATTTTCATTAGTTGTCTATGATAATTAAAGCTCCCCCCCAAAAAAATAGAGTAGAAGTTTTTAGACACTAAAAGGAAAAGATAAAAACTAGATTATATTTCTCATAGCAAATTCTTTACCAATTATTAACTGTAGGCCAGTTCTAAGATTAGTGTGGATATGTGAACTAATAAGTTATTTTGTGGATTAGTAACATGAGACCAATTTACAAGGATGGCTTATACATTTCATTATATTCTTTTTTCTAATGCCATATCATCTTATAGAACAGTGATGGTGAACCTTTTTTTCATCAACAACGTGTAACCATTATACTCATGGAAACTGAATTCCTAAAGTTCAGCAGAGAAATCTGCAATTGATATATTATCAAAGAGCATTTTCTCTTATTGTGGTTATGTAACATACCTAGGCTAATGCTGTAACTGGAAATTCACAGTCCCTACACTAATTGTGTACAGAGTTGCAAGGTGAACACAATCCACCCCAATCTTATAGGGCAGTGACAACTAACCTTTTCAGCACCAAGAGCCGAAACGAGCGTGCACATGCACCGGAAACCAGAAAAGCAGATGATCTTTTCGTTTCTGGCACGCATGTGCGCGCGAAGACCAGCTGTCGGGTGCACATACGCTAGCTCTACTTGGGCTTTTGGGGGTCCTCGCGCCTCCCTGCTCACCCCCTTGCCCGCCCCCCTGGTCTCCATTGGGGTGGCAGGACTTCCCCACCGACCCAGTTCTGCAGCCCAAACAGGGAGCGAAAGTTGCATGGGGAATGCCATCTCCCTCCACTGGAAAGCCGGAGCCCCTTCTCGGCTTCAGAGGTAAAGGGTGTTAGCGTTCCCAGGGCTTGGGTTGGGGGGCGAGCAGGCAGGAGAGCTTTGCCCCAACTCTGACCAGAACAAAGCGCCCCCCCACCACCACTGAGAACAAGCCAGTGCAGCCCCCCTCTCCATGGTCGCTTTCCGGCCGGCGTGCCTCTTACCCCTCGGTATTGTTTCCATGCTGCACTCGCCTCCCCATCAGTGGCTCCTTCTCCTTTTCCTGCTCCAGCATCCCGGCCGGAAGTGGCAGCGTGAGAACCGCCGCCACCCCCTTGCAGTGGCAGGAACAGCAAACCCTGCCCCGCTGCCCTGTGCTGGCCAGGCACTCCGGACTGCGGACATGCAGCAGTGCCATGGGCTGGAGCCATGCAAGAAGCCCGCTTGGATGGGTAGGGAGGGAAGCCCCGGCCCACCCTTCCTGGCTGGCAGCTCTGCTCCCCTTGCGGGTTCTAGTGTGTGCATGCGCACTGGCCAGCTAGTCTTTGCATGCGCATGTGCACCAGAAACCGAAGACCAGATGGCCGGCACGCATGCGCACACTGTAAACCAAAAGATCATCTTCCCAGCACACACATGCACCCTGGGCTGCTGCTCTTTCGGTTTCTGGTGTTCCTGCGCGCATGAAGATCAGCTGGCCAGCGCGCCGGAACCTGGAAGAGCAACTGGTGATAGTTCCATGTGCCCGGAGAGATGGCTCTGCATGCCACTTCCTGCATGCATGCCATGGGTTCGCCATCACTGTTATAGGGGTTTGGACTAGAAGACCTCCAAGATTTCTTCCAATTCTTTTACAGTATTCTGTTATTCTGAAGAAGAAAGCCACAATATGGTCTTGATCATACATCTGTTGTATTCTAGAATGTTAGGAATCACTTTGAAGTACTGAATATCATTAATAGATAGATATACTTTTTATGCAGTTTCATTTTAAGTGTAGGAAAGATCTTGGGCTCAAAACAATAGAAATCAGTGGTTCATGTTGCAACTCTTAAAAGCAGTGAAAGAAAGAAATGTACCTCATTAGTCATCGTTAATTGGTTCCAGGAGCTGTGATGAGTACCAAAAATGATGAATACCAAACATTTTTTTCCAATAAGGAATAATGTAGTGAGTCACAAGGCAACTGACAATGACAAGTTCTAGCTTGTGTGCTGAATACCAAACAAACAATGAGTATCGGGACAAAATTTTCAGGTCAAAATGCACTGAGTACCAAATTCGATGAGTTTCAAAACAGTTGATTACAGATACTACTGTACAAGAAGGGATGAAACATATAAGTAGGAGCAGAGGCGGCGCAGTGGTTAGAGTGCAGTACTGCAGCTATTTCAGCTGACTGCTAGTTCAGCAGATCAAATCTCACCGGCTCAAGGTTGACTCAGCCTTCCATCCTTCCGAGGTGGGTAAAATGAGGATCCAGATTGTTGGGGGCAATATGTTATTTAGTATACTGTCTTTGGTGTAAGCCGCCCAGAGTCCTCAGAGAGTGGGCGGCATAGAAAAATAACTAATAAATAAATAAATAACTAATAAATAAATAAGAACTGTTGAAAACCAGTGGTCCTATTAACTATCCCATCACGTATTTATCTTGCTTACATGAAAATGAGTGTTGGGCTTACCTGTCATGCACTTTCTCTCGTAGGGGGGAACGGCAGTCAGGCATGGGATGACTCTGTCTGTTAGCCAATCAATTTGCTAAGTCCCGCCCTTCTTGCTGCTCTCCAGTTTGTCAGCGAGGACCGTAATGCGGACTGACGTGTCTCCAGCTGTAAAGATAAATAATTAATGGAGCCTGCCCACCCTGACACCCTTTGATGCCCGGCTTCCTCCAGAGAAGGGCTGACTGCCATTCCCCCCTACGAGAGAAAGGGCGTAACAGGTAAGCCCAATGCCCATTCTCCTCCTCGGTGGGTATGGCAGACAGGCATGGGACATACCAAAGCTCGTTGTCCTCTCGGGCGGGAAAATGGTGCCGGCTCCGCTGATCCTAAGCTGAATGGACTCTGCAGCACTCGTTTGCCGAAAGCAGCATCAGCCGATGGGTAGGAGTCCAAACGATAATGTCAAATGACTGGTGTCAGGGTAGTCCAGGTTGTGGCTTTACAGAGTTCCTCCAATGAGGCCTGGGTAGCCCATGCCGCCAATGTAGCTGCACTCCTGGTAGAGTGGGTGGTGATATGACAAGGAATTGGTAAGGACTGGGATTCATATGCAGTGGAAATCGAAGCCCTAATCCAGCGGTCCAAGCTGGCCCCGAGACTTTGGAGCTCATGGAAGCCGGCTGAAATGAAACAAATAAGGCTTCCATCCTGCGAAATGATGACGTGGATGATTGAAAATAGCCCTGTTGATGAAATTCGGTCCTCCGGAAGACAGAAGGCAAGATTTTGCGCTGATCTCTGGTCTTAACCGGAATAGGGTCGAGGGAAGAACCGAAGAGCTTCTCCCCTGAATAAGGTGAAGAAGACAAATACCCCTTATTTCTCGCGTCGGCCTGCCAATGCCTGAGACAGAGAAGCCTCTGAGATGTGACTGAGGAACCAATGGATTTGGCTGCAAATCTGGCAGCATTGAGGGTAGCGTCCGCCAAAAATTCAACTGCTGCCAAAATCTTATTAATATCTTGGTGGGCACTGGAATCGGAAGAAGGAATCCTCTCCTGCAGCTGTTTCAACCACAAAATAGAAGCCTTGTTAAAAACCGAGGCTGCTGAAGCCGCTCTTACTGACCAGGCTGCTGCCTGATGACCCTTGATGAAGGACGTTTCAGCTCTCTTGTCCTCCGGGCATAAGGACTCCTCCGGAGGGCCAGCCAGAGTAGCAGAAGATAGAGCTACAACAGGAGCATCCACGGTGGGAACCTGCAGTAAATCAGAAAATTCTGCAGCCAGGTTATAAAAACATTTGTCCTGCGCATTGGAGAGCGGACCGGAACTGGGCAACGCCCACTGTCACCGAACGACATCTGAAAACAATTTGGGAGCAGGTAAGGTCTCTGCTTTCAGAGTCTGTTCCAAGAAAAGGGAAGTGGAAGGATCTGCCTCAGCTGAAGTAGATTCGGGCACCAAAGAGATAGCCATCAACTTAGTAGTAGATTGCGCTTTGAATAATAATTATCAAAAAAGCTGAGGCCTAAATAGGCCTAGGAAAGAAGGATGATCTGGCTCAAAGCCATCATCATCTGACTATTCCTGGTCCAAAGGCATCTCTTCTCCAGACAAGGAGGCTTGACTAGCAGAGCCGGGAGAATCCAGCCTATTTTGCTCCACCCGATTCCTCCAGTTGACAGGAACCATGAGACTGGTTGACCTGGCTCACATAGTCAGAAACTTCAGAAGCAGATCTCTGTTGGAGACCTTGAGCAATGCCAAGTCTAATGGCCTCTGATATCAATGAGGCTAAGGCAGGGGTAACTTGAGTGTCCTGTGGATTAGACGAGTGGCCATAGTGGGGAGGATCCACCATAGATGCCGGAGGAGTAAGGTGGGAGACCCTTTGCCTAGGATCGGTCTGAAGAGAACACTGCTGGCAAAGCTGCAAACAAAATGGCCACATTAGCTGATGAGGCGGGCGCCTTGAAGCAAAACATCTGGTGATAATGAAGCCCGAGGGGAAGGCTGAGAAGCCGAAGGGCGAACTGCTTCAGGGGATACTGTGGACAGTGCTGGGGTTGGATTTGATCTAGGAGGGGACCTGGCCTCTTTTTGAGCCTCCTGTTGTGCCTTCTGAATGGCATGTTCGATGGCTCTGTGCCTCCTCTACTCGTCCTTATAGGCCTGGGAGGACTTGGAATGTTGTTTAGGGAAAGGCACCCTCCCCCTAGGTCATTTGGGTTGGTTCTGGGTTCCAGAAATCCCTTCTCCTGGGTCACTATCATGGCGTCTCTTCCTCCCCTGGGCCGGCACCATGTGGGCTGATTTTGATAAATTAGCGTCTGCCATCTTGGAATTTTCAGGTGCCTGAATTATGGCCTAAGTGGTGGGATCCCCCAAAAACCGCTACTCACTGCGCTGCCACAGAGACCTGTGGCTAATGATGCCTCCGTATCCGTCAGGCAAGCGGTGGATAGAAACCGCTGGTAAGGTTCTCGATCACTAGCCGTCAGGTTGAAACGCAATCAAATCCGGCGCGGAATGACCAGCCTCGCGCCAAAACGCTGCTGAGCAAAGGCTCTAAACACAGCCCAGGAGCTCCCACTGCAAGAACACCATCCGATGAGCAGCAAGCGGGGCTGGTGCAGGTCAGCACCACGTAGCAGACTCGTGAGCGCTGCCCGTTGGACCGCCGGCCGGCAGTCTGCAGCCGCCGCATGGCCTTCAGCGGATTCAAACAATATCCTTCACGCTGGTAAGGCTCAACCAATGAAGGGAGCAAGGTGGTATTAATTTCTGTTAAGAAGCGAGAATAGAGCAAGGAGAAAAACGACTGTCCAAGCAGACCGAGTTGACAAACTGAAGAACAGTACGAAGGGTGGGATTTAGCAAATCTGCAGACTCAGTCCTGATTGGCTAACAGACAGAGTCATCCCATGCCTGACTGCCGTTCCCACTGAGGAGGAGAATTTAAGAAACATATGCTAATACAGTGGAGCAGAGATTGGATTTTCAGACTTCCAATATATGGTCCATTACACTGAAAAAAAAAAGAAAAAACCTGAATGAAATTCTTCAAAGATGCTTGTCTTAGGTTCCCATATTAATCATTGCTGATATTTTGGGCAATGAGTGCCATATAACAGTGATGGCGAACCTTTTTTAGCACTGAGTGATGAAAAGGTCGCACAGAAACGTCGCATGCATGTGTGTGCACTCATCGGGGCCGCATCCGAAAAAGCCAAACTTCCAGGTTCTAGCATGCATGCGCATCCAACAATCAGCTGGCTGGCGTGCATTCGCACACCGGTTTTCAGCACTGCCGCCCAGGCAGACAGCTAATTGTTGCACGCGCATGTGTGCCAGAAACCCAGAAGACAAACAGGCAAGGTCAGGCGTGCAGGGCAACATGGCTTCATGTGCCACTTTGGACACACGTGCCATAGGTTTGCCATCACGGCCATATAAGGAAAAAATACTACAGGTAGTCTTCGACTTACAACAGTTCATTTACTGATCATTCAAAGTTACAATGGTACTGAAGAAAGTGACTTACGACCGTTTTTCACACCCATTGCAGCTTCCCACGGTCACACGAAAAAAAAATTCAGATGCTTGGCAACCAGTTCCTATTTATGTCCTGAGGTCATGTGATTCTTTTTTTGCGACCTTCTGACAAGCAAAGTCAATGAGAAATCCAGATTCACTTAACAACAGTGGCAAGAAAAGTTATAAAAAGGAGCAAATTCACTTAACACATGTTGCACTTAGCAACATAAATTTTTGGTGTCAGTTGTGCTCGTAACTCGAGGTCTACCTATATTTCTCTACCAAGTGGTATAGCAAAAGAGCCTTTGTACAGCTTCTAATTATGCACCAGTTGCAGCATTTCCTGGATCAGGAGTCCCTGCGCTCAATCATTTAGCCCTAATCATCTAATATCTGGACTACTCCAATGTGCTCTACCTAGGGCTACCCTTGAAGAGCATATGGAAGCTACAACTGTTGCAGAGTGCGGCAACATGGGCAATTTTGGGGACCTCTAGAGTGGCCTATGTTATATCATTGCTCTGTGAGCTGCACTGGGTCTGGTTTGCTTCTGGTTGCAATTCAAGGTTTTAGATCTCACCTTTAAAACCCTACATGGCATGGAGTCCAGGAACCATCTCATCTCAATGGGACTGGCCCGCTTTACCCGTGACAGCAGGTCTTTCAGCCAGTGAATTCCACCTGGCAGGGTCCAAAAGTTTTCTCTGCTGTGGCTTTTTTCCTTTGGAACATCTCCCCTGCACGCCCCCCCCGCCCTCCCGCCAGGTGAGGTCTGTTCCCACCTGCCTGACCTTCCATAAGGGCCTGAAGAGGTGGTTTTTTGGGGAGTTTCATTTACCTTGGGGAGTTTCACGCTGAGGGTAATGGATCAACAGCAGATTCCCCTCTCCCCCCCCCCCCCGGCACATCCTGCTCCCTCCCTGCCTCTACAGCTATTACTGGTATTAGTATTTTTATTGTTATTAGATATATATATATGTTTGTATGTTTGCATGGTTTTATTACTTTTAATGTTGAAAGCCACCCAGAATTGCTTCACGATGAGATAGGTGGCAAGCAAAATGAATGAATGAATGAATGAATGAATGAATGAATGAATGAATGAATAATCAATCAATCAATCAATCAATCTAGGATTCTCTTCATTGAACACAACTTTTGTATTCAAAGGATACTATCATATTGCATTCTGCATACTTCCAATAAAAATATCCACCTACAGTGGACAGTTTTCTAACTATGTTTAGCAAACTGATTAGGCATTAATTAGGCTGGACCATTTCTATCCCCATTCATACAAGGAAAGGAAAAAGCAACTCCATTCCCTGGAAATCTGCAACATCACAATCTGTATGATAAATTAAATAACCAATATTGACTTTCTACTGTATATGTGAACAAAACCTGTATTGCTGCCCCACGGGCACATTCCTATCCTTCAACTATAAAATTAATTTAGTATTTTCTAAAGTGGGAAACTAAGAACTATTTGGAGCATAGCCTAGTCTTGGTTAAAGTAAATGATTGAATAGAATCACTACTAAAAGATTGATAACATTCTTCCTATATATTTAAAGCTCTTATTCCATCAAATGTCTTAAGTAAAACTAGATATTATACACAGAAGGAAAGCAGAGTTGTTAGTAATAATAGCCCAAATTAAACACTATCATCTGTGTTTCTGAGTATATTCTTTTTCTTAAAGTGTCATAGAATTTGTTCAGTTCTCATTGGACCAAAAAAGGGTAAATTATTAACTTTAAATCTCCAATTCAAGTGGCTTTGCTTTGAAACATTAATGGTTTCCCTTTTGTTCTTATTTTGGGAGTAGAACTCTAGTACAGTATCTCCAGCATGCTGTGTACTATTTATTGGTACACACTTAGTAAGACTGTGTTAAATAATGTTCTTTTCTTCCTCTATATGACCCATAAATCTCTCTAAGTAAGTTCACTAAGAAATTTAGACAAAGAATTTCCTCACTGAAGATAAGATAAATTCAGTGAAATACTTAAAATGGCTCATTTTATATATCACTTTTCTGAAACTACAGTACAATTAACACTACTAACTCAAAATCCTTGCAAAGAAAGGTATCCTCTAGAGCAGGAGTGTCAAACTCATGTCATCAGGGTGGTGTCACGTGACATATTGGGACTTTTTTCCCTTTTGCTAAACCGGGTGTGGGTGTGGCCAGTGCGTGACACATCTGGCCTGTGGGCCTGGAGTTTGACCCTCCTACTCTAGGGTCATATTCAGCTGTATTGTACTACTGGTGTGAATTGCTATAAAGGTTAACATCTCCAACGTTTAAAATGGTGATCCTGATAATTGTTAAAGAGATACGATATATAGAACTGCATCACTTGAGCCGAATCTAATATTAAAATCTCTGACCATGATGAGAGTACCGTCAAAGTACTCCAAAAATGTATTGCTATATCAACTTCAAGTATATACATGTGATACCATTTGGCAGATAGTAACTACAGTACATAACTATGTACAATTGTTGTTTCAGAATTATAGCTATGGCTAAAGAATCAATTACCCAATTTCATTAATTCAGCTTTGTCAAACTTGACACTTTCCAATTTGTTAGGAAGTTAAGAATGCTGGACCTTGAATTTCAATGTAGCTGGACAGACCCATACTGAAGAGGGAGGATACTTTATATTCATTCACAAATGAAATGTTTTACAGAATACTATGTGTGTATGTCTAGTTTAATGAAAAGAAGAACTAGGGGAGACATTATAGCAGTGTTCCAATATCTCAGGGGCTGCCACAAAGAAGAGGGAGTCAAGCTATTCTCCAAAGCACCTGAGTGTAGGACAAGAAGCAATGGGTGGAAATTAATCAAGGAGAGAAGCAACTTAGAACTAAGGAGAAATGTCCTGACAGTTAAAACAATTAATCAGTGGAACAACTTGCCTCCAGAAGTTGTGAATGCTCCAATACTGGAAGTTTTTAAGAAGAGGTTGGATAACCATTTGTCTGAAGTGGTGTAGGGTTTCCTGCCCGGGCAGGGGGTTGGACTAGAAGACCTCCAAGGTCCCTTCCAAATCTGTTATTCTATACTATATATATATTTGTTCTCTAATTTTGTTTCTAATGTCATGGGGAAAAATAATTTTACTTCCCAACAACAGCAAACATTGTTAAGCTATTTCTCAGGAGTAAATTTTGTTTCTTCATATAATGTTCTGGTCAATCACTTGTCAAGGATTACCTCCAGCTAATTGGAACCCAATGATTCCAGCGCTTCAGTAAACTCTTATCTCAGTATTAGTTACAGGAGATCTAAGTTAAGGCTTTGCCAGTACTTATAGCCAAAGATAATTTTAAAAAGTAAGACATAACTCCTTAATCTCATAACACATGGACAATGCAACCACCAGAGTTTCAACTGGGAAATTATGAGCTTCCTAGACCAAACTAAATTGAAAAAAACACTAGGGAAATCCTGGAAACTTGGCACTCAGACAAATCAGCCTGCAACAGATACAGAGATAAACTACATTTACACACCATTCAAAAGTTACAGTAAAAAAATCTAAGAAGGAAACAAAAAGACTACAACATATCCCCTCTGGGAGCAAACGCCCAAGTAAACGGGGATCAACACCAGACAATCAAGAAAAAAACAAAACCTTTAACTAGGAATACCAAGGAGAAAACCCTATCTCCACTAACACTGGCAGGATAAATTACTATATCTCAACAGGGAACAAACCCCATACTCAATAGCAGTGATAATGTTAACTTGAGTAATGAAAAGATGGCAAGTGTACAAAGAAGTTCAGAGAGAACCAAGGATTCCATAAAATGTTTAAATTATAATATTCAAATAAATACAGTCATTAAATCCAAGATACTGAGTCACATCCCAAAATCCTCCAGAAATCTATTCCATATAGATTACTTCTTCTCTGTCCTAAGCAATCAAAAGTACATTGCATCAAACCAATTTACTATTGAATATGCAAGCCCAAATCATTCTTTCTACTCATTACAAGTAGTCCTCAATTTACAACCATTCATTTAGTGACTTTTCAAAGTTACAATGGCACTGACAAAAGTGGCCAGTTATGGCCAGTTTTCACACTTATGGCCGTTGCTTCATCCCTGTGGTGACCTGATCAAAATTTGGGTGCTTGGCAACTGGCATGTATTTATGTCCCAGGGTCTTGTGATCTCTATTTGTAACCTTCCCAACAAAGTCACTGGGGAAAGCGAGATTTTTTTAATGACCGCATGATTCATTTAACAAGTGCAATGATTCACTTAACAACTGTGGCAAAAGGTCGGAAAATGGAGCAAAACTCACTTAGCAACTATTTTGCTTAGCAAAGGAAATATTAGGCTCAATTGTGGTCATAAGTTGAGGACTATCCATATTTTTATCCCAAGAATAAGCTAAATATTTGGATAACAGTAGACTTTGGTAAAATAACATCATAAATTGATTTTTAAGAATTAAGAATGTGTTCCTTTGATTTCTAATAAACTGGTTAAGAAACACTGTATTTCCCTATTTTACTTGGCTACATCACTGAACTTTAACTGCCACAAAGAGCAATTTAAAATTTAAATTCTGCATCTCCCAGCCCCCATATTCCAAAATTGGATTTTAAAAAGACACTTACCTCATGCCATATAGATTGCAGAAGGTAATAATATAATGCTTGGTTTATTGAAACCTGCGGGATTTTTAGCTGCTCTGATATAATCCCAGTGTTCCTTAACTCAGTATGAATCTTCCATTGAGCAAGACAATTCCAAGCAACAGCCCCTATGTGCCCTGATGGTAAAGTCCTTACAATCGCTCTAGTTCCAGTGTAGACTGATTTCTTAATCTCCTTATCATTTTTGCAAAATCTTCTTACTAATAAGGTAGAACGCTCCTTCTTATTTCGGGAAAAATTTTCCTCCGTAATGTTGCTGGCAGTGCAGTTTTCAAAATGGCCCAGCAGAGACTTTGAAGGCATCCTTCCAGTAAAATTGCCACTTGAGAAACCGTGACCAGAGCCTCCCATGCTAAGTTTTGGAGTTCCTTTTTTGAAACACAACAATTTATCCACTGACGTATCAGAAGAATCATGAAGTTGTCCAGTTTTACTCCCACAAGATGGCAGTTCCAAATAATTACAAGTGCAGGTTATGGAATCATTAGTGCAAGACACACAGTCATTCCAAATTAAATTATTATGCAAAGTATGTCCACTTTTTGAGATACTATTGGCCTCTTTAACATAACTGGCACCTGTATTTTCAGTTTCTTTTTTGTTGACTAAGGACTGGCTTCTTAACGACTTCAACTTCATTTGAGATTCATCCATGTTTAACTGAATTTCGGAATACATGACACTTTGCAGCGAAGAAGAAATTCCAGTTTCTGAATATTTCTCTTTCTTTGAAAAAGAATCATACGGTTTATATAATTGATTACGTATGGCATTACTCTTACAGTTTTTCTGTACATCATAATTTATGTTAAGAAATTCCAAAGAAGCAGGAATAAATGTGCCACCCTGCCAGGCATTTTCTCTATCAGTCATTTCTTTTGTATCTGTTAAAATAAAAATGCCCAGCAATGTTCCCTAGCAGGTCTTCTGATTCAAGTTATAAAAAAGATCTGTACATCTGATTTGTCATTTCATAACTGGCACCTACAGAGCTTATCTCCATTATTTCAATTCTGAATGACAAATATTGGCCCTGAATCAACTGTAAGCCTATTTCTTGGGAAAACAAGCTGACCCCATAACATTTTTAAAATGTGTATGTATTTTTCCTCCAAAGCTACTATAATGAATGCTACCATTACAAAACATAGTTCTGTAATTAAGAGTCTCCCCAAAATTCCAAGCACTTGGCTGGCACAGAATATAAATTACAGTCAGTATTTGTGTGGAGCATGACAGTATTTAAACTTGTTTTTTCCCAACGATTTGATACTTCTGTCATAGAATATAGTGGTGTTTTCCCTCTTGTACATTTCATAGAACAGAACAGGAAAAGGCCCTTGCTTCTTACGTCATGCAGCTTCCAGTTTCTTTTCTGTAAGAAAAAAAAAACACAGTGTTAATGGTATTAAATTACATACTCATAAACATGTAAGAGGGGACACAGTGGCTCAGTGGCTAAGATGCTGAGCTTGTCGATCAGAAGATTGGCAGTTCAGAGATTCAAATCCCTAATGCTGCATAACGAGGTGAGCTCCCGTTACTTGTCCCAGCTTCTGCCAACCTAACAGTTCGAAAGCATGTAAAAAATGCAAGTAGAAAAATAGGGATCACTTTTGGTGGGAAGGTAACAGCGCTCCGTGCGCATTCAGCATTGAGTCATGCCAGCCACATGTCCCCAGAGACGTCTTCTGACAGTGCTGGCTCTTTGGCTTAGAAACAGAGATGAGCACCGCCCCTAGAGCTGGAAACGACTAGCACACATGTGCGGGGGAACCTTTACCTTTTAAACGTGTAACCTGACATCCCCAAGGAACTTCACCCATCAGCCCAAAGATGGCATCAAGCAGCACAGGCTATACAATAGCAGCAACTGACCTCTCAGTATTGGCCTCAGAAGTATGGTCTCGCATTTGTTTAATTACAAGGCAGCACCCCTGACAATCCCAGCTCTGTCCCCCACCTCCAAACAATAACAGTTCCCCTCATTTTTGGGGTCCTAGCTGATGTCAAATCTGAAAGCAGACTGGGCACAAAGGGGAATCCCATCTCTTTTCAGTGTTTAGCCAGATCTTGGTGATGTATGCCAGGTCTGTTGTCTCATCCATAATGATATCATGTGATATAAGGTTAAGTGAGCTTTAATAGAAATCCAACTGTATTAAGTGGCACTAGGTGGAGTTGCCTAACTCATCCCATCTCTCCATGTACAACCCACACTTTGCCTCATCCTTAAAGGGCCTTGGCTGGGAGGGAGCATCACAATGGAATGATTTTTGAGACTTGGTTAAACCTGCCAGTCTAGCCGTCTATCTAAACTCACATCTTCACAGCACCAGTCCCATGCCAGTCCCAGATTGGGAGATATTTATTTATGACAGTTGCAATGTCCTAGGGGTTGTGTAATCACTTTTTGTGCCCGTCTGACAAGCAAAGTCAATGCGGAAGCCAAATTAACAACTGTGTTATTAATTTAACAATTGCAGTGATCCACTTAACAACCATGGAAAGAAAGGTCATAAAATGGGGCAAAACTCAATTAACGATCTCACTTAGCAATAGAAATTTTGGGCTCAATGGTCATTATAAGTCGAGGACTACCTATAGTAAGGTAACTATTTACCTTTTGCAATGAAATCACTACTAATGAAGTATAAATACAATATATGTAATAAGGCAAACAGGTTGATATTGCTGCCCAGAATCTTTAACGTAAATTTCTAAAGTAAAATGAAGTTCCATTAAAACATTTGCAAGTCAGATGCTAATAATTGGTATTAAAAGAAATGAGAAGCAAAATTAGTTTTGTCAGAGCATCTTGCAACTACGGTTTGGATGAAAGAAAAGCTCTTGATTGCAGCCCCTACCAGAGTGTAACAGCTGTGAAAATAATAATTCTTTCTCTGAAAATAGCAGCAGTGGCTACGTCTTGGTGCATGTTTCTCAATGTTTCCCCATGTGAGCTGTGTCATATAATATAACTAGACTGTTTTGAGGAATGAGAAAGATGATACCTGTCATCAAAGATTTGTTCACTTTAGGCAAATATTCACCAGTTATTTGGCTGCGAATTTTGAGGGTTTATATTTCAAGGTCAAGGTTACAATCCTATATAGATATATCAAGAAACACAGTATCTTTTTGGTGTTTAATAATTCCAGCTAGGCTTGCATTATACTCTAAGACAGTTAGGAGCCATCAAATTGAGTTTTACTTTTATGTTAAATGTTTTTGTCCTGACCTATCTGAATTATGAGGATATTCCTCTAATCTCTTTCATCCTATCCATTGCTTTCCCTTTCTTCTACCCTGTTTCCCCGAAAATAGGACATGTCCCGAAAATAAGGCCAAGCCTGATGTCCCTTAATCTTGCCAAGTGTTACAAATTTGATAGCTTAGCAATCATCTGGCCAAAACATGTGAGTTTCTGCTTCCTGGTGATCACTTCTTTAATTATCAAAGACTGATTGATTGTATCTTCTTTCATTCATTCTTAGTATCCAGGTTTGGCACTGCTTTGCCTGTTGCTTATTCATTTGGTATTTATTTTTCAGGGTACAATCTTTTCTTCTTTGTAAGATCTAAATTTCTAATTGCATTACATCCCTACTCTGAACACCGTATTAAGAAAGAAGTTTTCACCATGTATATGTATACATTCGAACTAAATTGTGATGTTTCTCTGTGCCATATATGTATGTGTGCTTGGATGTATAGCATAATGGTTATTGTTTGAGAGCTGAATGAAACAAAATTGATGCTGATTAGTGTACATTTAAAGTGACAATAAAATTCTGTTCTGTTCTGTTCTGTTCTGTTCTGTTCTTCCCATTGAACCACTCCCTTCTGCAACATTGAGGACAATTCAGACTTACTTTTTTGATGTGTTACATAGAGCAGTGGCCCCCAACCTTTTGGGAACCAGGGACCGGTTCCGTGGAGAAAGGTTGGAGAAAGGAGGGAGTGTAGTTTTGTGTGCTGCCTGCATCCTGTGGATGGAACTTCGTTTGTTTGCTCTGATTGTTGGCATGCCGCGGACCGGTGCTGATCCACAGAGTGGGGTTGGGAACCCCTGACATAAGAGTGTAGCTAGATAATTCAGGTGAAGCATTTTGAGAACCTCAAAGCATTTGCAAACGTAATGTATTATTGCTGCTACTGTGATTTAAAAATACTACAAGCACATACATGTGGTAGATATAAGGGTCTCCAAACTTGGCAACTTTAAGACTTGTGGACTTCAACTCCCAGAATTCCTCAGCCATACTTTACTAATTATGGATACACTGAAAAACAACAACATGCTGTACTCTCCTCTCAGTAAAATGCATTAAAACGCTTAACAATCTATTAAGCAACTGCCTTTAGCACAACTGCTCTTATAGCAGCTCAAAATTCCAAAGTTCTACCAGTTCTATTTATCCTCCTTAAATTTAGTTAGGCTGAGAAATTATTTGGGCTGAGCAACAGTTGAAAATAATGGAAAAATGGATGTTACATTTCGTGTGGTAATGTATTAGCAATACAGAAGGGACCTTGGAGGTCATCTAGTCCAACCCCCTGTTCACGCAGGAAACCTGTACTAGGGATTCGAACAGCCGACCTTTCAGATCGACAAGCTCAGTGTCTTAGCCACTGAGCCACCTAGTCAGCACATAGCTAAAGGTGGCTAACCCTCCTAGTTTCTTGCCTGGTGTCTTAACTACTAGACCAGACCTCTACATGGTTGCTATCTCATGTAATACTTAATGGAGTTTTACTGACCAGAACTGAATCACAAGATTTTATTAATTTTCTATAGATAAGAGATGGGAAGATGATCATTTGTTGTCCTTTAAGAAAAGGTAATACAGGTAGTCTTCAACTTACGACCACAATTGAGCCCAAAAGTTCCATTGCTAAGCAAGGCAGTGATTAAACGAGTTTTGCCCCATTTTATGATATTCGTGCTACATTTGTTAAGTGAATCATTGTAGTTGTTAAGTAGATTATGTGGTCATTAAGCAAATCTGGTTTCTCCCTCCTATTGACTTTGCTTGTCAAAAACCCGCTAAGGAGGTTACAAATGATGACATGATCCCAGGACAATGCAACTGCTCTAAATACATGCCAGTTGTCAAGCGCCCAAATTTTGATTACATGACCATAGGGATGCTGCAACGATCTTAAGTGTGAAAAACAGTCATAAGTCATTTTTTTTTCAGTGCCACTGTAACTTTGAACAGTCACTAAATGAGTGGTTGTAAGTCAAAGACTATCTGTAAATTACTAACTTTGTTTATACTTGTTGTGATGAAAGGGTAAGTTATTTCCTTATATATTTCTTTTCTTTTTCTTTACTATATTCTTGTATCTTATTCCTTTCCTATTTCTTCTTTTTTGCACTAGTTTTCTTTTATTTGTTAATTTTTTCTTTGTACTAGTTTTTATCTTTTTTAATTACAGGTAGTCCTCGACTTAGGACCACAATTGAGCCCAAAAATTCTTGATAAGTGAGACATTTGTTAAGTGAGTTTTGCCCCCATTTTACGACCTTTACGACAGTTGTTAAGCGAATCACTGCAGTTGATAAATTAGTAATCTGGTTGTTAAGTGAATCTGGCTTCCCCATTGATTTTGCTTGTCAAAAGGTTGCAAAAGGGGATCACACGACCTTGGGACACAGCAACGGTCATAAGTATGAGTCAATTGCCAAGTATCTGAATTTTGATCACATGAGCACAGGGATGCCACAAAGGTCATAACTGTGAAAATGGTCATAAGTCACTTATTTCAGTTCTGTGATAACTTTGAATGGTCACTATACAAACTGTTGTAATTTGAGGACTACCTGTGTATAATGTTTAATAAAATTATTAGGAACAAATAACAAACGTATAGTGAAAATAAATGAGGTTGCACATCAATAAAGTTCAAAATAATGAATGAATGATTTCCTTTAAAAAATGACTGGAATCACACACTACACTTAGCCAATATATTATTCATTGAATGCTGTGCCCAACTGTGGCACATTCATACATCGTATCAACCATAAAATAATTGGTTCATTCAATGTTCTTATCCTTATCCAAAACCAAATGAGCTGAGGATCAAGAGGGTTACAAAGACTGTTTCTATCATTGATCCTAATATCTAACCTTGAATTACTGTAGTTTCGTCCATTCACTCTAATTCTCTGAGATGACAGAGAAAAAGCCTACAGCTTCTTCTATATAACAATGTTTTATGTATCTGAATTCTGAAGTCTCTTCTTCTACATATTAAATACACTCAGTTCATTTTGTTGTATCTCACAGGACTTGGCTTCCACTCTCCTTACCAACTTTTCTTAGCGCTTCACTGAACTCATTCCTGCCGCCCTTTTTAGACTGCACACTACAAGTAATCCTCAATTTACAGACATAACTGAGCTGATGGTCATTAAGGGGCTCACCACTTGACCAGGCCAAATTTGACAAGCATTTTTGTGATGGTTGTTAAGCGAACATGTCGATCATAAAGCAAGTATGGTGGCCGTAAACAAATGCCGCAGTCATTAAGCAAACCTCTTGTTTCCTTTGGATGCTTTTTTCCTTGAAAGTGGAAGCAAACACCAGTTTCCAGCAAAAGCATTGTTGTATCATAGAACTGTAGAATTCTGGAAACTGACATAAATGAGGGCTGCTGGCAAGAGGCCACAATCAGACACGTGGCCGAGGCAGGGGGCAGTTATTGTAATTTGAAATCTGGGTCTTAAATAGCTTTTTTTGGGGGGGGGGTTGGGGTTCATCATAGTCACTAAGCATCTGGTCATAAGTCAAGGACCACCTGTAGAGGGCACAGTATAGGTAATCCTTGATTTACAACCACAATTGAGCCCAACACTTCTGTTGATAAGCAAGCTATTGGTTAAGTGAGTTTTGCCTCATTTTACAACCTTTCTTGCCATAGTTGTTAAGTGAATCGCTGCAGTTGTTAAGCTAGTAACATGGTCGGTAACCGAATCCAGCTTCCCCATTGAGTTTGCTTGTCAGAAAAGTCGCAAAAGAGAATCACATGACCCCAGGACACTGCAACTGTCATAAATATGAGCCAGTTGCCAAGCATCTGAATTTTGATCATTTGACCAGGAGGATACTGTAATGGTCATCGTTTTTCACAAGTGAAAAATGGTCCTAAGTCAATTTTCTCCGTGCCATTGTAATTTTGAGTGATCACTAAACGAATCATTGCTAAGCCAAGGACCACCTGTATTACAAGTCCTCAACAAAGACAGAATAGAATGGGACAATTTCCTGCTGTAATCTAGATCCTATGCTCCTATTAATATACTACATCCCAAAATAGCATTTAAGCTGGTAGCAGCTGAATCGGTGTCTGACTCTTCTCAATTTCTCTTCCTTTAGATATAATGAATTCAAGGACAGCAAGGTTACTTCCTCCCAAGGTTCCAGTCACCTTTGCCCTTTTGGCCTATTTTGTCCAGTGCTGTGGCCTGTCGGCTGCCGGCCCCTCCAGCAACCAAATCAGATGAGGAGACGACATGGGAGTCAGGATCAGCATCAAGGCAACCTAAGAGTTCCAAGGGGGAAGAAGGAATGGAGCTGTCAGAGAGAGAGAGAGAGGCAGAGCCTGGGTCATCCGTCAGCCCTCAGATGGAAAGTCAACAGCCCCCAGGTCTGGAGGTGGCTGATTAGGAAGAGGAGGAACAGCTGGGTCCAGTGCCTAACGCGCAGAAGGCAGAGGAGAGGAGAGCAGTGGAAATCTTTGGGCCGATCCTTGGAACGGAAGAGCCATCACTGCTAGCAAAGCCCCACCCTAGTTTTGGGGATAAAAGACAGGGGGTGGAGATGAATTGATGTGGCAGACAACTATTCATTTCCCTGCTGGACAGACTTGTTAGCCTGCTGTGAGAGAGAGACTTTTTGCGCTGCTGACGCTCCTAATAAAGGAATCGTTGATTGATTACAGAGGGTTTGTCGTGTTTAGGGAGCTGGATCAGAACATCCTGTTAGTAGGGCTTAAGTCCTGAATAGCAGAAGCCCTCTTAGTTTTCCCACAATCTGACAAACAAAATTGTCAGCAAGAGAGAGAGGACAAGAATTTGTCGGCCCTCTGATTCCCACAACAGTCTGGGATGCTCAACAGTCTTTAGCTTTCAGTTTTTAAAAATATTACCTTGCTGATAAGCACTGCTATTTGAAAACAGAATAATGAAAAAATGTGTTAAAACCAGTGTGGTATAGTAGTTAAGGCACTGGATTTGGAAGATTCAAAATTCCATTCTCAGCTCAACTACCTTGCTGTTGTGGAGAAAAACAAGAAAAGGAATTTCTACATAAAGCCTTATGCTCCTGAACAAAAAGAGTGGGATATAAACCAAAATAACAATCAAAGTTTCAAAGGAATAAGCAAAAAAATTACAAGTTATAATTACATATACTTGGACTTCCCCATCTGATTTTAATGAATGACATGGCTGGTATTAGGACAGCTAACGTTTTAAGTTGGGCAAAACTTGGACACAATTTCTTATAAACTAAATTACTTTTTACCTCACTTGTATACTGTAACAGTACAGGCCCCATTGAGAAAAACTACAATATAAAAATAATTGCATTTATAAAATAAATATAATGCTTTATACTGTAATAGCAGACACTGAAGTTAAGATCCAGATAGGTTTATACGGATGCCATCAAACCTTCAAATCCCAATGTCTCAAATTGCTTAGGCCTTTAAAGGAGATCACCAGCACTTTAAACTGAATTTAGAAGCAAAGTGGCAGTTACTGCAGCTGATATGAAATAGTTGTTCATGCTTTGATCATTTTCCTTTGCCATAAGCATCCAGGCTGCTGAATTCTGCACCTGTTGAACATACCAACCTATCTTTAAAGACAGGCCTACATGAAGCACATGAGAAGCATAAGAGTCTACTCTAGAGGCAAGCAAATGTGTGAATGTCACAAACTTTTTCCACTAGATGGGATCACAGCTGGCAAACTAAACAAGCTCATAAAAAGCATGTCTATTTACCTAAGCTGTTATTTTGTCTCACTATTTCTGGTTATTTTGACTGCTTTTTAAAAAGCAAACCAAAACTGTATTTTAGTTCTCTTATAAAAGGAAGCAAAGCCAATACAGGTAGTCCTCAACTTACCACCATAATTGAGCCCAAAATTCATGTTGCTAAGACATTTGTTAAGTGAGTTTTGCCACATTTTATGACTTTTCTTGCAAACTGTTGTTAAGTGAATCATTGCAGTTGTTAAGTTAGTAGCCTGGTTGTTATGTGAATTCCCCATTGACTTGCTTGCCAGAGGGTTGCAAAAGGGAATCACATCCCCCTGGAATATTGTAATTATCATAAATATGAACCAGTTGCCAGGCATCTAAATTTTGATGACGTGACCATGGGGATGTTGCAATGGTCATAAGTGTGAAAAACGATCATGTCACTTTTTTCACTGCCATAACTTTGAATGGTCACTAAATGAACTGTTGTAAATCGAGGACTGCCCATACTTAAAAGCCAAATAACTAAGAGTCCTTCCACACAAAAATATCAATCAGAATGTATTGTGCAGCTCTTTCATCATTGTTTATCAGAAGTTTGAGATAAAATTAAACTGTCAATATGATTAAATAAATTAATTAATGTAAATAAAACAGTGAAAGAAGGGTCCAGCCATTCCATATATCGCACAGATGATTGGCTGATTTCACAATAAAAGTTTTATGTAAAAGCACCTTCTTTAAGGAAGTCTCTTTCAAGTTGATCTTGATTCCTGATGACATGACATAGAAAATTGCTTTCACCCTCCCAGGTTAGATTTTTATCACCAACATGAAAAATACTAAGTTGTTTACTCATTACAGAAACAAAGGGAACAGTGATCAGTGAGAATTAAATATCAACAGCCAAATAAAGATAAACTTAATTAACTTGGATTTGTTGGGTTTTTTTAATGAAGCATTGGTAGCACAGCAAATATTTATGACTAGGCAATTTCCTACTATGCCATAAATTATTTTAACACTGGTTGGTTGAATAAACCTGGCTCCCTACCGTTAAGCTATAAAACTTAGTTCACACACAATGTTCACAGAAAATAATTTGACCTTAATATGATGCCTGTAAGTATTAAAGGTATTTTAACACTTTTATGCAAAGCAGTCCTTCTGAAATACTATGAAATAATTGTTGGCAAACACGTCCTCCCTTTTCCACCTTAGCTTTCTAATTCTGAAATCAGCAAAATATATTTTACATTTAGAGCAGTATTTCTCAGCCTTGGCTACTTTTAAAGACATGTAGACTTCAACAATTCCCCAGCCAACATCGGGGAATCCTGGGAGTTGAAATCCACGTCTTTTAAAAGTTGCCATGGTAGAGAAACGCAAATTTGGCAGGCAGATTCATCGGGTCATCACAGTGTGGAACTGACGTCCACAAAATGAGGGTTGAACGAGGCTACGAATAGTTTTGCACGGTTAGGCTTAATGTCGGAACTAGCCCCGAAGAGCAGAGCCGTGTCACAAAGCGCGCCCTTTTAAATTGCTCTCATAGTCCACCACCAAATTGGGCGTCTTTCATGCCGGGCGGGGAGAGCTCCGTTTAAAGTGGGGACTTTTTTTTTCCCGCCTTCAAGCCGAGCGCCAGGCGAACTCTCCGGGATGCTCCGTCCTTGCAGAAACGCAACACCGAAACCGCCGCTAAGGAGGTCCTACTAAGCGGAGGCTGCAAGCCCGGGACTCCCCCCCTCCCCGATAAAATAAAATAAAATCTCACCCCAGCAAACTCCTCAACTCCTCCATTCGGCGCTCGCCGCCAATCATCATTGAAAGGAAGGGCCCTAAAACCACATCGGTGCTCTCCTCGGCAAACTCGGGGAGAGCCACACGGCTCCCCTTCTAAATTCCCCAGAACTCCGCGGGGAGGAAGAAAAAAATGTTGTTCGCCAGCCAGGGCTGACCCAGAAGGAGGCGACGGGCCGCGCTAACAACGCCTCGCTGGGCGGGAAAAAAGAACAAAAAACATATATCTGAGAACATGAGAGGGTGTGGGAGGAAAGATTAAGGCTATATGGCAAGGGTTTGTTTTCCCTCCACCCCTCCGGGAGGAAGAATCAACCTGAAGTCTCCATTCCCAGGATGCCCAAATCTTTGTTCATCAAAATAAATAAATAAATTTTTGGGGAGGCAATATATACAGCTCAAAAAAATAAAAGGAACACAAGCAGAAGACATCCGAGATCTGAATGAATGAAATAGCCTTATTAAATACTTTGTTCTTTACATACAGTAGTTTATACACTGCTCAAACAACTAAAGGGAACACAAAACTACTGTATGTAATGAATAAAGTATTTAATAAGGCTATTTCTTTCATTCAGATCTCGGATGTCTTCTGCTTGTGTTCCCTTTATTTTTTTGAGCAGTGTAGTTGGCTTGGAAAGGAAGAGGAGCCATTCCTGTAAAAAAAAAAATTAGAAGCAAATGCTAATCCACTTTCATTTATTTTATTGTTGGACCGGTGAAATGCAGAAGAGAAAAAGAAAGGAAACAAGATAAAACAATGCTTAATAGGTGTAAATTATAGTTTAATGGTGTGGTAAGGCTAGGGACTGGGAGAATTTTTTTGCCTTAGGCATCAAGCTAGCTCAGTGACTTGGGGCAGTCCCTCTTTCTCCGCCTTAGGAAGCAGGCAAGGGCATAGCACTTCCCTAAAATCTGCAGTCCTGGCACTCACTGGGAGTCAAAAGTGACTCAAAAATGCGCATGCACACGCTGTGCGTGCACACACAAAAGATTAAAAGTGCTTAAAAGTTGTGGTACTAACACATTTTCTGCTTCATGTCCCCAACTGCTGAGCTCCTGTTTGGGTAGGAACACTGTACCTATAGATTTTGCTCTGTGACTGTAATAAAAATTGATCTATACGTTCTGGTAGAGAGAAGTTCCCTGAGGATGGGCTCCAGCACAAGTCCGAAAACTCAAAAGACTAAACCTCTGGTCCTGGTGATGGACCCAGATTGGATCCTGTAAATGATTGATTGATTGTATCCTACACATTATTGCTGGTTTCTATTTTAGCCCTAATGTCTAATTTTCCCTTGCTTTGTAATGTGTTCTGTACAAGACAGCAATTGCTGTTTGAATTTGATTAAACTTCTAAGATGGATATGTATTTTCAATTTTGCTGTTGCAGCATATTCTTCAATGTTAGTCTCCCAATCTAATATTGTCCGCAAGGTTTCTTTTCTTCAGGGTTGTGCCAACCTTGTTCTTGAAACTGTCAACTGCTTGCTTCTGTGGACACAAGTATGATGAGCACCTTAATGCTGGACTTCTTAACCTCCCATCCAATAACAATTATTTAGGAATAAGCTTTTCTGAATAGCAACGGTAGCTATTCAGTTACTTTGCTGCAATATAGTTCGTTATTCGCAAAACAAGAATCTTGTGGCATCCTGCAACTGATAAAATCAGTTCATATTTTATTAGTGCCTCCATCCACAATGTATTCTCAATGGAGAGTTTGTTCACTCCCAAATCCCCACAGGCCTAATATGATTACTTTGGTTTTGGATTAGCATAAACAACTATGTAATAGTATATGGGAAATATTATAATGAGTATATTTGGTGTATTCTTGCAGTTTAAACATGCTCACACATGACTTTTGGGAGGCGGGGGAACCACACAACTTGCAACTGACAGCCCAATCAAACAATTTTTTTTTTAATTTGATTTATATGCCGCCCTTCTCTGGAGACTCAGGGCGGCTTACAATGCACTAAGCAATAGCCTTCATTCTTTTGTATATTTATACAAAGTCAGTTTATTGCCCCCACAACTGGGTCCTCAATTTACCTACCTTAGAAAGGATGGAAGGCTGAGTCAACCTTGAGCCTTGGCGAGATTTCGAACCTGCAGTAATTGCAGGCAGCTGTTCTTAATAACCAGCTTAATAACAGGGTGCCTTAGACCACTGTACTACCAAGGCTCTTGGTGCCAATGTTCAAATCCTGAATTAGGAAAACCCAGGTCAAGCCTCATCCAACCATGAAGCGTGGAAGAGGTTCAGGGTAAGTCACATTTTAGTATCTCTTAGGATACATTTAGTAGATTAGAAAGTTATAGCTTTAATTTGGCAAGATTCTGTCCCTTAGGTGTAAGCTAATAAAAGATTGAACTCGATTGGATTTCGCTGTGTTGTCTGTGGGCTGGGGCCTGACAACCCTTGAAGGAAAAGCGGGATATAAATGCAGGGTAGGTAGTCCTCGACTTAAGACTGTAATGGAGCCTGCTCACTATGGTTGTAAGGATGGTATAAAGTGGGTCATCATGTGACCAACCCGGTTTTTGTTGTTGTTGTTGCAGTGGTCATTAGGCAAATTATAGTAGTTCAGTAAATCTGTCATTAAACAAACCTATGGAGTATTTTTGACAAAAATCAGTAAAAAGTTTTTGGCAAATATGTCACAAATTGTGATCATGTGACCATGGGTGGTTTCAAATGGCTATAAATAGACTGTTTGCCAGGTGCCTAAAATGCAGTTGTGATGGGGGCAGCCATCGTAACTTCAGAACTGGGTCGTAAGTATGAGATCCCATGGAATGCAGTAGGTTTTACTTTTAGAAGTACTAGCAATGCAAGCTGCGCTAGATTCAACTAAGATATACATCTAAGTAAAAAGTGAACATTAGAATATTTTGGACATGTGATGCAACACCCAGAAAAATATGGTATCCTTCACTTAATTCTCCAAGAAAAGATTGAAGGCAAACGAGGTCCAGGCAGAAGAAGAACATCATGGCTTCAAAACCTTAGGGACTGGTTTGGACAAAACTCAGAGGCACTTTTTCATACAGCTGTTGACAAAAATAGGATCACCAACGTCCAATGACTGATATGGCACAAGAAGAAGAAGAAGATACATCTAAGAATATACACTTAGAAGTGTATAAATATGTACTGTATAATAAATAAAATTTGAAATCTGTCTTATCCTTTTGATAATAGTCAAAATCTTAATGCGCTCTTGTTTTTACTACTATTTGAAAAGGATAGTACCGTAGTAGATAGAATTAGGGTAGAAAGAATATTGATGCTTTCAAACTTCATTGTTTTGAAAAGATTCCCAAGAATAACATGGATAGCCAAAAAGATCCACAAAGAAATGGATCCTAAACAGGGTGGATTTGATTTAAATCGAGTTGACTTAAATCATAATTTAAATCATGATTTAAATCACTAGTAAAAAGGCTTGATTTAAATCAACTCGATTTAAATCATAATTTTTAAAGAGCAACTGTCATCTCTGCTACTCCTTTGACCCACTGTTGACTCACCGATAGTCCCAGTGTTGCAGAATATACAGCCTCATGCTACATAACTAAGCTCCATTTCATGCTGAATAAACTAAATTATTTATGTATCTTAAATAGAAAACTATCTTACGATAGATTTTTACCCCAAAAGTTTTTTATTAAAATAAATCCGATTTAAATAAAAAAAAATCTGATTTTTTTGATTTTTTTAAAAAAATCATTGATTTTTATCCATCCTGATCCTAAATCAACCAACTGAAGTATAAATGACCAGGCTCAAATCATAATACTTCGGACACATTATGGGAATAATTTGGAGAAGCATATCATACTTGGAAAGAGAAGAAGAGGATGACCAACAGCAAGGTGGATGGATTCAATTATAGCAGTAATGGATGCATTGTTAGAAGAGCTGGAGAACTAATTTAGGAATAGTTCTTTCTGGAGAAATCTATGCAGTCACTAAGAACTGATTCCCAACTGATGGCACAAAATCTGTCAGAATTTTGCTCTTCAAAGAATGTCCCTTTCAGACAGTATATATGCCATGGGTGCCAAAAAGAAACAGCAGGTTTGATGTTTTAGCAGGAATCTAAAGTTTCCATCTCAAGGACAAAAATCTCTCTAGTTGAGATATATACGTATTCCTCGGCTTACGATAGTTTGTTTAGTGACCTTAGCCTCAATCTTTACTTCCTTCGACACCTAAGACCGAGTATCCAAGGATTAGGGGCTTGCAATCACTCCTATATAAAACAAGGAAAACCCTGCCAGTAATAAACTGATCCTCCTCCTCAATAATATCAGAAAACTTTATGCAAGATCAATAATGGAAACACCAGAACTGGCTGGAACAAGAAAACATACTTACAGAAGACCAAGCCAGATTTAGGGAAGGACAATCCATCATTCACAAATGCTTAATGCTATAATTTTTCATTGAAAAATATTTCTGCAATATTACTTCCCTTTACACTTCCTTTGTAGACTTCAAAGCAGTTTTTGTTACCATACACGAGCCAAACTATGGAAAAAACTGGAGAACTCTTTGACTGACCAATATTTACTTCATTCAATACATATGAAGAGACATCACTCCAAGTAAGTTGCAATCCCACCTTCTCACTAGTGCCACTGGAACTGAGAAAGCTCTAAAGCAAGGCTGCATTCTGGCATCATCCCTATTCAGTTTTTATATACTGTAAACTCCATCGTTACCCATCTCCTCAACACAAACTTTCACTCCCCAAAACTAGCTGGAAGCCACATCGATCAAGTTTCCTATTTCAAATATCTGGGAATATTCCTATACTCTATCAACAATAGGAAACCCCAGGGGAACAACGTCATTGAAAATTCACAATGAAGATCACTGCCATCCTTAAATTCCTCAAGGTAAGAGGTGACCACTACATTCATGCAGCACTCAAATTATTTGAAGCCAGGCAATAACACAACTTCTCTGTGGCACCCAGCTGGATCCCTACTCCAATTTTGTACTATTAGAACTTGTTCAAATTCTAAGACTGGCCTTCAAAACCCAAAATATATATCTAATGCCATCCTGAGACTAGAGACAAACCTCATGAGATTACAGCCTAGAATGTGAGTGTCCATACTCAACTACTGGCTCAGACTATCCTGTTTTCCCTCTGACCTCACCCCACTAACTATGTGGGGCGATTTTCAGTGCACATGGGAAAAGACTGTGACAACTAAAACCTTTGGCTTCTCTCCAGGGCTTCTACTCAGCATGGGATACAATAAGGCTAAAGCGCTCATTAAACAGTGTGTAGAAGACACAGAGCCCCAGCTGGACCTAGCTAGGTCTTCAACCTTTATTGCAAGTGAACCCAATAAGCATTTTGCCTCCTCTATGGCATACTTAATTAATCTTGAAGTACCAAACCATTGGATGCACAATATCATGCCCTGCCCTCAGTTGTCTTTGAAGGCTGATACAAGAAGATCCCCCTACCCAGAAAGACAATGGACCTCTAACTCTGGACACATAGAAACAATAGAGCATGTACTTTTCCAGTGCCTGTACTACAGACATTCATACTAGCCTCATTTCACCACTATTGCATAGATTCCCAGGGTACACAGGCCAACTGTACACCTTCCTATTGCTCTCAGATACCAATCTTGCTACAACATACATCATGTAGAGTGCTCTGTATTAAGATGGGTTCAGTTTATTTTAGCTCTACAGAGAATCATTAAAACTGCCCAGAATATCATCAGGCTCCAGCTACCAGCCCTGGATGACATCTTCGAATCTCGCTGTTTGAGAAAGTTGCATAAGTTGCATTCCCATCCTGCTTACAATCTTTTTGGATTCTTGCCTTCTGGCAGAAGATACAGAACAATTAAAACTTGGACCACACGTTTTCTGAATAGTTTTTATCCCAGAGCTTTAATTGCACTCAGCAATGAACTAAAGGGCCACCATCAGTGAACTCTTGGACAGCATTACTTGGTCTGTTGTGTGGATGTTTGGGTGGTTTAGGGGTAGGGAATTTGTGGTGGGTGGGAGTGTGTTTGGGGATTGTTATGTGTGTTGGACCTGGACTTTGGGTGTTAAGTGAATTTTGTTGTATGGGTATACTGTGTATACACGTACAATGACAATAAAGTTGTTGTTGTTGTTGTTGTTAGTTTGCCATGCTCCCCTACACACATCTATTGCTCTGATGCCTCCTTTTAGACTATTTTTGAGTCGCCATGTGAGAGTAGGTGGCAATATAAATTTCCTAAAATAAAATAAATAAAATATTTTTTGGATTTTTTAAAAAAAATAAGTTTACATTTTTATATGTACTTTTATTCTCTCCTACCTTTTATGCTTTTTAATTTCCTGTACCTCACCCACTTCATGCTGAACTTCGATCATAATAAAGATTTGATTTGGTTTGATTTGATTATGTTAAAATTAGGAGGAAGGATGTTTAAAAAAGCCCTTCAATAAACAAGCCCATGCCCTGGCAACTCTGTTTTTAATCAAAACAAGTTGCCCCGTGACTTTTCAAAGAATGGTAGCTACAGTAAATGCGCAATCAGAAGGTGTGTTGAAGTGTGCAATCCCCACAGCACTCCTTGCTGCCTTGATTGCAGAGTCCTACCCTGGCACCATAACAAGTCAGTAACTAATACTCTTTAATGCAGGGGTGGGCAAATGTGGCTCTTTTACAACCTGTGGACTTCAACTCCCAGAATTCCTGAGACAGCCAAGCTGGCTGGCTTTAATGCTTTGTGGAAGGATAAATGAAGAGAAACAATTAGCAGAATTCTCTGGCTTCATTTCCTTTTCTCATTAAGGGTTGCCTGCCAGCAGGCAAACAACCATCCATCACTATATGCCTGGTGTGGGAGCAGAGATGAGTGGGTGGGTGCTTGGAATGGGGTATTTGGCCACCTGTCGTATGACTTCTATCAGTCGTGCTATTTCTGAACACTGCCTCTAGCACTAGCATTCTTCCAAAGGAATGCTAAGCCCTTATCCCAAAATAGCCCACCTGATGGCTCACAGGTACAGAGAAAGGGAACAGGGCAAAATGAAAGAAATCATCAATAACAAGGAAGTTCCATTGTCAGCTATTGACTGTGGACAGCCTGTCTGGAGCAGGCAAACGGAGCACTTCCTTCCATTATAAAGACACTAAAAAGTACAGCTGTGTAAGACCCCTTGTTGGCAGAAGCTACAACCCACGTCCGAGAAAACCTAGTTCTCTTTCCAAATTTAGAATCTGTTTTCTTTTTGTCCTGATTTTTGGAGCACACATCTGGTGCTTTTTCTTTTTCTTTTAAATGTACAGTAGTGGCAATGTTGTAAAAGCTCAGTCCTCCTACTGGACAGTGATTCATTTCTAGAAGGAACACATTTTGAAATCCCACTGCAACCTGAGATAGTCTTACTCAATTTCACATGACCCTTTTAAGTTCCAGAAAATTGGTGTTGTATATGCTTAATAGCTACGGCGATTTTATATGCCTTTTATTGGAAAAAAAACACCCTTCAGAAGGATGCGGAAGTATGCCTCAATGGCTAGATTAATTTTATATTTAAAAGTATGGTAAATGGGACACAGAATTTAATTCTAATTGGAAACCATTCTTGGATTATAATTATATATAGAAAGCATGGCACATCCAAAAGTTGGATTTTATATTTTAATTCTATGTACAATTTACAGTTTGCTATTTACAGTCTTGAATGATATTAACCAA
Source organism: Pantherophis guttatus (assembly GCF_059756535.1). Taxonomy (NCBI): domain Eukaryota; kingdom Metazoa; phylum Chordata; class Lepidosauria; order Squamata; family Colubridae; genus Pantherophis; species Pantherophis guttatus. Next base: position 69,287,520 of record NC_142068.1, on the reverse strand, counting down.
ACATTTGAACTCACGTTTAACAATATAAAATGGATATAAAAGTTCTTGTAACAACATAAGCTTCCAATACCAATTCTTTGTGATTTAGTGTGTTAATCTGTTCATATTTTGTTACCTGTATTTGATTCTTTTATCCTTCTATCCTTTATTTCTTATTTCTTTCAAAAATACAATACAATGGGAGAGAGAAAAAAACCCTCTAAATAGTGCTGAATATGTAATTTATTATTAAGGAGCCTATGTAACAGTGGTTACAATTTTTTTTACTACTGGTTCTGTGGGCGTGGCTTGGTGGGCGTGGTGTGGCTTGGTGGGCATGGCAGGGGAAGGATACTGCAAAATCTCCATTCCCACCTCACTCAGGGGAAGAATAGGGCAAAATCCCCATTCCCTCCCCAGTCCTGGGGGAAGGATATTGCAAAATCTCCATTCCCACCCCACTCTGGGGCCAGCCAGAGGTGGTATTTGCTGGTTCTCTGAACTACGCAAAATTTCTACTATTGATTCTCCAGAACCTGTCAGAACCTGCTGAATTTCACCCCTGCTATGTAATGCTGGCTAGGACTTTCTGATGTCCCTAGAGAAATTAGAGATTTGGTGTTTTCTAACTCAAGCCAATGGCCCTCTGGGGCAGATCACAGCAATTGGACAGAAGAGGCTGTGCCCACAGCATTCTATAGCGGGAACAGAAGCAGGATAGACCCTCATGATACCATGTCAGCAATCACATTGTCTCTGAAGGATGTGCTAGATCACATCCATCCCAAACATTGTAACAGGAGAAAAGGGAAAGCCCTGGAACAGTCGGAGATCATTTTGATGAAGGCCAGTGCATGAGCACATGATGTCACAAAACAAATGATTAATAGAGCATGTTTATGCCAGTTAGTGGGATTGCAGCATAATTCATAAGAACTCCAATCCCCTTCAGCTCCCTATAATTCAAGCACACAGACATTCTTTTCTCTATGAGGATTATCTGGATTGCACAAGCAGCAGTTTTAGTCACAGTACATTTCCCCTGCGTGAGATTGATTGTCCACAATTTATATTTACAGTGATATCAGCTGAAGCTTCAACTATTGTTATCTTTCAGTTAGAAAAAAAATGGCTCTCTGGGGTAGTTTAACAGCAGGGCAAACAGGCCACATAGCTGTAAACATTTTTTCAGTTCATTCTCATTGTTAAGACTAAAACAGTTTTTTTTTAAAAAAAAAAACAATTTGGCAAACAATAGCTTAATACAGTCTGTCCTAGCCTGGACCCCTTAAAACATAACTTTTCCCAAAATTCTCCATCAAATTTCAATTCGATGGATTATTATTCTTTTCTTGACTATCCAGTTCAAGCAAGAACAATGTGTGATTAATAATAAATCAATATTCTATCGTGAACTTTGACTTTAATTTATCAGTAGACCAGAATATTTTGGTGAGCTGATACTGACTGAATATTCACTGGCATAGGCAAAGGACTGCTGATGGGGGAAGAGCTGTAGACCGTTCATCACTAAAGTTATCATAGATCATATCCACAATATTTTTCCACCCTCAATCTGAAAACCAAAAAAAATGCATCGTATTAGAAAAAGGATGCCTAGATGCCACAAACTGCCCGCTAAAAATATTTATCTATCCCCCTCCCCCGCAGAAAAACAGCAATTGTAAAGAAGAGTTGTAAACCCACAAGAACAGTGTCCCCAAGCAAGCTACTTCTGAGAAAAAAAACCCTTAAGATCAACATCCCTCCTGCTTTAACTTTTCATCCAGGCAAAAGAAGGTACATTTATTTATTTATTTATTGTAAAAAACTGCCCAAGAAATGCTTTCCCATCCCAACAAGAGATCTTTAAAAGCCATCACAGGGCATTAGCATTAGGGTGCCAGACGCTGAGTCCACATAGTAAGTTCACAAACGCCTACCTTTTCGGGAAGTGCCCATTGTCCTTAAGCAGACCCTGCGGCAACCCCCGCATTACGTGTGTGGAACCTCCTCCCCCCAAATCTGATTTTCTTTCTCCGCAACGCCTTAGCAAGCATCCAAGGGGCGAAGGGAGGGGGAATTTTCAAAGCCTCCTTCCTTACTCTGGCTTTCAATGACAGGGAGCAGAAACTGTAAAGATCTCCCCGTTATTGTCCCGAAGCCCATCAGATCCCGCCCCTAATACAGCCCCTTATTTACTACAGTGAGGAGGGAGGGACTTCTCTACTCCAGGCTAGGCACCTGCAAGATGGTGGAAATCCTAAAGTTAAAGCGGGGCTGGTTATTATATATATATATATAGCGTTTCCTCAAAGCATTGCTCTTTCGGGAGTTCCCCCCTCCCGGCCAAACTCGGGCAAACAGACGCGTCCCCTCCCACGCCCCGCGGGGCTCGTTTCCACGAAACGAGGAGGAGAGGAGTCGCATCTCCCGCCGTTTCTGAAAGTACCCGTTTCCAGATAACGCGCCGCGCCAAGGAATTCCCCCATTCTGCTACTTCCACCTGCATCTACTACTCCCCAGGGGTGAAATCCAGCAGGTTCTGACAGGTTCTGGAGAACCGGTAGCGGAGATTTTGAGGAGTTCGGAGAACCGGTAGCGGAATAATAATAATAATAATAATAATAATAATAATAATAATAATAATAATAATAATAATAATAATAATAATAATAATAATTTTATATATGTTGAGTACTTTGGCGAACCGGCAAATACCACCTCTGGCTGGCCCCAGAGTGGGGTGGGAATGGAGATTTTGCAGTATCCTTCCCCTGCCATGCCCACCAAGCCACACCCACTAAGCCACGCCCACAGAACCGCTAGTAAAATAATTTGGATTTCACCACTGCTACTCCCCCTTTCTAAAATCTCAATTTCAACCCCAAACTCTCCTGCTGTAGAAAGAACAGGAATTCCTGGAAAAACCTCCTTTTCCTTCCCTTTCCCCCCTCCCCCCCCGCTTTCCATTCCAGCACTCCATCTGCAAACGTAACGGCGATCCTGGAAAAGTTGCATCTTGCAAGATCGGAGTTGGTTCTCGCGCGCCCTGCCCCCAGCAACAGCCCGCCGATCAAATGCAAAAGACGCGTGGACGCGTTTTAATTTTTTAAGAGTAGTAACTCCTCCACCCCACGCTTGTAGGGATCCAGGAAGGATAAATTTGGGGGCGGGGGTGGAATCTGACGAGAGGAAGAGAAAAAAAGAAAGAAAGCCCCCCACGCTTTTCTTGGGGCAGCCCGCCTGAAGCTTTTAAGAGGTCGGTCTCAGTGGGATCGATGGGTTCCCCCCCCCCGCCTCCACCAGCGATCAAAACGCCCCGCAATCTTTGCCAAGAAAGAAAGCTGCTCCCCGAGCGTTGCATCCCACCCTCGCGAGTGGAAGTGGGCCAGCGCAGGAAGATCCGTAGACTGACCTGTCGCCTGCGGAACGAGAGCCGGCCGCCTCCTCCCTTGGCTCGGCGGCGGCTGCAGAAGAGAAGCGGCGACTGGTGTACGGAGCCGCGCGGCCGGCCGCTGCCTCACTCCATTGGAATGTCTGAGGTAACTCAACTCGGGCGTCCTTGCGCGCTCAGCGACCGAGCGGGGCTTGCAGCGCTGCGCAGTTTTGGTGGGGCTTCCTTCGCCTTCTCTTTCCCTTCCCTTCCGAGCCTTGCCAGCAACTTTTACACAAGGTGCCTCTTTTACCCCCTGTTTTCTCTGGGGATTGGGGAAAAAAAAAAAAAGCAAGCAAGCTATCGCAGAAGAAAACAATGGCTCGATTCAGGGACCGGGTTGAAAAGTGGAGCACGCACAAGCGCGCCACTATTGTGCGCGCCCTTGCCAACCGGGAGAAGAAAGGCTTGTGTGAGCTACAAGAACTCAGGGGGCAGAGCGAGGGGATATTGTCAAGTTTCCGTCTGTTTCATGGAAAACTAGGGAGTTGGCGGAACGGAGCATCTTTGCATTTAAAAGACCGCCCCCCTCCCGTTAAATAAGAGGAGGGAGGGAGAGCGAGAGCGCGCAACATCTTGTATAGCGGTTTTGGAACTTGGATTTCAGAAATGTTAAGGCTGGCTGCAGGCAAAAAAAAGGCATTTTATTTTGATAAATATTGAATTCGGAATATTTTACAGAGAGATGCAAACAGTGCTTTGTCCTGATTATGCACTAAATATGCACCAAAGACAAATTCCTTGTGTGTCCAAGCACACTTGGCCAATAAAGAAGTCTGTCTGTGTCTGTCTGTCTGTCTGTCTGTCGTCTGTCTGTCTGTCTGTCTGTCTATCTATCTATCTATCTATCTATCTATCCATCCATCCATCCATCCATCCATCCATCCATCCATCCATCCATCTATCTATCTATCTATCTATCTATCTATCTATAATAGCCTCCTTCGCTGCCCATGGACTGTACATTTAATTTATGATACTCCCCTCCAACATTAAAAAAAAACAAAACCATGAAGGAGATCTGAATTTGTAAAGTTCTACTTCATTGTTACAGGTAAACAGTATTTCTACAATGTAGATGATTAACAAATATTAACAGTTTAATTGAGAAGTGAAACTGCGTCAGTCTACAGTTGAGCAAATGATAATTATTGTCTGTTTTATGAAAGCAATTTCATTTTTGTACCTTAGGATTGGAGGAACATTGTCCATGGGGTAGCGATGGGTCGGACACAACTTCATGACTAACAACAACAACAACAGCCACTTTAGGATTAGATGAACAGGCAGGTTACTAATCAATGAGATATAAGAACCTTTACAAATAAAATGTAAATTTTAAAAAATGAGCAGAACTGGGCCTTTCACAGTGAAGCGCTTTCAAATATTAATTAAAGAATGTGAGACCGCATTGAATTCTCCCACTTGAATTAATTTCAGTAGGAGCTACTAGCTAGCAAGATATTTAAATATGTTAGGCTGAAGCAAGTTGTTCATACTGACTAATTAAAATATTATAATGCCCCTTCCTAGTTATTTTCATTACTCAATTAATGGTCTTACATCATCTAACTTGATGCTGATTTAATGTTTTACTGCACAACCCCACACATTTTTGGAATAAAACTGGTGTGGTAAGTATAAAAGATTGTAGTCTTTATTTCTGACTAAAGGCTTAGGGCCAGGATATTTACGAGACCGCCTTCTGCCACCAATAGCCTCCCACCGGCCAGTACGCTCGCACAGAGTGGGCCTCCTCAGGGTGCCGTCCGCCAGACAATGTCGGCTGGCGACCCCCAGGGAGAGGGCCTTCTCTGTGGCGGCGCCCACCCTCTGGAACAACCTCCCCCCAGAGATACGTACAATAACAGACCTCCGGATTTTTCGTCGGGCCCTGAAAACCTATTTATTTCAACTAGCTGGGTTGGCTTGAGTTAAATTTTAAATTGATTTTAAATTGGGTTGTTTTAATTTACGGCCAAAATATTTAATTATCTTAAACTGTTTTTAAATTTTGTTTTTTACTCTGGCTGTTCACCGCCCTGAGTCCTATTGGAGAAGGGCGGTATAGAAATGGAAACAAACAAATAAATAAATTTCTAATTGTATGCTTTGATTGGTTCATCATTCTGATTTCCTAAAAGTTTGCATACCACTGTGCTATTTCTAGTGGACTCCTGCTTTCCATTTCTGCACAAGGATCAGTTTGACAGCTGTCACCAATGGGGTAGCCAGGATGTGACAGAATGTTTGCTGGCCTCCTTTAAGCTCTTTAGCTACATCCATTTTGGATCTTGTGATACCAAACTCCTAGTGACCTATCTAATTTCACATTGTGGTTTGGCATTCTTTAGCAGCAACTTCCAATTACTCTAATTAGCTTGGTATCTTGTGGAGTTTTAGGAAAACCTGTGATAATAACTCATTTCATTTCCAGAAATGAAAATTGGGAAACTTGCTGTATGCTGAAGGCTTCTTGTAACAGTGTTTTTCACTCTCAGCAATGTTAAGATGTGTAGACTTCAACTCCCAGAATTCCCTAGCCATCATTTTGGGAATTGAAGTTCACACATCTCAAAGTTGATGAGGTTGAGAAACAGAGATAACTCTAGCAAATTGATGGTATGTATGAACCAATGTAACAAACTGTTTCTGATTGCTTTTCTTAATAGAACATCAAGAAACTGCTGTTCCCTTTTCTAGAATCATAAAGGGATACATTGACTAGATGGCATGAACTGTCAATGTTTTTAAAGCAAAAAGAAGGTGGAAGGAAAGAAAGAAAAAAAATGAGAAAAAGGATGACGTTGCTTTAAGAATCACTAACGTTAATCAATTAATTAAATAGAGCCAGTTTGGTCTAGGCGCAGGGGTGGGCAAATGTGGCTCTTTTACAACCTGTGGACTTCAACTCCCAGAATTCCTGAGACAGCCAAGCTGTCTCAGGAATTCTGGGAGTTGAAGTCCACAGGTTGTAAAAGAGCCACATTTGCCCACCCCTGGTCTAGGGCAATGATGGCTAACCTTTTCCAGACAGAGTGCCCAAAGTGTGCTAGGGTGTCTGCAAATGCGCACATGTGTGCCTGCGAATGTGCACACCCAAACCCCCAAAATGCAATGCGCGCACGGTCCCCACACATCCGCCTTGCCCCCCATGCATGCATGCATATCCCCAGCATTTGCCCCACCCCCGGCAGAGACCCGTCAACCAGCTGGCTGGTGGGAGGTGCATGCACATGCACAGCAAAGTTGAACTGGGGCGATAGCTCGTGTGCCCACAGAGAGGGCGCTGCATGACACCTGTGGCATAGGTTCGCCATCACGGGTCTAGGGTTTAAAGTCCCAGGCTAGAAATTGGGACACCTTGGTTGACTCGATCTTCCATCCTTCCAAGGTGGGCAAAATGAGGATCCAGATTGTTGGGGGCAATATGCTGACTCTGTAAATCACTTAGAGAGGGCTGTAAAGCACTGTGAAGTGGTATATAAGTCTAAATGCTATTGCTATTACTACGTTGGGCCAATCACTTTCACGCAGCCCAATTCATTTCCCAGCATTGTTGTTGTTTTTGTCATCAAAAATAGGAGTAAGGTATATTGGATATGTTCCCCACCTCGAGTTATTTGTAACAATAATACAGGCAGGATACAAATAAATTAGTCAAACATTTAAATTCAACCACTATGTTTTTAGGCTCATTCATTGGGTGTTTTGATCACTCGGTATCTGAAGCATGTCATTTCCTAAATAGTTCTCATAGCCTGTGCTACCTTGTTGTGTATGCTAGCCCAAACACGAACAGTTGTGTGCCATGTGTAGTATCTGTTGCCAGGGACAATGTAATAAATATGATATTGTGCATCAAAAAATATGGCATATCTCTTGTTAGTGATTTACATTTACAACTGTTGGAGTTGGGTGGCCTTGTGAGTCCAATAAATAAATGCTTCATTCTTAAAATAATACTACAGTCAAAATTAATTACATATCTGTATTCCATTATATGCCAAAGGGGCACAGAATGCTGTTACCATCTCACAAAAGTGGTACCTATTTATCTACTTGCATTTACATGTTTTTGAACAGCTGGGTTGGCAGGAGCTGGGACAAGAACAGTGCTTGAGTCTGGAATTGCCAATCTTCTGGTCAACAAGCCCAGCTGCTTAACCATTAGGCCACCATATCCCCTATTCGATATTATATTATATATGTATTTATAGACTAAATATGTAAATTAAAAGTTTCTAATTGGTCTAATAAAAGGCATGTTCACATTTGTTTTATACAAATATGTATTAAAATCAACAAACGGGACTAATATTTAGTTGAAAATTCTAAAGAATTTAAGCAGTTATTTTCATTTTTTGCAGATTTTTTTTTCAGAATTTCAAACATTGTTTAAAATTAAAGACTTGATGAACATTAAGCATTTACCCACTCCTTGAAATTTCAGCATGGTGATATGTCTGTGGCAACATGAATACGTTTTTTGATCATGTGAATTCAGACACATTTTATAGCAACTTGATAACAACATGATAACGCGTGGAAATGGAAGAGATACATGTGCATGCATAGCCGAACAGTTATTAAATTAGTCACTTCCCCATTGACTTTGCTTGTCAGAAGGTTGCAAAAGGGAATCACATAACCCTGGGAGACTGCAACAGTCATAAGTATGAACCAATTGCCAAGCATCTGAATTTTGATCAAATGATCATGGGGATGCTGCAAAGGTTGTAACTGTGAAAAACTATCATAAGTCACTTTTTTCAGTGCTGTTCTAACTTTGAATGGTCACTAAATGAATGGTTGTAAGTTGAGGATTACCTGTAGCAGGTTGCTGTCTCTAAATTGGACTAAGGTCACATTTCTACGTTCCAAGCAGAACACTATCCTACTGTTTAGCTGAGCTTTACCAAGCAAAGAATTATTTACTTTTAAAAATTGCACCACTGCAATTTTTTTAAAGAAATAGTATCACCTATTTTATCTGGTGGTAAACACTGCTACAAATTCATCATGACAACACCCATTGCTATAAAATGAATCATTTGAAGGCCGTGCAACTGGCAGCCTCAAGCCATACTGTATAGCAGTTTCCGAAAGTTTTAATTGCATTCCTTGGATCCCTTCTAAAAATTGCAACCAATTGAAATTTCATAAGAAACCTATTCAATGGATTTATTTTTAACCAGGTTCATTGTAAATATGATATAATTTTGGTTCCAGTTCTCTTTTTTGAGTACTTCCCTATACTATGTCATTAAAAGCCAAAAATACATTTAAAAGGAATCAATAAATGGCAGCACAAAGCTAGAATTGTAGGTATATTCTTTATTTCTAACAATTACTACCAACCTGCCTTCCACTGAGGACCTGTATACTGCACGAGTCAAAAAGAGGGCTGCGAAAATATTTACAGACTCCTCGCATCCTGGACATAAACTGTTTCAACTCCTACCCTCAAAATGATGCTATAGAGCACTGCACACCAGAACAACTAGACACAAGAACAGTTTTTTTCCGAATGCCATCACTCTGCTAAACAAATAATTCCCTCAACACTGTCAAACTAGTTACTGAGTCTGCATTACTATTAATCTTCTCATCGTTCCTATCATCCATCTCCTCCCACTTATGACTGTATGACTGTAACCTTGTTGCTGGTATACTTAAGATTTATATTGACTGTTTCCCTGTGAGTATCATTAAGTGTTGTACCTTATGATTCTTGACGAATGTATCTTTTCTTTATGTACACCAAGAGCATATGCACCAAGACAAATTCCTTGTGTGTCCAATCACATTTGGCCAATAAAGAATTCTATTCTATTCTATTGCCATTTAATGATAATTGGGGTATTAAAGATTTAGGTATGGAACTGAATAGGGGGAACTGAACTTTGATAATGTATCTTACCTGAAGCTGAAAAAAAATTCTATTAAATAATAAAACTGCTATAACATGTAAATATCCTTGAATTCAACATAAGCTTACCAGATATCTCACTGACATTCCCAGTAAGAAAAACTAGATAAACTCATACTCCTGGCTGATGTATGGTTTTTGACAAAACTACAGTATAGAGCTCTGGAACGTATTCTGCAGAATATATATATTACTCAGGCAAGAAAATGTACATATAACTATTAAAATGATGTTCTGAAGAGGGAAATGTAAGTTGGAAAAGTTCAGTAGATTTCTCCCCCAAATGAATGCAAGAACATCTGATTATATCATTGCATAGATGAGTAAGAATTGAATGCATCGCATTAAAACAACTGAAATGATGTGGTTTCCAAGTTTGTAACTACAGGGTTATTACGAATTAGCAATAAAAATTCAGGCTGCCAAGGAAATATATAACTGCCAATGCAATTTCCCAGATAAAGCCAAAGAAAACCCGCTTTCACCAGCTTTTATTATTACACATTAAATCTGCATGTGTTCTGGTAAGTGTGTACTTGATACTGTAGTAGAGCTCCTACTAGAGCAACATTAAGAGGGCAAGATTAAAAACTGGGGAGTGAAAGCTGAGTGTGAATACTAAACTTGATGGTATGAATACATTTATTTATTTTATTTTATTTATTTATTTATTCGCATTTCTATACCGCCCTTCTCCTTTCGGACTCAGGGCGGTGAACAGCCAGATAAAAAACATCTATACAAACATCACAATTAAAATAAAATTAAGATAATTTATAAATTTGGCTCATAATTTAAAACTTGTCAATTAAAATAAATATTAAAATTTTAAAAATTTTAAAACTAACCCTAAAATCAGGACAGACCAGCTAGTTGAAAAAAATGAGTTTTTAGGGCCCGACGAAAAATCCGGAGGTCGGAGATCACTCGTATCTCTGGGGGTAGATTGTTCCATAGGGTAGGTGCCACCACAGAGAAGGCTCTCCTCCTGGGGGTCGTCAGCCGGCATTGTCTGGCCGACGGCACCCTGAGGAGACCCTCTCTGTGGGAGCGAACCGGCCGGTGGGAGGCTATTGGTGGCAGAAGGCGGTCCCGTAAGTACCCTGGCCCTAAGCCATGGAGCGCTTTAAAGGTAATCACCAACACCTTGAAGCGCACCCGGAAGTCCACCGGAAGCCAATGCAGCTCGCGCAGGAGAGGAGTCACATGGGAGCGCCCCGTCGCTCCCATAATCCCCCGCGCAGCCGCATTCTGCACCAGTTGGAGCCTCCGGGTGCACCCCAAGGGGAGCCCCATGTAGAGAGCGTTACAATAGTCCAGACGAGAAGTGACGAGTGCTTGAGTGACCGTGCGTAGGGAGTCCCGGTCCAGAAAGGGACGCAACTGGCGTATCAGGCGAACCTGACAAAAAGCCCTCCTGGCCACGGCTGTCATATGCCCTTCTAAGGACAGCCGCGCATCCAGGAGGACACCCAAGTTGCGGGCCCTCTCTGTGGGGGCCAATGATTCGCCCCCAATAACCAGCGATGGCGTCAGCTGGCTATACCGGGACGCCGGCAGCCACAGCCACTCGGTCTTGGAAGGGTTGAGTCGAAGCCTGTTTCTCCCCATCCAGACCCGCACGGCCTCCAGGCACCGGGACATCACTTCCAAGGCATCGTTGGGATGGTCTGGGGTGGAAATGTACAGCTGAGTGTCATCAGCGTACTGATGGAACTCCACCCCAAAACCACGGATGATCTCACCCAGCGGCTTCACATAAATGTTGAACAGGAGGGGCGAGAGGACCGACCCTTGCGGCACCCCACAAACAAGGCGCCTTGGGGTCGACCGCTGCCCCCCTGTCAACACAGATTGCGACCGGTCGGAGAGATAGGAGGAGAACCACCGCAAAACAGTGCCCCCCACTCCCAGTCCCTCCAGCCGGCGCAACATGATACCATGGTCGATGGTATCAAAAGCCGCTGAGAGGTCTAATAGGACCAGGATAGAGGAATAACCCCTATCCCGGGCCCTCCAGAGATCATCCACCAACGCGACCAATGCCGTTTCCGTGCTGTACCCAGGTCTGAAGCCGGACTGGAGCGGATCCAGATAGACAGCTTCATCCAGGTACTGGGGAAGCTGTCACGCCACCACACTCTCAACAACCTTCGCAATAAAGCGAAGGTTGGAGACTGGACGATAGTTAGCCAAAATAGCCGGATCCAGGGATGGCTTCTTGAGGAGAGGCCTCACCACCGCCTCTTTCAAAGCGGCCGGCAGGACACCCTCGCTCAAAGAAGCGTTAATAATCCCCTGGAGCCAGCCTCGTGTAACCTCCCGGGAAGCCAGCACCAACCAGGAGGGACACGGGTCCAATAAACATGTGGTTGCGTTCAGCCGTCCCAAGATCCTGTCCATGTCCTCGGGAGCCACAGGATCGAACTCCTCCCAGATAACATTCTCAAGGCCTGCCTCAGTCATCTCGTCTGAACTAACCCAGTCGGCGGCCAAGTCTTCCCGAATCTGAGTTATTTTATCATCCAGATACTGTACAAAATCCTCAGCTCGGCCCTGCAAGGGGTCCTCCCGCGCTCCCAGATGGAGGAGGGAGCGGGTCACCCTAAACAGGGTGGCTGGGCGGTTATCTGATGACGCGATAAGAGCGGCAAAATAGCTAGATTTCGCCGCTTTTATCGCCACTAGGTAGGTCTTAATATGAGATCTTACCAGTGTCAAGTCAGACTCGGAACGACTGGCCCTCCAACTGCTCTCTAGGCGTCTTTTCCGGCGCTTCATCTCCCTCAGCTCCTCGGAAAACCAAGGAGCTAGGTGAGTTCGGTGCCGGGTCAGAGGCCGCAAAGGCACGACCCGGTCCAAAGCCCCGGCAGCCGCCCTATCCCAGGCGGCCACCAGGTCATCAGCTGAGTCATGAGCTAGAGTCTCAGGAAATGGCCCAAGCTCCATCTGGAACCTATCAGGGTCCATCAGGCGCCTGGGGCGGAACCACCTGGTCGGTTCCGCCTCCCTGCGACGGGGTACGGCGGTCAGAAAGTCAAGTCGAAGGAGCGAGTGGTCAGACCATGACAAGGGTTCGATATCTACATCCCCTATATCGAGGCCACTCAACCACTGACCAGAGATAAAAACTAGGTCCAGAGTGTGTCCCCCCATATGAGTAGGGCCGTGAATTACTTGGGTCAGGTCCATGGCCGTCATGGAAGCCATGAACTCCCGAGCTACCTCAGATGTTTCACCGATGGATGGCAGGTTGAAATCCCCCATGACCACAAGTCTGGGGGTATCAGCCGCCACCTCGGCTATAACATTGAGGAGCTCGGGCAGGGTCGTTGCCACGTGGCAGGGAGCCAGGTACGTGATCAACAGACCCATCTGCACCCCGCGACCCCACTTCACAAAAAGGGACTCACATCCGGCTATCTGAGGTACAGTGGTCTCCCTCGGATCAAGACCTTCTTTTAGAATGACCGCCACCCCCCCGCCCCTGCCCTGAGCTCTCGGCTGATGAAATGCCCGGAAGCCTGATGGGCACATCTCCACGAGGGGAACTCCCCCCTCATGGCCCAACCAGGTCTCCGTGATACCTGCCAGGTCCGCTCCCCCCTCCTGAATAAGATCACAAATGAGGGGGGCTTTATTTACCACATTGAGTACATGAGCTTAAACAGATTGTCAAGAACAAGTTGTTAGGAAATAATACTTATTTTAATAATACAGTAAAGTATAACATTCAGAGATCTTTCCACTAAGAATCATTTGAACATTTATTATTTATAATCCAAGACCAGATTATGAAATAAGTATAATTTAAAACAAAATAAAATAAAATCTCATTCATTGAGTAAATCATCAAGTTCAATGGATGGATCTCTGAACATAGGGAAGTTTTACGGCTTGGAGTACAGGATTTAGATTTTGTATAAATGATTTCATGGCACTTATTTTTTTTAAAAAAAAAAACTTAAACCCCATTGGTCTGAATGATTGGTCTACCTACCTACCTACCTATCTATCCATCCTCCCTCCCTCCATCTTTCCCATTCTCTCTTAAAACATTTATATGGCCACCCATCTGGAATCAAACTTTGAATGCCTCAAAACCAGGGGTGAAATCCAGTAGGTTCTGACAGGTTCTGGAGAACTGGTAGCGGAAATTTGGGTAGTTCGGAGAACCAGCAAATATCACCTCTGGCTGGCCCCAGAGTGGGGTGGGAATGGAGATTTTGCAATATCCTTCCCCCAGGAGTGGGGAGGAAATGGGGATTTTGCCATATCCTTCCCCTGGAGTGGGATGGGAATGGAGATTTTGCAGTATCCTTCCCCTGCCACGGCCACCAAGCCACACCTCGGCCACCAAGCCACACCCACAGAACCAGTAGTAAAACAATTTGGATTTCACCACTGCTCAAAACCCAGTATCTATCTACAGTACAATAAAATAAATACATTAAAACACAAAAGATCTGGCACCAGAGTCAGGCTTTTCTATGAAGCCCACAAGTTCACCCTATCTAAATTTCTCTATTAAGGGTTGAATTAGTGTGGAGTGCAATTCCTTGTAAAATCTTTTTCTGAGCAAGATATGTTCTAAGGTACAGGGGCAACTTCTGTACAAAAATGGTACCTGATTATACCTCCTACCTCTGAGTGCAGAGGAAACAAGAGTCGTGTTTGTGTGTGTGTCTGTGTGTCTTCTTGCACTAGGTAAATATATTAAGGCAATTGGTAGATTTCACAGCAGTGGTGGGTTTCAAAATATTTTACTGCCAGTTCTGTGGGTACTGCTTGGTGGGTGTGGCATGGCTTGATGGGTGTGGCTTGGTGGGTGTTGCAGAGGAAGAATACTGTAAAATCTCCATTCCCACCCTACTCCAGGGGAAGGTTACTGCAAAATCCCCATTTCCTCCTGATCAGCTGAGACTTGGGAGGCAGAGAATATATGGGGGTGGGGCCAGTCAGAACTTTTACTACCAGTTCTCTGAACTACTCAAAATTTCCGCTACCGGTTCTCCCGAACTGGTCAGAACCTGCTGAAACCCACCTCTGTTTCACAGATATTACTGGGTATTTCTGGTGGCATTCTCATTACTATGAGGATGCCACCAGAAACCTGGAGTCTGACAATATAACAACATGCTGATTATGGAAATCTATTACAGGATTTCACCCTAATATGTAGCTCATTCCATCTTGCATTTCAAAATCTATATAAAAAGTAGAAGTATCATTCAAATGTGTGTGTACGTGTGCTCACACGCATGTTCAGATTTCCCACCCCACCCCCCAGTAAGTGCCATATTTAATTTACATTCAGAGGCATTATTGCCTTTCTCAAATTCAGGCCAACTGAGTAGTTGATTTGAAGTAAGAATACGTGCTGCTTTCTATAAAGTTTACCAAGAATCACTATTCAAGAAAAGGAAAAACAATGTAGCTCTGCTGAATTTGGCTAATGTAACGCTATTACTACTGCTGCTACTACTAATAATATAACAATAATGCATCACATATGTTATATACAGTATCTGTTAGGAATTACATTTTTTCAAACTTTTTTTTTATCCCTTTAGTCCAGCTTTACCCCAATCAGCCAACCAGAACTTAAATGTTGAATAATCCCCTATTGCTTGCTCTGTTTTCAGTTTGTTTTGAAACTGTGGGTTAAGGATGTATTATCCCTTTAAGGAGGGAGTGCCTGTTACCTCTTCTTAACAAGCCTCATTTATGCTATGTATATCGAGTGTAT
This sequence comes from Pantherophis guttatus, assembly GCF_059756535.1. Taxonomy (NCBI): domain Eukaryota; kingdom Metazoa; phylum Chordata; class Lepidosauria; order Squamata; family Colubridae; genus Pantherophis; species Pantherophis guttatus. Next base: position 69,272,424 of record NC_142068.1, on the reverse strand, counting down.
CCTTTTCTGTGAATACCTGCTGTTGTTTTACAGGTATCAGTACTGTGCATGGTTGGCTGTCTTCCTGTGAACAAAATAACTTGCTTGCTCCATAAAATGACTTGATTGTGGACTTTAAACCCCTGGTAGAGCCATGGGGCAATGCTAGGTTAGCAAATGCTACCATAACAATTTTTATGAAAGAACTGCTGCTTTAAATAGTTGTTGCAGGTGTGACCATGTTTTCCAGCTTTGTCACAATCAGCTTCAGCCCCATTCATGCAATGTTTGAATCAGGCCTTTTTCTTTTGATCTGTTGGAAGAAAAATTCAGGTCCAGTTCCAAGCCGGGAATAAAACAGATGTTGATTGGAAAGAAAGATTCTTTTTATTGGTGAACAGAACTAACATACAGCACGCAGTTCTGGGACAGCTGACAAAATGGAGTTGAGAGTGGGGTGGGCTTTATACCTTCTTTGGGCTTTGTATTTGAGATTCCTGTTCTTATGCAAGAACATGTCCTTTAATATTCTAATGGGTGTTGTCAGATTGTGATGAGGACATGGCTGGCTCTATAGGCAAAAGGGGAAATGCAAATCCTAGATCAGTGATAGCTAACCTTTTTGCCGTCGCGTGCCAAAAGTGGGGGGAGTGTGGGGGGATCACGCGCGCGCGTGCCCACACCCATAATTCAATGCGTTCCGCCCCCATGTGCATGCCCACGTGACCCTACAGAGCTCCCCCCACTTTTGGCATGCAATGACACGGTGGGCCCATTAGGCCCATTTTTCATTCTCCCTAGGCTCCAGAGGCTTTCTTGGAGCCTAGGGAGGGCAAAAATGGCCTTCCCCCCCCACACACACACAACCCGGAGGCCCTCTGGAGGCCGGAAATAGTCTGTTTGCTGATTTCCGGTTGGACCTAGAAAGCCTGGGGAGCCTGGGGAGAGCAAAAAACAGGCTTTCCCTCCCCCGGAGGCCCTCCAGAGGCTGGAAACAGCCTGTTGCCTGATTTCCAGTGGGCCCAGAAGGACTAAAAATCAGCTGGGTGGCATGCGCATGCGCGCCGGAGCTGAGCTAGGGCAACGTGCCCACAGATATGGCTCCGCGTGCCACCTGTGGCACGCATGCCATAGATTCGCCATCACGGTCATAGATGTTTGTCTGGGCTAATCTTGTCAACCTTGGCTTGCCTAATTGTATTGCTTTTCTGGTATATCCCTCTGACCCAGTCTTTCTGAATGAATTACCAAATCTGCATTTCTAAAAGCTGTCATTCTCATTTTCTGCTTGGGGCAGGAAGACTGGGGATGGTTTCTGCCTCCCTTAAGATTTTTTTCCCATTTCTCCTTCAGGTGAAATATTCTGTCTTGCCTTTTTAATATTCCCCAATACATTTCATTCTCTAGGAGGGTGTGGGTACTGACTTTCTACAGATCCTAATGTATTCCATTTTGCATTTACTGTATAGTCTTGTAGCCTATTATTATTATTTATAATAATAATTATTATTATAACAACAACAATTATTATTATTATTATAACAACTGTTGTAACAACTATTATTATAACAACAACAATAATAATAATGGTAATAATAATAATAATAACAACCACCACCACCATTTGGGATAATAGATTCACTTATTGACTGTGATTTGTTTAACAACTACTGTAAAAGTGGTTGAAAAATCAGATCCAGGGTGCCTTGATATAACCAAAATTCTGGTCTCCAGTGTTGTACATTGAAGACTACCTGCATATAAGACATTCACATATTACCTGTGGATGTAACAGTATTTCCATCCTTGGTTTTTCATTAAGAAAACTTTACCATCAGGAATATCTGGCAACAAACAATGGTTCAATTTAATCCAAAGTCCAAAACGGTTTAAAAGATTTACTATAGTACCAAAACACAGAGAAATGATTAGCATTTTCCATCAGTTTATAGCAACCAGATTAGGAGAAGCTCAAAAACAAAAATGACTCATCAGGAATTAAGGAGTGCAGCCTAGGTCAGGACGCCTCTGCCTCTTCCAAGGGAAGACCAGAGTGTGTTGTAATGGATAAAAAGTGACATTCCCAAAAGAGGTTTTATTTCAGAAGGCCAGGGGATTTATGAAGACAATTCATAAATGTCTTCATAAATCTTGTCTTCATCAGGTTCATAAATCTTGTCTTCATCAGGAATAGGCCAAATTTTCTAGAGCATTTTATACATGTTTAATTGCAGTATAATTGAAATTTGTTTCTTTTTAATTCCCCAAATGTATTTGTTTGCAACATGAAGAGATTCATCACCATATACTTAAGAGAGGAGTGCTAAGCGCTGAGGTGTCAGGCAAACATTATTAATTTAACTATAAAACATATGCAAACATTTAAAAACACGTCAACACATTAATAAGCAGCTCCAGAATGATGTAACAGTGACAGTAAATAAAAGTCATTATGTCATTATGTCACATGAGCACTTAAAATCAAAATGACCAGGCCTCAGAGAAGCCTGGCACCAAGAAGTAACGATTCTTTAGGGAGTTCTCACAACCACAAATGCCTCTCAAAATGATAGGAGCAAAGAATCTCTTCAGAGTTGTGTGGAATAAGTTACAGGTAGTCCTCAATTTACAACAGTTCATTTAGTGACAGTTCAAAGTTACAATGGCACTGAAAAAAAGTGACTTATCATTTTTCACAGTTACAACCTTTGCAGCATCCCCATGATCATGTGATCAAAATTCAGATGCTTGGCAACTGGTTCATCCTTATGACTGTTGCAGTCTCCCAGGGTCATGTGATCCCCTTTTGCAACCTTCTGACAAGCAAAGTCAATGGGGAAGCCAGATTCACTTAACAACCGCGTGACTAATTTAATAACTGCAGTGATTCAGTTAACAAATATGACAAGAAAAGTTGTAAAATGGGGCAAAACTCAACAAATTTCTCACTTAACAACATAGGTTTTGGGCTCAATTGTGGTCATAGGTTGAGGACTACCTGTTGTAACCAAATCTGTTACAGTCTCAGAAACTATGAAAATATATGAGAAAAAGAATCTTAATCTTCTGATGCAGTGCAATAATGTGTTCAATGTGTTGAAAGAAACAAAATTCACATATTCCATTTTTACAATATGAAACCCGTTCTAAGTGATCAGGACAAGTGTAAGAATCATAAAATATAACTGGGCGCAGCTGAAAGGGATTTTATTTTTGTAGGGAAGGTTTTGAAGCTACATGAACTGCGATCTCTTTCCCACAGTTGTTAATCAAAAATCTACAAACACACCTACACCCACACAGTAGTTTCTGTGCTTTATTTAATTTACTACAAAGGTAGGATAGATAACCCAGCACTCTGTCAGACAGCACTTTCAGAACAAAGATGGAAAATGGAAAACGAAGACCTATCAAGGAGATGTAGAGAGCTGAAGCTTCTGTTTGGAATAAAGTAGAAAGAATATATATATAAAATCAAACCAGAGATATCAGGAACCAGAATCAGAGAAGCCTTGTAAATGATATAGATTCTGGGTGCAAGACTGTTTGACGGGGATCCAGTTAATGAGAATCTGCAACCAATTTAGCCACTAAATGCAAACTACTTACCAGACTGTTTACCACCCCTTCTCGCTTTTGAGACAAAGATGAAGCTCTAGAAAAGACCAGGGCTCACTCTTCTTTTTAACTCTACCCTTGGTGGATGCATTATATCGTTGGGTGCTTATTGGTTAAGTGGGGGAAAGATGAAGAATGGTACAGTAAGGATGACTTAAACCTATATCAGTCATAGGTTGGGGATGAATAACAGAATAATAAGGGACCTTGGAGGTCTTCTAATTCAACCCCTTGCTCAACCATTTCAGACAAGTGGCTGTCCAATCTCTTTCAAAGTAAAGAATAGAATAGAGCTGGACAGGATCCAGCCCCCTGATCAAGCAGGAGAACCTATACTATTTCAGATAAGTAGCTGTCTAGTCTCTTCTTAAAAACCTCCAGTGATGGAGCGCCCATAATTTCTGAATGCAAGCTATTCCGTTTGTTGATTGTCTTCACTGTTAGGAAGTTTCTCCTTAACTCCAGGTTGCTTCTCCCTTTGGTTAGTTTCCAACCATTATTTCTTGTCCTGCCCTCTGGTGCTTTGTTAAGTAGCACCAGCTGCCTGCAAATTCAAGTCTCACCAGGCTCAAGGTTGACTCAGCCTTCCATCCTTTCGAGGTAAGTAAAATGAGGACCCGGATTTTGTGGGCAATAAGCTGACTTTGTATAAAAAGAACACCGCTTGGGGGCGGCCGAAAGCCCTACTAAGCAGGTATATACAAAAGTATGAAGGCTATTGCTTAACACATTGTAAGCCCCCCTGAGTCTCTGGAGAAGGGCGGCATATAAATCGAACAAATAAATAAATAAATAAATTGACACACACCTCTCTTCTTTGTGGCAGCCCCCTCAAATACTGGAATACTGCTATCATGTTGCCCCTAATTCTTCTTTTCTTTAGACTAGCCAAACTAAAATCCTGCAGCCGTTCTTCATATGTTTTAATCTCCAGGCCTTTGATCATCTTAGTTTCTCTTCTCTGAACTTTTTCCAAGGTCTCAACATCTTTTTTGCAACATCTGGTTGCAGTATTCCAGGTGTGGTCTTATTAGGGTTTTATAAAGCGGTATTAATACTTCGCATGATCTTGATTCTATGCCTCTCTGTTTATAGAACCCAGGATTGTATTAGCTTTTTCAGCTGCTGCTGCACACTGCTAGCTCATATTCGAGTGATCATCCACTAGGACTCCAATGTGCCTCTCACAGTTACTGTTTTTGAGCCAGGTCTCGCCTGATCTGTACTTTTATCTTTAATTTTTCCTGCCTAAATGTAAAATTTTACCTTTCTCCATTTTGTTGGATAAGGCCCATTGTTCAAGTTTGTCAAGATCTTTTTGGATCCTGAGCTTGTCTTCTGGAGTGTTGGCTATTCCTGCAAGTTTAGTGTCATCTGCAAATCTGATGAGTTCCCCTTCTATTTCCTCCTCTAAGTCATTTACGAAGATATTGAAGAGTACTGGGCCTAAGATGGAGCCTTGTGGTACCCCACTACTTACTTCTTTCCATGTGGATCAGTGATGGGTTTCAAAATTTTTTACTACCGGTTCTGTGGGTGTGGCATGGCTTGGTGGGTGTGGCATGGCTTGGTGGGTGTGGCAGGGGAAGGATACTTAAAATCTCCATTCCCACCCCATTCCAGGGGAAAGCTACTGCAAAATCCCCATTTCCTCCTAATCAGCTGGGACGTGGGAGGCAGAGAATATTTGGGGGAGGGGCAAGTCAGAAGTGGTACTTACTGGTTCTCCGAACTACTCAAAATTTCTGCTACCGGTTCTCCAGAACTGGTCAGAACCTTCCACCTCTGATGTGGATGTAGTAACCCCCCTCTTAAAAGCCTCCAGTGATGGAGCACCTACAGCCTCTGAAGCAGGGGTGAAATGTAAAATGTGTTACTACTGGTTCTGTGGATGTGGCTTGGTCGGGGGGGGGGGTAATGTGACTGGGTGGGCGTGGCCAACTTTTTTTTTTTTTTTTACTTTTCAAAGCATTTTTTCTAATGCTTTGAAAAGCCTCTCTGCCGATTAGGCAACTCAGCTGGGATCGTCAGAGAGGCATTTTAAAAAATGCTTTGAAAAGCCACTGAGGATCCCAGCTGAGCCGTGCGATCATCAGAGGCTTTATTAAAAACTTTTAAAAGCATTTTTTCGTCGGAAGAGGTTGTAGAAAAAATGCTTTTAAAAGTAAAAAAAAAAAAGCCTCTGATGATCGTGCAACTCAGCTGAGCATGGGGGGGGCGCAGGGATTTTTGCTACCGGTTCTCCGAACCACCCACCGCCATCCCTACCGGATCAGGTGATCCGGTCCGAACCGGGAGCATTTCATCCCTGCTCTGAAGGCAAGCTGTTCCACTGGTTAATTATTCTCACTGTTGAAGGCAACATCACAATGAACAGAAACAATCAAGACAAATGTTGCCTGGGCATCTCTGTGGCTGTGCTATTGTTAGGTGTAATTGAGGAAGGCCCTCGAATGTCCTCCCCTCCTCTGCTTCTCTGCGAATTCATAATACAAAAAAAAAAGTAAAATAAAAGGGAAATAGCTTTAAAGCAGTTTCAGTCCCACTTCCCTCGTTCATATATTCATGAATTTGAGTGTAACCAGCTAATTCCTTTTCAGAACTACGATGACTGCACTTCAGTGGTGGTATATCAATATTGCTGGCAAAGTGTGTTGACCTCACACAGCTTTCAAGTGTTACATGTTTGCTGACTTTTTTTACATTAGCATTGTAACACATGAGGGCTCTGTCCAAATTTAGCTTGAGGAATGTGACCTGAGAGGTAGGAAACGTAGGCAGTCTGTCCTATTGAAAAAAGGACACCCACAGGTACAAATTAAAATTAACACCTAGTGGTAGCTCAGAGCAGATGAAAGAAATCTCTGTTTCAAGGTGTGCTGAAAAATTAGAACGTCAGAGAATTTACCGCACACATTATTGCTTCTTTGAAGCTAGAGATATGTAATCAATTGAACAGGGTCATGTAGCAAAGGTTAGTTGCACTATGTATGACATAGTAATCCTCTTCTATGGACTAACATTATGATGAGGCACTGTATTCAGAATAGTTTCCTTTTGAGACAATTTACTTAATTCTATTTGCAACGGTGACTCTCAGTAGCTAACGGTTAAAAAAATCAATACTCATCAACAATGATGCAAAAACACATAATGGCAATTGAGGATAACACAAACCATTAGTAAATGATCATCCATCTCACAGGCTAAATTAACCACCCAACTTGTTTGGTCCAGATAAACATTTTAAAAACTTTATGAAATATCATTGGGGTCAGGGCCAATGAAATGTTAGAGAGCATGATGTGCTAGAGGACAAGTGCAGCAACCGAAAAAAATCACACTTCCTGAGCTCTGTCAGATGATGTTTTTAAACAGATGGAGCCCCATAGCTTCAAGAACCAAGAAGTAATCCCATCAGTTTTACTGGGTTAGCTCAGCGTGGATATTTATAACTGAGAAACTCATTAATCTTCTGTTATTTTGCTGAACTTCTGGTGAGAGTGAAATGGTGAGCTAGATGTTCCTCTTGCTGCATGTTTGTGATCTGGGTACTTGGTGCCTGGCCCGTGATGATGATATTAACAGTGAACCACAAGCACATGATTGCAATTTCTGATATTCCCTGCTGGCTTTCCACAGGCAAAGTCAGTGGGGATGCTGGCAAGAAGTTAAAAGTTGCAATCACATGAGGTCCTACATGAGGTCCTAGTTTAATGATCTGCATATTATGTATTCATAATAATGTTTATACCTATATCTGTTATCTTATACATGCTTGACAAAATAAATAAAAATAAATAAATAAAAAATAACATGATCATGTGACATTGCATTTTACAACTGCATCACTTAATGATGGCAATTTTGGCTCCAGTTGCCATTGTTAAGTCAAGGGCTATCTGTATGGGGCCTATTACAATTCACCGCGGCCAATTCACCATGGTCAACTCGCTGCAGCCAACTTGCCACAGCCAACTTGCCACAGCCAACTCACTGCAGGATAAGAGTTACACTAATATCAAATAAATAATGTAATAGACTTATTAAAGAAAGGATGCCAAAGGAGGGACAGAATGAAATGTGAATGGCAAAAATTAAAATATTTTTAAATTTATTTTAAATAACTAAATAGAATTGTTAAATTCTACATGGGGCTGCCCTTGAAGAGCATCCAGAAGCTCCATTTGGTGCAAAATTCAGCAGCCCGCATGGTTTTGTGCAGACCTCGGTATGCACATGTATCACCTCTCTTGCGGGAGTTGCATTGGTTGCTGATTTGCTTCCGGGTGCAATTCAAGGTGCTGGTTGTCACTTTAAAGCCCTTCATGGCATGAGACCAGGTTATTTGAGAAACCATCTCTTGACAGTTACATCTACCTGACCCACCAGAGCAGGGAGGCAAGGAATGTCGCGGGTCCCATCCCCTAGGGAGATACACCTGGTGGAACCCAGAAGAAGAGTCTTCTCTGTAGTGGCTCCCTCTCTTTGGAACATCATTCTCCCAGAGATTAGAATGGCCTCCACTCTAACACTCTTCTGGAAGACGCTGAAGACCTGGTTCTGTCAGCAGGCTTGGGGAAAGCAAAGTGGGATGGAGCCCATTAAATGGCTCGTGTGATGTGTTGTCGCCAGGGCGGGAGGTGGGGGGTTATTTTGTTATATTAATATATGGTTATTCTCTTTTATTAGTTTTATTGTTTTATATATGAGGTTTTTATATACTTGTAAGCCGCCTTGAGTCGCCATGTGCGAATAGGCGGCAATATAAATTTCCTTAAATAAATAAATTGTCCCATAGCGAGTTGGCTGTGGCGAGTTGTCCTGCGGTAAATAGGCCATGGTGACACAGCAACTTGGCCCATTCCGACCTCAACATGCACACTACAGCAAGAAATTCAACATTGCACCAAGTTTGGCTTGAAGTTCAACTTTGCAGGTTTGTTAAGAGCATTTGTGTTTATATTTCATATGCACTGTATAGTAGGGTTTATGTCCCTACTGTACACACATGATACTGTAAATCAATACATACAGTTTTCAGTCAGTTACATTGCAAACTTTCTAAAAACACCTGTTTGCATTTCTGTTTGCTTAGCAGAAACTTGGGACAGGCCACTGACTGACTCATTTCCAGCACCTGAAGTTTGGCATAATAAGTATCTTGCAAATATTTGCAGCTTAAGAAAGTCATGCTTAAGAAAGTCATGACTTAAGAAAAAGCTTGGAAATAAAATAGGCATATCCCATATTTATATTAATGGAACCCTTCACAACATTTCTGAGAATTTTAGTATTATAACTGATTTCTTTGAAACCTATTTCACTAAAAAAAAAACCACCCCGCATCAAGTATCAAACCTTCTTCTATCAGCCAATATATAAGGTCAAAGTTTAGTCAATCATAACTATCAACGTGCAGCTTTTCAGCTTGCAATTGAGCATTTCAACTAAAGAAAAATGGGGAAAAAATTGAAAAAGCAAAGAGAGTTTTTAACAAATTTCATTAATATTATACTACAGGTATACGTACACCAATTATATTTCAAATATACATTTAATATTTTTAAAAGGTCCAAAATATTTTAGCTAAAATAAATATAACAGTAACATCAGCAGGTAATAGCCGACTATAGATAGTCCTTGACTTATGACTGTAATGGAAGCTGCCCATCATGGTCGTAAATCGTGATGGTCTTAAGTGAATCCATGTCATTGACCCAATTTTATGACTTTTTTGGTGGTCATTAAGCAAACCAATGGTTCGCTATGGGCCATTTTTCAGCAAAAAGTCATAAAATGCGTAAAGTGTCCCAGGGCCATGGGATCATCTTTTGCAACCTTGTGACAAGCAAAGTCAACAGGGAAGCGAGATTCACTTAGCAACGGTGTTTCTACCTTAACAACTGCAATGACTCACTTAACAACTGTGGTGAGAAGTAGTCGTAAAATGAAGCAAAATTCACTAAGCAACTGTCTCGCTTAGCGACAGAAATTTTGGGCTCAATTGGGGTTGTAAGTCGAGGATTAACTGGAAATATATAAAATACATAAATAATGGCTTTTTAAGAGTAATATAGTAGTAGATAAGATTTTGGGAGCTTTATACAGCTCTGAGTCATTGCTCTTCAAGGAAAACATACAGTGCCCTACATATTTATTTATTTATTTAATTTATATCCCACCTTTATTGCTGAACTACAGCTCCCAACATCCCTTAGCATTGAGTACATGCATTACTCAATGGTACTGCCATGCATTATAGCTCAGAAACCATGTTGCCTGTCCTTCTGAAAGCCAGTTCAATAAGCATTTTGGAATGGGTGTGTTCTAATAGAACCTTTCAATACTGGAAGGTTGGTTGATAATGGTGGAGTTTTTTTCAGGATAATACCCTTCCCTATCACAAACTCTGGTACAGCTTCTCCTATCTCCTGGAAGTGTATTTGGGCAGTGGCTTAGTGTGTGGGCTATCCATAATCATCATCATCATCATCCACAAAATACTCCTGCTTCCCCATTCCAGTAATTCAGTCTGCTGAACATTTAAAAGCCTTTGGTCTGTAGAAGATCCCTATTAAATGCCTATTTGTTTTCTGACAAATTTATTAAGCTGAATCCAACACAGGTGATTTGGAAATTGTAATAATAACATTTGTGATGCAAGTCTACCCTCAGGAGAAGTTAATAGGGATTATAGAATAACTTTTATTAACAGATCCATATATCTGGATAAATCTGATAGGAAGGAGAAGGGAACAAATGAAAACAAATCTTTTAAAAAAATCTTGCAGAACAACATGCCATGTGTTTGTGAAGAAAATAAAAGTCTGAAAAGAAAGATTTGCTCCTTCCAGAAAGATATGCCCTACTAAATGTTTGGAGAAATGCTTCTGTAATGGTACCTTGTATTTCTAACTGAAACCAGCATACCGGTAGTTATTTTAGTTGCCAATGATGCAGATTTTCAAAAGTTGGGTATCAACTACCCTGTTTCCCAAAATGAAACATCCCCTGATAATAAGCCCAATCGGGCTTTTGAGCGCATGGCAATAAGGCCAAGCTCTTATTTCAGGGTTCAAAATAATGTAAGACAGAGTCTTATTTTCAGGGAAACACAGTAGAAATGTGGTTGAAGTTGCTCGCCTGCATTGCCTATTAGCATTCGCTGAACACTTCCCTGATTTGCTATTGTTAAGACCCACATAGAAGCACAGGAAACACTCATTTTATATTGGTGGAAGAGTCTCAGAATAGACACTTATAATAGCACAGTAGTACAAAATGATGAGCTTTCTTAGAGTTAATCTTTGCATCACAGACCATGAAAACATTCCCAAAGGACTTTTGACAAAGAATATTTTTTGCCCTTCCCATCCTTCCATCCCTTCCTCCCTCCCTCCATCCCTCGCTCACTCCCTCCCTCACTTTCTTCCTCCCTCCTTCCCCCTTCCCTCCCTCCAAGGGACACCCAACTAAAGAAAAATGCCTTTTCTGATGATTTAGTTTAGGAGCAGGGATTTTTTTTTCTGCAGCCCTATTGCTTTAGGACTCTCAAGGCTGCCCTTTTGAGGGCATATAAATACGTTCACGTTTTTACATGTGCTATTTATTTTTTAATTATATCCTACCTTGCAATGTAGGTCATTCAGAGCCAGTTTGGTGTAGTGGTTAAACACATCCCAGCTAGAAACTGGGAGACTGTGAGTTTTAGTCCCGCCTTAGGTACAAAGCCAGCTGGGTGACCTTGGGCCGGTCACTCTCTCCCAGCCCTAGGAAGGAGGCAGGGGCAATCCATTTTCCAAAAAAACCTTTGTCAATGAAACTGCAGGGACTAGTCTAGGTGGTTGCCAGGAGTCAGAAAACTGAACAAGAAGCTCAAACAAACACCTTGCAGTGTACGGATGTGAGGTAAATTGATTGATGCTTTATGTTTGCTTGCTTTCTTTGGTCATAGGTCTTGGAGTTTTAGGTTACAGCTTTCTTTATTGACTTAATGGCTAATTTAATTTTAAAGAACATTGGGGTATGTTTTTGACTCTATAGCAGGGGTCTCCAACCTTGGCAACTTTAAGCCTGGAGGACTTCAACTCCCAGAATTCTGGGAGTTGAAGTCTGCCAGGCTTAAAGTTGCCAAGGTTGGAGACCCCTGCTCTATAGTATATATACAATGAATAAACAGGCTGGAATGATGTAGCAAATTCAGTGCCACAGCTTTGACCTGATCCATTATCCAGATTAAAAATCCTGTCACATACTCAAAGTTACTCTCCCTTTTCCTCACAGGGTTGCTATGTTTGACCCCAGAATGTACTGGAGAAGTACATGTAGGACAGGCAGCATGTCAAATTTTTGAATTATTTATCTAAAAACACCTGCCTCTCCTCTCCAGAGACCAGCACCTCTTTTAGGAGACTTGGAAGCGCCCCCAAGACTTTGGGGAATATTTAGCCTTTCGAGAAGAAATAGGTTCCCTGAGCAGGATATGGCAACCTGCTTTTCTTGTGGTGCAAGCTAAGCCTGACCACAAAAGTATGGTTACATTTCTTGGGGAAAAAAATGAGGGCTAACAAAAACACGTCTAGCAACAAAGAAGAATGTGACCTTGAGAATTAACTGGGTCACATGGATTTATGAATTTCATTCCCTCGGATATATAAAAAAAAAAAACCTATTCGTGACTAGTCAGAGCAATTTTCTGTGAATGGCAGATAAGACAAGGCATTGCATATTTGTGTTTTCATATTATGTTGAAAGGGGATTACTGATTAACCACAAGAGAGGGGGGGACCCTCCTCTAAGCTCATCTTCCATAGGCAGATTAGGTATAGCTGAATCAGTGCAAGCCCGTCTTCCCTGAAGCTTTGATATTTTAGTACAATAGTTTTACAAGAAATGCTGCTAGGGACATATTACAGACAATCATCCATAGAGCTTCCAGTTACTGGCACACAGTAAGCTCTCCCCGCTACTTAGGAGGGCCAAAGGCACACTAGTATACTGGCACCTTTTGCTCTGCAATGCCTTTAATTGTTAAATTAAAAAGCTTAAAATCCCTTGCCATTATTCCTTCTTTTGTTTAGAAAGAGAAAAGAAAATGAAACTTCAAGAAGAGGAATGAAGAGGCAGGAGGAAGGACAAACTGGAGAAAAAAATACAGATAACCTTCAACATACTATATACTATTATAGTTTGTTTAATGCCCATTCAAAGTTACACCACCAGTGAAAAAAGTGATTTATGACCATTTTTCACATTTACAACCGTGGCAGCATCCCCATGATCCAGTGGTGGGCTGCCCCCGGTTCGCACCGGTTCTATAGAACCGGTAGTAAAACCAGCGGGAGGCTCCGCCCACCGACTCTGACATCATTGCCCACCGATTCCGACATCACCGAAAACACAGAAGAGCGCACGGCCCCGCTGCAAACCGGCAGTAAAGGTAAGTAGAACCCACCCCTGCCATGATCATGTGATTTACATTTGGATGCTCACATCTATGACGGTTGACGTGTCCCAGGGTCACACAAACACCTTTTGCAACCTTCTGACAAGCCAATGGCCAGATTCACTTAACAACTGTGTTACTAATTTAACAGATGCAGTGATTGATTTAACAACTGTGGCAGGAAAAGTTGTAAAATGGGGTAAAATTCACTTAACAAATCTCTCACTTGGCGATATAAATTTTGGGCTCAGTTGTGGTTGTAAGTTGAGGACTACCTGTAAATGCAAGCCATGGAGAACCCATCTCATTCAGGGACCACTAATTTTAGATGATGATGATGACCCCCACTCCTTGACATTGTTGTGGAGCTTGTGTGCTCTGAGGAAGTTGAGAGCTAAGCCAGAGGTTCAACCATTCTGGGCTTACCAGAGGAGTCAGATGAAGAGTGTCTCCCCCATAAATCATATGGTGTGATCTAATTTACAGAAATCCATACTGGATCAGTCGTTGCCTGGGTCAACAAGGATTGCATTAGGTTTTGGAGTTCCTGAACATCTGGTAATTTACCAGGTTACAAGGTTCAGGATTGTTGGCTGAGCAACCAGGGCTGCCAGCTGCAAAACTACTGGAATAACAGAATAACAGAGTTGGATGCCAACTTGGAGGTCTTTTAGTCCAACCCCCTCCTCAGACAAGAAACTCTATACCATTTCAGACAAATGATTGCCCAATCTCTTCTTAAAAACTTCCAGTATTGGAGCATTCACAACTTCTGGAGGCTATTTTTTCATGGATTAATTGTTCTGTCAGGAAATTTCTTCTTAGTTCTAGGTTGCTTCTCTCCTTGATTAGTTTCCATCCATTGCTTCTTGCCCTGCCTTAAGGTGCTTTGAAGAATTGCTTGACTCCCCCTTCTTTGTTGCAACCCCTAGGATATTGGAACACTGCTATCACGTCACCACTAGTCCTTCTTTTCATTAAACCAGACATATTCAATTTCTGCAACCGTTCTTTATATAATAATTAGTATAACTGTTTGTACCAATGGTAATAGATGCCTTGGGTACAGTTCCAAAACAACTGGAGCGCCACTTTCAACACCATTGGCATTGGCAAACTCACCATCAATCAATTGCAAAAGGCAGCTTTACTGGGAACAGTTTATATCCAGTGATGACATCTTTAACACCATCAAACATCAACCTATGTCTATCCCAAGAATCCTTGGGAATGACACGATAGGTGGATAAAAATGCCAGATCCAGTCTTAACATTTGGCTGACTGTGCAACAAACCATAATAATAAGCGAATAGCACAAACCTAACAGAGCACCTACAACAGCATCTAACATTTTCCCTGATTAACTTAATAATTAGATTTTCTTAAAAACACGCACAAAAAATATACTTCACTCATTTAAAAAAATGTAAAATCACAATTGTCATACATGTTGATCAGAATGCTGCTGTGACTGAGGAAGTTTAGTAGCACCTTTTGTGGGGATTTGTGTGAGGTTAAATGATAAATTAATCATTTGAGGCAACAAAGCACAAACCTTATTAGGTATTTGAAGCATTGAGAGGAAGAAACATATAGCCACAATGCTATAAACCTAAACAGCTTCTGCCTTAGAATGGTGGAAGATTGAAGGATACATTCTGTCAAGAGGGCAAAATGGACGTTACAGTTCCATCTCTGCACGTCAAAAATCAGAAAAAGTGACATTGATGAATTTCATTAAGAACTTATGTTTAATCAATACACCAGTGAAACAAGTATGACGATCATCCATCACCAGACTTAAAGTGCTTTGGTTTTTAAAAATGCTGAGCCACTATTCCTAAGCCACTGAATACTAGTGACACCTATTGGATGAAAAAATAATAGTTGTAGGAGCTATGAGGGAAAACAGATTCCAAACTCCATAGGCACAATACCTTTATTAACTTTAGTACATATATTGCCTGTATGGGCTTAGAATAAAAATGCAACCTTTCTTTCAATCTCACATTCAGATTAATCATTCTTTTTCCCTCTCTATTTTGCAAAAATAAAGTAAACTAAAAAAGTAATTATGTGTAGTTAAGCTGTTTTATGTAACCTGAGGGTGCAGTTCCCAACCTTTTAAAATCCCAAGTATTTGCATACAAGCCAGTTTCCTGTGTAGAAACCACAGGCAGCTTATCTGAAAGATTAAAGAATTGTTGGAATAAAAGACCACGCTAAATCTCCATCAGCGCTATGGGAAATAAAGATTGAAAACTGATTCTCCTCATTTTCATTTGAATGTGGGTAGAAAATGCTGCTTTATCAGTGCTCCAGTTGGTCACAAGACTTCACTCGTGTTCAGGTAGAAGCCCTGTTAAAACTTTCCCATAAAAGAGTGGGGATAGACTGGCTGAATATGCGGGCAGTGGTGCAGAGTTTAAGGTGCTGGACTAGAAAACAGGGAGAGCTTGATTTCTAGTCTTCCCTCGGGCACAGAAGTCAATTCAGTGACCTTGAGTTCAGCCCAACCCATCTCACAAGATTGTTGCTGTGGGAAAATAGAAGGAGGAAGTGCCATATATACTACCGTGGATTGTATGAAGTAAAGGTAGGATAATAAATGAATCTGTGTGCCCAGCTAATCTTTAATTTCAGGTCTTGTATAAGAAGTTTGCTTGCATAGTATGCTATTTACTTGTTCATAGATTGATTTATTGCCATCAAGTCAGTGTTGACTCTTAGCAACCACGTAAGGAGTTTCCCCAGGAGGATTTGTCCCCAACTTGGCTCAACAGTGCACCCCTCACCACTGTAACCAAGCCCATCCGTCATGCTGTTGGTTGTTCTCTTCTTCTATGCCCTTCCATCTTTTCCAGCATTTGAGTATTTTCCAATACCAGGTCTTTGCATTTGCAATGTATGGCTGTGAAAGTTGGACCATGAGAAAGGCTGAGCACCAAAGAATTGAGGCCTTTGAACGTGGTGCTGGAGAAGACTCCTGCGAATCCCTTGGACTGCAAGGCGATCAAACCGGTCAGTCCTAGAGGAGATCAACCCTGACTGCTCTTTAGAAGGCCAGGTCCTGAAGATGAAACTCAAATACTTTGGCCATCTAATGAGAAGGAAGGACTCACTGGAGAAGAGCCTAATGCTGGGAAAGATTGAGGGCAAAAGAAGAAAGGGATGACAGAGAATGAGGTGGCTGGATGGAGTCACTGAAGCAGCAGGCATGAGCTTAAATGGATTCCAGAGGATGGTAGAGGACAGGAAAGCCTGGAGGAATGTTGTACACGGGGTCACAATGGGTCGGACATGACTTCGCAACTAACAGCAACAGGTCTTTGCAGAATGTGTCCAAAGTAGGGAAATTTGAGCCAGGTTCATGTTTACACCTGCCGTTATTAGCTTCTCTTGTTTTATCTTCTTTGTGTCTGTATTTAGAGTGTATTACATTTTAGGACAAAACTTCAGTGTTTTGTAACAGATGTAATTTCACCAGGATTATCTATCGGTGACTGTTTCTTTCAGTTTTTGCGAGCTCATTCTTCTATCATCTCTTTACTGTATCTAGCCTGCCTGTGCCTCTGATTTTTCCAAGCGTTGGGTTTAAAAGTACCCCTACACACCTATACAGACACTTTTTGTTGATGTTGTTGTTCCTTTGAATCAGTGTTGATGATTGCCCGAATATATCCCTGCAGTTTGCTTGGCAAGATTTCAGAAATCGTTTGTCATTGCCATCTTTCTAGGGTTGAGACAGAATTACTGGTGCAGTATCACCCAACTGGCTCTACACCAAAGGCAAAACTAGAGCTTATGGGCTTCCTGGTTTCAACCTGATACCTTATCCACTACACAAAACTAGCCATCTTTACTTCATCCACATTGTATTACTTGTTCTACTTATAATCCAAGACATTCATAACATAATTCTCAGGATTATGGGTGTGTGTGAAATGTAAATATCTGAAGGATCATTACCTTGGTCAAATGTTACAATATAATATTAATATATTGAGGCAAAGGACAAACTATTCTAACAAACATAAAAGTTACCCTTTCAAATACAAGTGATGAAATGTGTTGTTATACCACAGTTCCATTCTTTACCTGCCTGAATGTGTTGGACATCACAACACAAATACAAAAGGGATACAGTCTTTGTCCCAACATCACAGTGTACATTTCAATATTTGTCATACCTTCCCCTGTCTGCCAATGCCCAGGCTCAAACATTTAAACTCTAGGAAATAATCTTTGTTGAAACATATTTTATTTCTTGGCAAGAAAAATAATTGCTAGAAGCACTGGCAGCAGATGAGGTAATTTTGTCCATTCAAATATGTTAACAGCATTAATAGGAGCCGTGGTGGCGCAGTGGTTAGAATGCAGCATTGCAGACTAACTCTGCCCACAGCCTGGAGTTCGATCCTGACCAGCTCAAGGTTGACTCAGCCTTCCATCCTTCCAAGGTTGGTAAAATGAGGAACCAGATTGTTGGGGGCAACATGCTGACATTGTAAACCACTCAGATAGTGCAATAAAGCACAATGGGGAGATATATACTGTAAGTCTAAGTGCTATTGCTATTATTTCTGTTCCACAGACATTTGATTTTATCATCTATACAATAATTTATTTTTGAATATAAAAACTGAAGTTATTTAAAACTGGAATAAGCAGGATTTTTACATTGCAAATACAAACCAATGTTTCTTCCTAGAAGAATTGTACAAACATTGGACTTTCCAATAAAATGTAGAGCTTTTATTCTTGCAGAGCATTCAAAGTACTTATTCTATTAAATCATTTTCAGTATCCCAAGTAATTTTCAAAAACCTGGGAGTCCAAAAATTATATGGTTAACTTAAATCAAAGTTTGGTTAATGCTGCTTCATATTTATGGGCATCACCCTTCCCCAAGCAGAAAGTCAAGAAAATTTTTTTCCCCATGGGATATTCTGTAGAAGGAGTGGCAGAACATGGGGGAGGAGTTAAAAGAGGAATCAGTCTAGAAACCCTACAGTAGATAACCAGTGGACTACATAGGTGAAGTCTGGACAAGTAGACTAAGTCCAACCCCCCCTTGAACTTCATTTACTCTTATCTGACTCCAAGTAAGTGCCAACCATCAATAGAGAAGATTCCTGTGCATAGGCATGAGTAGCAATAAATCAGTTTAACTGGACCTTCAACTGTGGATCTGATCTTTCATGCCTGACATTCTGTATTCTCTTTGGAAAACATGGATGAGTCTTATCATTTTTTGCGAACCAAAAGAAACTGATTTTCACCATCCCTGAGTGTATATGCATGAGTTTTACAGGATATGGAAAATCCAAAAAACAATGTGGTGTCCCTACCTCTGGAAGACCAGATAGAAATGAATTTTCTTTTTTACCTACTTATTAAAGATTAAGTAGTCCCGAAGTCTCCTGTTTCTAGCATGATGGCTATTGATATGAAGTATATTAGGCCCAATATGGTTTTTTTAAAATATAAGTGAATATATGCCATTAAAAAGAAAGAAAAATGGGCTGTAATATTAATTATAGTTTTCCTTTACAAATTATGGGTAATCAACTGCAGCTTTTCCCAGACTGGTGCTCCCAAACATGTTCACCCTGAACGCTTATCATTCCCAGGGAATTTTATATATATATACACATACATACATATTTATGTGTGTGTGTGTGTGTGTGTGTGTGTGTGTGTGTGTGTGTGTGTGTATATATATATATATATATATATATATATATATATATATATATATATATATATATTAGTAGTATGTGTATGTAATATGTATAGTATGATACATATGGGTATATATGGAATGTATGTATACTAAGTAACTTTTATGTGTGTATGTGTACACGCGGTGGTCAAAGACCATAATAAAGGTTTACTTACTGACTTATTTACTTACTGAAAGACATCGGATTGGGGAGGATTGATTTGTTATTTATAGGTAAAAGGTAAAAGAGATACGCACATGGACATAGAATTATGCAGTGCATTTAAAATTGTAATTAAAGATATTAAATTTGCTATTGTTAATGTTTGCAGCTGTATAACTACACATTTGGAATTCATAATTCCAAAAGTTCACAACGTTTAGAAAGAGAATGAACATTTTATTCATTTATTGTTTTAAATTAAAATGTAGACTTCAATTTTTCTAAGTTTTTTTTTTTAAATCAAACATACACTCTCTGAAAATACAAATAGTTTAAAAGGTTATATGGCAGAGTGCAGAACTTACATCAGGTAGCTTTTTTTAATTTTCCCAATTACGTTCTAAGGCTAGCTTTTTTAATAGACTTGGGGTCAAGAAAAGATACAGTGTCTGATTTTATCTTTTTGAAAATGATAAAAATAAGAAATATCTATTCTGGATATAGCAAGAATAGGCAAAATCTATACAGTAGAAAAACAAAGTAATTTCAGTGTCAATCTTGTTATCTTTTTGTTGTTGTTGTTGTTAAGCAAAACAAAAACAGTATAGTCTCATGGTTAAACACCAGGCTAGAAACCAGGAAACCCTGAGTTCTAATCTCACTTTAGGCATGAAAGCCAGCTGGGTGACTTTGGTCTAGTTAACCAAATTCATCTCACAGGTTGTTGTTGTGGGGAAAATAGGAGGAGGAAAGAGTACTGGGTATGTTCGCCACCTTGAATTATGTATAAAAATAACAAATGTAGGATATACATAAAATAAAGGATTGTGTACATTCATTCATCTGATGCAATATGGATTAACCATATTAAAGTCAACATCATAATGAGTGAACAATATATTATAGTATATACATACCAGTTGTAATTTGAAAAAAAAAATCATTCAAGGCAATTTTGATTATTCATCTATCCACAGAAAGGAGTATACCGTTCAAGATAAGTCTACCAAAGCATCTATAAATCAGGAATGTGTTTGCACTTTTTCTAACTAACAATTTTATTTAAAGGCATAAACCTTCATGAGCTGCAGTTTATACCTTTTAATAAAATATGTTGGCTGGAAAAGATCCTAGCAGACTTCTGGCCACCTCCTCCATCTTAGACTAACATGATTCTCTCATCTTACAATGATCATAAGAAACAGAAGTGATTTGGGCTTTTTAAAGGCCAGTAATTTCAACAATATGTTTCACACCATGTGATTCTTCCAAAGTAATTTCTAGCAAGTCTATTCAGTGTATGCTGAGAGAGGGAAAGAGAGAGAGAGAAACGGAAGAGGAGAGAAAGAAAAACCAGTATATCCAATCGCTTCTATAAAAGCATCTTCTAAATTCTCAACTTGTTTATTTACACCACTGGATGGCACTAAAGCAGTGTCTTTCAAACTTGACAACTTCAAAAGATGTGGACTTCAACTCCCAAAATTCTGCAGCTGGCATGAAGTGGCTTTGGGGGTACATGAAAACTCTTTTTGGTGGATACTATGATTTGAAGAAGGACCACTGCAATCTTGGCTTTATGGCTGGACCCATACAGAATACCATTATCACAAATTGTGCCTCTGCTTGAATACTGCCTAACTTGAAACTCTGAGATATTTTTATGAAGTCACTGAGACTGAACCATCCCTCAGGCCTTTCCACAATACTAAGTTAGCATTTCCACTTATTCTTAAATTGCTAGAAAACTATAGCAGTAACAAATGTGTTGTTTTCATTGTCAAACCCACTTTACTTTTATTTTCTCCATTTCAGGTCACTGCATTCATCCGAATTTTATCCAAGACAGTGAGTGATGAAGCCTTAAATGATCGTATACATCTTGAGGTTGCACTTGGATGATAGCCAAAGAAGAAAATGCTACTTTTGACATCTAAGAGCAATTTAAGTGTACCTCACACATAGGCTGGGGAAGAGATAAAAGCAACATCATAGATGTGAACTTGGAATTATCTGTCCCTGTACAGTGTCCCTTATTTATTAGTCAAATTTATAGCAGCCCATCTCAAAGAAAGTGACTCGGCCACATATAACAATCCAATAAAACAGTAAAAACCCTTCTCCTAATTCAACTTTTCCTTCCATTCCAGTAGGCCTCTGTTACCTAAGCTTTGACCTCTGTCCTTAAGATTGGAGAAATCGAAGTTCTTATCAGCAGTTGAGATAAGAAAAGTCCTTGGGTGTACAGGAACTCAGAAATTGTTTTAAATATGTCTCAACATTTTTATAACTTGGCCTATATAAAGCAGCACACTTTAAGGTAATTGGCAGAACCTGAGAGAACTTAGATCATAAAGTGAATTCTACCTTTATTCTAACAAATGTAAGTTTTCTGACATCAAATTATGTTTCTAGATGATGATATTTTATATCACAATTACTTCCGAAAAGAGCAAAGAGCGGTGTTTTACAGACACATGCATAAGATTTGCAAGAATAATCCCCCAATGAAAAAAATCTTTGAAGCACATTAAAGTAATAAAGCCTGACTGACATAATTATATAATCAGGGTGTTGCCATCTCAGTAACTTCATCTGGGATCTTTCTGCTGTCCACCATTCCCATGGTTTTAAGCAAGGTTTTCCAAAGGCTTTTAAATCATAGATCAACTGGTACATTTTGTTAAGTATTTGGTTCACAACATATCCAGGGCTTTATACATCAATGAATTGTGACAATGTGGCCACATGCTCAAAAGCAGGGAACAGGGTGGTTTGAGAATCAGTATCATGTGATTTCACTTAGCTGCTTCATTTGATCATCAGCTGTTGTTTGTTCAATGAAAGCACCACACAAATCCAGTTGAAATAATTGAAGGCTAAATAATTAAAGCCAAGCTACATTTTCAAGAAACACCCACAACTGAGGAATATGGTAATTGGGTATAGGTTCTCTGTCTAGTTACCTGCTCCTTCAGGAGTAGTAAAAACCATCTCTAAATGGGTTATCTTAATTTTTGGTACAAACTAATCATATTATTGTCTGATTGGAATTCAGATTTAGTTATATCTCACTCTGCCTATTCCTTCAATGGATATCTGTTGTCAATTGCACAATTTATCTCAAATCAAATGAAGAAATAGATGACAGACAGACAGACAGACAGACAGACAGACAGATAGATACATAGAGGATGGATGGATAGATGGATGGATGAATGAATGAATGGAACAAACTTCATGAGACCCTATGATCAAAAGCCAAAGAAAATTTTTCAGTATAACTGGAAATGACCATGTCAAGTTAAAACAGCATTACTGCGACAGAGACAGTAATCCCTGACTCTTTCAGAGGACACCATTGTGAATAAGGCCAAAAGCCACTAAAAATTGCGGGAAAATCAACATTCTTTTTCTGACAATAGTCTTAAATGATGATAATAAAAGCCATTTTGGTATTATGTTCAACTTTAAAGTTAGAATGAAATAAATCAAAAGGACGAGTTTATGATTTCCCTTCCTTTAAAAAAAAACATTCGAAGACAGTGATTGTTGTTTGTTACATAGCAACATTTTAAGTCTTTTCTTTTCCACAGATGGGGGCAAAAGAGCGTTTTTAGGGAGGGATTAAAAATGTCTCACCTAATTAGGTGTCACTGCTGAATGCTGCCCAATAGAACATCTTGGATATGAATTATTCCAAATCTCAGAGGTTTTTTTCTCATCTGTTATATCTCTTCTCCAGGTTTCATATATATATATATAGGAGCCTTGGTAGTACAGTGGTCTAAAGCACCCTGTTATTAAGACCAGCTGCCTGCAATTACTGCAGGTTCGAATCTCGCCAGGCTCAAGGTTGACTCAGCCTTCCATCCTTTCTAAGGTAGGTAAATTGAGGACCCAGTTGTGGGGGCAATAAGCTGACTTTGTATAAATATACAAAAGGATGAAGGCTATTGCTTAGCACATTGTAAGATGCCCTGAGTCTCCGGAGAAGGGCGGCATATAAATTAAATTAAAAAAAAAATATCAGACAAAAACTGAGGGGCTAAGGATTTGGGCGAATCTCTACAAGTAAAAATTGTAACCAGATCTTGTAATTATAGCATCCTATTTGGAATAAATATGAACAGCTTCACCCTCAAGCTGCATCCAGATCTATTATAATAGATTCCAGTGTAGTCACAACAGCCTGTTCCCACAAATCTTGAACAACTTGCTCATAATCTGGAAAAAAAATGTACCAAATACATGTAGTTCACTGAAGATGAATTTTGTTTTCCTTACAGTCCCTGCTCCATGACAGAAATCTGAGATATAGTTATAATCTGAGTGCAGGTCAATATTCTCATCAAGTTGTTGAGAATATTCCGGGGTATTAATGAAAAGAAACAACAGTTTTGTGTTTGTTTATACCTATTTTATTTCATATAAACATGATATGAAAATATTCATTCCATTTCTAAGGTTCAAGAATTAACGTTTATTTTAAAAACAGATCTACTTTAAAAGTCCTGGAACTACAAAAATATTTTAACAATGTGCACTAAAGATTCTGAAACTAGGGCAAGGAATGTCTTGTTTAATTTCCTGATATATCGCAAAATCTCAGATACTCAAATGACTTCTATTTGTGGTGTCTAATGTAATATATCTTCAGAGATAGGTAGCAATTTACTAGCTGTTGACTTCAGCACATAAAACAATACAGCTGGCAATACAATAACACACAAATGAAAATGAAAAGTGAAGAGAAGGAGCAGGGGAGACATGATAGCAGTGTTCCAATACTGAGGGGCTGCCAGAGCACCTGAAGGCCAGAAAAGGAGTAATGGATGGAAACTGAACAAGGAGAGCTTCAACCTGGAAATAAGAGGAATTTTCTGACAGTGAGAACAATCAACCAATGGAATAGCTTGCCTTTAGAAGTTGTGGGAGCTTCATCACTGGAAGCTTTCAAGAAGAGACCGGACTGCCATCTGTCAGAAATGGTGTAGGGTCACCTGCTTGGGCTGGGGGTTGGACTAGATGACCTACAAGGTCCCTTCCAACTATGTTAATCTACATATGGATATAGCAAACAAGGGTCCAGTAAAACAAGTTCTGGAAAATGATTTCTAGCTGGCTATTTACCTCTAGGAAGAAATGTTTACAAATAACTTAAACTGTCTATTCAATTCACCTGACCAGCAGTCTTCTAGTTCTGTGTTCCTTAACTTTGGTGACTTTAAGATGTGTGGACTTCAACCCCCAGAATTCTCCATTTGGGAATTAAACCAGTAAAGATTAGGAAAAAATTCTCTAAATTAAATTCAGTGAAGAAACAAAATCAGAGAAGTGCTATTCTTTATAAAAATGCACATTTCTGAGAAAAATTAGAAGAGACAATAAAAAAGCTATCATTCATATCTGTTTTATACATACAATTACACTGAAAGGTGATTCATTGATAGCATATATATTAATTAAAGCTATATAGAACATACAAATTCTCATGAAATGCTGGATAGGCTGTACCAAGAATGCTACAGTATTGTGCACACAGGAACTTTTCAGCGCTAAAAGTGACTGCAAACTATGATATTGAATATTTTTATTTTCTTTCCGTCATAATCTCTAAGGAAAAAGGACATAAAAGTTAAAACTGCAATAAAAATGAAACTGAAAAGGTAAGGGAAAGTGTAGTTTCTGAAGTGTGCAGTTAGAAGGGAAGGTGCTTTCCATTAAAATGCTGGTTAACCTGAACACATTCTCAACCAAGTTGTGCAACGATGCAAGGCAATATTTGGCTTTCCTATTCAGAAGAAAAGTTTATTTTTCCTTTTAAACATGATAAACTTTAAGGACTTCAATGGAAGTCATTGTTTGCAAGGTCCACCATTAGAAGGGATTAATATGTCTCATTTATCGTTATAATTTTTGTACCGTGTTCACTTGCCATGAAGTATTTTGCAGTACTCACTAATATTTATTTATTTACTTATTGGTTCGATTTATATGCCGCCCTTCTCCGGAGACTCAGGGCGGCTTACAATGCGTTAAGCAATAGCCTTCATATTTTTGTATATACCTGCTTAGTAGGGCTTTTGTCCCCCGCCCCAGCGGTGTTCTTTTTTATACAAAGTCATCTTATTGCCCCCACAATCCGGCTCCTCATTTTACCTACCTCGAAAGGATGGAAGGCTGAGTCAACCTTGAGCCTGGTGAGATTTGAACTCGCAGTAATTGCAGGCAGCTGGCAGCTGTGCTACTTTAACAGCACTTTATTCCACTGCACCACCAAGGCTCTTATGTTGCCTGTCATTTAAGCCCTCTTCAGGTATTACTAATAGAGACTACACATACTGTAGGACTTGGCTGTCTAACCATCACTGTCTCATGTTGACTTAGGAAGCGTAGGGAGGAATTACCTACAACTGGCCAGCCTAGTCTCTCAACCTTCCCAAGAATACGAGCCCAAATTTTAATTTTGTGGATTGGATGAGTTTAACCAAGGGTAGTTGAATGTGGTTACTGTCTCCCCAGAAACTTTGATGCTAGTTATGTGAAAGAAATAGATAATATTTAAAATAACAGTAAACGAATACCAATAAAAGTGCTGGTTCATAAAAACGAAACATATGCTGTGCAAAACTGATTCTGGACCAATTTGGCAATGAAAACATTCAGGTGACTTAGTTTTCCCAGACACTGAATCACTTTTGAGTAATGATCATATTATGTGACATGAAAAAAAAAAAGTTTTCCATCTAAAAGGAATGTTCTATTTAATTTTTTTTTCTGAGAAACTTTTAAACAAAAGAAATACAAATCGAGAAGAGCTATGTTCTATAAAATAGGAACTTACATGAATTTAAAATTTAAAAATATTGAATATAAATATTTCAAAACAAAGCTACAAAACTGAAAAGGTATGTAGCATATCCAAACTGAAGTCACATTATCTTTGCAGCTAATTTCAGAAAATTTGAGGACCCAGTTGTGGGGGCAATAAGCTGACTTTGTATAAATATACAAAAGTATGAAGGCTATTGCTTAACGCATTGTAAGCCGCCCTGAGTCTCCGGAGAAGGGCGGCATATAAATCAAAATTTTTTAAACAAATATTTATTTTCTATTATTTTCTATTTATTTATTTTCTATTATTTATATACCACCTATATTATTTTTATAAATAACTCAAGGAGTCCAACACTTTCTGATACACCTTTCTCCTCCTATTTTTCCTACAACAACCCTGTGAGGTGAATTGCTTAACGCATTGTAAGCCGCCCTGAGTCTCCGGAGAAGGGCGGCATATAAATCAAATAAAAAAAAAAATTGGGCTTAGAGTGTGTGACTCACCCAAAGTCACAAAGTTGGCTTTCATGACCAAGAGAGGACTTAAATGGTTTCTTGCTTTCTAGCCTGGTACCTTAACCAAACTGGCTCTCATTTCATTTCTCATAAAATGAAAATTAAGCAATGCTGTTTGTATAATATAAATGTATTACACACACACAAAATTTTAACAAACAATAACTTTTAGAAGGGGGAAATATCTAACGGGCTAATAATCCAAATCCAGTCACAAATGCTGAATTGTCTCTAAAAATTGGGCTACACAAGTCAATTAATCCATCCTTATTTATAAACTCTGTCGTTGCCTAAAGTAACTTTAACATTCTTAATACTCTTTAAAGGCCTGAAAATTTAGCTGCCTTGAAATAGAAACCCAAAGTTTGAAAAAGAGACATTTTGAGTTTGCAAAAAAGCAGGCAACAGCTAGGTAAAACAATCTAATCTGGTGATCTTTAAATCTTATGAATTACTGAATTTATAGTTCGGTCTTACCCAAAGACAAATTGTTTCAACACTGCCCCTAGACCTGTTACTATTCAGAAAATTTCTGAACAGGGAGCTTGGTGGCAAAATCAGAAAGATTTGGTTATGTCTATGAAAATTGATATTTAAAATACATATGTCAAACACTTGTGCTTTCCCATAACTAGACTGGTTTTATTATGCTGCATTGGGGAATATCTGAAGTTTGAAATAAAGCCCCAGCCCAACATGTTACTAATGTTTACAGTGAAAGTTGAAAATAGATAGTCTTCAACTTATGACAATTGAGGCCAAAATTTCTGTTGCTGGGACAGTTAAGTGAATTTTGCCCCATTTTACAACCTGTCTTGCCACAATTGTTAAGTGAATCACTGCAGTTGTTATAGGAATCTGGCTTCCCCATTGACTTTGCTTGTCAGAAAGTTGCAAAAGGTGATCACATGATCCTGGGACAAATATGAACCAAATTGCCAAGCATCCAAATTTTGATCACCATGGGGATTGCTACCAGTCTTAAAACCATCAAAAAATCACTTTTTTCAGTGCCGTTGTAACTTTGGTCACCAAATGAATGATTATTAAGTTGAGGCCTACCTGTACAATCAACCTATGTAGAATAAGAACTGAAATATGAAATCCCTGTGCATGAATTGTTTCTTATCTTTTAGAGCAAATGGACGAGAAAATTCTGTCAAATATCAGGAGTTGAGAGAAAATGGTGGGTAGAGCAAACCAGCTCTTCTGCAATCATAGCACAAAAGACCAGAAAACTTCCTGCTTTCCTTCCTGGATGATTCTCTGATAGCAAAACTGGGAAAGAAAAAGACAAGAATTGGGAGGGTGTGGAAGTAAGGTAAAATGAGGACCCAGATTGCTGGGGGGAATATGCTGACTCTGTAAACAGTTTAGAAAGGGCTGTAAAAGCACTATGAAGTGGAATATAAATCTAAGTGCTATTGCTATTTAAATGCTTCCCGCAGTGTCTGATATTCCTAAATCCCCCCCCCCCGCGCGGGGGATTATGGGAGCGATGGGGCGCTCCCATGTGACACCTCTCCTGCGCGACCTGCACTGGCTCCCGGTGGTCTTCCAGGTGCACTTCAAGGTGTTGGTGACCACCTTTAAAGCGCTCCATGGCTTAGGGCCGGGGTATATACGAGACCGCCTTCTGCCACCGGCCAGTACGGTCGCACAGAGAGGGCCTCCTCAGGGTGCCGTCCGCCAGTGTCGGCTGGCGACCCCCAGGGGGAGAGCCTTCTCTGTGGCAGCACCCGCCCTCTGGAACAACCTCCCCCCAGAGATACGTACAATACCAGACCTCCGGACTTTTCGTCGGGCCCTAAAAACTTATTTATTTCACCTAGCCGGGCTGGCTTGATCCCACTGTTTTGGTTAAATTTAATTGATTTTAATTGGGTTGTTTTAAATTGCGGCCAAAAATATTTAATTATTTTAAAACTGTTTTTAAATTTTGTATGTTCTGTTTTATTCTGGCTGTTCACCGCCCTGAGTCCTGCTGGAAAAGGGTGGTATACAAATTAAAACAAATAAATAAATAAATAAATTAAAAAGAAAGTTTTTTTCTTTTTAATGTGCACCTCAGCCAACTTCTTTACTGAAATCCTGTAATATCTTTAGCAGGAGTTCCGTTTTGTGTGCTGATGGAAATACTGGCTTCCTGTTCCATGTGCAGCCACTGTTCCATGTACAGCCAGCCTTCTAATAAGCAAGCAGGCAAATGAACAAACCAACAAGTACGAACAAGTAACCCTGTACAAATATAACCAATGTAGGCATTTAGCACACTAATAGGCATCATGTGAAACGGATTAAGGCTTGCTCAGTTTAAGGCTGCATCGCCAGCTGGGGAGAAGATTCTACTCAATTAAACAAGGTCACAGGGCTGAGCTTATTAACTTCCAGGTTTTAGGGAGGGAGGGAGGCACTGTGGGAAAAAGCAGCTCAAGAAGAGATTGCTTGTTTGAATAATTTCTCCACGCTGCAATGGGGCAAAAAAAAAGGGGGGGAACCCCAGGTCAGGCACAGGATACTATAGGGGAGAACTTTAGCTGAATGAGACAGAATGTCTATGGAGATTCTCAATCATCTAAGTCATGGTTGTCCCAAAGGTGCTTTTTCCAAAAGATAACTGGACCTTTTTTTTTCCTTTCAAAATGTTTCAGTTCTTATTCAAGAAGCTTCTTCAATTCTCTGTGATTTGCTTAACAACCATTTTGCCATGACCCATTGCAGTCACTAAATGTGGACTACCTGTAAGAGACACGGGCTTTGCTGATGAGGCGACCCATCCTTCTGGCAGCCAAAGCAAAATTGCCCATGGAGGCACAGGTTGCTCTGGCCAGATGCTCTTGAGGAGGCCAGGTGGGCACAGCCCAGCAGGTTGCCAATCCTCTGAAAACTCCTCCATGGAACACAAGTCATATGGAAAACCCCATCAGGATCCAGCTTCAGTCCTCCTCAGATGTGGGCTGGTCACGTAAGAGAGCCCCGCAGTAAGGACATGTCTTTTGCAATAAAGTTCAGTATAACTTCTTGGTCCTAGATCTGCGGATATGGCCCATGTAATCTTAGCCCTGCTGGAGAAGACTCCTGTGAGTCCTTTGGACTGCAAGGCGATCAAACAGGCCAGTCCTAGAGAAGACCAACCCTGACGGCTCTTTAGAAGGCCAGATGCTGAAGATGAAACTCAAATACTTTGGCCACCTAATGAGAAGGAAGGACTCACTGGAGAAAAGCGTAATGCTGGAAAAGATGGAAGGCAAAAGAAGAGCGGGATGACAGAGAACTCGGTGGCTGGATAGAGTTACTGAAGCAGTAGGCGTGAGCTTAAATGGACTCCAGAGGATGGTAGAGAACAGGAAAGCCTGGAGGAACGATGTCCATGGGGTCGCAATGGGTCGGACATGACTTCCCAACTAACAACAACAAATCTTAGCCCAGGTCTTAAATTATGTATGTATACAAAATATTCAATCTGAATAACCCTTTTATCAATGTTTTCTTCTTTTTTGAAAGGGATCGTTGTATAAATTCACATCTTCAGAAGAATAACTGAAACGGGACACTTTTACTACCAGATTACAATTACTTTCCTAGAATTATCAGGAACATAACCTGAGCCTAAATCAATCATTTAATCAATCAATTTAAATAACTGGATTTCAATCCACACATACAACAATCCTAATAATATTCAATAGCATATCTGCATACAATGTCATGCAGCAATGTTAATATGATTTGAGGATAATATTTTTTTTATTTTTTTCAGGCTGTAAACTTGGTTCATATTTTTAATATTTTTTATTTTTAATATGTAACAAAATTACCATCTTAAATGGAACATTTGATAAACAAACAATGCTTTAAGTATACAGGAATACTACTAAAATATTAAAAAATGCATAGTATTGCAGAAGGCAGCAACTACAGTCCGTTTCTCTAAAAAGAATTGGCCCTATACAAGTAATTGTTGGGTTCCACTATGCAGTGAGCAAGCAGATATCTTCCTGACTAAGTAATTTCTCCTATCTTTTCTCCCTGTTCAGTACCTATCTGAACTGCATCTTTGGGGGACACAAGAGAGAGTTATAGTAGGACAGAGAGAATGTTCTATTAAGGATGACCCTTCTGTTGGCAAATAGATGCTGGGGGATTTCATTCAATTTATTCCTTGACTTGAATTTTAGTAATTGAATACTAGTAGGAAGGTATGCATGAAGAGAAGAAAATGCTTGCTTTCAAACTCAGAACAAACTTCCACATTCTGGAATTTCCACTGAACTATTCTGGACCATATGTGGTTGAGTAGAACCAAACCCTGGACCACTTTGATTGACTTAGGTGACTCTCCCTTTTTCATCAGCTTCTAGCATAGCATATCTGATTAGCCCACCTGCCCTGTCAAGGATCTTCTCTTTCTTCTCAGCTGGCCCATGTCCAGGACAGTGTCTCTGTGGTCCAATCTGTGCTTCCCATTTCCTGTTGTTTAGTCACCTCCATCCTTGGCCTCCTCCCCAGGCCTCCCCATCCCCACCCACAATTCCTTTTCCCAGGATCAAAATGGCCTTTTATTCCTTCCATGTACAGACCCCACAATGGGTTACTCAAAATAGATCAGCTCAGGCTTGGGCCTCTCAAAAGCAACTGTTCCATGCACAGAACGTTGCCCACAATCCAAGCATAATATGGCTTTCACTCCTTCTACTCAGAAATAATATATTTAAGACACGCAAATTTGTAGTTTACATCTCTACAAATACAATAAAATCTGTTTAAACAAAATACAAGACATAATTATATCAAAAGTAGTATTCATAATTTTTTAAATAAAAAAAATCTGTTCTTTAGAGACTTGAGTGGACAAAAAGAAACAAGAATTCATTTTGCAGCTGAAAAGAGACCAATCTGAATTTAGTTAATGTACTACACTAAAATAACAAAACTGATGCTTTGAATATTGTAAGAGGAAGTTTTTGTAGTCTGTCATTCTATTTTATGTTTTAAAAGTTTATGAGGCTGCAATGCAGTGTAATTTTAACACTGCAATCTGCATGATTCAGTCATACAATATCATATGCAATCAAATTAGTTTATATAAATGTAAAGTGATCTAAATTAAAATTCAAAGTGGGCATAGTGGAAGCACCTGATGTTTATATCCAAAGCACTTACAGATCATTATCTGCTGCAATTGGCATATTATAGCCAATTATATTTACCCTGTAGAAGTCAATGGACTAAAAACAATGTTCAAATGTTGCAACAAACATTTCAAGTTGAATGAAAATTGGGAAACACACCATAAATAACTGACTTTTTCCCAGTTCCACTGTGAAACCAAAATTGCATCCATTTCAATTTAAATTGTGAAATAAGACATAATTCTGTACTTCACAAATCCCACTTTTGGAATGGTTTAGAAGTTAAGAGTTTGGTTACACTTTTCAAGTTATAAGAGAGGTGGAGAAGGAAGATATGCAACTTCACAGTGCTTCCTTTTTCATAGTTTTTATAGTGCATACATTGGCGCCAAGAGATCAATCAGCTTTATGAAAACATGTAGCAGGGATGCCTTACATAAGAAATCAGAGTTAGGTTGCAAAACCTATTTTCTAAACACTTAGGCAAACCTTGTGGCGTTTTGGTTTTGCAACATTTTTTAACCTAAAGAATAAATACTCATAACCTGTTATGAAATTGCTGGATTTGCAAGGCACAAAGGCTGCTAAACAAGGCAAATTTGGCACACAAAAACAATCTTTCTTCTTGTTTAGATTCATCCCTGATATAAAAGAAGCTGGTTATGGTTAGGATTCTTACCTAGATAATGAACACTGAGTCGAGAGAACTGGCCAATTGATGAATTATTTAAAACAAGTATCATAATACTTTGTTCTATTTAACAATGACAGAACACCTAGTGGATTAAATTTTTTGTTCTGTGCTTCTTTTGGAATTTTGATACCACTTGCGGAAAACTGTTCCAGAACTACTGGCTACCACACAAAGAGCACCTCCCACTGTCCACCATCTTGGTATATGATTAAGAAAAAGAACTTGAAAAATAAAAGCAAACACCACATCCATGGTTTTCATTATAGCAACGGGGCCAGCTTTTTCAATCTGTAATGCTTTAGTAAGAAATATCTGACCACCAAGTCCTAACAATCCAATTAAGATTAGGAGAAATCTGTCTATACCACAATTGGGCAAACTCCACGCATCCATTATAAAAAGCGTGATTATACACACAATTAACCCAATTATAGCATAATACCAAACGGACAAAAAGTAATGGACGGATTTCCCCATTTTCCTTAGGATCACAAAAGTTAAGGCGGCGGCTACTGCACTGGCAATGGCTGCTATGGTTCCTTTAAGATGATCTGTGTAACTTTCTTCCATGTCAAGAACATTGGATCCAAATAAAAAAGGGGGCCTTGCTATAAAGACTACTCCGGTGATTGTAATCAGGGTGAAAAGAAGGTCCCAGAGACTGTATTTCTCTTTGAGGAAGATCCAGGCAAAGAAGGATGTAAAAACCGGGCTGCTGAATGTAATGACAGTAGCGTCAGCAAGAGGCATCACTTGGAAAGAGTAATAAACAAGGATCATTGCACTGGAGCCAAGGAATCCTCGGAGGAAAAGAACTAGTCGCTTGTCCTTTGGTCCTAGGAATCCTGTTCTGAAATGAAAGAAAAAAACAGAGAGAAACATCATATGTACTTTATGCTTGAGAGTCAATAATCATACTTCAGTATCCCTAACATCACACAATGAATTTTAGAACAAACACTACAAATTCAAATTCAAGAACAATAATGTTAGAACTGTTTCATATAAATTCTCCTAATATTTAACTTTAGTACCTTTTATAACCCATATTCTTTTATATTTATTTATACACTCTGTTTCCCCCAAAATAAGACATCCCCTGATAATAAGCCCAATCGGGCATTTGAGCACATGGCAATAAGGTCAAGCGCTTATTTCAGGGTTCAAAAAAATATAAGACAGGGTCTTATTTTCGGAGAAACACTCTGTGTGTGTGTGTATAAAATTTATAATATGACACACAATGAGAATACAAAGGTACCGTATTTTTCCAACCATAAAACACACTTCCCCCCAAAAAAGTGGGTGGAAATGTTGATGCATCTTATAGACCGAATATGGCCCTGTTTTTGGTCTCCCGAAAATCCCCCACCCCACCCGTCCCATTTTCATCAAAAGTTGGCAGAGGGCTTTGGAGGCCTGCAGAGTATTCCTGGGGGCTAAAGAGGGCAAAAATGGGACGCGTGGGGGTGGGTGGGTTCAGGAGGCCAAAAATGGGCCCGTTTTCCACAAAAATGGGACGCGCAAAGGGTTTGGGAGGCTTGCAGAGTGCTCCTGGGGGCCAGGGAGGGCAAAAACTGGATGCCCGGAGGCCAAAAATTATTTTTTTTCTTGTTTTCCTCTTCAAAATCTAGGTGTGTTTTATATTCCGGTGCATCTTATAGTCCGAAAAATACAGTAAATATTAAGGAAATTAGGGAAGGAAAAAGGGAAGTGGATACTGAAGGAAAGCAAGGGAAAAAGAAAAAAAAAGGCACTGACTTTCGACTCCTTTGGAGCAGTAAAATAAGGCATTAACATCTACCCTCAACTTTTTACTTTTTCATAATAATAGAAACTAGCCATTTCTATAACAACAAATCTATCTAATCAGTAAAACTCAAAATCAAAGTTTCAATTTTTTTCCCACTTCCAGCACCAAGTCCAGAAGTGGTTTCCAAGTAGAAATAAAGGTATTTATGTTTTTTTCTTTAATTAAAACAGTCAATTTAGCCATATCTGATAACTCCAACATATAACCCATATTCTTAACCCTTATATCAAATGCACTTTCTTCAAGGTTCTGAAGTTCATCAAACTTATAAATGTGCTTACAAGTTTTTTTTTAAAGTTAACTGTGAGACAGGTGACAAATAAATCTGATAAATAAACAAAATGAAATAAGTATTCCCTTTCTCAAATAAGCATGCTGGAGGGTATTTATTGAAGCTACTCAAATCAAGTAATAGAATGCCTGTGGAGATTCACACTCATCCAAGTCATAGTTCTCAACTAATAGAACTTTTTTTTTTAATCAATCATTAAGAACAGATTCCTCACTGGCATCAATTCACCATCAAAGGATGGTCCTAAAACATTTTCAGTATTACACAAATGCTTTTGTTGACTAGCTTTTTTTCACACAGACTAGTCAACATTCTGTTATTCTCCTCTGTCTTCATCTGCTACTGAGCTTGTAATTAGGAAGTTCAAACTATTAGTGCCATCTTATGAAAGCTATGCAAGTTGAACTTGACTCATGGGGACATCTATGCAATTTTCTGAACAATAGTTCAGAAGTGGTTTACCACTGACTTCTTTGGGGATTTTTTTAAAATTTCCCAGTCTGGTCTACAACCCTGGTATATGGCTACCCGTCAACAATACACAATACCGGGCAACTAACAATATTTAAAAACAGAATAAAAACAATATAACAAAATTATAAGTAATGTAAATATCAGGTAGGGGAAAACAACAAGATCAATAAATAAAATAATCATAAAATGGGATCCCTTATTCCCTGGTAGTCTCACATGTTGAAAGAGATGAGCCAGATGCTATCACCATCATACATCTGTACAATTGTCAATTCTCTTGATTTAGTGCCCTCATCTCCTTAAGCAAACTGTC
Source organism: Pantherophis guttatus (assembly GCF_059756535.1). Lineage (NCBI taxonomy): Eukaryota > Metazoa > Chordata > Lepidosauria > Squamata > Colubridae > Pantherophis > Pantherophis guttatus. Next base: position 69,237,416 of record NC_142068.1, on the reverse strand, counting down.
TTCCAGCTGCAAACTCAATAGCAACCTCACACATTAGTGAGGTCCTTGTCTATCATATGGGCGGATGCATTATACATTAAGCAATGTAATAAGGCACTCTTTAGACCTTTGCTATATAGAAGGACACTGAAAGCAGAAGAAGAGAATGGAGGTCTCCTATTCACAATTGATTACTCTGTCTTCAAGTCCCTTCTATACAGCCCTTTTCTCTGGCTGGGAAATCCCATCAAGATAAACATAAACGGTAATATAAATAATGTATAAATATATAAAAATGATAAATAAGCCAACCCTGTGAGAAGTCAGGATTCTGGTTCTGCCTGCTTAAGTTACAGTATTAATCTTCTTTTCCCCCAATCCTGTTTTACACAGATCTGACAGGACCTTAATTGGATTTAACTCTGCTATCATCACATTAGCTTTGCTCCAGATTTGTAAAATGCATGCCATGCATCCCTGTATCAATTTAAAATATTGTGGAATTAAGTCATGTTAGCTGCAAAAAGTATATAATTATATAATGTTCTGATTAAAACTCAACATACTATATAGTTATATTTACCCATCCCACATATCACAAAGGTGCTTTTCAAAAGGCAACTAAACTTTCATAGTTTTTTTTCTTGAAAACATTTCACTTCTCATTCAAGAAGCTTCCTCAATTCTGACTAAGAAACTTCTTGGATGAGAAGTGAAACATTTTCAAGGAAAAAAACCAAGAAAATCCAGTTGCCTTTTCAAAAGCACCTTTGGGACAACCATGATCTGAATGATTGAGAATCTCCATAGACATATATCCATCCCATACATCTTTTGTGCATTTTAATCTTCTATGAACTTTGTTAGAGTTTTTTTACATGCAAAAGGAAGAGAATACTCACTTGAAGTATATTAATCCAGGAAGAACAAATGTTATTTGAAAAACACATCTAATAGCACTGATTTCCACTGAATGAACGTCTTCAATTTTCTTTAGAAATAAAGAAGCAACAGAGAACAGGAAGGCAGATAATAATGTATAGAACAAGCCAAGCCCTGGACATCCATTTTTCATCTTTATTCCTAGAATGGAATAATTGTAATTTCCAGTTAGCAATGAATAATTAAAAAATATTCTTTTACATGCATGCTGACATCTGAACAAGTAATACTCAGGGAGAATAATACATTGCAGTTTTATATTGCCTGAGAGCCCCTATCCCTATAGACGTGCAAATGTTAATACATACACATATATTATTAGTATAGATATTTTTAAAATTGAAATACGGAGCATACATAGTGGATTTATACACTGTTATGAAGAATAATTAATTCTGGCTTACACATTTGGGGAAAATTTGTTCCGATTGATAATATTGAAAATGTTGAAGGCCAGTTAATGTCATGATCATTCAACTTCATACAGAAGAAAATAACTCAGTCAACCAATATTTTCATATACATAAAATAAACAATAAAAAGGGGAAAAAACCAATTATTTACTATATCCCAAAGAAAATACACTCAGCCTTCATTATATAGACCAATGTTTCTCAACCTTGGCAATTTGAAAATGTGCGGCCTTCAAGTCCCAAAATTTCCCAGCCAGCATGTGCTGACAGTGGAATTCTGGGAGTTGAAGTTCACACATCTTCAAGTTGCCAAAGCTAAGAAACACTGATATAGTTACACACTCATACTAAATACTAGGGTCCAAATAGTTATGTGAACCAAATGAAGCACAGAAACACAAAGAATACTTTGTTAAATTTATATCCCATAGTTCAAGGTGAGATATGTAGCATTTCCTCTTCTCCCATCATTTTCCCACAACAATAATCCTGTGAGATAAATTGAGCACAGAGACTGACTGGCCCGAGTCTCCACCAAGGGTAGACTTAAAACTTGACTCTCCCTTTTCCTTCCTCAATACGTTAATCACTATAACATTCTCCTGGTCTTCAATTAAAATAATTAGAAAGGAAAACCAGAAGAAAAATGCCACCAGAGTCATTTAGAATGATTACAAGAGAAATACTAAGAGCTTTACTTCAAGGCTGCTAATGGATAATTAAAAAGAATTGATGTTATGAGGTAACTTCAGGAGGCATAGGCTCAGAACTATGTAGGAAGAGAGCTTGCTTATTTATAGTGGCAACAAAAATTCAGGAGTTAGCATCTTTTCTGGCTAACTGTAATGGAACGTGTGGGTGACCTTGGGGGAGGATGGGAAGTGATGCTGCCTAGGAAGCCGTCAGATAACAGAGGCAGGAACCTCCAGTGACTTAAAGGTCAGAGAAAGAAACTTAGAAAGTTTCTTTAATTGATCAAGCTGTTAAAAGTCTGTACCTTGAGTTTTGCAAAACTGATGTCAGACCTCCCAAATAAACCAGTCAGGAAACACAAGTAGATGAACTAATTCTACTTTATTGCAAGGCTACATTAACAGAATCTTGCAAGATTCTCAAGGACTCAGGGTGGTCAGGACCAGGAAATTAATACATGCCCAACACCCAACAGTAAAAAGAAACAGAATTCTGGGACAGCTTATGCATCTTTTTCTTCTTTCTAAAGAACTTGCTGAAGACAGAAAAGATAATCAAGAATTTTCTTGGGACCTGGATGCTTCCAGGAACTGCATACAGTACTCTTAGGATTTAAATTGCTTTGCGATTATTATTTTTTTTCTCCCCTATTCTGGATTAGTTCATGTAAGGTGATTAAACAAGCCAAAGATATGTCTCAGGATTTAGTGACTGAAACAAAGCATGATTTGGCAAGGTGCTTCTGTCAGTTGCTAGGCAATGATGAATTAAACCTGAAACTTGAGAATCACTGTTTTCTAATACTGAACAGCTGTGACTCTAAGGTGACAAAATATAGACGGTCATGACCTAGCCATTTCAGATCATGGAGATCAGTGCTAAAATCAGCTTTCAACCAGCAGGGAACTTTTCATTTTGAAAAGACTGAATCTCGAATCACTGGTGACACTAATGTGCTTAAGATTAATGACTAATTGATTAAGATTAATTGATATGAGAAATCAAACATGGGTTTTTTTCAGTAACATGATTCAGTAGAGCTAGCATCTACTCCAATACGCACAAATGAAAAACAAGTACTGTATTTCTTACAGTGGTCTGTGGAGAGGTCAAAAGTCAAGATGGCAATCACAAGTTCCACCCCTTTTGTATATCATCGAAGTATATGGGGATGGGACTCTTGATCTCTCTTTTTTTTTTTACAAATGTCCCTGAGTTCTTATATATTCAATAAAATAAAGCTGGAGATAAAGTCTTTGAAGACTTCCTATTGTAAAAAGAGTAAAAATGTTGTGTTATACATTAACTTAGTACTTTTGCCATTTATATCCATTTATGTCAAAAATTGTAGTGGTTTAGAAAAAGCAATTGTTTAAGAGGTTTTGTGGGAGGCAATTTGAAGATTTAAGTAATCTGACAATAAAATGCTGCCCTGCATTGATAATTTCCTTAGTCTGATCTAGGAGAGTTTTCATGTGTTTTATTTTGGTTTTCTCATCAGAGACACACAAACTGACAAATGATATCATTGGAATATAAAAATAGGCACATTCAACTATTTCCTCTCCTTTTTCCAGCATTCAAAAAAAAAAAAGGACATTCTTCATGAATAACTGAAGATTATTGACAATTCCCAGTTGCCAATACTGAGCGACCTAGCCTGCTTGGAGGAAAACGGGCTGAGATCTAGACATCCAGCTATCCAACACTTGTAAAAGATGATTTCGACCCACACATATGGAAACAACAAATAAAAGATTGCCCCCCACAATGTTGAAGCTTTCTCTGCATCTCGGAAAAACCAACTGTATTTGAGCATCACCATGTGATATGGACAACACTGAACCAAATTTACACTAGTCGTGATAGATGTGCAGAAGCCCCTCTATAAATGCAGCAAAACACGGTCACCAAATTGTGACTGTGGGACAAAAGAAACAAACTATCCAACACATAGTGACAGAGCGTCAAAACAGATCTTATTATGGAGATTTCATTGATTTCCTGTCTGCGACAAATGAAGTAAAAAACTATATTTGCAACTTAGATACATGTCTGTAGATTTTATATTCTATGTTTTGTATTTTACCCCATGTTCCTTTTCACTGAAATATGATGTGAATAACAGAATAACAGAGTTGGTAAGGATCTTGAAGGTCTTCTAGTCTCCTTGGAAGTCTTGTAGTCCTGCTCAGGCAAGAAACCCTATACCCGTGATGGTGAATTTATGGCACACGTGCCACCTGTGGCACGCGGAGCCATATCTGCGGGCACGCGAGCCATTGCCCTAGCTCAGTTCCAGCGCACATGTGCGTGCTGGGCAGCTGATTTTCGGCTGGTCCCGCCCATGCCGCCCCTCCCCTCCCAGCAGTCTCCACATGGCCCGTTTTGGATGCCAGGTAAGTACAGGGATCGTGTGGAGGCTCTGGGAGGGGAGGGGCAGCATGGGCAGGACTGGCCAAAAGCCTCTGGAGACTGGGGAGGGTGAAAAACAGGCCTACCGGGCCTACCGTAAGTCGGGAAACGGGCCATTTCCGGCCTCTGGAGGCTTCAGGTAGGCCTGCTAGGCTGAAAATGGGGCATGGAGGGGTCACGCTTGCATGCAGGGGGCGCAGGACACAGTGGGCATTGAATTAGGGGTGTGGGCACGCATGCACGCGACCCCACCGCACTCACCCCGCTTTTGGCACGTGACAGCAAAAAGGTTAGCCATCACTGCCTAATACAGTACCATTTCAGACAAATGGTAGTCCAATCTCTTTTTAAAAACTTCCAATGTTGGAGTACCCACAACTTCTGGAGGCAATTTGGTTGTTCAACCAAATTGAACAACCACTGATTGGTTGTTCTAACTGTCAGGGAATTTCTCCTTAGTTCTAGGTGGCTTCTCTCCTTGATAACTGTATCTAGGCATCTTTATAATAATCTTTATAATAGCAAAATGTGGGTTTATGTTTCAGGAACCCCTTTCCCACAGTATGATATTCTGTATTTTCCATTCAAAAATTGTGGTTGGAACATTAAATCTTGCCAGAGTTAGGGTTCTTCTGAATACATAGACAGTTAAGATGTAAAATTTCATAATTACCAGGCAGATCAATGTCATTTTTTAATAAATTGAAAGTAAATGCTTATGTTTGCTAGTAAAGTGTAAATATTTACATTTGAGAAATGAGTAGAAATCCTTTTGGAAACCAGAGCCTGTTTCTTTTCCAGCATCTGAAAATTACAGGAGGGATGGTGTTATTATCCCTACAGAGGATGGATTGAAAGGTTCAGTCTATTTTGGTGGTAGGATTGGAGAGATTCAGTTAACTTTATTCAGTTAATGAAGATGCAGCAGTTAATGTAAATAAAAGCATTGAGATTAGCAGAGGACAACACCACTTATTTTCAGCTTTTTTTTTTTTTTTTTTTAAAGAAGATACCGCATGCTACGGAAAATCGACGACTAGTTGGCATGTTTTAGCAACATTTCTCCTTTGACCACAGATATGGATTGGGGGAGATCTTATGCTGACAATAGGTTACCCAGGCCTGATTCCCATTAAAAATAATTACTTGAATTTTATTAATCTAGGAAGTAAAAAAAAAACATTAAAGAAGCAGGCAAGGGCAAATCAGTTCCATACCTGAAGGTGTTAACCATATGAAGTCACTAAGAAGTGAGCTTAACTCAAAACAGGCTACCTTTTTGTCTAGCTTAGAAGACCATTGCATTTGGAGACTTATTGGATAATAAATTTATATCTGAATTGTTTAAAATGAACCTAGTTTTTCTTTAAGAGAGATTTAATGTTTGAAAGACCTGATAGAAGAAGTTATTGACTTACGATTAACAACTGTTCAGTTACAATTGATTCTTAAAAGCTACCGTATGTATGACCTGTTCTTGAAATTATGACTGCACCCCCATGGTCATGAGATTGCATTTTGAGTGCTCAGCAACCAGCTCACATTTGTGACCAGTTGCTGGGATCTGCAGTCATGTGACCGGGATTTGTGACCTTTTTTTGCCATTTTCCAGCTGAAAAACACCCACTGGATATGGTCGATTCACTTAACAACCGTGTGGTTTGCTTAATGATCACAGTGACTTGCTTTATGATCATCATAAAAATGGGCATAAAAGTCCAATCATGCTGTGTCTTGATTTATGGCTGAAATTTCAGGCTCAGTTGTGGTCGTAAGTCAAGGGCAACTTGTATCACTATTAAAACATTAGCCTTTATTTACCATCATTTAACTCATCCCAAGCTTAACTCCCACTGGAAAACTTTTAATTAGAATTAGAAATTTTAATTAGCAGAGTTATTTCTTGCATTTGAACAGTATTTAAGATTATTTTAAAATAAAATCTTAGTACTGATGTGATAAGGAGTCACTATTGGAACATATAGAAATGGTTTGCAAAAGAAACATCTCATCCTCTAAACCAGGGTGGGCAATTACCGCCCTGCCTACACATCCTGCTCCCTCCCTCCCTATCTTTTAACTGTAATTCTATCTTAATTGTAATTCCATTTTTATCATTTTAGAAATATTTATATTCCACGGTTTTAATGCCTTTTAATGGTATCAGCAACCCAGAGTCGCTTCAAAACAAGATGGGCAGCAAATAAATCACATACATACATACATACATATTCACCCTGCATTTCAACTACATTCAGTTGGGAAAAAGAAGCAGTGAGCTCCCACTCACATGCATGATTCTTTTTATTTAAAATGCTAGTTGCAAACAGTTTGGTCCTTAACCTATTTACACAGACTGTACCTTCTCCATAATAAATTCAGAATTCTTCCAACCACCAGTCATCTCTCTTTCCTACACTAAGGGCAGCTCACTCTCTAATACAAAAATAAAATAAAATTCAAAGCAGTGCAAAACACACACACACACACAAGCATATATATAGCATATATAGCATGCATCTGTCTGTCTGTCTGTCTGTCTGTCTGTCTGTCTGTCTGCCTGCCTGCCTGCCTGCCTGCCTATCTATCTATCTATCTATCTATCTATCTATCTATCTATCTATCATCTATCTATCTATCTATCTATCTATCTATCTATCTATCTATCTATCTATCTATCTATCAAGACAACTTGAATCTCCAGCATATTACAACTGGAATTGCACGTACACATCTTAGTTTAATCACAGTCATTTCAATCTGGATTGTTCATACAGGAACAGACAGACCTTTTGACATCTGATTAATTATACCCACTGCAAACCTGTTTTGATCTCAATTGCATTATTTTCCTAGTTTTCTCATTATACAATAAAGGCTCATGTTAATGGGTACTGTTTATTTTCATATTATATTAAAGTAGAGATGCTCAAAATGAACTACAGCTGATGAAAGAAATACAAACCAGGCTGACCTTGAAGAATAAAACATCAGGTTAATGTTTAGCCAATCTATTTGATTATCAGAAAAACAAGATGCCAAAATCAATAGTGGAATAGTTAAAGTGGATCACAATCCAAGGAATTGCAGGTCCAAGCCCCTTTCTCCGAAGCACAATATGGCAGAGTTTCCTGACCTTGGCAATTTTAAGACACATGGATTTCAACTCCCAGAATTCCCCAGACTGCATGACTGGCTGGGGAATTCTGGGAATTGAAGTCCATGCATCTTAAACTACCAGTGTCAGAAAACCCTGCCATGTGGTAAAAGCCTTTGAAACTTCCTTCTCTATCGAAAGCCTTGAGTACCTGTGCTACTACAGTTAACAAAGAGAAAACCCTTACATTACCAACAGATACAGTACTGTGCAAAAGTGTTATGCAAAAATGAAGTAGATGAAAAATGCATACAGAAATGGAAGTGCTAATAGTTTATTTTTTATCAATTAACAAAACAGAAAGTAAATAAACAGAAGAGAAATCCAAATCAAATCAATTTTTGGGGTGATCGCTCTTTGCCTAATTGCCTTCAAAATAGCATCAATTCTTCTAGGTACACTTGCAACCACTTTTTGAAGGAACTTGGCAAAGTTCCTTCAAAGTTGTTCCAAGTATCTTGGAGAACTAACCACAGATCTTCGGTAGATGTAGGCTGCTTCAAATCTTTCTGGCTCCTCATGTACTCCTAAACAGTCTCTATGATGTTGAGATCAAGGCTGGGGGGAGGTGGGGGGCAAACCATCACTTCCAGGATTTCTTGTACTTCTTTATGCTTAATGACATTGGATGTATGTTTGAGGCTATTGCCCTGCTGCAGAATAATTTGGGGGCCAATCATGTGCTTCTCTGATGGTATGGCATGATGGATAAGTATCTGCCTGTATTTCTCAGCATTGAGGAAATCATTGTTCCTGATCTCCTACTCAGAAATGCTGCCCCAAACTTGCAAGGAAACACCATGCTTCACTGTTGCTTGTAGACAGTCAAGGAGCCTGAGTGGCGTAGGAGGCTAATGCCTCCTAAGGCAGCATTTAACATTCAGCTGCCTGCAATTACTGCGAGTTAAATTCTCACCAGGCTCAAGGTCGACTCAGCCTTCCATCCTTTCTAAGGTGGGTAAATTGTTTGTGGGGGCAATAAGTTGACTTTGTATAAATATACAAAAGTATGAAGGCTATTGCTTAACGCACTGTAAGCCGCCCTGAGTCTCCGGAGAAGGGCGGCATATAAATCAAATAATTAAAAAAAATGTGATGGCTTCCCTGGATGCCTCCCCAGATGCACGTTCAGATGAGGAAGAGCCAGTTCCAGGCACATCAGATGGGGATGTGGAGGAACGTCAGGAGGTTGACAGATGTTCGGAGACAGGAGTAGTAAGGCCAAGTGCTGCAGAGCAATCACAGGAGGAAAGACCGGACAAGTGGTTGGCTGAGCTAGGGACAGAAGGGACACAGAGTGCACACAGCTGCAGCTGGCCAACGGAGGTGAGAAAGAACTGCCTCCCCTCCAGATCCAGGGCTGAGAAGATGGGGGCACAATGGAGGTCAGCCAGTGTTTCAATTCCATTCTTCAGTATATCAATGCGTCCAGCATTTCTCCATTTCAGTTTCATTCCATTTTCTAGAAGTTGCTTCACTTACTTCCAAAACATGTTTTCCATTAAAGTTGCTCAATTTTTGCACCTCTTTTCATCTTAATCACTCCCTGTTCTCATTGAATGTTCTTCTAAGCCAGGGGTCCCCAAACCACAGGCCACAGCCCACTACTGGGCTGTAAGCTGTTCGGAACTGGGCTGTGGATGTGGCGGGCAGGCAAGCATGCACTCATTTCTCCACTTGCATGAGCAGTGGGCAAGCATGTGCCTGCCACTCGTGCAAATGGAGTTGTGCTTACCAGTTGCTCACACAGAACCATCCCGTCTTCCCCTCCAGCCCCACCAGTCCACAAAGCGAGAATATTGTGTTTCCCCGAAAATAAAACCCTTATATTTTTTGAACCCTGAAATTAGCGCTTGACCTTCTTTTCGGGGAGATCTTATTATTTTGGGGTGCGTGGAGTAAGACAGGGCTCCTCTTGCCGTCTTACCTGATTTCCAGCTCTGTCCGCCTAACCCTAACCAGAGGAAATGGTAGGGACAGACTGCACATGCGGTTAAATATTTTCGGGGAGGCCTTATTTTTTGGGGAGGGATTATTTTCAGGCGAGGGCTTATTTTCAGAGGATGATTTATTTTGGGGGGGAGGGCTTATTTTCGGGGAAACACGATAGTTTGGGAATTCTGTTCTAAATTATCTCTATCTCTGTATACACATTATATATCTTCCTCTAATCCTCATTTTTTTTTGCAGCAGTCATTCTTTTATGTGCACTTTTCTTCATCCACAGTCTCTTATGCTTCATCATTCCACAAAGTTTCCTTTATCCTTCCCAATAGCATGATTCCCACACACTTCTGTAGTATTCTATAGCAATGTTTCTCAACTTTGGGCACTTGAAAATGTGTGAACTTCAGTTCCCAGAATCAGCTCCATGCAGCGTCCGCATGCTCTTTTTATTCGTTCTATCAGGAGATTAATCTATCTGCTAATATGTTCTCGGATGAAAGACTATGCTATCGCTTCACACTGCCAAAATAAATAATAAAATAAAGGAGCTTCTCATTCAGCTGCTTTTTATCAAGCTCAGAAAATTGCTACACTCTTCCTTCATCTGTCTTTTCAATGTAAACTTTAAGAATCGAGTAAGATAATATTTTCCAAGCACAATGTTCTACTGACATTGGATCTTAAAATGTAATCATACTTTCAACGCAGCATTGAAAAGGCAACATTATACCCTTGATAGGAATTTTAAATTCAAGTTGATTTCATAATTACACCGAGGAACAGAGATGTCATTTTTACTCAGGAACAAGTCTGACTAGAGATTGACAGAAGTTAACATATTTTTGTGTATGAATAAATACATTATTATACATAAAAGCACAAAATGTTAACATCATAGACCTGCATCGAAAATATGTTTTCTTCACACAGGAAATGCATTCAATCATAAACACTCCAACCTATACATATTTTATAGAAAGGTTTTATATGTCAAGTCTAATCTTTAGTATGGCACAGACCAACAGAGATTCAATACAAGTTTATGTATAAACATAAAACTACCTCTTACAGATATTACATAGTGGAGAGCAATATCAGGTAATAGTGAACAAAACTACAAGTAATAGTTCTTGTTTAACGATTGGTCGCTTAATGAGTGTTCAAAGTTACAGTGAACTTCCCTAAAAGTTACTTACAACCCATCCTCAAAGTTACAACACACACACACAAACACACACACAGAGGGAAAGGGAGAGAGAGATCTACATAGTCACATGGTTGTATTTTGGGCAGTTGGCAACTGGCTCGCATTTACAACTAGTTGCAGCATCCCACACTGATCCCAATTTCCAGTTTCCAGCAAAAACTATCCATTCAAGAGAATGGCTTTGCTTAACGACCATGGTGATTTGCCTTATGACCATTGTACAAATGATCATAAAAATCAGGTCAGGTCACACTATGATCCACTTAACAATCGCAATGACTTAGGGCCAAAATTCTGGGCTCAATTATAGTTAAAAAAGGACTATATGTCAGGCTTAAACCAGATATAGTCCTTGATTCTTGACAAATATATCTTTTCTTTTATGTACATTGAGAACGTATGCACCAAGGCATCCTTGTGTGTCCAATCACACTTGGCCAATAAAAGAATTCTATTCTATTCTATTCTATTCTATTCTATTCTATTCTATTCTATTCTATTCTATTCTATTCTATTCTATATGTTTATGTGAATTTGCATGGATATGTATGTATATATATGTATACATACACACACACATATATATACACACACATATATATATTCACATACACATACACACATATATATGCATGTATATGAATATAAATGCATACAAATAATTATATTTACAAAGAATGAGAATATAGGCTACTTAATACCATTATTCTGTAACATATTCCATATTATTATAGATCCCACCTAAGTGACTCTGAGTTGTTTCCAAACCTATTAAATAAGATAACAGGTGTAAACTTAGTTTCCAAATTAAATAATAATAATTGTAACTTTTACAGTAATTAATCTGGAACTAAAGTTTTTTGATTCCAAACAAACATTTTTTTCCCATTAGAAGAATGAGGCACATTAAGGAATAAGGTCACACACTGTTAAGTTACATGAGTTACACAGTTAAAGGAAGGTTTCTGTTTTCCTTTACCACATTGTGTGAAGAAGGGACAGTAAACTCCTGTTTAAACTATTGTAGTTCTGGGCATAAGAGTGCTGAATAATTCAGCAAATACAGATTCAGGACAGATAGAACCGCCCCCCCCCACAAGAATGCATATTTCCAGAACAAAAACGACAGCACATTTTATAAAATTAGATAAAGAGTGAAAAATGAACATCTAAAAAAAAATGCAGGGCTTTTGCAAGGCTTTCAGGAGGAAAGCGCTACAAAACGTGGCGGATTAGAGTTCGTGGCACTCTAATCCTACCAGCCTGGTCGATCCACTCAGAAATGTTTTGTTGTTGTTGTTGTTGTTGTTTGTGATGGTTGCTTTATTATTTCTCAAGGAACTAAAGGGAAACCTCTTTATTTTTTTTTAACTGAACCTTTAAGATCCGCCATCCTCGTTTTACTCCTTTGGGGGAGCCCCGTCCGAATTGTTTAACGGGAGTTTTCCAAAGTTGGAGGAAACCTAAGAAGGAGGCGGGGGGGGGAGGGAGAGAGGGAGGGCGGGCATTTATTTGGGCACGGGCTGGAACTCGCCCGTCGCCCGGGCACAAGCAGCGGCGGCTCAGCCTCGCCTTAGCCGGAGGGCACCTAAAAAAGAGCGCCGTTTCTCAGCACCCCCGGCCGAGGTCAAGGGCAGAAGCGCAGGGATGGCGCCGGTTAAACCGGCTCACCGAAAAGCCACCGGTACTTTGTCTTCTCACCCACCGGGCATCCTGCAGCAGGTCCAGAGACAGGAGCTCCCGTCGCCCGGCTTGGCAGCGCCCGCCGCTTCCATGTCGTGAACCTGGAAAGGGGCACCTCCGACCTCCTCCTCCTCCCGGGTCCCGGCTTCTTCCTGCCTGAGCTCCCATCGCTCCGCTGCCTCTGACCCTCCGGCGGTGGGACCGGCGGTTTCTTCCCTGCCGCCCTGATCCTGCACCATCAGGATCGCTTCGAACTGCCTGCCGGCTCCGTCCGGCGAGGAGCCGGCAACTTTAGTGCGCATGCGGCAAGGCCGCTTTGGCTCCGCCTCCCTCCGTCCCGTGGGCGAGGCCGGCTGGTTTTCCCACGGGGAGTTTATTGGCGGGCTGCGCCGGGCCTCCGGCCGGGTGTTTACCACAGGGTCGCCCTTGAATGGGAGGATTGATTCCCTTCTGCTTTCCAGCTCCGAGAGTGGAAAAGTGGAATCTGGAGTTAAATTTGAGAGAGAATATTTGAGAATATCAGCTATTAAATGAGCGGTTTTTTCGAATTTGGCCGCTCTTAAGATGGATGGACTTCAATTCCCAGAATCCCATAGCCCAGGGGTGGGCAACTGTGGCCCTTTTACAACCTGTGGACTTCAACTCCCAGAATTCCTGAGCCAGCTTGGCTGTCTCAGGAATACTGGGAGTTGAAGTCCACAGGTTGTAAAAGGGCCACAGTTGCCCACCCCTGCCATAGCCAGTTAAAGCTGGGTGGACTTCAACTCCCAGAATTCCCCAGCCAACATGCTGACTGGAAAAATTCTAGCAGCTGGAGCCCACACATCTTAATGTTGCCAAGTTTGAAAAACACTGCATTAAATACAATACCTTGTGGGGAAAAAAGGGCATATGGCCACCCAGAACTGTGAATCACTTTAAAGGCTTGCCTCTGCTATGAAAACCACTAGGCCGCCACAGGCATTTCATTCAGTTGTGTTGTTTGCCTTTTTTGTAAAAAGGAGAGGGCAATAGTAATGATATAAAGCAGTGATTTGTCAACTGGAGTCCATATGGCCCCTGGGGGTGCCTACGTGAAAAAACGTAATGATGCTTGACGAGGGGACCAACAAAAAAGGAAAATGTATTATATTGCAAATATTATATACAAATAAATGCCAGAGAATATCAATTAGTGCTCTAAGGTAGCTTCCTAGAACTCTCTCCTCTAATTTTTCTATGATAACTGAATTTGTTGGGTAGATCAGGAGTGAAATTGATAGTGAGCTTCCATGGCTGGAAGTGGACTTCAATGCAGGCCTCCCAACAGCTTACCTAGTCTACCATGCTGACTTAGAATGAGCAAGAAAGTAACTTGTCTGATTGATTGATTGATTGTATATGCTGCCCATCTCCTATTTAACCAGTCTATATAATGTTTAGGGCTGCAACACAAAGCCAAAGAATAAAAGGCAAGAAACATTAGTCACATGTACATTAATTAATGTAGTAATAAATATTCTTGTATGATGTGATCACCTCTTGAACAAGGATTGCAGGATTAGTCCTCGATTTACAACAGTTCATTTAGTAACCATTTGAAGATACAATAGCACTGAAAAAAGTGTCTTATGACTGTTTTTCACACTTACAACCGTTGCAGCATCCCCACAGTCACATGATCAAAATTTGGACGCTTGGCAACTGTTTCATATTTATGACAGCTGCAGTGCCCCGAGATCTTGTGATCACCTTTTGCAACCTTCTGGCAAGCGAAGTCGATGGGGAAGCCAGATTACAATGGTTACAAATTACAATGGCACTGAAAAAAGTGATTTACGACCATTTTTTACAGTTACAACCTGTTGGAAGGAAAAAGTTCCCTTTTCGATTCATTTCCCCAGCTGGGAAGACGTCGCTGACGCGGTGAAAGAATTTGGACCGAAGCGAGTTGCGTGAAAGCCGGATCTTTTTTTTCAGGAAGGCAAGAAGGCAGAGGCACAGATCGAGTGTTCCTGTTTAGCTAATAAAAACTAAACTGTTAAGTATATGATTTTTATACTTTGAAGTACTCTTTGAAGTTGGTTTGTAGAGTCTGATGGGATTTTGTGTGGTTTCTTTTGGGTACGTGATTGCTTTTTCTTATCCCTCCTGTCCAGTGGTGGGTTTCTATCGGTTCGCCCCGGTTCAGGCGAACTGATAGTGGCGGCGGCGGGAGGCTCCACCCACCTGCCCGGACGTCATCATGGATGCTCTGCACATGCGCAGAACAGTGGTGGGTTGCCCCGGTTCAGACCGGTTCGCAAGAACCGGTAGTAAAACCGGAGGGAGGCCCCACCCACCACCCTGGATGTTGTCATCAGCGATCTGCGCATGCACAGAAACAAGGCGCGTGTGCTCGCTTTGCTCATGCGCATGCACAATCCCGTTGCGAACCGGTAGTAAAGGTAAGTAGAACCCACCTCTGGTGCAGAAGGTCCGCCCGCGTGCGCTCCCGGTTCCAAACTGGTAGTGAAGGTAAGAGGAACCCACTACTGGTCCTGTCCTAATGGTTTTAATCCTGTCTCGCGTTTTTGTTATTTTGTCATGGGGCAATCTTGTCCGGGGAAGAGGACTTTAGTATGTTTTAGTGAGTCAATATGTCTTTTATTCCTTAATTATTTACAAAATCTGCTTTATAATCATTTTTGTGTTTGTCTTTAGTAATATCCCAGACCTTCCGTTTGTTTTGTGTTTACCTTTAGAAATAGCTAGGCTTAATAGTTTCTTTTCCCTGCAGGCCCTGAGTCTTAATATAGTCTTAATTTTTTGTATTTTGTAATGATTCTTAATGGTTCTGGTATTTTGTATTAATTCCATTGTGCCCAGAGTTCCAATTATATCAGGTTAGGACTTTTGCTTGAGGCCTTTGTAGGATAAAATTGCATTTGGGTGTTGTCTGTGTTATTTTAAAATTTTCTGGCCTTGCTTTCATGTGGTAACACTGTCTTAGTGGAGTGCCCTTCCCACAAACCTTTGTAGCATCCCCATGGTCACGTGATCAAAATTCAGATGTTTGGCAACTGGTTCATACTTATGGCCATTGCTGTGTCCCAAGGTCATGCGATCCTCTTTTGCAACCTTCTGACAAGCAAAGTCAACAGGAAAGCCCGGTTCACTTAACAACCAGATTACTAATTTATCAACTGCAGTGATTCACTTAACAACTGTGGCAAGAAAGATCGTAAAACAGGACAAAATTCACTTAACAAATGTCTCGCTTAACAACAGAAATTTTGGGCTCAGTTGTAGATGTAAGTCGAGAACCACCTATATTCTGTTTTCCATCATCCCTTTGGCAAAACGGGCAGCCATAGAAAGAGAATAAATAAATAATAAATGCTGGGGTTCTCACCATTCAAATTGGGATGAGATGGTATATCATTCATGTAATACATTGAGCAAACAGTATTGTTCACTGTTTCATTATAGAAAGAAATTTTAATATAGCCATGATGAACCAAAGATAAACTCATCGCTGTAGAAAATAGAACAAATTCAAAACAACATAATTTTTTATATACAGGTAGACATCAACTTACAACAATTCATTCAGTGACCATTCAAAGTCACAATGGCACTGAAAGAAGTGACTTACCAATCCTCACACTTACGACTGTCACTGCATTCCCATAGTCACGTGATCAAAATTCAGGTACTTGTCAAGCATGTATTTATACAGTTGCATCATCCCAGGGTTGTGTGAACACCACCTGCGAATTTCCCAGCCAATTTCCAACAAGCAAAGTCAATGGGGGAAGCTAGATTTGCTTAATGACCACATGATTTACTTAACAGCTGTGGCAAAGAAAGTTGTAAAATTGGGTGCCAGTCACATAACAATTGCCTTGTTTAGCAACGGTACCAATTGTGGTTTTAAGGGCTACCTGTATATAGGGTGGGTCAAATTTTTCAATTTTCAATTTCCAAACATTTATGGTGCTCCAAAATTGTGACATGCCTTGGGGATTGTAAAGATTTATTTATTTATTTATTGGTTTGATTTATATGCCGCCCTTTTCCAGAGACTCAGGGCGGCTTACAATGCGTTAAGCAATAGCCTTCATACTTTTGTATATACCTGCTTAGTAGGATTTTCGGGGGCCCCCCCAAGCGGTGTTCCTTTTTATATATAGTCAGCTTATTGCCCCCACAAACCGGGTCCTCATTTTACCTACCTCGAAAGGATGGAAGGCTGAGTCAACCTTGAGCCTGGTGAGATTTGAACTTGCAATTGCAGGCAGATGGTGTTACTTAACAGTGCTTTAGTCTGCTGCGCCACCAAGGCTCATTAAGATATTTTACTTTAACATAATTTAGATGTGCTTGGTAAATAACTACATAAATATCGTAACTTTTCAGACCAGCAATTCCCCAGTACATTATTATTATTAATAAGAACATTATTCTGGGTGCAGTGAGCCGGGTGAAAGATAACTTTATCATTTCACACCAGAGAAAGGCTCAAAAACAGGAAAACCTGCTCAAGTGATTGCAGATAATTTGGTGTATTTCATGAAGAAGAAAGACATTGACAAAAGCTTGAAGGCCATTGGAGGAGACTCTAGAAATATTAATACTGGCTGTGAAGGTGGTGCCATGCACTGGGTAGAGGTCAAGCCAGAACATCCACTCTGTTCAAGTTGATTGACTGGTCTGAAGGTGTATATGAGCCATCTTTGACGTGCAAACTGACTACAGTGGAAATAAAGAAGTTCATTGACGGACCAATGCAAGTATCACAGTGGCCCTGTCATGTCCAATCAATAGAGAGACGTGTGAAATAGGACACAGAGGCAGCAAGGAGAGTGTATACCCATGAGAAATTTGAGGGTTATATCAGAGGCCAAGAAGCAAGTCGGCGGCTGATGTCAAAGAACGAATCGAAGCAAGACTTGATGAAACTCACTGAAACATTTTTGTAACTCAGATAATTGCTTTCTGATGTTAGTTTATAATTGCATGGATTATTTTTCGCTTAGCTAGATAAGATTCATGCAGGAAAAAAAAAACTTTAATTTTTGAAGCGCAAGGTGTAATTTTGAGAAGATAAAGTTAACAGTACTTGGGTTACAAGAGACTTTTGTGGGTTATATGATCAGACGTGGCTTTACCATGCCAAGCTAAAAAACGTTGTGCAATTGCAAAGATAACAGCAGATTTGAATTCTTGGTGTAAAAACATGTATTTTTAGAACCCCTCACTGAAAAAAACATGCAAAAATTAATTTTCATCCCATTAAATGACAAGTCCTACTGTATAAATGTGCGTCTCTGTGTGTGTCTTTGTCTGTGTGTAATATATGTGTGTGTGTATACATATATACACACACACACACACATATATATGAAATGATATGAAAGAAATATATTGCAATGCATATTTGATTTGTTAATAGGACATGTAAATGTTTATTACTTTTAACTCTATCAACTTCCTGTTTTCAAAAGTTTCAAGTTTATTTTCTCCTGTGATTTGGCATCATCCCAATCAGCAGAGCATGCCTGTGCTTGAAACACCAGTATTCTTTCTACTTTGTTGTTTCTACTTTGTTGTACAACTGTATTCAAGATCAGTGTCTAGGAAAATTGTAATTTGAACTCCTTGACACCATAAGTACAAATGACTCAGCCTTGGAAAGTTTTCTGTATAGAAATTAATAAGGCAGAATCTTTGTGCATTAATTTGAAAAGCAGCATGAACAAAATGAAATGTTCTGCTGCTTGAGTGTGAGATGAATTGTGGGAATAAACATTGAAATGGTAGAAAGTCTGGATAGCCCAAATATTTCAAAACAAAAGCTACTGGCAAGACTGGTAAAATGTAGCCATTCCATTTTGAGCACTTAGTGGCAGTGCTTTTTCTTAATTTGAATATCAACATCATTCGGTTTTATTATGAAACGTAATAAAAAAGAATATCTCTGGTTCAGAGTCAAACTGCTGAGTTTTGGTGCTCTCTGAGCTTGGTTACTTGCTTCTGACATGAAATGCTTGCGATATTTCATTACCCAACTAGATAACATCTTGCTGCTTGTTCATGCCTAGTAACCTGCCCTGCCTATTTTGATGGGATTGTGGCTTTGTTCTTGATGGTTTCTTAATCATAATATTGCTTTCTTCCAAATTGTTTGGTGTTGATCTCTGCTAATCTGAATTTTGGCTGCTCAAGGGAATGTGTTGTAATATTTCGTTTCGTTCCTAGGTTTTTAATTGCCTCTTCTGAATGGTGTGTAAATGTGGTTTATCTCTATGAGCCTATATGATATTTTTTCAACATTTTATATAAACTGGTTTTATCTACTAAATCAGTGGTTCTTAACCTGTGGTCCACAGACCTCTGAGGGGCTGTGATGTCATCATAAGAGGGTCCCAGGAAGGCTTGAAGAAATGTTATGATTTAAAACTTGAGTTAAGTCTTGGTGGTCTGTGGCCATGGTCCATGGCCACAAAAGGTACTTAAAGGGGAAGTTTGAGCATCATGGTGACCTAGTGATGAAGCTAATCGCCTCCCGTTCAGAAGGTTGAGTGTTCAGTCCTAGGTAGCGGCATATATTTCTCTCCCCAAGCGCAGAGAAAAAAAAATCTGCTGTGAACTCCATGTGGTGTCAGGAAGGGCATCCGGCCAGTAAATGCTCAGTTCCATCCAGTCACCCTGATTCTACCCCGAATTACTTAAGGGATGAGAGTCATAAAAAGGGGAGTGGTAAAGAAAAGTTTGAGAACCACTTCATCCCCAAACTGTGCAAATCCCACTTTTCTTAGGATGTTTATTTCCTTCCTTTGCTTAGGAAAACAGTCATGTTCACTGCCTTTCCCAGTAGAGGGAACCTTCCAATAGGGCACCCAGAGCCAGCCATCCTCCTTAGCACTGTCCTTTCCTTCGTCAGGATACCATCATAGAATATGCCAGCATTTTTCAAACTTGGTAAATTTTAAGATATGTGCAATTCCACTTAACCCACATCTGGCTGACTAGGAACTGCAGAACTCTAGAAGATAAAGGCCACACATCTTAAAGTTACCAAGTTTGAAAAATGCTGGTATACTATATGAATATGAATATATATATTATGCCTGTTCCGCATTAGCCAAATACTGTCCCTGATTTAAGGTATGTTAATTTAATGTAAGAAATTCATCTCTGCAAAAGCATGAACATAGTACAACATACTGTATTATTGTATGTTGATACTGATGGAATTACGATAGGAATGACAATTATGCAATATGCCAAGTATTTGGTATGCAATATGTGATATGCATGTATATGGAAACAGACAAAATATCTTTTGATGAAGAATAGATAAATTTAGTTGGGATCTTCACTAGGGAATATTTTTTCACAGAAGGAAGCTGCACAAAGAACTTGAAAAATAGCTGGCGCCATCTGCTGCTCACATTAAGAACTACAAAGTACAAACCTTACAGCTGTATTCATTTTGCTCCTAACCATGACAAAAACACACTCCAGCAGCCTCTGTTTTCTGCAATGCTGCCCTCATATCAGGGTGGGTTCTACTTACCTTTACTACCGGTTCGCAGTGGGGCTGCGCGCGAAAAGAAAGCATAGTTGCCAGGTGCTGTGTTTTAACCATTAAGTCAAATCAGCATGTGCTTAGCCCCCCTCCCCTCTCCCAAGAGAGAACCCTTAGTTATCACACCCTTAACTCTTTCACTGCTACTCTTTTCATTTTTCTGAATACATTTCGATAAACACTTTTTAGTTTTCCATTTTTTTTGTTTTGCATTTTCTTCCTATAACAATTATATTAAAAAGTGTTTAAAATTTGCATTTTTTCCATTGCCCTAATTATAAGCAAATAATTTGCTTTTTGCTATTTAATACTTAAATAAAAAGTTTATATTTTATGTAATTGTGAGACCCAGCCTGGAGAAAACTAAATTTTAAAACTCTTGCTTTATTTATTTATTTATTAGTTCGATTTATATGCCGCCCTTCTCCGGAGACTCAGGGGGGCTTACAATGCATTAAGCAATAGCCTTCATACTTTTGTATATACCTGCTTAGTAGGGCTTTCGGCCCCCCTAAAGCGGTGTTCTTGTTTATACAAAGTCAGCTTATTGCCCCCACAATATACAATGATAGTTCAGTGCGAAATCTGCACACTACAAATTCCTTATGGCATAGAACAGTGGGTCTCAACCTTCCTAATGCCGCGACCCTTTAACATAGTTCCTCATGTTGTGGTGACCCCCAACCATAAAATTATTCCTAAAACCATTGAAGATACGTGTTTTCTGATGGTCTTAGGCGACCCCTGTGAAAGGGTCGTTCGACCCCCAAAGGGGTCCCGACCCACAGGTTGAGAACCACTGGCATAGAAGTTAAACAAGCAAAGCTGGATAGGAAATCTCAACTATATGGGATGGTTTCAGTGGTGGGTTGCCCCCGGTTCGGACCAGTTCTATAGAACCGGTAGTAAAACCGGCGGGAGGCATTTTTGCCCCCCCCCCTAAGCAGTGTTCTATTTTATACAAAGTCAGCTTATTCCCGCCACAAACCGGGTCATTTTATCTACCTCAGAAGGATGGAAGGCTGAGTCAACCTTGAGCCTGGTGAGAATTGAACTCGCAGTAATTGCAGGCAGCTGGCAGCTAAGTGCTACTTTAACAGCAGTTTAGTCCGCTGCGCCACCAAGGCTTCACCTTCAGCACTTAGTTTTGATGCCTTCTCAATTAAATAGTGGAAGGACCATGGTTGGTTTGTACTTGGGGACCTGCCAATAGAGGTTTACACGCCCAAAACTGGGAGGAACAGTGTTTGTTGCAATGTTTTGTCCAATTGAAAGGACGTTTTTAGCACTTTTAAAACAGTGAGCATTTGAGTTAACTTTATATGCATTCAATGAAGTATAAATAAAGGGCACACAACCTTAGCATTCTTACATTTAAAAAGTGGAATTGGAGGTCAGGTTTTTCAGTAACATTTAATTCTTAGTTGTTGGGTGTATTCTTATCCTGCTTTGCCTCCTTCTCTTATGTTCTGTCATCCACCTTTCTCTTTCAAATGAGATTGGGAATGTTCCAGTGATGGGTTTCACTTACCTTTGCCACTGGTTCGCTCGCGCATGCGCTCTCGCTTTGCTCGCATACGCACCACTTCTGCGCATGCGCAGGGCATATTTGATGACATCCAGGTGGGTGGGCGGAGCCTCCTGCCGCCACTGCTACCCACCACTGGAATGTTTCCCACCTCCCCTGCCTTTGCAGTTCCACCTTAAGCATCAATATGGTACCTTTCACTGATATTTCTCTTCTGCAACCTTATTAGGCAAAATAAAAATCAGTTGATGTGCTATAAAACTACAGGTAGTCCTCAACTTACAACCACAATTCATCCTCAAATTTATGTCACTAAGTGAGACATCTGTTAAGTGAGTTTTTAAGTGAGTTTTGCCACAGTTGTTAAGTGAATCGGTGCAGTTGTTCAGTTAGTAACACAGTCATTAAGTGAATCTGGCTTCCCCATTGACTTTGCCGGTCAGAAGCTCGCAGAAGGTGAATCACATGATCCCAGGATACCACAACCGTCATAAATGACATCTGAATTTTGATCACATGGCCAAAGGAGACACTGCAACGGTCATCAGTGTGAACAATGGTCATACGTCACTTTTTTCAGTGTCATTGTAACTTTGAACATCCACTAAATGAACTATTGTAAATTGAGGACAACCTGTACCTCCTCACCACCACAACCATTTTTCTTCAGGAAAGATTTTAAGGACTTTGCAGATCTCTCTGTTAACGGCATTAATAGAAGGAAGACTGGACCGGCAGGAAAACCTAAGGATCTCCAAATTAGAGTAGCAGATACATTTTCCAGGAATACCTTGAAATTGTTTCCTGTTTCACGGAAGGCTGATTTAAAAAATGAATACTTGGTGCTTTGGGACAATTTGACACCTTATGAAGAACCTGTTCTTTGTTAACATAGTTCACACTGTTTACCTTTTTCCCTGTTTCTCCTTATCATTGTTGCCACAAGCAAATAATTATTTACTTCCTTGAAAGATCAAGCTGTCTATATCTTTCAAGACCTTTGAAAATACTCTCAAGAGTTATACACAATAAAGGACGCCTTCTTGTTTTTTTTCACTGGAATGTTTTGTCTCTCCAAAGTTCTGTAGCTGGATTTAGCTGAAGTTCTTGTTTAACTTGGCTTAAACTATATTGAAGCAAGTTTGCCAAAAGGCTTAGGTTCCTGGCACTTTAGAACATGTCTTTGGCTTCTCCCAGTCTCTTCTGGCTGTTTTTCTTTTTTTTTTAAGTTGGTTGTGGCTTGAGGATTTTGCAATGGCACATGTATAATATGGACATAAGTGGAACAGATGTGCATTTTATATTCATAGCACTTCAGCATCCAATAATATCCACCAATCTGATGCCCTCGAAATGTGATGGAGCATAGCTCTCAAAATTACCAGTTGGCAAGGCCAAAGGGCCATATTGACTGTCAGTAATGGAAGTAGTAATTGAATACATCTGGAAAATAACAAGTTAGGAAGGACAAACTAATAACTATTTCAAATGTGAGCATTCTCTTGCCACACCAGATTATTGTGGTAGCAGATCTGTAGAATTTATTCTTCATTAAGTGTATTGAGTGGAGATAGTAATACTTGAAGAGTAATAAGGGAATTTGAACATGATCTTTTGAGGTGATCATTATAAAAGACAGCTTCAAGTGGTTTGGAAGAAAGAGAATTTATGGGGGGAAAAACCTATGTTAACAGAATAATAAGAGAACAATAGAATAAGAGTTGGAAGGGACCTTGGAGGTCTTCTAGTCCAACCCCCTGCTTAAGCAGGAAATCCTATACCATATTTCAGACAATTTGTTCCACTGGTTAATTGTTCTGTCAAGAAATTTCTCCCTAGTTCTAGGTTGGTTCTTGCCTTGGTTATCCATTAGGATATATAGTTTCTGTCCATTAGTTTCCATCCATTGGAGACTAAAACATATAAAGAATGGTTGCTGGAATTGGGTATGTCTAATTTAATGAAAAGAAAGACTAGGGGTGACATGATAGCAGTGTTCCAATATCTCAGGGGCTTCCACAAAGAAGAGGGAGTCAAGCTATTCTCCAAAGCACCTGAGGGCAGGACAAGAAGCAATGGGTGGAAACTAATCAGGGAGAGAAGCAACCTAGAACTAAGGAGAAATTTCCTGACAGAACAATAATCAGTGGAACAACTTGCCTCCAGAAGTTGTGAATGCTCCAACACTGGAATTTGTCTGAAATGGTATAGGGTTTCCTGCCTGAGTAGGGGGTTGGACTAGAACATCTCCAAGGTCCTTTCCAACTGTTCTGTTCTGTTCCTGTTCCTGTTCCTGTTCCTGTTCCTGTTCCATTCCGTTCCGTTCCGTTCCGTTCCGTTCCGTTCCGTTCCGTTCCGTTCCGTTCCGTTCCGTTCCGTTCCGTTCCATTCCATTCCATTCCATTCCATTCCATTCCATTCCATTCCATTCTATTCTATTCTATTCTATTCTATTCTATTCTAACCTTCAGGTGCCTTGGAGAATAGGGTGACCCCCTCTTCTTTGTGGCAGCCCCTTAGATGTTGGAAGGGGTTGCCACCAGGGTTGGGTTCTACTTACCTTTACTACTGGTTCGCAACGGGAGCGCGTGCACGCGCTTCTGCGCAGAAGCTTCTGCGCATGCGCAGATCATCCATGATGACCTCGTGGCAGGTGGGCAGAGCCTCCCGCCGGTTTTACTACCGGTTCTATAGAATCGGACTGAACTGGGAGCAACCCACCACTGGTTGCCACAAAGAAGAGAACCTCAAATAGCTTATTTGTTAAGAACCTCAAACAGCCTTTCTTCCCTCTCCTGCCATCCCGGCAGCCATTTATTCTGAACAGGAATGTCATCTCATTCTTAGTTTCTCCGCAGAGATGACATAAAGGGATGGCTTGGTTATAGACACCCGCTGTTGCTGCTCTCCTGGCTAATGAGTACATTCTGCAGTATCAGTTCTTTCAAGAGCATCAGTGTGCCCTTAAGTAGAATTATGCAGTAGCGTATGCCTTCAGGCATTGCCATGAAAAGACAAGCATTGACAAGGAATTGCAGACAGGGGCGGAGAGCTATTTTTAAACTTTTAGAATACTACAGGGCATTGGGGAGATAGCCCATTTCTCCTAATTCTATTAATAGTACTGGGGAAACAATGCTTTGGGATGGACTCGGAGGACAAGAAAGCAACAGACCTTTCTTTCTTGCAGCAATTCCTTTCAGATCAAAAGCTCTGAATTACACACAGTGAATGCTTCCGGAGAAAATGGAAGCTGTAAATGCAAAAGTAGGTCTAAAAATAGCCCAGTTTTATACACCATGGGTTTCTTTGCAACATTTCTTGCCTTCCAACTGAATAGGCAGAGAATACTGTACTGGGCAGTAATGACATACCTCCCTGCACGTAGCATTTATGGTTATTGTTCCTTCCTACAAGTTACGTAATCAAAATGATATAAATTGTTGCATGCTACATATTTTGGCCCTTAGAATTAAGGAAATCTGAGCCACTGGATGTATTCTATCGGAAATGAACACAACTTCCCCAAATTATAGGTTGAACATACTCAAACCTCAAGCTCCATCCATTTTTCTCTACTTCATATTTTACCTAAGAAACAATCCAGATTTATTGAGCAGGTTCTTCAAAAAGTAAACGTAGGAATGTGTCAATACCAACACACACACACACACACAAGCACACGCATACACAAATAAATAAATAAAAATTCTGGCTCCACTGTTAACTGATGGAGGAAAACAAAGCTTGTGCAATTTATAAATAGACGTTATTTAAAAATTAATACTCTACTAGATAAGAAAGCTAATGGTATATGAATTAATGTCTCTTACAGCCAATACATTAAAGTACAGTATGGCAAAGAGAAATTCTTGAATAAGAAAATTGATCTGCAGTCTTATCCGTTAATAACTTTTTGCTTTGCTTATTGTACCAGGAACCTTTGCAACTTCTAAGTAATATATTGCTGTAAAGCAAACTCACTTTGGAACCTCAAGACACCATTCCTACTTCAACATATCACCCTTTGAAGCAATGAAATAGTCCATATTTCAGTAACGGGAGAAAAAAAGCATTCATTTTAAGTGAGAACAGTGTTTCATACTGATAGAAGGCCATACAAAAGTAATATTAACATTGATGTCTTCAAACATGATCCTTGGCCTGAAATCAAAAATAATTCCATGGAAGTATTACATCTATAAAATGTATTTGTTCTGCGCATACACATAGCGTAATTAAAGAATTAACTGTTCAGAACAAGCATTGAGAAATATTCTGTTCAAGCTTTCCTCTAGTACTGCATAAGAACTTTACACCAGTTTGAAAACAGATCTGGTCCTCCCTTATTGCACAACGTGGATTATTTTTGAGAGCTGGATCAAATTTTTACAACACTACTGCAATTCTTTGCAAATGGAGCAAATGCTTCTTTGAACCATTATAGCTTTGAAGAGCTTGTGAGCAGTTTTTTTCTGCCATTTACTTATTTATTTATTTAGGAAAATTTATATAGCCACCACTCGCTCATGACTCTAGGCGGCTTACAGAAAATAAAAACACAATGTGGAAGGAATTAAAAAAATAATATAAAATAATACCCCCCCACCTCACTCAGTGACAACACACGCTCATATTAACCATTTAATGGGCTCCACCCCCACTCTGGCTTCCCACGGCCTGTTGGCAGCCTGAGACAAGAGTCCCACCAAGGGCTGCCTCTCTAGGCTAAAGTGTTGGGCTGTAGCCAGAGGATAGCAACCAAGGTTGTAAAAAGTCTGGAAGGAAAGCTTAGGGGGAACGATTGGAGGTATGGAGAAGTTTAGTCTGAAGTAGAGAAGAAAGTAGGGAGAAGTAGTAACTGTCTTCAAGTCTATGTTTTAAAAATGGAGTGGAATTATTCAGAGTTGCTACAGAAGAGGAAAGAAGGAATTTAAATACTGTAATAAGCAAGTAAGTATGGTTGAATGATCAGAAAAAGTATCTAAGTAAGAGTTGTTCAACTATGGAAGAGACGACCTTAGGAAGTGATGGGCTGTCAGGTGCAAGCAACCAGATTCACATGTGAAAGGTTTAAGTTGATTCCACACATGAAGGATTCAAACTGAGTACTTTCTTGTATTCTATCTACAATACAAGAATATCTCCAGATTGTTTGCTTTCCCTTGGGAACAAACAAATGAGGTCCCATGGAACTTGGGGGATGGGGGTGGGTGGGGGAGGCTTATGCTGTGTAAGGACTAAAGGCTGGTTCCCTGCTTTGGGAGGAAGCTAAAACAGGATTGAATAAGCAGAAGTATCGATCCTATCTAAATAAGTAACTAGACTTAAGTAGGAAATGCATGCATTATCGTTCCAGCTGCTCTCAGCTAGTCTCAAATCTTCAGGGTTACCCCGATCTTTGGTCTCGCTAATGCAGAACACAAAGACATAACGTTTCTTGTGGGGCTACATCATCTTGTGGTAGAACGATGCATTCTGATATTCAAGCTATTTAGATGCAGATTCCAAGAATGCTTGGTTAGTTATTACCAGAGAGAATAGCAAGAACATTTCTTTCAGAAAGGGGGCCTGTTTGATCCTATTGTCCCTGATATTGCAATGTACCGTATTTCTTTCTTTCTTTTTTATTTAAATACAAAGTTAAATCATTAAAAACTCTTACCAACCTTACAGGAGATAATTCTGCTTCATTCCTCTAATATAAAGGTCCTTGCTGTATAATTTTTTGGCTTGCTCAAATTATACAAGTAGCCCTATGCATGATATGACAATCTCCCTCTACTTCAGCTGCTAGGTGCATGGAAAGACAGATGTTGGCTAGGAAAACTGGGAGCTGTTGTCCATCACATCTGGATGGTACAAAGTCGAAGGAGGCTACACCAAGCCAATATCACTCTGCTCAGTATTGTCTAAGGAAAAAAAAAGCATTGCTCTATAATAAACAAGTCAGAAACCAGTCTTCTTGATTCCGATTCATGTCTGAATATATGGATATTGATATTCAGCCCATCAATTTTCTCAAGTTTTTCAACATGCTTGAACAATTAGTATTGAACTAGAACATGCCTTATTCTATATTCTATGTGAAAGCATGTTAAATTGAAGTTATATTTCTTTAGGTTGCCTGCAGTGGTGGAGGTCATTGTTGTGGGGGATTTTGGTCAATAAATATCTTTGATTATTATTGAGATAAATGTAAACTCAGATACAATCCTGCTGCACGAATATGTTGAGATGTCATGATTAATGTTTATAAAGGCAGCTTTCATACAGACATGGGGATCATATGAGCTTTGCAATCAGATTGCTAAGGGAATCCAATTTTAGTGATGGGCAAATTGCAAGGATCTACTATACATAAAAAGAACTCAAATCTCTCCATCAATGAAAGGAAGCATTTGATGATGGACATTAGCCAAGCTTTCCAAAATACTACTCAAATGATGCCTCAGAGGGTGGGGTAATGATTACCACATCATTTCCTTTCATTATTATTAAAATGAAAACATAAAATGCAGAAAGGTGTATGCTTAGGCAGTGAACTTTTGGGACATTACTAGTGATACTCATTTTATTTTTTACTTTTAAAATATTAGCTTTTCCTACAAAATATAAACATGCTTACATCCCAAGGAGATGCACACTCTTGTTTTATCTCTGTGGTCATGATCTTAAAAAGCCCATGCGATTTTTCTTTTTCTTATTGATAAGATACGAGAGAGACAGACAAAGAATTAGTTTGGTTATTTGTTCTAACCTCTCAAGACTTTAAAAGAAGAGTGGGAGAAAATAAGCACTGAAGCTAAAATAATACATATGGCCATGTAAGGGGTGATTCTTATAAAATACAATATTTTTATCCAATATCTACCATTATGTACCTGTGTAGCACTTCTCGAAGATAAGATACTGTATGCAATACTGCTGCTGCTGAAAAATGATTACAAAAAGTGCATTTAGAGAAGAAGAAGAAAAAAACAACTCCAGGTGAGGAAGTCATATTAGTCGTTTTATAATATTTTAAAACCCGTAACTATTCTAAGCAGGAGAGCTCTGATCAGAGAGCTTAAGTTCTACATATTATAAAACACCACTCAGAGAAATGTTGCCTATGCAGTGATGCATAAAAACTTGTACCAAAGTAATGGTACCATGTTTGGCATTTTAATGGTACTGGATATGTGTGTGTGTATGTGTTTATATCCACAAATACCAATAGCAATACCACTTAGACTTATATATCACTTCATAGTGCTTTATAGCTCTCTATAAGCAGTTTACAGAGTCAGCATATTGCCCACAACAATCTGGGTCTTCATTTTACCGATCTCAGAAAGATGGAAGTCTGAGTGAACCTTGAACCGGTCAGAATCGAACTCCTGGAGTGAACAGTGAATAAGCCAGCAGTACTGCATTCTAACCATTGCGCCACCATGGCTCATGGTGCAGTGGTTAGAATGCAGTACTGCAGGCTTATTCACTGTTCACTGTACCTATGAAAAATAAGCCCTGAATATTTAATATTTATATGCCAACAAGAGTCTTATATTTCTAATTGCTTTAGAAAGATGGCAATTGATATCTTTCCCATTAGGACAGAAATTGTCAATACTCCACACCCTGTGAACAAAACATCAGTTGGGTTTTTTTCTCTCTCCTTATGATGGAAATAAATGAGCTGCATATTCCATACAGGTGAATGCATACAAATTACCTGCTTGTGTTGGATCAAACAGTCCCTTTCTGTTTAAAAGTGTAAGCAATAGATTTGAATCAAAATGCAATATAACATTTCTGGTAATATTGAACTTTCATGACCCTAGGAAACTACTCAAAATGAGAAAAAACTATCTATGGGATTGTTGTATAAATAAAGCTATTTGAGAATAGGAAAGAAAACGTAAACATTTTATTTGGCAATCTTCAGATCAGTGAATAATGGACAATTACAGTTGATTGGTGCTTTCCAACTCATTTAGGAGGGATGGAGTTTTGCTAGCTATTTACACTGTTGTTGCAAATAATAGTTAATGCTTTAATTTGTCCTTCTTTTAAAATTGCAATTTCAAACAGCACTAGACTTGACATTTATGGTTGAAGATATTAGCTGTAGCACTTTATTTTAACAATCTCAGCTGTTAAAGGCATTTTGCAGACTGGAAGTAAAGAGAATCGTTGCCATGCATTTAGTTCGTTAGGTCTCTGTTGTTATTAATGGAACAAGTCTCACAACAGACTTCCAAACTCTGTGTGTGTGTGTGTGTGTGTGTGTGTGTGTGTGTGTGTGTGTAAATATGTATCATGCACTTAAGTCAATTATGATGTGCTTATAGATCACTGTAGTTCCTTTAAAGCTTGATGCAAAGAGAAAATTCTGTTTGTCAACAAAAACATGTGTGAAGGATCTTGGCGCTTGAATATTTAATTCTTGAAACTTAACAAACTTGGCTTTTCCTGCATCCCAAAAATAGACTTGAGTGAAAGAATAATCGCTTCCAAGAATAGCATACTGATAATTCTTTATCTGAAGTGGCTGGAACACCATGGACCCCCTGGATGGCATTCTTTGTAAATCCAGAAATTTGGAGCCTGTCCATTTCATTACTTTGGAATCCCCAATGAATCTTGTTAGGCAAACATAAATATCTTCTTTCACTTTGAAGTGTTTGACAGCGTAAACATCTTCCATATCTGGAATATCCACTGGGTCAGCGAAATTGTTTGTGCCCCTGTTCCACTGATACAGGATCGGGTGTTGAGAACTGCTTGAGATGATCAAATGAGGCTTGGTGGCTATTTCAAGATATTCCACATCAGTGTCTCTGTACCATTCGTGCAAAGACTGGTCAGAATAAAATCCATTTCCATTCCATTTGTAGATAGTGGTGATGCCAGCTTTTGAACTATCCGCTATTGCAAAGTATGCATCCTTAACAATGGTGAACGTTTCAATGTCGTTAGGCTTTCTGATCTTAAGGATCTCAATGTCCTGGATTTTGATAAATTTATTTGCGTGAATGTCTCGTTTGTATATATGGGAGCCACCAAAGAGCTGGGCAACAATGATGTACAAGCGATTCTCAACAATAATCGGCTTACAGACAACCACCGAAGTCCCTGCACAAAGATCGACAAAGCGTATCATCAACTGGCATTACGATAAGGCAACACAACGTTCAGAGAAATGAGCTGTTAATACCTGTGATGTTATCAAAATTCCTGAATGTCCCTTCCACATGGTCCCACTGCAGAAAGATACATTTTCCGATAAAAGGCTGAGCGATAACCACATATTCATCATTCATGAATGAGAAAGTGTCCACTGACAGGGACTGATATGGAAGCTTTCGAAATACGACAAATTCTGAAAAAGTACATACTAAAAGTTGGTATTTACTCCTTTAAATGTTATTATAAAAAGTAGATAGCTTGTACAAGGCAGTGGTATTTTGTAAAATCTATTTTTCCTGTTTATTAGACTTTAGTCAACAAGAAAAAAAGATGAAGATGTTTGTTAACAGAGAATAGCACTCATGCTTGAATCATAACCAATTCTAATTAGCCTAATTCCTACTGTGGTTGTTACGGTTCATCAAGTCAAATCTGACGCCTGCTGACTACAAGGATAAATCCCTGTAGTTTCCTTGGCAACATTTTTGGCAGTGGCTTGCCAATACCTTGTTCCTAGTACAGAGAAAGAAAGAGAGTGACTGGCCCAGAGTCACCAAGCTGGGTTACAGGCCTAAGGTAGGACTAGAACAGTGGTTCCCAATCTTTTTTTTGGCCATGCCCCACCTAAGCATCTCTAAAATCCTGATGCCTCCCCTGCCCTTCCCGGTGACATATAATTCTTACTTTATTCAAAAAGTGAACTCTACTCACGCGGAGGAAGCCTAAAAGGCCATTAATTTGGTTTAAACAAGGTTCAAATTGCTCCCATTAAAAATCAAAGTGCCCCCCTGTGGGCCCCACATTGGGAACCACTGGACTAGAACATTTGACCTTCCAGCTTCTAATTTAGCAGCTTACTCCCTAGGCCAAACAGGCTTTTTCTTTCTTGGGATGAAAATTATGAATGTAGCAGTCACACTGATTTTCATAAAATGTAATTAGGGCCTAATACTGCAAATTAGATACTTTCAGTCAATATGGAATGAAAAATCTTAATCTTGATCTTCTCCAAGCATGAGTACAAACAGAACAATTTTGGCCAGTTAGACCCTACATAGTAAAACCATCCAGGGGTGGGTTTTACCTACCTTTACTACCGGTTCGCAACGGGGCCGTGCGTATGCGCCTGCTTCGCTCGCGTATGCGTGTGCTCTTCTGCGCATGCGCAGAAGCCTTCTGATGACATCGGGGTTGGCGGACAAAGCCTCCCGCCGGTTTTACTACCGGTTCTATAGAACTGGTCCGAACCGGGGGCAACCCACCACTGAAACCATCCCATATAGTTGAGATTTCCTATCCAGCTTTGCTTGTTTAACTTCTATGCCAGTGGTTCTCAACCTGTGGGTCGGGACCCCTTTGGGGGTCGAACGACCCTTTCACAGGGATCGCCTAAGACCATCAGAAAACACGTATCTTCAATGGTTTTAGGAATAATTTTATGGTTGGGGGTCACCACAACATGAGGAACTGTGCTAAAGGGTCGCGGTATTAGGAAGGTTGAGACCCACTGTTCTATGCCATAAGGAATTTGTAGTGTGCAGATTTCGCACTGAACTATCATTGTATATTGTGGGGGCAATAAGCTGACTTTGTATAAAAAAGAACACCGCTTAGGGGGGGCCGAAAGCCCTACTAAGCAGGTATATACAAAAGTATGAAGGCTATTGCTTAATGCATTGTAAGCCGCCCTGAGTCTCCGGAAAAGGGCGGCATATAAATCGAACCAATAAATAAATAAATAAATAAATTTGCTTCACTATGGCTTCTGAAAGTAAGTCACAGATAATCACACAAGAGGCTAAGCCAAAATCAATGGAATCTCATTCAGATTAGGTGAACCAGGCCACACAACCATTGTGTAGATGTGTCTATGGAGATTCTCAGTCATCCAGGTCATGTTATCCCAAAGGTGGTTTTTTTCAAAAGGTAATTGGACTTTGTTTTTCCTTGTTTTCGTTTTGCTTCTCATCCAAGAAGCTTCTCCAGTTCAAGCAAAAAATAAAGTCCAATTGCCTTTTGAAAAAGCACCTTTGGGGCAATTATTGTGTAGGTTCGTTTCTCCTGAAGAGAAGGATGGAGAGAAAAATCTCAACATGACAGAGAAGAGATCTTGAAAGTTGCTGTGAATAAAGCAGGCAATATTCGGGCTAGGTAGATGTATAGATTAACCCAGTAGAAAACCATTTGCTCCACCGAAAGAAAACGCCCTTAGGAATAACAGGGAATGAAAGAAACAGAAGACACTTTGAAGACTTACGTGTAATGATGCAATCAAATTCACTAGGAGAGAGGCTGTTGATTTTGCGTTTCTTATACTCTGGTGGATTTTCACAATAGATGTCTTCCACTGTTGCATTTGTTCTGCTTATCCATGCAATTAACCATTTCAATTTGCAATCACATTTGAAAGCATTTCCTCTCAGGTCTCTGGATAGAAACAACGTTTTTGAAATGTGACAATTTAAATACATTATCATTTGTTTAAAAAAAACAACAACAGGTTATCGGTTTATAATATTTTGAGATCAGTATTGCATGAAAGACAATGTGCTTTAAGGAAGAAACCGAGCCTATATTTTTTAAAGACTCTTTGTGGTTAAAAAAGCAACCGTATATTAAGTTTCTTAAGAGAGAGAAGGAAGGGGGGTAAAAATCTTACACTGAATTAAGCATCCTTCTATTATATTTCTCTTTTGTATGTGAATTATGGTGTTATATCCATGTACAAAAGGGTGGAGATTGTAGAATGACAACGCAATGCTTTTTTTTGTTATTTTGATGAAAGCATCCAATTTTGCAGATGCTTTTGCCTGGATTATGTATGGAGAATGCTGCCTCTGGGGGCTCTTTTTTTCCTGAAATCTTATTCTAGTTGAGTAATTCCTCCAGGCTTAAATTGGATCTGGAAAGAAAATCCTCTAATACAGCAAAAGAGCTTTAAGCTTGCTTTCCTCTTCGCAAATGTAAAATTACTTCTTTTAACTGATTTTGGAAACAAATTACTAAAGAAGAAGAATACAATAATATTAACAATATGTTACCTTAAAACATATGCAGATTAAAAAAGAAAAAGAAAAGAAAAAGGTCTGGAAAATAATATTCCAACAGAACAACTCTAAAAACTTTGAACACCTGTGTCAAAAAGTCTTTTCCTTGCCTCTTTCTCAAACTGACCAACCAACTAACAGCAATTACAATAATTCATAATTTGACCAACAATGCCGATCAACAATCCACTGCCCCATATCAGATGTAGATATCTCTTTTCCATCTTGCCTTAGTATTCTTTAGCCAATCCCCATACCACAAGGTGCACAATCTTGCTAAATTCCAAAGACCAGAATAATCGCCAAGAATAATGCATTTTAAAAAACACATAATTGTTCCAGAGTCATAGGAGCAGCTCTGTATATTTCAATTCAAATATGACAATAACAGGGTTCAAATCATTCATAATTCAAATCATATGAATTAATATTCCAAGTCCAAAATAAATCTCCAACAGAAAAGCACTTGCAACTAATTTTTTATTAAATAATTGCTGTAGTGTCCAATAAGCAAAATGTTCTTTTCTGTTAAAAACTCATTTTAGGTTTACAGGAAACAAATTTAAAACAACTTTCCATGTGACATTCCAGCTCATTATTCTAGATGTCATATAAATAATATCAATTGTATTAATGTATTCTTTTTAAAAGCAAAAATACCTTCAAATGTTGTGGCTCCTCTTTCATGCTAAAATAAGAAGAGCCAAATTCAGGAAATTAAATCCAACTGATTTAGATAGATGATACTTGGGTACACATCCTTCTCATTAATAAACCTAGCTCATTTTATTCTCCTCGGTTGTTATCTGGATCTTGATAGACATATTTTGCTTTGTGCAACCATAAATATGTTTCCAAATGCTACAGAAAATGCCTTTTCTCCATTGTAGTTTTATTTTATTGCACGCATTTCAGCCCATTTTCTACTGGAACCCTGGGTCACTTTATTGTGAGGGGGTGTCTGTCTCATTTTGAACATTTCTTGTAATCATTAAGTTATTTGGGGTGGAGGGACATAACTTTATCCTTTGATGTTCTTCTCATGTGCATTTGCATGAAATGGAAGTACTGTAGAGGACTAGCAATTGCATCTCTTGGAAAATATATACATAAAAGGGAAGTCATGCATAAGGAGAGCCAGTTTGGTTTAGTGGTTAAGGCACCAAACTAGAATCCAGGAGGCCGTGAGTTCGAGTCCTGCCTTAGCCATGAAGCCAGCTTGGTAACTTTGGGCCAGTTACCCTCTCTCAGTCCTAAGAAGGAGGAAATGACAAACCACTTCCAAAAAACCTTGCCACGAAAACTGCAGGGAGTTACCAGGAGTCAATACTAACTCAAAGGTCCCCAATAGACAACCATAAAGCTATGCATAAAGGTTAGATGGACAAATTGCTGCCTTACATCCAGATGCAGCTCTTGGCCTAAGTTCCTTGGGAAAGAGAGAAGCAGGTGCCAGAAAGAGAAAATGAGGTGTCAGGGGGCCTTTCACCATACAAATAAACCTTCACTCCATGTCTTGCCTGTGAATGAAGCACACTTAATTGGCCCTTGGCTGTTTAGTATATTTAGAACATTTTCCCTCTAATTCTAACAGTATCCAAGGGAAAATAGAACCAGTTTGGTATAATAGTGACTGCCTGGATTAATCGTTGCAGTTTTCTCAGTAGGAAGTGATTCAGCCTTGCCTCCTTCCTAGGGTTGAGAGAGAATGACTGGCCCAAGGTAACCTAGCTGGCTTCATGTCTCAGGTAGGACTACAACTCAGATAAATGGTTCCTTGGTCTTGGCCTTATTCTAAGAGGGGAAATATACTTAATATTCATTAATAGTCCAGAGCCAGTAAAGTCTGCTTCATTCACAGGTAGGCAAGATGTGAGATGAAGGCACACTTGTGCCCTGAAAAATTGCAAGAAAAAGATATGTGACTTCCTGTAAGAATTTTCAAATGCAAATTCTTCCAACAGTTTCCCGTATGTTCCATGTCTCTCAATGTCCAGGAAGCAAACGGGCGCGGGGGGGGGGGGGGGGGAGGAGGACTCCCTGGTAGGGCCTGGCTTCCTGATTTCCCTGCCGCAGCTTTTATCGGTGCAGAGCAAATTGTTTAAAACAGCTGGCTTTCTTGACAGTGGGAATGGCTGTGGCTAAATGAGCTCAAGGAGAACAGCTAATGTTCTCAGTAGAGATGGCTGAGAAATTCATTCCATTCCCATTTCTATGAAAGCTTACACAGATTGTAAATTCTAAGCATACAATGTAGTTTTTTCTCTTTCTCTCTCCCTTCCTTCTTCTCTCTTTTGCAGGGCAATTTGATAAACTATTTATAAATGCACCCAGATATAATTTTAAGAAAATCTGCCTGTGAGATAAGGTTGCCACAAAAACCTATTATTGTAGGGGACAATCTTGTTTTAGATGTTCTGTGGCACCTTTCCGCAATCTGGGCATATTTGGAAGCTGCCAGCTTGCAGAAAACTGCCTTGAGGAATGCTCCTAAATGGGGAAAAAAATGCTATTAGATGAATGAGATAATTGATGATAAGTGGATATAAAATGGATTACTTCAGGCTCATTATATGAGCAGTTGTTCCACAATACGTATCTCTGAGCCTTTTTTCCCCCTTTCTATTCATAATGGGAATATCAAAAAGGTTTTCTTACACATTTGTTAGTGAATCCAATCCCTTGAATATGTCTTTAGGGAGCGTTTGGAGGTTATTGTTTGCAAGACTCCTGTAAAAAATATAATTAGGGTTAGTTTAATCTTGGATTCTTTTTTTCCCATTTGATGAATCACTAGGATGGCAAATAACAGCACATGCATTGCTATGATTTGATTCATTATTGTAAGTAGTTGTAATAGCAATACTAGTAATGCTAATATTATTGATATGGAATACATTTACTTATTATAACCCAGAAAGCACAATTCCTGTTTAAATATTATATCCACACACTCCCTATTGTTCTAAGGTCTCTGCTGCCTTGCCAAACTCTTCACCACAATCCTTGTATCTTTACTAATAAAGGAGAATATTTGTAGCTCAGGGTTGAAATGAAGGGCTCCTTGGTGCTCTCTGAGCCTGCTTGTTTTCTTGCAGATGTTTCATTACCCAAACTAGGTAACATCATCCGTGCTCTGATGATGGTTACCTAGTTTTGGTAATGAAATGTCTGCAGGAAAACAAGCAAGCTCAGAGAGCATCAAGGATCCCTTGTGTTTTTGTTGTTATTGTTAACAATGAAAAAGATTTCAGGGTATTTTAAGCATTCCCTGTCCTCAAATTCTACCTTAATAGCAGTTCTACCTGCAGAACAGTAGACAACTTTAACATGTGGTGACTTCAACTCCCAGAATTCCTCAGCCAGCATGTTGAGAAATACTACTCAAGGATATCAGTTGCATAGCTTTGTAGCCATGGCTTGTCTCATAGACATCTATGATCGCCCTCAAATTGTTTTCCACCCATGGATGCCCTTCCACTAGCATGGAAGGTTTCCATCCCATCATAACCTTCCAGGATAGTCCGAGAAAACAATAACAGTAATACATTTGCTGTCATCATGCTGTTTATTATTCATAGTCTTAAATGGGAAGAAAAGATGACTAAACAATATATTATGCAAAAAAAAAAAAATGCCTGTGTAACATTGACTCAGTTCCAACATATCACTGAAGGTCTGTCCACAAGCCAATTCCAAGGACTTGATTTTTTTTACCCCTTTATTAGCAAAATATTATACTACTAGTAATAGTTTCACTGTCATCTTGGCTCATCTTGACTTTTTTGAACCAGGAAAATAATGATAAAAAGTCTCAGGAGTTGATCTCAACTGCTGGTGAATCGTTGGATGTTTCAAAACCTCCAACCCCACCTGCCCAAGTGCAAAACTAGGTTTAGGGTTCGTTGGATTGGTGGGTAATATATTTACAACTAATTCCTGAGCATTCTGTGGACTATGGACCCCTTTGGCCTTCAAGCCCATCATATTCTTGAAATCTGAACAATGGAAAATGCCAAATAAAAATATCAGGATTGCAGGTATACAGGACAAACTATATGCATCGTAACGCAACTATGTAAATGATGCTATTGCATTCATCACATTAGGGGCATAAGTCACATCATTTTGATGAAGTGGTGATGCATGCAACAATAGTTGCTCCCTTGCTCCTACAAGGCGCCCACAATTGTGGGGTGTTTTTTTGTCATCAGTTAGAAAACAAACTGGTAATAGAGGTCGCCACTGTCGGAGCATAATTTGGCTACTTCTCAAAATAATTTTAATTTTAAAAGGGATGAACATTCCAATCTGGCTCCCTTTTGATGACTGCGTCTCTAACATGTCCCTCCCCACCCCCCCACCCCCAAAAAAGCTTGAGTTAAAAAAATATGCAGGGCCTGGCTACAAAATGTTTTTCAGCTCCACAGAAGTATTTGATCCACTGATGAATGACCAGACATCTAATAAACTAAAAATATGTATTGTACTTTGATTAACATTCAAACTAAAAATGACAATTCTATCCCCTTCACCTTGGAGTCTACATATTAAGAAGCCCACCTATGCTCTTGCTCACCCTCCTTGTGCTCTATATAATTGTAAAAAGGCCCTCCTCTTCCCTTGTCAATCATCTGATCAAAGGAATCTGCTGAGCCAATATTAGGCAGCACTTTGGAGCAGAGTCACTAGAGCAAAGAAAGAAGCTGCAGGGAGTCACTTCTCTCTCTGTGTCACTGCTCAGAACTTAAGAGCTTCCCACTGCTAATGGTGGAGAGAGGACCAGAAAGCTGCAGGTCAGCTGGAAGGAGAATGAAAGTGATGAAGTTTCTCCCCTTACTGTGCCTTTGTGTGTATTACAATAAATACACACACTACACACACATGTATAGCCTCCAGGTCAGCAACAATGGTAACTCCAGGAGGCCCCAAAAGCTCCTATGCCCATTAGACGCAATGGGGGCTTACTTCTAAACAAAGGCAAGTAGGATGGCATTGATTGTGAGCTATTAGTGCACACAGGACAAAGAGTAAATCTTTGTTAGATCTTGGGTTATTAAAGCAGCCTGGGAGGTGAACACAGGATGGGTTCATGTGGTGGTTTTGACCTCTTGGAGAGAGGGGGTAATCCCACCAGCCTTGAAGGAGGAGGTGGTATACCACTCTTCAAGAGGTCAAGGCTGGATCCTTACCCGCTGGAGAATTATCAGCCAATTTTCAATTTTCCCTTTCTTGCAAAGATTGTGGAAAAGGTGGGTTGGATGACAGCTACAGAGGATCTTAGAAGGAACACATTATCTGGACCCATTTGAGGCAGAGTACAGTACAGAGGGAGCATTGGTTGCCCTTGATGGAACTGGAATGGTGTATCCATCCTAGAGCTCCAAGATCTCTTAGCAGCTTTCAATACCGTCAATCCCAGTATCCTTCTGCTGCAGAAGTTAGGAGTGGGAGGCACTATGCTCAAGTGGTTCATCTCCTTCCTCAGAGGCCAGTTTCACTCGATATTGATGGGAGTGGACAAGATCAACTCCATGGCCTCTCTTGACTAGAGTATCTCACAACTAACTGTCCCCATCCCTGTTCAATATCTACATGAACCCACTAGGCAAGGACATCCACCAATTCATGATGCAGTATGGTGACAATACCCTATTTTACATCTCAACCCAAGGGGCTATCAGTGTATTGACTCAGTGTCTGGAGGCTGTTAAGTTCTAGATGGGACAGAACAGACTTCAGCTCAATCCTACTAAGACTGACTGGCTGTGGCTGCTGCTGATGTCAGCATCTTTGGTTTTGGATGAGGCTGCACTTCTTCAGTCAAGACTGGTTATGTAACTTGGGGTTCCTTCTGGACTCATAGCTACTGCTCAAAGAGCAGATGTCACTGTGGCCAGGGGAGGCTTTGCACAGGTTCCTCTGTGCACCACTTCACCCCTTCCTCAATCAGAAGGTCCTTCAGCCAGTCATTCATGCCCTGGTTATCTCACAATTGGATTATTACAAAGCGCTCTACATGGAGACCACCCAGAAACTCCAGCTGGTTCAGAATGCAGCAGTGCAAGCAGTAACAGATGCCTCTTGGTATGCCTATGTGTCACCATTGCTACGCAAGGTTCATTGACTGCCAGTTGCTTCCAGGTGCAATTCAAATTGCTGTTTACTACCTATGAAGTCCTCTATGGAATAGGGCCAAGGTATCTGAAAGCCTGCTTAACTCCAACTATTTCTGCCCACCCAGTATGTTCCAGCAGAGAAAGTGCTCTCCAGGTCTTCTCCAGTAAACACGGCCACCTTGGGCAACCTAGGAAGTGCACCCTCTCTGTGGCAGCATCCCCCAGAAATAAGGAAAATATCCTCACTCCTGGGCTTCTGGAAAGATTTGAAAACCTGGATCAGTCCCAAGTCTGGGGTTGAAGTTTATTACTTGTTCAAAGTTCCCTGTTTTGTTTTGTTGCTTTTAGTTTGGGGCCTATGTAATTTAATGCTTTTAGATACTTTTATATTTTCCCTGGTTTTGTACATTGGAGTTGGATGGCCAATACATTTAAACAAACAAACATACTTACAAGTGAATTAAGGACTTCAACCCGCGAAAAGAAGTGTTGGAAAGTGATTTGATGTTGTTGTTTTCTATAAACCTGTAATGGGGATACAAACACAACTGGTCAAAGCTGTCTTCATCTCAGGCATTCAACTCACTCAAAAAAAAATCTTGGACCATAAATATTTCAACTCACAAATATTCTAGATGAGGAAGGCCCATGAAAGCATCGCTACTAATGGTCTCAAATATGTTTGCAGTAAATAATCTGTAGAAAGAAATATTAGACAAATAATAATGTGACATGATCTTAGACATACATAGATTTTTCACAGTGCTTGATTATTTTTAGAGATGAAGATTATATTTCCTACTCTGCTATGTCCTAACATAATGAAATACACATACACATATACAGAGTCTAGATCCGTGATGGTGAACCTATGGCATGGGTGCTACAGGTGGCATGTGGAGCCATATCGGTAGGCACATGAGCTCAGCAGATTTTCAGGCCTTCTGGGCCCACCAGAAGTCAGGAAACACGCTGTTTCCGGCCTCCGAGGTGGGGAAGGCCGTATTCGCCCTCCCCAGGCTCCTAGAAAGGCTCCAGAGCCTGGGGAAAGCGAAAAACGGGCCTACTGGGACCACCGTGTGCCAAAAGCAGGGGGAGCACAAGGGGGGGTGGGGTGCATAGAATTATGGATGTGGGCACGTATGAGTATGACCCCCCGCGCACCCCCTGCTTTTGGCATGCGATGGCAAAAAGGTTAGCCATCACTGGTCTAGATTATCTTTCTCCAACCTTACATCCTCTAAAATGTGTTAGAACTACATTTCCTAGAAGGTCCAGCTTAGCTGATCTAGTTCTTCAAGACATAAATATATGTTATAATATATATGAAACAGTGTAATGATTTTGACTAAATATGCCATAATTTAAAGAACTGGCATTTCTGAGTAGTTTCCTACAACTCCACAATGTCTCCTTCAAAGTTCTAGAGTTTGCCTTTACAAGAAATAAATGCACTGCAGTCAGAAATATCGTTTCAAAATTATATTTTCCTCTAATGCTTGAAGATGAATGCAAATTGCTGCAATTTGCATAATAGCTCCCATTTGAGAGTGCCAACACTATTCTCAGCTGCATTTGGAACTTTTGCAAGGATAAGCATTGCTATTCATTCCAACAAAAGGAACATATTTAGGCCCACATCAAACACACAAAATGGTGTGGGTTTTTTTCCCCCCCTCCTTAAATGAACGACAAATCCATATGTTTTTGATGAACATCAACTCTATATCTATGTGTATGTGTGGAATAAAGATAAGGGTTTTCCTGTCCAGTTGTGTTCAACTTTAGGACATGGTGCTCATCTCTGTTTCTTGGCCAAGGGAGCCAACGTTGTCTCTGTGAGGTGGGTTGGGTTGAGACCTGCCCTGAGTGACCCAGTTGGCTTTTATCTCTAGAGGGACACTAGAATTCGGAGTCTTCTGATTTCTATGTAGATATCCTATACATAGAATAATAGGATATCGATTTTAGGATTGCTATTTTGGGCTGCAAAAATCCAGACCACCACCAGAAGGCAGCAAGGAGGTCATACCATGGTCCTGTAGATGTTTGCAACTCTTAACAGAAACTGCTCCCTGCTTTCCTCTATCTGATTCTTTGAGGTTAAACGTTTGCTTCTCACTTAGGCTCAAGAATGTTCCTCTTCCCACCAAATGTGGAATTTAAATGAGAAAAAAAATAATCCTGAGGCACTAGCAAATTGTTTTTTAACCTTTTAATACTCACAAAAGAGATGGGAAGGAAATACCTACATGTACTGTATTTTATTTATTTCATTAGTTTATAGGCTGCGCCAGTTGTGAATAACTGAGAAATGTACAACCCACTTCTCTAAGTATCTAAGATGGAAAAGTGCAACCCTCCCCAATTCATACGCTATCATGATATCGTACATACTTCTATACTTCTTAGAATTATAGAAAAATTCCCAAAAATATGATGGGGCCAAATTAGAGATGTAGTTAATCACATTTAAGCAGTAACATATAGCCCTACATAGCACAAAAGGTATCTAACTTCACCCCATAAGGAAGCCTCAACTGGATGAGACGGTTATAACTGTTTCTATTTTTAACAAATGCTCCTATCAACGTGATATTTGCACCTGAAAAGGCTTTTTACAACATGCGTGCTACTTAACCCGTTGGACCAATGTAAGTTACATGATTGATGGAGTAATATTTTAATGTTTTTCTGCACCGTTACAGCTATTATCTTCTTGATAATTAAATATATTAAATTTAAGCATTATTTTTCCCTGATATTTTCTTTATACTTATGTTTAAGCAAATTATATTAAATAAAATATAATTTAAAGACTTACTATATAAATTAAAGTAAGCAAGGTAAACTTAAAGTCTTTACAACTTAATTAAGATTGTGATCAGTAGTTTTTAAAAATAGCTGAAATGCATACTTTTGTTAAGTCTGACTGAATTTCTATAAAGGATATCCTAAAAAATGCAGTTTCAAAGTTTTTAGTTCCTTTTTTAAAAAATTAAATACACTGCTAAAAAAAATAAAGGGAACACAAGCAGAAGACATCCGAGATCTGAAATAGCCGTATTAAATACTTTGTTCGTTACATACAGTAGTTTATACACTGCTCAAACAACTAAAGGGAACACAAAAGTACTGTATGTAATGAACAAAGTGTTTAATAAGGCTATTTCATTCATTCAGATCTCGGATGTTTCTGCTTGTGTTCCCTTTATTTTTTTGAGCAGTATATATACTTCCAAATGAAAAATATTAAGACTTTTTGTTATAGTTTTATTTACTCCAAAGATCGGG
Source organism: Pantherophis guttatus (assembly GCF_059756535.1). Taxonomy (NCBI): domain Eukaryota; kingdom Metazoa; phylum Chordata; class Lepidosauria; order Squamata; family Colubridae; genus Pantherophis; species Pantherophis guttatus. The sequence goes on along the minus strand of NC_142068.1, from coordinate 69,194,263 downwards.
ATGCATAATGGGACTAGATTTAAAACATAGCAATAGAAATAAAATACTGAAGAAACGTTTTGTTATTTTAAAATTTTCTTGAAGCATTAATCTCTCCTATTGGAACAGTATTTTACTAATGCTTGCATTTTTTTTCTTCATCACTGAAAGGAAAGAAAATTTGGTTCTGGCCATCATCCAGATGTCCAAGAGCTCCTGGTAGTAGAATATTACTTCACTCCCTCCCTGCTTGATGATTTTTATCTTAGTCACTTATCCTTTGTGGAATAAAATAAATCATCAGATCTATCAATTCTCAATGAGATCATAGATCAATTGCAGCCATGGATGGATATTTTTTGGGTCATCCATTCTGCAATTCCCTCCTGCAGTGATGCTCTCAGGATGAAGATGACGCTTCATGAGATAAGCAATACGAGATATCACAAGATATCTTCCTTCCTTCCTCTCTCCCTCCCTCCTTCCCTCCCATCCTTCCTCCCTCCTTCTAAAGAAGTTCTGTATACACCTGTCTTACTTATTGCCCAGAGGGCCTTTAGATCCCCAAGTGCTCCTTAAAAACCCACTGAAGAAGCCATCTACGATTCCATGTTTGAAATGCAAGAGGAGTCAGAGAAGGAAACATGCTGCTCTTTGATAATAAAAAGGGTATAAAAACAAAATAATCACAAGAATATTATGGAGAATGTGACTAAGGGCCAGCTGTTGAAAAATTTAATTTTCAAGGCGTACACAGCTGCTGATTTTGAAGGTCTTTTCTCCAATTTTGAAGCCTTCAATGTGTATTCAGCAGACTGCCATTACAAACCTCCTGTCCTTTTGTGTGCCTGTCTTTTAATTGTGACTTACTGTGGACCAGATTGTGCCTCTTGATATGTTCAGGGCTAATCTCAGCCTTTCCATTGGGAGCGGGGGATTCCTGGAAACCCACTCAACTTTTTCATACTAGTGGTTTCAAAAATAATTTAGACTCAGTCAGGAAGCAGGAACTAACTACAGGTGATCCTTGACTTACAAGTTTATTTAGTGCCTCTTCAAAGTTACAATGGCACTGAAAAAAAGGGACTTATGACCATTTTTCACACTTATGACCGTTGCAGCATCCCCATGATCAAAATTCAGATGCTTGGCAACTGACTCACATTTATGACGGTTGCAGTGTTCCTGGGGTCATGTGATCAGCTTTTGTGACCTTCTGACAAGTAAAGTCAATGGGGAATCCAGATTCAATTAAGTCATATTAGTAATTTAACAAATGCAATGATTCACTTAACAATGGTGGCAAGAAAAGTTGTAAAATGGAGCAAAACTCACTTAACAAATGTTTCACTTAGCAACAAAAATTTTGGCCTCAATTGTGGTTGTAACTCGAGGACTACCTGTACAAATGTTAACTTGGTTCACATTTTTTGTGTCCCTGACATCTCCCTTAGAGTAGCTCCACCTGTCTTTTTCTGTTATAATTGTCATCAGTCTTCATCAAGCTAATGCCCTCCTGGGATCTTGGAACTATATGTTTTATCAGCCAACATGAAGATGCCAGTTAGGAGTATATGGGAGCTGTAGACTAACAAAACTGGAAGATGCTAAGTCAAAGAAGGCTGATCTATACTGTATATTCCTGCCTTTTAGCCTTGCCACCAGTTTCAATATTCTGAATGTGCTTTTCTGAAAAAAAATATTCTTGGGAAGTGGGAGCAGCAGTTCACCAATGCAGAAATGATAACATCACAAGGCACAAATGAAAATGGCTTCAAAAGCCTACCTCTCCTTCAATAACAACCTTACTTTCCAAAGATCACAAAGGAGCTACTATTTTGCATTGAACGGAGAGAATATGAATCAGAAATAATATGGCATCATCTACAAAACTAAGGTGAGAAAATTGGTATCCTGAGATATCAATAATTACAGATCATAAACATCAACCTATCTGCATTTCTCAAGTTGCCAATTAGGCTCTGGACCCAAATTGTACATCTATATATCAAAGGTACGATTCATATCTACTCATATTAAAATGTACCATTTCCATCTACAACAAGGTCACGACAAAGCCTGCTGAGATGACACACTGGCATACTAATGACTAAATAGCCACCAAGGATCTTCCCCTTTACAGAGTAACGTATCTTTTTTCATCATCTTTTTTCTTCCCCGCATGATAAGGTGAGATTCTTGCCCTATTCCCAATTATGTTCTTTTTATTCTGCAAAAGATCCGGGAGAAACTGTATAGTTCCCATGGTAACTATATTTAGTCGTTTGTTTGGGATTCAAACCCCAGCTGAGTGCACATTCCTTCTGATCAGTATTAGGAGTATACTGCTCCCAGTATACAAGGTGAGAAGGAAAAGGACATCACCTCACTGACAGAGCAACAGCATCAGAAGTGGATAATGAGCAGTCAGACATAATGCTTAACGTTAAAGCAAAATTATACCCTAGCCTAGGCCAATTCATACAGCCCACCATGTCTGCGTATTTAAGGCTCTTCTTAAAAAAAGAAGTTGTATTTCCTGACAGGTCTCTGAATCAGATGTGTCTTAATTTATGGACCACATTTTCCCACAGAACTTGGGTTTTTTTCTTCAGGATCAAAGGATGCTAACCGAAGAAATATTTCTTGGCTAGGTTTATTGCAACCAACAGCTTTCAATTCTTGGTACATATCACAAATAGGAAAGATCTATCCCTATCATTGGCACGAAGCTCGCTTATAAAATTGCCCCATTGAAATCCACAGTTCCTTTCTGAGAGAAGCAAGTTTGTTTAATCAGCCACAACTCTTAACGTTCAACAGCACTAATCCTGGAAGTGTAGAGAAATGATTTATGATGAGCCATTATCCAGCCTCAGAAAAGACAGTACATAACAGTGTGGTACACGGTATGGGAACATGGTGTCACTGCCCTAACTAGAATTCACATGTACCAAACAAGCACTCTAATAATAAGAGCAGCGATGATGCTAAAGCAGACCCTAAGCAGCACTAGAAGAACAGATCAATACAGTGAAGAAAAATAATAGTAATTATAATAATCTGCTAGGTATGACACACCTTTCATTACTTCCACTGGAAACACTAGGTGCATTTTGTTATATAATAGTTCTGCACCACATAAAACAAGTACTGGTACTTAAAAGCCCCTTAGCGGAGTGTGTGTTTTTTTTTTTGCTTTAAAGACACCCGTTTCATAACAAGCAATCACCATATAAACCGTTTCTCACAGAAGTTGCAGATTGGGCGAGAAGATGAAACTCCGTTCTGGGATTTTCGTGAAAGCAGATCTCACAAAGGATCTGGAAGAGGAAAACGGGGGAGTGGGGGGAGAGAAAGAAAGCAAAGCAGAGGTTAACAGCACCGGAGCCGGTCGGGGAGTCGTTTTTGTCAGCCTCACCCTGAGGCTGGTTACCTGTCCCCTTCCTTCCACCCACCCTCCCGTCAACAGGGGTGACAAATTTCCAGCGGGGGAGGATCGCCACCGCCGAGAAACAGACGGCGTCGCCTTAAGAGAAACCGCGCAGAGGGATCCAACTTCTAGCCCCTCCAACACCCCTTCCCCGCTCTTCCTCCTTCTCCATCCCGGCTCCTTTGCAATCCCAGCGCCCGCTCCTCCCCGCGCCCAGACCCTCTGCGCGATCCACCGATAAGCGTCCCGTCCCCCCCCCCCACAAGTGCTTACAGCCCCCTTACAGGGAGGTAATGTCGGGCGGCACGGTGCGCGGGATCGCCCGGGCGTTCTCACAGAGCGCGTTATCTTTGGTACAAGTGCACGAAGCCGGGCAGGCGGTCTTCCCCGGTCTGCTCCCTTCGGTCAGCAACAGGGCGGAGAAAAGGCACAGAACAACTGCCGAGGGTCTTCCAAGGGGTCGCCGGTCGGCTTGGCCCATCCTTTGGATCCGTTCTGGTTCCGGCCAGTTGGAAGGAGGAGGAGGAGGAGGAGGAGGACGAGAGGAAGAAGCGCAGCCCGAATCATGAACGGACAGGCGGGAATCTCCGCGTTGTTGTTGTTGTTGTTTTACCGGGCTAAGGAAGATCTGCGCGGAGAGCCCGGACGAGACGGCTTCCCCTTCATCCCTCCTCCCTGGCGCTCGTTCTCCCCGTCGCCAGCCCTTCCTTTCCCCGCGCTGTCGGGGTGGGGGGGGGGGAAGCTGAAAGGCTCCGAGCCGTTCAGCCGTCGGTTGTTTGGGGATTCGCCAGGCAGCCGTGAGGGGCGAAAACGGGGGTGGAGGAAGACGGTGGGACCCAACCAGCTGGAGAGGCGAAAGAGCGGAAAAAAAGGAGAAGGAAAAGAAAGAGAGAGACTCGCATCCCCGCGAAACGCGTACACACAAACACACACACACACACACTGGCGCGCGCGGCGGCTGCTACAGCTCTGCTGCTGCTGCTCGGGGTTGCAAAGTGTGACGCACGCCGCGGAGCCGAGGCACGGCTTTCACTTTTCTGAGGGGAGGCCCTCTTCTCGCGGCCAAAAATAGGACCACCTTCTGCTTGGCTGGTGGTGGCGGCTGCGTGGGCGGGCGGTGGGGGTGGGTGGGTGGAGTGGGGGGCTCCGTGGGAGGAGGAGGAGGAAAGCAAGCAGGCGGGGAGGAGGATCTCTCTCCACCCGCGTCAATGTTCCCTTGAGGAGGGAAATCGGGCTTTGCATCTGCCAGGCGACAGCCGAAGCGGGAAGAAAAAGCCGGCTTTGCGTGGAGGAAAGAAAGCGAGGGAAAACATCCAAAGGGCGGCGTGGAAACGTGTGTGTGTGTGTGTGTTGAGAGATTTTAATAAAAACCCGGTTGGCGTAGGTGTGAGGCCTGCGATTTCATTGCACAGGCTGGCTGGGAACCGCTGCAAAAACAAACGGACGCCGCGGGCACAAACCACGCAAGCCTCTCTTTTATCAACCGAGCGGATCTGCAAGCGGCCACGTTCAAACCCAGCCGGCAAAATGAGAATCCTTCTCTCTCGTCTTCTTTCCCTTCCTTAAGCCCTTCCTTGATGTACAATAATAGCTGGGCTTCGAGGCAAGCTGAACCCGTGCTACTGTATTTGGGGAAACCTCTTTATAGGAACCGGAAAGATAGAAAGCAAGGAAGGTGCAAAGTGTAGCCATAATGTTTTGAAGCGCTGGGGGGTTTTATTTGTTACCTATGAACCGTGTCAGGCTCCCCGCAATATTTTCACTGTGCATCTGACACGGAAAAGAACTGTTGCATCGCTGCGAAAGGAAGCTATTAAAAATGTTAAAATTCCTTATTCCAAATGCCGGGCCAATTTCTCCTAGTAAATAACTTATTTTAGGACTCTTTTACAATTCCAACTAAACACAGCATGCTCCATGTGCTAAGGAGATCCCTGTGCATCTTGCAAAGATTTAACATAGGGCACCTTCAGGTGAGCACTCGGGCCATGTATCTGTGATCTCCCCCCCCCCCCCCGCCTCGTCTGACTATTTCTGGCTCAGCTGCCGTGTACCCCGAAATTGCAAAATAAAAAAAGAAAGCAATGGTTTCATTTGTTTCAGTTTTCTCAAATCTCTTCTCCCCCCCTCCTCAGAACCCCTTTCCATAAAGCAGAGGTCTTCACACTTGACAGCTTTAAGACTTGTGGACTTCAACTTCCAGAATTCTCTGGGAGAACTATAGTATATAGAATTCTCCCAGAGAATTCTGGAAGTTGAAGTCCACAAGTCTTAAAGCTGCCAAGTGTGAAGACCTGCCATAAAGGTTCAGCAACTACAGGCAATACTGTATATCAGTGTTTCTCAACCTTGGTAGCTTGAAGATGGGTGGACTTCAACTCCCAGAATCCCCCAGCCAGCACTGCTGGCTGGGGGATTCTGGGAGTTGAAATCCACCCATCTTCAAGCTTCCAAGGTTGAGAAACCCTGCTGTAGATAGAGCAAGCTGTTAGGTATTCTGGGAATTGAAGTCCACCTATCTTCAAGTGGCTGAGATTAAGAAACACTCCTATAGAGTGGTAATATCTTAGTTGCTTAGCATCTCTCCCACAACATGAACGGTGTTCCTGTAAAGGTGTAGACAGGAGAGGTTACCGCTGACTGAACCTTGTTTGTCGCACTGACAAAAGGAAGGATTGGTTGGCTCACCCAGTTTTTAGAATTTCTCTTAGTGGCAATCAAAACCGTTTACTGGTAGTCCTCAACTTACAATCACAATGGAGCCCAAAATTTATGTTGCTAAGTGAGAAGTTTGTTCAGTTTTGCCTCATTTTACAACTTTCCCTGACACAGGGAAAGTTGTAAAATGTTAAGTGAATTATTGCAGTTGTGAAATTGTCAGAAGGTCGCAAAAGGGGATACCTGACCCTGGCACACTGCAACGTCATAAATGTGGGTCAGTTGTCAAGCATCTGAATGTAAATCATATAACCATGGGGATCAGTGGTGGGTTGCCCCTGGTTCGCACCAGTTCTATAGAACCGGTAGTAAAACCAGTGGGAGGCTCCACCCACTGACCCTGATGTCATCAAAATGCTTCTGCACAGAAGAGTGAGCGAAGCGAGCGCGTGCGTGCAGCCCCATTGCGAACCGGTAGTAAAGGTAGGTAGAACCCACCCCTGATGGGGACGTTGCAGCGGTCATAAATGTGAAAAATGGCTGTAAGACACTTTTTTCAGTGCTGTTGTAACTTTGAATGGTCACTAAGCGAACTGTTGTAAGTCGAGGACTACCTGTACTAAATATTGCTTTGGGGAGACTGCAGTGTGGTGTGTGTTCTCATGCTGGTAGTGTAGAAGTGTCCACAAAAACAATGGCTGTGAGATTCATTTGATAACACTGAATCGCAAACTAGCCTACCACATTTTAGCCCACATTCACAGATACTTGGCAAACACATCTTAATGTGCTCTGTGAATCTAGTCTACATCCCACACTTGTGGTTTACCACAATTCCATCATATTCTAATAATCCCACCCTTTTCCCATGATTGCACAGTACTGACCTCATCTCGTTCCCAGCTCAAGGTAAAACAGTCATTCCTACTGTAGGTATGCAGATAGTCCTTGACTTATGACTGTAATTGAGCCCATACTTACGGTTTGAAGTCATGATAGTTGTTAAGAGAGTCACAATATGACTCCAGTTGGTTTTACAACCTTTTCTATAGTGGAGTGTTAACACAACAGTTGTTAAGTGAACCCATTTTTTTCAACTGGTAGGTTTTTTTGCCAGAAACCAGAAGAAAAGACCAGAAACCAGCCGAAAAAACACTTAAAATTGCAATCATGTGACCACAGCTCACTGCAATTGGCCATAAATGAAAATATTTTTATACACCCACATAGCTCAAATAAACATAGGAAGAACCAATTTCAAAAATCGATTGCACAAGTCAACGATAAGATTTTTTCAAGTCCTTGACTTATGACCACAATTGAGCCCCAAATTTATGTTGCTAAGTGAGACATTTGTTAAGAGAGTTTTGCCCCATTTTACCTTGCCACAGTTGTTAAGTGAATCACTACAGCGGTTAAGTGAGCAGCACTACAGAATCACTACAGCGGTTAAGTGTTAAGTGAATTGGTTTTCCCTGTTGACTTTGTTTGTCAGAATGTCTCAGAAGGTGATCATATGATTCTGGGACACTGCAACCGTCATAAATATGAGTCAGTTGCCAAGTGTCTGAATTTTGATCATGTGGCGATGGAGAAGATGCAACAGTCATAAGTGAAAAACGGTCAAAAGTCACATTTTTCAGAGCCATTGTAACTGAATGGTCACTAAATACCTGTATAACCCCTGTTCATGGAATGTAGAGGTTTAAACAACATCCTCTTCCCCCTTTCTCTTTATTCTGATCAGAAGGTCCATTAAGGAGGAAAAGATGGAATATATTTTTGATTGAGAGAATTAGGAGTCAATTATGTAGTTCATAGTCACTTTAATGATAATTTTTTTTCCACATTTTCCACCACCACATGAATTTTCCACATTTAATATCCCTATGCATGTGCCTGAGTATGTATAAGAATACACCACCCACATGTCTTTATTAAATATGTCTGTGTTTATGCTTGAGAAAACAGAATGCTAATATTTTCTATCCTGGAACTTCAGAGTTGAAGAGATGGCTTACACAATCAGTTTTAGCCACAAATCTTAATGTTGTTATTTATTATTCTTATTGTAGGGCATAACATTTGATCTTGTATCATCATTTCTGCTGAGTAGAATTCTATTCTAGTATTACACAATTTTATGAATTGTGGGAATTTTTAGTGGCTTATTTTTTTATTTTATTTTTTAATTTGATTTATATGCCGCCCTTCTCCGGAGACTCAGGGCGGCTTACAATGAGTTAAGCAATAGCCTTCATCCTTTTGTATATTTATACAAAGTCAGCTTATTGCCCCCACAAACTGGGTCCTCAATTTACCTACCTTAGAAAGGATGGAAGGCTGAGTCAACCTTGAGCCTGGTGAGATTCGAACTTACAGTAATTGCAGACAGCTGGTGTTAATCACAATGCTATCAGTCTGCTGAGCCACCAGGCCCTACTTTAAGCCTTAGTGTTGAAAATCTAATGAAATGATAGAAATCTTCAGCTTCAAGTTGCATAAACTTTCTATTAATACCAATGTAAAGGTACCTGGTTGATTTTCTTGAAACAGGTTTCATTCCTAGCTCAAATTCAGGAGGGTTCAGACATTGATATGTCCAACATCCAGATAAATCAGACTGAGGATCTGTTCCGATGTCTTAAACCCAGATGTTGACAAGTCAAGAATGAGCTTTATGGATCATTGAGTAGCATATTATGGCTGTTTCCCCAAAGTATATCCTCACCCCAAAGAAATTACATTTGTAATTTTCATCCTTCATATAGCTGAATGTGCTCTGAAACTGATCTAACTTTAGGATCTAATCTTAACGGTTTTAGTTATCACTTTACATTATTGAAAAGTGGATGTCTTCAGAGTTTATTTTAAGAAAGAAAGTCACTCCTTAAAATTCATATGACCTTTCTCATGACCTCTTTTCTAAAACTGTGCAAGGCTCTGGAATTTACATTAGGGAGTGAACTATAGTATAGTTATTATAAGCTAGATTGTCCAGTACCATTATATACAGAGAGGAAACCTTCATTTTGAGATGACAGACAGCAAGATACTTCAGTTTTGGTAGATTATGTGTTGACTTTCAGGCTACATAATAAGAAAAATGCAAGTCAATTGTCATTCAATAAAAATGTACTTCAAATTAAAAATATAGTCAGAAGAATGATATGAAATTCCAAGAATTGAGCAGTCAGGATAATATGACAGGAACTGTAACAGATTAGATTTGTTTATAGCAAATTGACTGAAGCCTGGCCAGAAGTTTTTATACTCAGAATTCTCTGGCTATTTCTCTGCCCCAGCAACTTTTCAGATACAAGATAAAAATTTGGCTGTTTTAAGGAAGTCCACTTACACTCAGAATTCTGCTGAAGGCAGAGAGGCTTTACTGAGGATCATTTATAAACCCTGATGCATTTTTGGGAATTCAGAAGAGAACTACCGTGTTTCCCTGAAAATAACACCCTGTCTTATATATGAATGAGCCGAGATGTGCGAGGCCTGGCTGCAACTATCCGAAGGCATGTAGTAGGACAGATCTCCATACCTAACCTAGCTTAATTTTTACCTGTGCACCCTGGAGTGGGCAGGGTCTTAATTAGGGCTTATTTTGGGGATAGGGCTTATATTGTAAAAATCAAGCTAGGACTTACTTTCTGAGTAGGTCGTATTTTTAGGGAAACACGGTAGGTCCTCTCACAAAGCAGCTGAGTTATTGATCCATGACTTTGTCCACAAGAATACAGGTAGTCCTTGACTTAAAACAGTTCATATAGTGACTGTTCAAAGTTACAACAGCACTGGAAAAAGTGACTTATGACCATTTCTCACACTTAGCAGCATCCCCCATGTTCACATGATCAAAATCATGTCAGATGCTTCGCAACTGACACATGATGGTTGCAGTTTCCCATGGTCCCGTGAGCCCCTTTTGTAACCTTCTGACAAACAAAAGTCAATGGGGAAGCCAGAGTCACTTTACAATCATGTCTTAACTAACTTAACTACACTGATTCACTTAACAACTGTGGCAAGAAAAGTCATAAAATGGAGCACAACTCACTTAACAAATGTTTCCCTTAGAAGTGAAATTTTGGGCTCAATTGTGGTCGTAAGTCAAGGACTACCTATAGATAGAAATAAATCCATTAATAAAACCTAGTATAGAAAGTGATGCCTAATTTTTGAATTAGGCCAAAGACTGCAACTTACCCAGCACTCCCGTAACAAAACTCCCTTTTGATGAGGACTGTCAAAGACATCTTTTCTTTCTTTCTTTCTTTCTTTCTTTCTTTCTTTCTTTCTTTCTTTCTTTCTCTTTCTTTCTTTCCTTCCTTCCTTCCTTTCTTTCTTCTTCCTTGTTCTTTCTTTCTTGTTCTTTCTTTCCCTTCTTTCCTTCCTTCCTTCCTTGCCCATCTTACCACTGAAGGGAAATTTTGGTGTTAAAAGAACAGGATTAATAGCATTTTACCTCCATCTTATCAAGAAGTCATTTCCAAGACAAGCAACAGAGGCAGTATATATACAATATAGAGAAATAAAATGCTTAGCCATTTATTGCACTTTGATGAGATCTAAACTGAATTGCTTGATGCGGTTGAATCCATCTAAGGATGAGATGGAGATCTTTTTTTGCATAATGCCAATTGTGATAGAGAAGGAAATTTCTTGCATTAATGTCTTTTCAGTAACCAGTTCAATTTGTTACATTCTCTTCTTTGGTTAGTAGTTTCAGATATAGCTGCAGAATGTGTTCAGAATGTGTATGCACAGGAATGTGTATGCGCAGGAATAACTTCTAGACTGAGCTGAACTCTACCGTAGGAATCTCTGCATGAATTAGGACAGGAAATCCTAATAGATCACTAGCAAATTTGGCATTTTGAGTGCATGTCATAAGCACATTTACAGAATGACTGCCATGGTGAGTCTAGCCAATGTACTCTGCTACTAGGAAGAAAACTCACTTCCCAGAATATTCTACAGTACTACCTCTCTTTTGAGCTAGCATGTGTACAGTAGTTCCAAGCAAGATTTTGGATCGTATCAAATGCCTTCTACCAATGCCTTCGGGTAACATCTGGGGCCCAGAAGCATTCTTGGAAGCAAGATTCTTCCAAGACTCAAGAGTGATGCATTCCTGCTTTCTAAACATTTATTTGTAATTAGTAACACAGAAGGTGTTGGTGGATAACACAGTGATTAGGGAAGAAGAGTTGTGGAGTTTTTGTTTTGTGGAAAGGCAAGCTGCACAGGATTCCCACAGAACACCGAAAATCTGAAACTAGTCTGATCATCCCCTTCTGCTGTTGTGGGTTAAGGCCAGCCAATGGACAGCATCAGCATCACCTGACAGGTAAGCTTAGAATAACAGAACACATGAGCATCTAATACAGGACCCTTGGAAGTGAATATGAATTTTATATCCTGAATGTGCTATATTTGATTCCCCCCCACACCCTGCCTACATTTTAGTTTTTCTCTCTGTGACAGCTAGGTAATCACTGTAACCTGGCAACCAGAAATATGCAGTCACGTAAATTCTGCAAATCCTATTAACATTTAGACTACCACCTCTCCTTATGAATGTCAGCCTTTGCTTTTTGAAGAGCAAAATTTTGGCAAGCACATCTCGGTTGCTTACCCTCTCCTCCCCCCTATCTCCCCCCCCCAGTAGCACTACTATGTCCTGAAACATCCATTAGAAATAAAAAGAGTAAGATAGACTACTTTATTCCTTAGAGAAATAGACTTGCTTCTCTCTGCATTTCAGTTAAAACTCTTTTGCCCGGAAGACAACCCAAGAACAAAAATGTGTAATATCTATGCCAGGGGCAGATTTCCAATTTTCCATTCGCTTCTGGCCCTAGTCCACCTGAATGTATAGGAGGGGAGGTGCGACTATCCAGTTGGGAAGTTTTGAGTAAAGTCTGTGCTAAATCAAAAGGAATTGAATTCTTTTACCTGTATATTTATTAAACTACATCCTGCCTTTCCTTCAGCTGACCAATTTAGCAATCCTTCTGTCCCTCATATCCCTTTGGTTGGGCTGACAGAAACTGACTAGGACTAATCCCAAATCTGTCTGTGAGTTCCTATGCCTGGCATTAGACAGTGCCTGTGCCATTTCTTAATTCAGTATTTCTCAACCTCGGAAAATTTAAGATCTATGGACTTCAACTTCCAGGATCCCCAGCCAGCATGGATGAAAAGCTGTATGTATGGCTGACTGGGGGATTCTGGGAGTTGAAGTCCACAGATCTTAAAGTTGCCAAGGTTGAGAAACACTGCCTTAACTATTACACCATACTGGTTTTCTTTAAGTCAACACTGGAAATCCTTACAGCAAGGAGAAGTTGCTTTAAGGTGAGACTACCGAGAAGCTGGGTAGTAAAATGTTGGCTTGTTACTACAAATCAGCAGTAGCTGGACAGAGTTACCCGTCTCCAGGTTCCTCCTTCCCAACCAACAGAGTTCTGGAATGTTTTTTGAGGCGGAAGGCAGAAATCCAATGAAAAGCTTCCATTCTGCCAGACCTTCTGGTTCCCCTAAGCTTCCTAACAAGCTGACATATGGCTTTTCATTTACTGCCTTTCAAATATACTTGCTCAAAACTGAAAAGAAAATCTCAGGAAGCTGTTTTCGTATCCCAGTTTGTATTATTCAAGGTTTAGGCTTCCCTCTTGTCTCAAGTGATGATTCCGTTTCAGCAATAATCACTGTGCTTCCATTATTTAAAACATGTTTAGTTAGTTCCCATTTGTCAGAAGCTGTAAGTCTTAAGTTAAATTATGAATAGCTTCTTGTAGACATTAGAAGATTCTGATCAATTATATTTGTGACTTTTTTTTTGTTGCTAGATTGCCATGCTGTTTGGAATTAGCCTTTATGTACTTACAAAATTGTTTTTGGCATCTGATTCTGAATATCTGCCAACTGAACTATTTACCATACATGAAGAAGGAACCAGCCTATTGAAACAAGAACACCAATCAAACATTATACTATACTTTATATTGGTGTTATTCAACCTTAGCAATTTTAAGATGGGTGGACTTCAACTCCCAGAATTCCTTGGCTAGAACAGCTGGCTGGGGAATTCTAAGAGCTAAAAGTCCAAAGTTCTTAAAGTTGCCAAGATTGAGAAACGCTTCCTCTATACAAAGGAAACTTTCATTAGAAAGATTTCCTAGGATTTTCAATAGATTTTTGAAACCTTGCTGATTTGTCATTTATTTTTTTTTACATCCATTACATTATTCACTTTAATGGTAACTTATGATATGCAGAGTGCAGAAAAGGAGCAGAACAGAGTAAGCTAAAGAAATTAAAAGCATATGAAAGAAAATAAAAATGAAGCTTTGCTAAAAATAATTTAGAGCAACACCATTCACTATAGCTCTCCACTATAGCTTTAGTCTTATAAAGAGGATTACTCTTTATAGGGAGTTATCAACTTACAACCATTCATTTACTGACTGTTTGCAGTTTTACAACAGCTCTGAAAATTGTGACTTATGACCATTTTTCACACTTACAACTGTTGCAGGATCCCCATAGTCACAAGATCAAAATGTGGGCACTTGGCAACTGGCATGTATTTATGCCAGTTGCATTGTCCCAGGGTTATGTGCCCTTGCGTGTACTGTAATATGTCCATACATTGTTTTTATTTTCAATTTAAAATACATTTTAATGCATTTTAATAAAATACATTGGTTTTATGCTATTTATTACTGTGGCTTTCAGACTTTTATCTATTTTATTGTTGTGCGCTGCCGGAGTCCCCTTTGGAGGGAGATGGGTAGTTAAATAAGAAAGCAAACAAATGAATAAATAAATGCATTTACTCATATATTGGGTTTTATAAAATGTCCATCTGTATCTTCCCCTTCCTCTTGATCTACTCCAGGGATTTCCCTGATCTACTCCAGGGATGCCAAACTCAAGGCAACCTGGCCTGTGGGTTGCTCAGATCTGGCCTTGGAAACAGCAGAGGTTGCCCTGGAACAGCGCCCTGGCCTGAGGTGCCTCTGCCAGTGAAAAAGGAGCTTGCAAGGGCTGCGGGCGGCCCTCTCAAGCTGTTTTCGCTGGCATAGGATTGCAGGAGACCATCACAACCGAAAACGGAGCTTGGAAGCCGGTTTTCGCTGGCAGAGTGCTCAGGCCACCACAAGCACCCCCAACACGAGTGAGGTCGAGTTAGCCACGCCCACCCTGGCCTCACATACATACACACCAAGGTCAAACACAACCTTGATGCAGCCCTCAATGAAATTGAGTTGGACACCCCTGATCTACTCCCTCTTTCTTCGTATTTTTTTGGCCTCATTCTTTCTATATAACCAACATATTTTGTTACTTCCTTCTGTATTCAATCTGCATTTATGCAGTACCAGTTTAGTTTTGTCCTCTTGTTTTACAGGTAGTGCTCAATTTACAACCATTTGTTTAGTGACTGTTTGAAGTTACAATGGCTCTGAAAATTGTGACTTATGACCATTTTTCGCACTTATAATCATTGCAGCGTCCCCATGGTCCCATGATCGAAATTCGGATGCTTGGCCACCGGTGTGTATTTATGACAGATTCACTGTGTTACCACCATTTGTAATCTTCCCAGCCGACAAGCAAAGTCAAAGGGAGAAGCCAGATTCACTCAATGACCGCACAATTCACTTAATAATTGCAGTACTTTGCTTAAGAACTGTGGCAAAAAAAGGTTGTAAAATGGGGCAACTGCCTTGCTTAACAACAGACATTTTGGGCTCAATTGTGGTTGTAAGTCAAGGACTATCTGTACCACACTTCTTTTAATTTCTTAATTTCTTAATTTATTAGTTATATTTCTATGCCGTCCACTCTCCGAGGACTCTGGGCAGCTTACACCAAAGACAGTATACTAAATAGCATATTGCCCCCAACAATCTGGGTCCTCATTTTACCCACCTTGGAAGGATGGAAGGCTGAGTCAACCTTGAGCTGGTGAAATTTGATCTGCTGATCTGCTGAACTAGCAGTCAGCTGAAGTAGCTGCAGTACTTACCCTAACCACTGCGCCACCTCGGTTCATAATGCTCCTCCCTTGTTGCATTCAACTTACTTTTATGGGTTTTTCTTTTTTTTTTGGCATGCCTGAAGGAGAATTTTAGGGACTGAGCTAAAAGCCACACCCAGAAATCTTCCAGGGGAAACAAACTATTGGATCAGATATATGGTGTCAAATCAGGTAACTCTGCCAGGTAAACTAAAATCTCAGCCATAAAACATTTAGAAGCTCAAGGAATGCCAAAAAATTAGGAAATAATACTGGAAGCTGAGCAAAACATTGGGAAAGGCAAAGAAAGTCAACTTCCTAGAAAGAAATCTAGACTGCCTGCACTCATTGAAGAGAAGTTAGGTGTGTAAGGGATCTTCTATCTGAATCACAGTTCACACAGAATCCAAAGCTACATCAGACATTAACAGTATATGATGAGAAATGAGAAATTGTATTAAATAAGACATAATAATAATGATCTTTACCTTGTTTAGAGTTAATCATTACTTATTACAATTATGAGCCAATTGCTGTGTTCTTTGGCAAACTTGGTTTTAAAATGAGAACTTTGAAACCAGAAATTTCTTCGAGAACCTCCATCAGGTTCACATTCTTGCCAATACTTTTGTGGCAAACATCAGACTCAGTTTAACTGAGGCTCTGTTTAATCTCAGCCACAATAAACAAACTAATCCCTTTTAAAACTCTAGCAATTTCTGCTGAGATTACTAAAATTACTAGACATCAGGAAAAGATGGCAGGAAGAGTCCCCAGAAATTATGAACTACAAAATTTATAAATCTGAAATTGCAATGTATTTTACTTCCCACCAATTCTTACTTGGCTAAGATTTTAGAGACATACAGAGACCAACAATGCAATGCTGAAATTATTCAGCCATGTTAATTTAGAGCAAATTTGTGCAAAACTATCAGTGACTTTTTTTTTTAAAGGCTTCCTATGGCCGTCTTCCTGTGCATATTATCAGATGAAGTTTTTATACCTCGGTTGCCTGCCTTCTTTAATGAAAAGTTGTGGATTCAGATATTACACTCCCCCATTTATGCAACCGTTGTAAATATATGCAAGTTGCCAAGCCCCTAAATTTTTGATCACATGACTGTCGGGATGCTGCAACGGTCTTAAGTGTGAAAAAGAGTCGCAAGTCATTTTTTCTAATACCATTTTTTGTACAGGCAGTCCTCAAGTTACAACCACAATGGAGCCCAAAATTTATGCTGCTAAGTGAAACATTTGTTAAGTGAATTAGCCCCATTTTTATGGCTTTTTTTTGCTACAGTTCTTAAGTGAATAATTGCATTTGTTAAGTTAGTAACATGGTTGTTAAATGAATCTGGATTCCTCAATGACTTTGCTGGTCAGATCGCAAAAGGGGATCACATGATCTCAGGACACTGCAACCGTCATAAATATGAATCACTTGCCAAGCATCTGAATCTTGATCATATGATCATGGGGAAATTGCAATGGTCATAAGTGTGAAAAACAGTCCTGTCACTTTTTTCAGTGTTGTCGTAACTTTGAATGGTCACTAAATGAATCGCTGTAAGTCGAGGACTACCTGTAGTCTAACTTTGAAAGCTAAATTGTAAGTAGAGGACTACTTATATTGGACCTCTACCAATAATTTGAAAGGGGGCTTTATTTTAGAATGAGATTCTTTTGAAAACAAGAAGTAATCACAGCTGCTTACGTGTCTGATACATCTTGTAGGCTTTCTCAATTTCTTTTGTGCGTGTATTTTATGTAAGCAAAGCACCTTGCTGAATAATTTCTATAAGGCAGTGTTTCTCAACCTTAGCAAACTTTAAGACACATAAATTTCAATTTTCAGAATTTCCCAGCCAGCATGCTGGCTGGGGATTTCTGTGAATCAAAGTTCACATATCTTAAAGTTGCCAAGATTGAGAAACATTGCTATAAGGTGTATTTTGGTATGCATGTATTAATTATAGTGTAATTTCCCATTTAGTATAAGTCAAACCCTACTGTAGCTATTTATCTGGCGGTAGGTCTTGGCTGAGATTTTTAGCTATTAACATTGCAACATGAATTCTGCAAATAATTATCCTGCTGAACAAAAAGGAGATGCTCATAATCTCACATTTTCTACTAGTGTCGTGCCAGGAGTAACAAAACAGATTCCAAGATTTGGTCAGGCAACCAATAGGCTGGAGACAAGATGCAGTTGATGTCATTGATTAACTGCTCTGGTTATATAAAGCAGTAGTACTGAAATATCACGGAAAATTGGAAACCCTGATTTTTTTTTTTTTAGGCTGCTCAGAGTTTCAAACAAGAATGGACAAGTTCCTGAGGGTTTTTTTTCCCTTCTCAAATCTGCAGAACCTGGCCAATGGAAAATATTCAGAGAAAAACATATCTGTTTTTTTCTCTTTTTATATACTCAAACTTTCTCAATCCTCACCCTCAACCCTTACCTTTGGGAGATTCTTGCTAACCAGCTTAGATCATTAGATATGTGATGGTATCAGCACAAGAAAGGATACAGGTAAGCTTTACAGCTTGATAAAGCAGGGTAGGAAGAGTATTGAAGCTTTTGAACTTTGATGTTGGAGAAAACTCCTGAGAATACTGTGGAGATGCCCCCCTCCTTACAAAAAACAACAGCCTCAGTAAATCATCAAACTCTCGCCTTGACTACTGCAACGTTCTCTACATGGGGCTCCCCTTGAAGAGCACCCAGAGGCTCCAACTGGTCCAGAATGCAGCAGTGCAGGTAGTGACGGGAGCAGCATGGCGCTCCCATGTAACACCGCTCCTGCGTGAGCTCACTGGCTCCCAGTGGTCTTCCGGGTGCGCTTCAAGGTGTTGGTTATCACCTTTAAAGCACTCCATGGCATCGGACCTAGCTATCCTCGAGACCGCCTGCTGCTACCGACGACCACCCATCGTCCCGTGCGCTCCTACAGAGAGGGCCTCCTCAGGGTGCCATCAGCCAATCAATGTAGGCTGGTGACCCCCAGGGGGAGGGCCTTCTCTGTGGGGGCACCTACCCTCTGGAATCAGTTGCCCCCAGAGATAAGGAGAATCCAAGACCTTAGTGTCTTCCGCCGTGCCCTTAAAACCCACTTTTTCCAGCAAGCCGGGCTGGCTTAAGAAGAAATTTTAAATGTCTTAATTGGTTTGTATTTTTAATTTTGGGCCAAATTTATATATATTTTAATTGTTTTTTAATATTTGTATTTCATGTTTTTTTAATTTTGGCTGTACACCGCCCTGTGTCCTCAGGGAGAAGGGCGGTATATAAATTTAAAAATAAAATAAATAAAATAAAAATAAAGTTCTTTCTTGAGGCACAAATGACCAAGCTCAAATGATCCTACTTCAAACAGATTATGCAAAGCCTCAGAAAGCCAAAGCCTTTCTGGAAAAGGCTCTAATGCTGGCAAAAATAGAAGGAAAGAGAAAAGGATGACTAGCAGCAAGGAGGATGGACTCAGTAATAGAGGCAATAGGTATAATAGCACTACCAATAGCACTTAGACTCATATACCGTTTCACAGTTCTTTTACAGCCCTCTCTAAGTGGTTTATAGAGTCAGCACATTGCCCCCAACAATCTGGATCCTCATTTTACCCACCTTGGAAGGATGGAAGGCTGAGTCAACCTTGAGCCTGGTGACATTTGAACGGCCAAATTGCAGTCAGCCGGCAGTCAGAAGAAGTAGCCTGCAGTACTGCACTCCAACCACTGCACCACCAAGGCTCTTGGTGGTGCTTCCAACAATGTTGGAAGACCTGAAAGACTAGGTTAGGGATAAATCATAATGGAGAAAATCTAACTATCTATATGGTTGCTAAGAGTCAAAAATGACTTGATGGCAAAAAATCAATCAATCATTCTATATCAAAGTTCCTCTAAATTGGGGATCCAACAATACAATCTTGAGATTTATCCAGAGTCATGCATATAGTATTTTTTTTTTCTCCCGGAGACCCATTTTAAATTGCTATGTTTTGAGCAAATCTATATTTTTAAATCTGTTCTTGTCACTAGTTTGTATATTTTTATTTATTTATATCTCACTTTTTATTTTTATAAATAGTAACTCAAGGCAATGAACATAGGTAATACCTCTTCCTCTTCTTTGTCCACAACAACAACCCTGTGAGGTAGGTTGAACTGAGAGAGATTGACTGGCCTAAAGTCACCCAGCTGGCTTTCATGCCCAAAATGGAATTAGAATTCATAATCCCCTGGTACCTTACAAACAAGACTAAACTGTTTTATACTGATTATTGAGTTTAAAAATGAATTTTGACATTTTTTCTTTCCTTAAAAAACGAATATTTATCTTTTCTGAGAGTGATCTGTCTCCAATGAGGGAAGGGTGATTTTTCTAGCCATACTACAGGCCTAAGCAAGTCACATCATAAAATTGATGTCATTTTTATCATCTTGAAATTTTAAAGTAAAGCTTAGGCTATGCACTATGGCAGTGATGGCTAACCTTTTTACTGACGTGTGCCAAAAGTGGGGGGAGTGCGGGGAGGGGGGTCATGCATGCGCGTGCCCACACCCATAATTCAATGCGCCCTGCCCCCCCAGTGCATGCACACGTGACCCCCCTGCGCTCCCCCTGCTTTTGGCACGTGATGGCACAGTGGGCCCGGTAGGCCCATTTTTTTGCCCTCCCCAGGCACCAGAAGCTTTCTAGGAGCCTGGGGAGGGTGAAAGCGTCCTTCCCCACCCCCCGGAGGCCGGAAATGGTCTGTTTCCCGACTTCCGGTGAGCCCAAAAATCAGCTGACTGGCGTGCACATGGCGCTGGAGCTCAGCTAGGGCAACGCTCACGTGCCCATCGATATGGCTCCACATGCCACCTGTAGCACGTGTGCCATAGGTCTGTCATCACGGCGCTATGGGATTCCTAGCACTCTCACATGCCACGGTTAAGGAATGACCCAGGTCAAAGTATCCCCTACAGAAGGCTATTGGTAGCAATGAAACTTAACTACTATAAAGGCAAGGAGTAGAGGTAATGTGTATAAAACACACAAGGCTTCTGGGGCAGCAGGGTTAAGACAATCCCTTTTCACCTTACAGATTGCTGTCATGAAATTCTTATACCAGGATTGGGGGATTTGTTTTTCTACATACACTTCTGCATTAGCTCTGGAAGTACAGGTAGTCCTCAACACAAAACAGTTCATTTAGTGACTGTTCAAAGTAACAACTGCATTGAAAAAAAGTCAGTTATGACTGTTTTTCACACTTGCGACCGTTGCAGCTTTCCCATGGTCACATGATCAAAATTCAGACGATTGGCAACTGACTCATATTTATGATGGTTGCAGTGTCCCAGGGTCATGTGACCTTTTGTGATCTTTTTCTGACAAGCAAAGTCAAGGGGGAAGCCAGATTCACTTAACAACTGTGTCACTAACTGAACAGTTCAGTGATTCACTTAACAACTATGGTAGGAAAGGTCACGAAATGGAGCAAAATTCACTTAACAAATGTCTCACTTAGCAACAAAAAATTTGGGCTCCATTGTGGTCATAAATCGAGGACTACCTGTATTTGCTGGGACACAAGAAATTGTAGAGACCAGCAATACCTGATGTCCTACACTACTAGCCCCGTTTCATGTAAATGATGATACAAATGATTCAGCAGAAATTCACTACTTCTTTACTATTTATTACCTTTGGTTTATACAGGTAATCCTCAACCTACGACCATAATGGAGCCCTAAATTTATGTTGCTAAGTGAGAAATGTCTTAAGTGAGTTTCACTTTTTTCGCCACGTTAAGTGAACCAACAACAAGTTAAGTTGTTAAATTAGTAACACAATTGTGAAGAGAATCTGGTTTCCCCCCCCTTGATTTCACTTGTCAGAAGGTCACAAAAGAGGACCACGTAACTCCAGGACACTGCAACCGTCATAAATGTGAATCAGTTGTCAAGAGGCCAAATGTAAATCACGTAAGCACGGGGATGCCGCAATGGTTGCAAAAGTATGAAAAATAGCCATGAGTCACTTTTTTCAGGGATGTTGTAACTTCGAACTGTCACTAAACAAACTGTTGCAAGTTGAGGACTACCTGTATTATGCTTTCCATGCACCTGAATACTGTTAGTCTAGAGTAGATCTTCACACTCTTGTCTGCTTTGGGTCCAAGATCCCAACTCTGCCCAAAAGCCAACGCCAACAGCCTGTCTTGATTTACAACCCAACCCAATCCATCCCAAAGGCTGGGTTTCGATTCGAGGGCTAAAAAAACCCAAAACTAATTAGCGTCCAATACTGAATGAAATTTATATCTCACAGCAGCCCCCACTTCCCTTTTTTCATTCCCAGATCACCCGCGATCAGAAAGTCCCTGCCTGTTTTATGAATCTGGATCCCTTTCTCCAAAAAATTAAGAGAACGCAAGAGATCGAGCAATTAGGCTCGGTTTCTCGGGAACTGCAAAAGAGGGGCTTTGCAGTGTTCCCCCCCCTTCCCGTTTTCTCCCCGTTAAGAGAGCACGAGAAGGTCCGCTCGCCTCTCCCGCCCACCCCGTTGAGGGGGCGCCAGTCTAAAGAATCAGCGAGAGAGGCGGCCGCTTCGCTGACCGGCTCCTTTCTTTTCCGCCGCAGTTTCCGACCGAATCTTTCTTGCTGAGGGACGCCGCCGCGGAGGAGTATCTAGGCGCACCTTACAAGTCGCAAACGAGGCCGAGCCGTGGAAGGCGGACTGATTGGGAGGTGACATGGCGGCCCCCGAGAGGAAGCTGCCCAGGGCTGTAAGTAGCGGTCCTCCGCTCTGGAGGCAGAGAGAGCAGCAGGGGCAGCGAGAGGTTTCGCCCCGGGGCGGTGCTCCGCTACGCTGATTGGTCCGGCAGGGAAAACCTTCCCGGGCATCGTAGCTGGATGCGTTTTCAGAATATTCGATCGAATTTAAAAACTGGGTTATATAGGAGGACGGTGAATTGCGGGGATACTGCAGGTAGTCCTCGACTTACGACCATAATGGAGCCCAAAAATGTCTGCTGCTAAGCGAGACATTGGTTAAGTGAGTTTTGCCCCATTTTCTGGCCAAGGTTGTTAAGTGAATCGTTGCAGGGGTTGTTAGTAACACGGTGGTTAAGTGAACCTGGCTTCCCCATTGACTTTGTTAGTCAGAAGGTCGCGAAAGGGGATCACATGACCACGGGACACTGCAACCGCCGTAAATATGAGTCAGTTGCCAAGTGTCTGAATTTTGATCGCATGACCATGGAAGGAATGCTGCAATGGTCGTTAAGTGTGAAAAATGGTCATAAGTCACTTTTTTCAGTGCCGTAACTTTGAATGGTCACTCAATGAACTGAGGACTACGTATATTTGCGTTTCTTTAGTCTGAAGACTGAGTGTGAGAACGTTACTCCCATAGT
This sequence comes from Pantherophis guttatus, assembly GCF_059756535.1. Taxonomy (NCBI): domain Eukaryota; kingdom Metazoa; phylum Chordata; class Lepidosauria; order Squamata; family Colubridae; genus Pantherophis; species Pantherophis guttatus. The sequence goes on along the minus strand of NC_142068.1, from coordinate 69,171,744 downwards.
TCCAAAAAGGTGCTTTTTTCAAAAGGTAATTGGACTTTGTTTTTCCTTGAAGACTTTTTGCTTCTCATTCAAGAAGCTTCTTCAGTTCAGATGAGAAGCGAAACATCTTCAAGGAAAAATAAAGTCCAGTTGCCTTTTAGGACAACCATGACCTGGATGACTGAGAATCTCCATGGAGAATCTCCAGAGCGTTTATCGCAGTGTTAAAATCATATCTATGATTTCTGTGGACCTCATCCCATATTGAACACATTCCTAATGGGGTATGCATAAGTGCACTAATGTGCCTACCACCCCTGTCACATTTTATTTTTTTAATTTGTAATTTTTGTTTGATGAATAAATAAATAATTTTATTGTGAAGTGTACATCGGCCAGGAGTAAGAATGTACAGTATGTGTTGTGCTTGAATGGAGTTTACTAGATGGTAGCTCATCAATAATCTATATGCTGAGGTGATTATTAAATTCAGTAAGTGCATTTCATTTTACAGGGGTTCCACATTTTAGGCTATCATAGTATCATTTCTAAGTCTAGGCAAGCTTAGAGATGAATCAAAACTAAAGACGATGCATTGAAATTTTGCAAATGGCATGGCTCTTATTGCTTCACATTACAGTTCACCTCTCAATTTTTTTTTAAAGTGCATTCATATGAATCATAAAACCATATCACAATTGTATAGCCAAGGTGAGCGTATTCCTCCATTTACAGTCAATTCAGCCACTGTACAGGCTCTGTCATAGCTCTCTTTTTCTGTTTATTTTATGCCAAAGTAAGTTAATGTTTCATTACATGCAGGAAATCTCCCAGCTACTTGCTTCCCAAAATATACCTTACACACAAGGGAGTAGATCTCAGAAAGCAATTAGGTCAAAGGCTCTGCCTCACCTGAATGTGATAGTTGCAATCTAAATCATAGTTCATATATTAAAATTGTGCAGTTTAATCATAATAAGTCCTTCTTGAAGCTTTGTGTTAAAAGTGGGGAAAAAAGTGTGCTTGTCTTGAACATTGGGGATACAATTTGCATAGTTTTAGCACATCAACATTCAATCAAATGCAGAACTAAAGTGATATGAACTTATTATATACAGAACTAGGTGAAATCACAGCTGCCAGTTGTTTAGCTGGTGTTGGCCTTCATACCTATGGAATTCTTCCCAAGAACTTAGGATGTCGTAATGTATTGGCGTAATATATGTGTGGATCCAAACAATGTGTCTTTTTGTAATGGATAGATGGAAAATTTGTGCAGATCTTTTATGCGCTGTCCAAGATTTTTTTGGTATGACATCCAGTGAACCAATAACCACTGGGACGTCCATGATTGGTTTATGCCATAATCTTTCAATTTCAATTTTCAGATTTTGATACTTTTTGATATTTTTAATTTTTTTTCTATTCTACTACGCCCTAGTATTGCCACATCAATTATCCACATATTCTTCTTTTCAAACACAGTTCGATGTGATGTGTTATATATGCACCAAGTCTTTATTAGTTTCTTTTTGGAATTCCCATGTAGTTTTAACCTGGTCATTTTTGACTACTTTTTCAACTATTTGATCCCACCAATTTTTCATTACTGGCCCATTATCATTTTTACAGATGTTTTAGTGAATCATTTTGGCTACAGTGTTATGTCATTGTTGATAAACAGTTTATTTTTGGTCATACAGTCAGTGTAGCTTCTTCACTGTCCTTCAGATATTATTCCAATGCTCTTTTTTCTTTTTCAGTTCTCTGGTGTACATGCAAAATTCCACCCCCATTTATACTCCTTGGTAAATAGAGTCTGTTAATATCGTTAAGAGCATGATTTATTTTCATAATTTTTCTGGTCTTCCTATCCAGGTGTTTTAGATCTGCTTGAGTTCAGTCTGCTATTACAGCAGTGCATCTAATGAATGGAACTGCTCAGGTGTTAATTGCCTTGGTGTATTTCTTCCACTGAATTTGGACTAAATTTTTTCTTTACTGTTCTGATATATTCACTGTTAACCTTCTTCTTGACTTCAGTATAAAGAAGGATGCCCAGGTATTTGGAGCAATGGTCTTCATCCAGACTCCTGATGTTATTTCCATGGAGTACTTTGATTCCTTCAGTTTTCACTATTTTTCCCCTGTTGATAATGAGGGTGACACATTTATTCAGTCCAAACACCATTGCAGTATCTTGACTTTATATGTGGACAGTTTTGAGCAGTGATACTATTTCAGATGGTGTTTTCCCATACAGCTTCAGATTGTCCATGTGAAGGAGGTGGGATAGATTGGAAGATGTTTTTGATGTTTCATAGCCATGACTTGACTTATTCACTAGTGTTGATGGAGGAATCAGTGCAATGACAAACAGCAGTAGTGATATTGAGTCTCCTTGAAAGATTCCTCCCTTGATGTTAATGTCTCTCAGTCTATCACCATTGACCAAAAGCTATGTCTTCCATTGTACCATTCATTTTTGCACCAAGATTCTGATGTTTCTGTTCACTCTTATTCACCCATCAACCCATCAAGTATTTATAGGCACTTCATTATCCAGTCATGTTACAGGGAATCAAATGTCTTCTTGTAACTAGTCAAAGTTGGTCTTTGAAGTTGGTCTTCCTTCTCTTACAAAGTTTTCCAAAATGATGTTGTCAGTTAGGAGCTGATATGTGCGGTTTCCTTTCAGCTCAGACCGAAAGAGCTTGATTTCAGTTAGATGCTATTAGACTGCATCAGCTAACACACCAGTTAGCAATTTGAAAGTTGTTGGTAATCAAGTGTTTGGTCTATAGTTGCCTGATGCTTTCCTTTTTTGGAGATCATTATTATTTACTTAAATAGCTTTTTTTTCCGAAGAGTCCTTACCCATGTATTATCATTTTACTTTTATTTTATTTTTTATTTCAATTTTTAAAATAGAGTTAATAGATTGCTCTCCATCAAACTGTTCAATCTAGTCAGAAAAGTAGTTTTATGGCAGTTATAGTTTTTATGTCACTTTTAACTGTAGATAACTCTTTTGTCCGGTTTTGAATTTGTAACTATTAAGGCAGATAAGAAAATAACTTGTGTGCATAATTTGAAAGGCTGAAGAAACTGTCTATTTTGGTCCATCTTTGCAATCTGTTGTATGCATGGTGATAATGACCCATTAGATAATGTTTATGGCCAGTAAATGTGTTTGTCCTCATCATAAATCTATCCCAGTATCATAAACGTTGCAGATAAAATATCATTTTGATAGTTTGCCATTGTTGGTTGAAAACCTGTTCTAAAGTAAATTGCAAGAGGAAGACAATTTTTTTAATCAGAGAATTAGAAAACATTCATGGCCCTTCCATGTTCTTTGTTAGTTGTCAAGGTTCCAAAACCTCCGTTAGAAACTGGTTGCCAATTCCAATTGCTGTGATATCACCCGTGTTTTCAAAGTACATCAGCGTGGAATAACTAATATGTCTGTTTTCTACAATCAGTTATAAACGTTAATGATTAGAAATGCCACTTTTACCCATAAATATGCAAAGTAAGTTTGGAAAAATTATATACTTTTACAATTGCAAAAGGAATGTCTGACATTTTTGAAATCACTCTTGAAAGTTGAATTACAGAAAATGACATTGGTAGAAGGAAGAAAGCTCCTTTTCTCATAAACAAAACTCAAGTTGGATGCTAAAGTATTTGTAAGAAAGGGATATTATGCAATCCTTAAAAACACCCTATTTAATAAATCCCATATTTTCTGGCTGATTTTTTTCCCCCTCGTGAACTTAAATCAGGGTTATAGGCCTTGCTAAAGAAGAACCGTAACCACTCGGGTGAAAGAGGAAATTGGAAATAAATTTTAGAATCCTGCCCTTTGGTGCCTTGTTGTCTGATGCATAGCATGGAATGGTCTTTTTTATACTTTGGTAAGTAAGGCTAAAGTATAACTTCGTCAATTATACTTTTTCTTAGAGTTTTTTTGCTGAACAAACTTCGGTCAGTCACACAACTGTTAGGACCTTGGGATCTGAAGAAGTCATGGGTGGACTTTTTAAATTGTTCCCAATACACAGAATACATTTGGGCATGAAGTTTGTCCTGGGCAAAAATGTGAGCGATTTGAGTGGCTGCCTTGAAAGTTGTTTTATAACATGCCCTTGACTTGTGACCAATCACTTAATGACCATTTGAAGTTACCATGGTACTTACGATCCAGTTCCAAAGTTCCAGTGGCCACCCCCACTCCACGATCCATTTTGAATGCTCAACCGGCCTGCATTTATGGCCATTTTCAATGTCCACAATTAATCACAATGATCAATTTACGCCCCATCCCCCAAAAAACCCGGCATTTATTTCCGGTTTTCAGCAAAAATACCCAGAGCAAATAATGAATTCATTTAACGACCGCAGATTCACATAATGACCGTGGGGATTCGCTGCAACAATTACTGCAAAATTCACAAAATGGGGGTTGATCATGTGATGACCTGCTTTAAGACCATCGTGACTTATGACCCGTCATGAATAGGTTTCCTTCTGAACATAAGTCGAGGACTACCTGTACATATTGCTTGGAGTGGGAGGCCTCATTGTAGAAACCTGCAGCCATTGCAGTGGTCCCAGATTTTTTTTTCTACCCCTCTGCTCTGGAAAAGAAGAGGAAAGAGGAGTAGAAAAACAAGTAACCCTTTGTTAGTCTACTCCAGGGGTGGGCAGTCATGGCAAATTTATGGCCCGTGGACTTCAACTCCCAGAATTCCTGACCCAGGAATTATGGGGATTGAAGTCCACAGATCATAAAGTTGTTCTAGTTGCCCACCTCGGTCTACTCTATGAGCCCTCCTCTCATTTTGATCTGAAGGGATATATGATCTCTCTGAAGAGAGAGAAGTACAGACAGTCCTCGATTTACGACCACAATTGAGCCCAACATTTCTGTTCCTAAGCGAGACAGTTATTACGTGAATTTTGCCCCATTTTACAACTTTTCACTTACAACGTTGTTAAGTGAATCACTGTTAAATTAGTAACACGGTTGTTCAGTGAACCTGGCTTCTCTGTTGACTTTGCTTGTCAAATGGTCATAAAACATGACCCCGGGACACTGGAAGCGCCATAAATATGAGTCAATTTGCCACGCGTCTGAATTTAGATCACGTGACCATGGGGATGCTGCAATGGTCATTAGTGTGAAAAATGGTCATAAGTTCCTTTTTTCAGTGCTGTTGTAACTTTGAATGGTCACTGAATGAACTGTTGTAAGTCGAGAACTGCCCGTACATGCAGACAGAGATTCCTAGCCACTCCTGCTATAAAGTTATTCTTCTTCACTGTTTTGTACATTGAAGTTTATGATTGCAGATTATGGATTTTTGCATATCTGAGAAGAAGGATAGAGAGAAATCTTCCGATGTTTCCCGTTGTTGAGCCCAAGTCTTTGTTTATGAAGCCAGTAGCCAATTTCTTTCTTTCTTTTTTTTTTGTCATTTCATGTTTCCCCCCCACAAAATATGTTTCTGGTTATTTCAGTTTGGAAATTGCCCTTTGAAGCCAGTGTCTTATAATCCATAAATTTACTAGAATCCATGTTGTACGTTTTTTCCTCCAGATACTTGGCCATGGAGACTATGACTCTGATTTTAGCGATGATGAAACAGTGGAGAAATCTTGCCAGCAGAAAAATAGGTAACATATTGCTCTGGTAGCGTTATAATTTCTATGTGTGCATATAGCAGACTTTTCTTTTTTTAAACTTAAGTGTGAACAGAGTATCTTGTTTCGAAACAACAGTAAAAAAAAGTACTGTGCATCCATTTCGTGGCTGTTTGCCATCCTATTCCTTGTATAGGTAGTCCTTGAGTTATGATTATAATTGAGCCCAGAATTTACGTAACTGCTGTGGTTTTCGGAGTATAAGACACACTTTCCTTTTTTGGTGAGGAAAAGAAGAAAAAGAAATCTCCCTCTGCCTCTGAGCAATTTTGCCTCATTGCAGCAAACAGTAAACAGCCTGCTTTACTTTCATTTTCGTTTTCAGCATAGCTGGAGCACATCTGCTCCAGCAATTTACCTCTTTGCAGCAAGCAGCAGAGGCCCTCGCAAAACAGCTGCGAGTCGGGAGGCCGATCCAATCAACTTGTGCTAATTAGGCTGTGCTGAAGTTGAAAGGAGCTGTTTTTACTTGCTGTTTGCTTGCAAGGAGGTAACTGCTGTGAGGCAGAGGCCAAAGGGTGGGGGCCAGTGGGTGGTCTACATTTGGTGTATAAGACTCACCTAAATTTTCACCCCCTTTTTGGGGGGGGAAAGGTGCGTCTTATACTCCGAAAAATACGGTAAGTGGGAAATTTGTTAAGTGAGTTTTGCCCCATTTTACTGTTTTTTCTTGCCACAGTTGTTAAGTGAATCACTGCACTTGTTAAATTAATAATATGGTTGTTAAGTAAATCTGGTTTCCCCATTGACTTTGCTTGTCAGAACGTCGTGAAAGGGGATCCATGACCCCGAGACACTGCAACGCTCATAAATACGATTTTTCCAGCATCCAAATGTAAATTGTGTGATCATGGGAATGCTGCAATGGTCATAAAGTGTGAAAAACGGTCATAAGACACCTTTTTCAGTGCCATTGTCGCTTGGAACGGACACTAAATGAACTGTTGTAAGGACTACCTGCAGTTCTGGGCTTCAGCTCGGAAGACGCAGAGCCCCACTAAAGGCTGGCTAGTGATCCCCTGCTACATTGAGCAACAGGTGGCCCTCAAGTTACGACAGTTCATTTAGCTACCAAAGTGAATGACGGTGCTGAAAAAAGTGATTTACGATCAGTCATCACTTAACTATTGCAGTCTAGCTTGGCAACTGGGTCACATTTACAACAGTTGCAGCTTCCAGGGGGTCATGTAATCACCACATGCAACCTTACAGCCAGCTTTTGACAAGGGGAATCAGTGGGGAAGCCGGCATGTGATGTCTCATTTAATGATCATGGAAAAAAAACTTGTAAGATCTGGTACGGTCCTGTAATGCATTGCTTAATGAGCGCATCGCTTAACAACAAATTTTGCGGTCCCAATTGTAGTCATAAGTCGAAGGTTATCTGTACTGAACAAGAAATCAAAGGAAGTCGAGGTTAGGAAGTTGAGGGCAAAGATACTTGCTGGAAAGAAATGAAGTGCAACTGTCGCTTATTATTTCTTCTCAACTTGTCCTGTTGAGAAGGAGGGGGAGGTTTGACTGATTACTAGCCATCAAATCCTTTTCAACTCCTAATGACCATATAGATAGATTTTTCTGCCTGAGTGGGAAGTGACATGTGTTGCAATCCTACGCTGATTGATTGGGACTAAAGTTATAAAAAAGGTACATTCATTTATGCTGATTTTTAAAAATTCAAATAACACCAGTATTGAACATGGCATTCAGGACCATTATCTTGGTTGCTTAGAAAATAGACAAAAAGGGAAACCTATAAAAATGGTGAAACAAGAAAATCGCAAAAAAATAAAAAATGGAATCTAAACCAACTCCTCCTGGATGACCATAATATTTTCATTGTGAAAATATTATTATTATTTATTTTATTTTATTCGCCCTTCTCCTAGTGGACTCAGGGCCGTGCACAGCCAGAACTAAAACACATACCAATACAAAATTTAAAATTATTAAAAGAATTACATAACTTTGGCCCAAATTTAAAACAATTCGAATTAAAACCCATTGACAATTTAAAAGCTAAAAGACTAAAAATGGGGGGGGGGGTGTTCACGCCAGCCCTGCTTGATGGAAAAGAAAAGTTTTCAGGGCACGGCAAAAGACCCGGTGATCCGATATCCTTCGTATCTCCGGGGGCAAATCGTTCCAGAGGGCAGGAGCTGCCACAGAGAAGGCCCTCCCCCTGGGGGTCGCCAGCCGACATTGCCTGGCTGACGGCACCCTGAGGAGTCCCTCTCTGTGGGAGTGTACTGGTCAGTGGGAGGCTATCGGTGGCAGAAGGTGGTCCCTAATTATGGTTATCCAGGAGAATATTATGGTTATCAATCTTTTTAAAATATCATTAGAATTTCACTTGCCCTGAAGAGTAAAAAAAACATTCATTACAGCTATGCGGTGCTTTGGATTGAGCAACACAACATACCATTTTAATGCAATTCTTTAGAGTACCCAGTTGGTTTAAAGAGAGGCAGATAAGCACTGCATTCCTGCTCCTATTGGAATGATTCTTATGGGGATTTGAACATAGTGCCAGATATTTCAAGCAGTCTTCCCCAGGGGTGGGCTACTGGGGTTCGCAGGGGTTCGGGAAAACCTCTAGCTAAGATTCTGTGCAGTTCGGAGAACCCCCAAATCTCACTCCTGGCTGGTCCAGCCCAGCCCAGCCTGCCCTGCCCCTCCCAGGAGTCCCCCACGTGGCCTGCCCTGCCCCTCCCAGGAGTCCCCACGTGGCCTGTTTTGGATGCAGGTAAGTACAGGGTGTGTGCGGAGGCTAGGGAAGTGCGAAAAACGGGCCTACCGGAAATTTGGGAAGGCCTCTGGAGCCTGGGGAGGCCATTTTCGCCCTCCCGGAGGTTTGAGGAAAGCCTCCGGAGCCTGGGGAGGGCAAAAAGCATGAGGCCAACTAGGCCACACCCACCATGGCCACGTTCACCCAGCAACTGGGCAGAGAACCCCTTGCTAAAATTTTTGAAGCCCACCCCTGATCTTCCCAACCTAATTCCTTCCATTTGCATATGAACGGACTACATGAAATAAACAAGCTTGCTGTAATCTAGAGATTGACATCTAGAAGTTCTAGGATCAGATCTCGCTGTTTGAAGAACACCAATTAGCCTCTCAGTTGCTAATCAAGAAAGAAAAAAGAAGTAGCCATTACACTGGGATTTTCTGACTAGGATATTTAAGTCTTGATTCTGACTGATTCATGTGTACCCACTGTTGCCATAATTGAGTCTGTCCACTTTGCTGTTTTTTGTCTTCTTCCCTTCCCTTCTATCTTTCCCAGCATTAGAGCCTTCTCCAGAGAGCTAGATCTTTGCATAATGCAGAGGTGGGAAACTATGGCCCCTTTATGACTTGTGGACTTCAACTCCCAGAATTCTTGAGCCAGCATGGCTGGGTCAGGAATTCTGGGATTTGAAGTCCACAAGTCATAAAAGGGCCATAGTTCCCCATCCCTGGCATAATGGGTTTGAAATATGATCATTTGAATCTGGTCATTTGTGTTTTATGTGGGAACTATGGGTTGATTTGTTCAGTGATCCAAAAGGGTCAATAATCTTCCTATCTGATTTTTCAAAGTCCAATTGTTGCTTTCACAGAGTGCCAGGGAAAAACCAGAGTCTATACAATTTTGTTCTTTGTAGGTATATGAACCCCGGCATCTGAATATGTGTTCCAAGGAAGCTATGATTCTAGTTACCATTCTTGATTCTAGTTATTATCCGAGTATTTTACCATTACTATATGTAATGGTACGTAGTTTTCAAAAGAGAGATTTTAAAAATTATGGTAAATGCAATATCTAAGAAATTCCTTTTTCTTCTCCTTTCTCCCTGCCAACCAGCGAAGATGCAATTCTCAAAAAACCCTTCCAGAAGGAGAAGCAGGACAAGGTGGCCCACAGACAGGTGGCAATGGATGAGTGGGACAGGTACTTCATCACACTAGTGTAACATTGTCAGAATCGCATTAAACATCCAAATTACTGGAATAACATTTTCCTTTTTCTAGGGAAGAAGCCAGAAATAGACGGTTCCATTTAATAGCAATGGATGCCGTATCCTTTGATATTTTAATTAAAAGCAAAAATATACTCTAATATTAAAAAAAAAAAAACCTATGTCTGAACACTCTCAAGGTTTTTTGTTTTTTTTTGCATACGGTTTTATTTTTGTCTCTGTGGTTTTCTTCAAGTATGTTTTAAATTATATTTCTTAAGGCAGAGTTCAAGCATGAACAATTTCTGGTTATCTTGATTTTGTGGGAAGGGAGGAAAAACAGGATATCTGGTTAGATTGGTGTTTCTTTTTAAATGAAAAGAAAATAGTAAGGAAACTGAACTGGCGGACACTAAAATTACATTAGAAAATTGTCAAAGATCAGTCTGGAAGATTAATAGGATGCATTTTCATAGCTATGACTTCAATATTTCAAAATATGAAAATGTAATTTAATAAGGAGAAAACTCTCTTCTCTTTGCTACTCACGTATACACAGATTCGTTTATTTAATTATATATCTTAGATGTTCCTTCTCTTTCCTGTACAGTCACAGGGCTATGTTTTCCAAATGTTAATTAAGATGAGCAATTAAAAGAAGGCAAAGAATTGTAACTATGGTTTGTCCATTTCTGAAGCTAACAGTAATACTTACACTGTATGAGCTATGATTAATGTCTATGTATCTCTGTGTGTATGTATTCAAATATATAACAACTGCAGCACTATAAAATGCACATTTATATAATTCTGCAGTGTTTCAGTTTTGATTTAGAATAAATTATTCAAGACACTCAATGTAAATACAGCACCGGTCAGCAACTCTTTAAAGCAGTTGTGGGGGTTTTCCAGGTCTCACAACTACTGCAGGTATCCTTCAGTTTTGATAGAGGTTGTTGTTGTAATAACTGTGTGTAACTTATCATTTCATAATAATAATCATTTTAGAACCTTTCTCTCTTACACCTTGTATTATAGAAATGTTTTGGGGTTAGTTTTTATGAATTGATCTTAAGATGAAGTTGTTACTAGGCAGTCATTAAAAAGAAACATTAATTTTCTTAATTCTGTTAGTATGCAAGACATAAGAAGTTTGTAAATGATTACATTTTATACTACGGTGGTAAGAAAGAAGACTTCAGACGTTCAGGGTAAGTACCGTCTTATTTATAGAACTTTATTTCTAAAAGATAGAAAGGCTGAAATCATTAATAATTGAAGACAAATAGAATCAAAATTTATTTGGCATACGTAAATATTTATAAGATTAAATTATATATGAGTAATTTTTGGATAATTAAAGACTACTTCCTTATTATATTTTACTTATCTTGTTCATGCTGAATAAGTTGATGATAAAAAGTACACTAAGTTCCTATGTAAATAAATGCACACTTTTCCTATCTGGAGATTATAATTTCTATAAGAGGTAGTAATGCTTCAACTAATTCTCAGCAGAGCATTCTATCATATATTTAAGAATTAACTGCAAAATAAGAATTCTTTTAATTATGCCAATTGTGTAATTAGGAACTAAAAATAGAATATAAATATATAAATAGAATATTGTTGAATTGGATCCTATGTTTTGAATTAAAAAGCACACTTCAACTGTATTATCTAGATTAAATGTGGTGGGTAGTATTTCTGCATAAACATTATATTTACTAAAATCAACATTGCTAAGTTATAAAAGAATCTGAGTACAGTTACTGTATCTTGCCATTTATTTTCTGAATCTAGAGAAAATCTGAGAAGCAGTTTGATGCAGTGCAAGGGAGTCTCAGAGATGTGGTTTTTTTGATAAAGAGCTCCTTTTTAGGAAAAAAAAATGATGTGCTAAAGAATCTGACAAAAAGAATGAACAGCTTTTATTACCGGTTTTAATTAAAAACAACTCTTTTGATCATTAGCCCCACTTATTTTTTGTTTTAACAGAGAAAACGATAAAACTGACCTTGATGTTATAAGGGAGAACCACAGGTTTTTGTGGAGAGAAGAGGATGAAGTTGATATGAGCTGGTAACTTCAGTTTTTCTTTATTTCTCTGTCGGGGCAAACCAATTCGCACAACCTCTTTGATCTGGCCCAAGGACAGCCCATTAACCCCTACTGTCTGCTTGTCTCCCCCTGTATCTCAGTATCCCATGACAGGCGAAGGGTGGCTTAAAATGTGGTCATTTAGAAGTGGTGTGTGTTTCCTTATGTCCTACCTCAGAGTTGTCAAACTCAAGGCCTGGGGGCCGGATCCGGCCCGTGGGCTGCTTAGATCTGGCCTGTGAGGCTGCCCTGGAAACAGGGAAGGTTTTGCTGGCAGAGGGTTTCAGGAGGCCGTTGCAGCTGAAAACAGCTCGGGAGACCATTTTCCCTGGCAGAGCGCTCGGGCCGCCCCTTACACAAGTGACATCGAGCTGGCCACGCCCACCCTGGCCATGCCCACTCCGTCCCCCTGAGGTCAAACACAACCCTGATGCGGCCCTCAATGAAATCGAGTTTGACATCCCTGTCCTACCTCATATGCTCTGCGCAGATGATGTAGGGACCACTGGTGTGCATTGGGGAAGCAGTCTGAAATGAAATTTCTGTGTGTTGGCTGAAATGATCGATGCCAGCAGTCTTGTGACTCCGGTTGGTTCTCCCGATTTCCTTTGGGATTACTTCCTTCAGACTAATCCCTGACCTCTTTGCTCACCTTCTCAGTCTTCTTTTGGCTGTAAAGCAGATCAGATTAGATCAACCCAAATCTTATTATGGTTATAGACCAGCCTAAAGGCAGATCAGTGTTTCTGCTTTCTGCAGATACTTTTTTTTTTTTTTTTTAAATGGGTTGGTAAACTGGAGTCTCTAGGCCTTAAAATTGATTAATTTCATTCCAGGTTAAGATATGCAATTGAAAGGATGCTAACTGAGCTTCTGTGGCCTGACTGGCAGGCATTCCTTTCCCAGTACTGCTGCTCCCACAGGGAAAGCTTTAGCTTCTTGTCTCTTCTCGTCACCCTATGTTGTAGGGTATTTTACAGATTCTCCTAACCAGTGGTGAAATTCAATTTTTTTTACTAACGGTTCTGTGGGTGTGCCTTGGTGGGCGTGGTGTGTCTTGGTGGGCGTGGCAGGGGAAGGATACTGCAAAATCTCCATTCCCACCCCACTCCAGGGGAAGGATACTGCAAAATCCCCATTCCCTCCTCACTCCACGGGAAGGATATTACAAAATCTCCATTCCCACCCCACTCTGGGGCCAGCCAGAGGTGGTATTTGCTGGTTCTCTGAACTACTCAAAATTTAGGCTGCCGGTTCTCCAAACTGCTCAAAATTTCTGCTACTGGTTCTGTAGAACCTGTCAGAACCTGCTGGATTTCACCCCTGCTCCTAACTAAGTCTTACCTTTGTCAAGCTCCTAATGTTCAGCACCACTTAAACAATGCCTACATTTCATCTGCGCAAATCCGAGTGGCCCCTAGGTGGCAGTCAAGAGATATTTAAAAGAAACCTGGTTGCAGTCTACAGTCAACCAGCTGACCCATAATTTCAAGGAAGTAGAAAAATAAAAAAATAATGGGTCAGTGTTCAAAGTTCAAGGCCTTTATTGTCGTTGTACATCACGTATACAATGAAATTGGTTTAGCTTCTACTGGTGCAGTCCATACAAGAATACAAGACAACATTAATCTAAAGAATAATCCTTATACAAGTAATTAGGAGAGAAAAAAAACTAGTCATACATTTCCATATGTACATCATATTCTGTGCAACAGGAAAGAAAAAAAATTGCAGTGCATTGAGTAGCCATAATATTATCTGGGCCAGATAGAGGAGGCCTTTTATATATTGAATGACATATGATGGGACTGGAGTTTTGCCAATGGAAACAGAAGTCATGGCTCTTAGGATGTTGCCTGTTAAAACTGTTTATGTAGCAATATAGCACAGACCCATTCCAGGCATATGGGGAAAAAAAGCATTATGGATGAATCTGTCTTCATCCCTAAGGCAGGAAAGACTGAAACTGAGACTCTCCCAGTGACTAGCCTAATAATGCTTTAACCACGACTACACCATGGCTCCCCAACCTCGGGCCATGGCCCACTACCAGGCTACGGCCTGTTCAGTACTGTGCTGCGGAAGTGAGCATGCACAAAGCTCCATGTGCCTGCTGCTTGCACAAATGGAGCTGCATGCACGCACTCACCTGCCGCTTATGGGGAACCATCCCTTCTCCCCCCCCCCCCCATGCCAATCTGCAAAGCCAGAAAGATTGGGGAACACTGCACTAAACTATATTGCCTTTTGTTTTCCCCCAAAGGATAGCGTCAGACATTTAGGAAGTGTGAAATAAAACACTCTGTAGCAAAGCATGCTCATGATAAAAGTAAAGTAATAGCAAGCTACTTGAACAATAAATGCCAACCATTTTTAAAATTTTCTGTTGCAACTAATACTTACTGGCAAAATAAACTTGTTAGCGTTTCTGTCTATCCAGTGTTAAAAGCGGAATACCTCTTTTTGTCTGTTTGTATTTTTTCTTCTGTTCAATCAGTCATTCTATCTTTCAGGGAGAAGAGGTTGAGCAAGAAATACTATGATAAATTATTCAAAGAATACTGTATAGCAGATCTGAGAAACTACAAAGAGAACAAGGTAATTTTTAAGTTCTGGCCAAAGGTTTTGAAGATAATTTTAGTTCTTTAGCAAATTGTTTCAGGGAATGGGACAATATAGAGGGTTGTTGTACAAGAGCATTATTGCTTATGGCCAGTGCATGAGAGTCACATATTTGAGGATACTTAACTTATACCTTGCTTTTAGAGATTTTGTTTAGGTAACAAAGCAATGTTGATCTATTTGTTCCCAATGGCTGTTGCAGAACCATAGCAAATGTTTGAGGCAGCTACTATGATAATGTGTAGGTACTATGCTTGGAACTGGCAAACTCATGCTTTCTTTGGATGAACATCTATGGAGCCAACCATGTAGCAGAAAATTCTGTTTCCAAAAGTGGTTCCACAGATTCCTTGTGGTTGTCCTTAAGAAAAGTCACAATGCCATACTTCTCGCTCACAGATGGTCTGCAGCAGTTAAGATTCAGTGAGATTAGCAAATAATGGGCAAGAGGCATTAGCATTAGTTTGATCCAGCACATTTCTTAAGTACAAAACCAGAGAGGAGAATGACATGACTGCATTCCTCTCTTTCATCCTCTTGAAATCAATATATAGAGACTTAAAATTAGCCTTTGGCACAGATGAAAACAGATATAGCCCTGGCTATGAATTTAAATGGTTACAATGCTTCTTAGCAGTTGATCGTTTTCGGAAAACCATTCCAGTGTGATGGATGATTAAAAGGAAATATAGCTGAATGGCCAGCCTGTTGAATCTAAGTCGATATACAGGTAGACCTCAGTTGATGGTGCTCATTCAATGACCATTTAAAATTACAATGGCACTGAACAAGTAGTACTTACGACCGTTCCTTGAAATGCTGGCTGTCATAGAACTCGCACAGCCACCTGATCTCTTCATACTGATGCTTTACATTGACTATCCAAAATTCAGCTGATTAAAAAAAAGCCTAATAAAAGACATGAATAACTTTTTAAAAGCCTACTATAAAGCACAACTGTTATATGTGTTATATTCATTTTTTATTTCTCGCACCTCATTCCTAAATCAACCTATGGAATCACGTGACATTCATTTTCATAATTGATCATTGCTGTTCATTGCTTACTCTAATAAAAAAAATAGTCTTCTAGATATAGAGCAGTGGCAAACCTTTTCCCCACTGAGTGCCGAAAAGGGAGTGTGTGCGCGGATGGCACCAAGTGCTAAAAAGGGAGCACTTCGCGCACGCGCTTGTCTGGGCTGCGAGCAGGAAGAAGAGTTTCCCAGGTGGCATGTGCGCACCGGAAAATGTACTTCTGGTTTCTGGTGCGCACATGTGCGCCAGCTGGCAAGTCTTCCAGTTAGTGCAGTGCATGCGCCAATCAGCTAGCCGGCGCGCATGGTCACACTGGAAAATGGAAGACCAGCTCTTCCGGTTTCTGGCACTGTTGCACGCACAATGGCTAGCTGATCGTCATGTGCGCCAGAAACCCGGAAGAGGAATGAGCAATGCCACGCACTTCGGGCATGCGTGCCATAGGTTCACCATCACGGATATAGAGGCTACTTTTTCCTTCAGTGAATCACATTTCCCTGTGCTTGCTGAATTTGTAAAAGCAAAATGCTAACTCTGTATTTGTAAAATCTTTCCAACAGTTTGGATTTAGATGGAGACACGAGCAAGAAGTTGTGTCAGGAAAAGGCAAGTTTTCTTCTTGTTCCTTATTGAGCCTTGGAGTCTAACTTAGATGAGCAGAATTCTGTTATGGAATGGGTTTTTCTCACCTATCACTGCAGCCTCTTCAGGCTCCCAAAATCTGATGCTTTGAAGGCTGAAGAACTGCAGGTAAAAATGGGTTCCATCTTATGTTTGTTGGCCCTTCCTAACATCAGGTGTTGATCTAGCATCTTCGCAGACTTTTGTAAGTTTTACAAAAATCTATTTCTAGTTTACCAGTTATAGCATTGATTTCAGGCCCCATTGTTGTTAATTGTACAGTAGCCGTCTTATATACCATAATTTAGTCATATAATAATTGATTCTTACTGTTTTGTAAATTGTTATTTTAATGACCTCAGGCTTGCTAAGATTGCTATAGTCATCAAACATCATTGTTATAGAGCAATAATATAGTTTACCACTAAGAGGCATAAGCATGCAAGATTGTTGTGAGATGCAGTTGTAGGTTTTCTTGAATGTATTATTGGAGTTTCTTTGTGTGTGTGTCTATTAGGATATATATACATCCCCACCCTGTGTGTGTGTGTGTATAAAGACCTCTAATTTATAACCATTCATTTAGTAATCATTTGAAGTTATAACAGCACTGAAAAAAGTGACTTATGAGCATTTTCACACTTTTTCACACTTATGACTGTTGCAGCATCCCCATGGTCATGTGATCAAAATTTGGGTACTTGGCAACTAGCATTTATGATAGTTGCAGTGTCCCAGGATCATATGATCACCTTTTGAGACCTTCTGGTGAGCAAAGTCAATGGGAAGGCAGATTTACTTAACCGTATTACTGACTTAACAAGTTAGTAGTGATTCACTTAACAACTGTGACAAGAAAGGCTGTTAAATGGGACAAAACTCACTTAAAAACTGTCTTGCCTGTAATGTAAATGGTTATATTAATATTACAATATGATATGCCTCTATTACGATTTGAACTATTTGCCATCATTTACATTAAGCAGCCCTGTTATTTTTCATTTCAGATGTAATGATTTTGCTGTTACATAATTTTATTAGCCTATTTATAACTTTTAAAATCTAACCCTATGATGTCTGCAAGAACTCTAGTTATTGAGTGGTTTAAATGATAACAAATGTAACTTATAAATAATATAATTTATCCAGTATTGTTAGAAAATTAAATTTACACGATTGAAATATGAATCCATTAAGCTAAATAGTCTTTGTTTTGATAAGATTCTCACTTTAATAACAGGTGGAAACCAGCAATGGAACTTTTCCATTATTAAGTAATGCTAAATGTCAGGTGTTTTGTTTGTTTTCCAAGTAGGTGTTATATTGTTAGGAACTGTGTATATCTTTGCCACTTCAAATTATTTTCTCATGGGTTAAATGCACAGTTTTGACTACATAGTGATATGTAATTTAGTTAGTTTTGCCAATTAAAAGAAGCTAAAATATACAGGTAGTCCTCAACTTAAAATTTCTGTTGTGAAGTGAGACATTTGTTAAGTGAGTTTTGCCCCATTTTACAACCTTTCTTGACACAATTGTTAAGTGAATCACTGCAATTGTTAATTTAATAACTCAGTTGTTAAATGAATCTGGGTTCCCTATTGACTTTGCTTGTCAGAACGTTGCAAAAGGTGATCACATGACCCCAGGATACGGCAACCATCGTAAATATGAGTCAGTTGCCAAGCATCTGAATTTTGATCACATGACCAAGGGGACGCTGCAACACTCACAAGTGTGAAAAACGGTCATAAGCCACTTTTTTTAGTGCTGTTGTAACTTTGAACGGTCACTAAGCAAACTGTGGTAAGTCAAGGACTACCTGTAATGTATGCTACTCAAAAAAGCGGTACATGGTGGGATTGTGTTACACTTTTTTGTACAGTAGTGTTGGCCTTAAGGTCATTTAATGGATTTCACAATTGAGCAGTAACCTGTATCTCAGTGTCTCTGGTTTAAACCAATGTACTTCACTATTTAACAGAATAACAGAATGACACAGTTGGAGAATGAAGACCTTGGAGGTCTTCTAGTCCAACCTCCTACTCAGGTAGAAAGTCCTATACCATTTCAGACAAATGATTGTCCAATCCCTTCTTAAAAACTTCCAGGGTTAGAGCATTCACAACTTCTGGAGGCAAGTTATTCCACTGATTAATTGTTCTAACTGTCAGGAAATTTGTCCTTAGTTCTAGATTGATTGTCGTTTTGATTAGTTTCCATCCATTGCTTCTTGTCCTACCTGCAGGTGCTTTGCATAATAGGTTGACCCCCTCTTCTTTGTGGCAACCCCGAGATATTGGAACACTGCTGTCATGTCATCCCTAGTCCTTCTTTTCATTAAACTAAACATATCTAATTCCAGCAACCATTCTTTATATGAATGCACACTGTCCAATTTACAACAGTGTTATCACAATCACACATCACAATACATTAACTTATTTCTGCAGCAACTAATCCTGGCTTGTTTAAAACAACAAGCAATGTTCATGTATTCTGAGCAGCCAGAGAGGAAATAAAAATAAGACACAAAGACCAAATATTTTTATAATTGCCAAATCCTGAAAGTTATTTACATGTCTAGTTGTAGATATTGGTTATTGGGCTAATGCGATACTCCCATGTTATGTTGCATAATTATAGGTGAAAGTTAATCAGTTTTGGGATATTAGCTAAGCTGATCAAAATTCCTTCATACATTCCCACCTCAAAAATGTAACCATAAGTACTTATGTAAACCCATAAGTAAATCCTCTCTGCTGAATTTCCTCAAAGTTGCTTCTAGAGCTGCAGCTGAAGCCATTGCTAGAATTAGGAAGACTGTATTTTTCTAAAAATCATTTGGTTCAGGTTTCTTTCTTCAGTGTTCGCCAATAAATATATGTGGTTGTTCTACTTTGTATGTATCTTATAGCTTTTCACATTAGTATGGGTTGCTATCTGTTAATAATACAACTCATTTGCTGTTGGTTCTTAAAATAAATTATTCCTTTGTAGTTATTGTTGTGGGTAGAAATTCAAAATCTAGGACTTTGATTCAATTTTTTGTTCTTTTTAACAAGAACTGAACGTTGTTTGGTGGGGAAAAGAATGATTTAGTTCTGTACCATTTGGTGTAAGGTTTAGGATTACAATTGGTTTTATGCCGCAGAATGGAAATATCTGAGGATATTGTCAATCCAGCTAAGCCGGACAGTCTGAAGTTAATCTTTCAAAAGAAAAAAGAAAAAAGGCTTAGTGATGAGTCTCTTAATACAAATTGGCATCACTCTGAAGGCATCCAGATGAATCCCTCCAAGAGGCCGCATATTGCTTGTATTTTATGTAGCCTTTAAATTCAGAATAACATCTAAGAAATCCAGTAAGAAAAGTAATACTTAGTAGGGCTTGACAGAACTATGCTGTCCCATTTTACACTCATTTTATTAGTGCAGCAAAATTTACACATCACGACAATCTGCTTTTGGGGAAACACTTGGAGTCATTTTTGAAGATAAATCAAAATACAGCAGGAAGAAAAGTTGAAGAAAAAAAAATCCCTCAGGATTCATCTAGATCAGTGATTCTCCACCTGTTACATGTTATTCATCATCAATCGTTCGGTCAGGGAACCTGAATTTCACACAGATAGAAATAAGGATACTGAGATGTGTTTTTCTGAGAAACATATAGCTAATTCAATTATTATAACTTTATTTCTGGTATTGGACCTGATGACCTAAATAGCCCTTTCCAAGATGATAACATCTATCATTTGATGTAAATGTAATGAATATAGGAACATTTAGTCCAATTTTTACTATTGTGGCTTTAAAATACGAATTAAAATATCCCTTTGGTTAATTAAATGTCAAAGCAGAAAGCAAGTCTAAGAAGGGGCCTGTGCTTTACAAGACCTTTGCTGTTTTGCAATAAGGGGCAATAGCACTTAGAATTATATACCGCTTCACAGTGCTTTACAGCCCTTTCTAAGCGGTTTACAGAGTCAGCCTATTGCCCCCAACAATCTGGCTCCTCATTTTACCGACCTTGGAAGGATGCAAGGCTGAGTCAATCTTGAGCCTGGTGAGATTCGAACTGCCAAATTACAGGCAGCTAGCAGTCAGCAGAAGTAGCCTACAGTACTGTATTCTAACCACTGCACCACCGCGGCTCTGACTTCAAGAAGCTCCAAGGGCAGCTAGAGAAACTGAGGGGCAGGGAATGTTCCCTAAAATACAAAGACAAAGAGAATTCAAATGTTACAAACAGAAATGATTGAAAGCAGACAGGAGTAGTGGTGATTTGGAATGAAAAGCTGTTTCTTTTGAAGTTGTTGCTGTTGTTGGCTGCTTTGCAGGAAGATTGAGACACAACAGTAAAGTAAATGACAAGGCCCAGCTTTCCATGTTTCTTGTCTTTGTTTGCAAGGACTTTTTGGAAGGCATTTGAATGAACATCAGAACCAGAAAGTTTTTTTACCTCAAGCCACAGTAGATGAGGGTCCATTTCAGGTTGAGCACCTAAAAGATCTCGGGCCATGCTTTTAATCACACATCTTTACTTAGATCAAGGGCTGTCCAACCTTGGCAACTTTAAGACCGGTGGACTTCAACTCCCAGAATTCCCCAGCCAACCATGCTGACTGGGGAATTCTAGGAATTGAAGTCCACTGGTCTTAAACCAAGGTTGGACATCCGTGACTTAGATTATTTCTCTATTACCACATCCAGCTGATTGAGAAGCACTGATCTGGATCATAGTCATAAGTGCCTGTTCCTGCAGATAGAATGTTAAGTTATTATTTTGTGTATGTTTTAATATGCTAATTTCTGATAAACTACATTGTAAGCTACATTGTATTCATGGCAATTATGTTTCTCTAAGCAAATAATTATGGAGAATTTAAGAGTGCTTCCAGACAAGACTTATTTTGTATAAAATATCCCATCTCACAGAAATTCCAACAACCTTAGAACAACAGATAAAAATGTGTTAAGGTGAAAAAGTTAAATGAATTGACAATATATTTTTATTTATAGTGCTGGAAGCTATCCAGAAACACCTGTGAAACAGGCTCATCCCCATTTTTTATAACTAACTGTTAATAATATAAAGCCTTTTATTTCTAATTCTTTTTTCTTTCCCCATTTATGCAAAATACCAAAGAGATCAGACTAAAGTGTATGCATATGAGTGTATCAATGTTAGTTTTTTCTCTGTTATTAATGCTTTGTAGCATTTAATAAATACAATATCCTTAAATAATATCCTTAAATATAATACCCTTAAAATTTGAGCAAGTTATTTACTTGTAAATATTGTATCATGTACAAATTCTTACGATCTTGTTAATTTAATGTTCTGATCAATTTCTCTCCAGGGCAATTTTCTTGTGGAAGCAAACACTGTGATGAAAAAGAAGGCTTAAAGAGCTGGGAGGTGAATTTTGGTTATGTTGAACATGGGCAAAAGAAAAACGCACTTGTTAAATTAAGTAAGTCTGTCATGTAGTCAATATTTATCTCCTTTTCAATGGATCTTAAATGTGTAGAAAAATAACATTAGGAATTTTAAAAATGTAGGTGAAGGGAAATTTAACGACAACATATCCAAAAGAAAGTACAGTTAGGTCCACTTATAATCTATGATAGATTGACAGGTAATTTCTGGTGCATCAGTTGCACCCCCCATGTGGCTCAAACTGCTACTTTTTCCTGATCTGTAGGAGAATGAAGGACATCAGGAAGGTTAATTAGCCAGCTGACTTTCAGCCATCACACAATTCAAGCAGATACACAACCATTCTGACCAAAGGTGATTTAAGAATCTTGATTCCATGTTATAAATTAGCATTAGGGAATATTTTTTTCTCCTATAGAGATTTGCATTGTTTAATTCAATTTATTGATTTATTTCAATTTGAGTTATTTAGTTAGCCCATAGAAATGCAAAGTGAAATTTTACATATGGCAATCCCAAAGTATAAAAATAACATTTAT
Organism: Pantherophis guttatus; assembly: GCF_059756535.1. Taxonomy (NCBI): domain Eukaryota; kingdom Metazoa; phylum Chordata; class Lepidosauria; order Squamata; family Colubridae; genus Pantherophis; species Pantherophis guttatus. The sequence goes on along the minus strand of NC_142068.1, from coordinate 69,149,750 downwards.
ATATGTGTATGTGTGCCTTCAAGTCAGGGTTACTACTACATTCATATCGAGAGCACCAAAGTGCTTCTGGGTTGAAAGGATTGAATGTGACATCACCATTGCCCAGGGATGCAGTTGGGCTCCTTTGATGGCCCCAATAAATGCCCACCAAAGTGGTATCCATCTATCTAGTCGCAGTTGCCCTCTACTTGCAGTTGCCACTTTCAAATGGCTGGGTCAACAGCTGGAGCATGTGAGGGAGCTCACCTCAACCATGAGGCAGTAACTGGGTCTTGAACGCGAGCCTGTTGATCGTCAGCCCAACATCCTAGCCTAGTGAGCCGCCATGCTCCAATAAGTCAATGTTGACTCCTGACAACACCCTGGAGAAGCCAGTGCAGTTTTCTTGACCAGCTTAGTGGAAGTGGTTTGCCCTTCTCTGCTTCCTAGGGCTGAATGAGAGAGACTGGCCCAATGTCACTCAGCTGGCTTTGTGTCCAAGGCAGGACTAAAACTTGGTTTCCTGGTTTCTATGTCAGTGCTGTTAACTACTATTAGTATACTGACTAGGCTCTCAAAATCATATTAATTTTTAATTACGTATGCATTTAATGATAGTTATTGGTATCCCTCCTATTTGTAGCCGGTTTCCAATCTATGTGTGTGTCTCTGTGTGTGCATATAAATAAAATATGTTATTCTTTTTTTTAAAGGACTCTGTCCAGAATGCTCTTTCAAATTAAATTTTCATCACAGGTAATGCATCTTTCAATGAATATTATTATGGTTTGTCACACAGTCAACCAGATGTTTAAACTAGATTTGGCATTTTGATCTATCAACTGCTTCCCAAGGACCTGGGATAAGGGGATGTTGTTGTTTAATGATATTAAAGGAATTGTTTCAGGTTGCAAGTAAAGCTGCCTATTGCAATTGAGTAATAGCGATTTCATCAGTGCCGATGTTTACAAATGATTCTCCTGATGTTTTAGGATTGCACCCAAGGCATCTATTACTTATTATTTTGTACACAAAAATGTGAACTCACAGCTGCCAGTTCTTTAGCTAGTGTTGGCCTTCTTATGCATTGTGTATGTTGTACTATATCAGTGCAGTATATAATGCAGTATATAAAACAGCATGAACTTTTGTAGTTGACAAACAGAAATTCTGTCAATGCCCAGATTTTCTAATTGCCATCCAAGCTTTTCGGTAGGACACCCAGTGTGTCATTAACCATTGGGACCACCACTGCTGATTTATGCCATAATCTTTAACCTTTCGTTTTTAGATCTTGATATTATTTTTATATATACAACAAAGTGAAATCACACCTATCAAATTTTTAGCCAATCTTGGCCTTCATGTGCATAGGCACCTGAGCCTGAGTGGCGTAGGAGGCTAATGCCTCCTACCAAGGCAGCATTTAACATCCAGCTGCCTGCAATTACTGCGAGTTCAATTCTCACCAGGCTCAAGGTCGACTCAGCCTTCCATCCTTTCTAAATTGGGTAAAATGAGGACCCAGTTTGTGGGGGCAATAAGCTGACTTTGTATAAATATACAAAAGTATGAAGGCTATTGCTTAACGCATTGTAAGCTGGCCCTGAGTCTCCGGAGAAGGACGGCATATAAAAATAAATTAAAAAATAAAAAATAAAAAATAAAATAAAATTTAGTCCTTTACAAGAACCTAGGATGACGTAATGTATCGGCATAGTATATGAACAGTTCCCAGCTGCCTGGCTTTTTGTTATTACTGTTACCATTTACTATTTAAATTTTATTTCCAGATATGTTTGATTACCACTTTAATAATCCTAGCTAGCATGAGTAAAAGGAGTGTACTTTAACATAGTTGTAAAACCACCCGCCACACTCATGAGTTCATCAAAGCCTGGCACTCCACAAGCGATTCCATCAACAGACACAATGACCTACAACCAGCCTATGAACCCCTCAGAATCCAAATCAACTTCCCAGCCAATCAGAGACAGCATCGACCCTCTACCAACCCACGCAACTTTCCCCCCCCCACCAGCAGTTCACCTCCCAATGTCCTTGACCTGATGTAACCTTCCTATCACAAGATCCATCACAAGATTCTTACTGATGACTCATAGCTGACTCATCACAAGACCCATCACAAGACCCTCACTTGACACACCCATACCTGAAGCCCTTATAACCAGCAGAACAGTGACATCCCCTAAATTCTGCTGAATATGTTACTTAGCCTGGTAGCGAAACATTCGGAAACCAACCCACAAGCTTTACCGTCACAGTTGTAAAACGCCACATTAGCTAAGCCTTTGTCAAGTCCAAGGAACCAAGAACAACACGAAGAGTTACTTCAGAATAGTTTCTTTATTGTTGCTTGTCTACAGAAATCATGCCAAACTAAAGAGCTTAGGTGCATAACGATTAGATACACCCTGTAAACTGCTGCGGGAGTCCTCCGTCCTCTTCCTGCCTCCCAGACATCCCCAGTGTCTTTGTCTCTTGGCCCTCTGAGCTCCTTCCTCCTCTGACTGTGGCCCGTTTTCTACCACATCCTGTTTTGTATTGCCAACCTATCTATTATTGCTGCATAATTTAAGGAAAACTAGTAGAGAACTTACCTGAAAGATAAGCAGAGCCTTTATTTCTATTGCCTTATTACTTGATTGGTAACATCATTACAATTCATTCATCCATTCATGTTTTAAGAAGCAAATTAGTATCTAATACCAATTTATCAGAGAAATTGTGTGTAGGTAGCCGTTGCTTGCTCATGAAATAGAAATAACACAAGTGCACAAGCTTGCCTGTATGTGTATAATCTCTAATTGTATAAGGACAATAATCTTTGTGGTTAGTAAGTAGTCTTTTTTTTCAACATAGTATCAGATTGACAGATACCAGGGCCCTGTTTCCTCCCCAAAAGACTAAGTGCTAGCATTTCCAGACATTTTTGAGGTTAAAATTCAGTAAATTCTGCTTTAGAATCAACGTGGCACATATCAGTTCAATTGAAATCAGATACTTTTTGAAAGAAAGATTGGATTACATTTATCTTTAATACAAGCAGAGAAAAGTGTATATTCCTTATTCTAATTTTGTGCAGGCTAGAAACAAAATTTGGACAGTTTAAAAAATTCATATTTAAATTATCATCTAGAGAAGGTTGATTTATTATATGCAAATGTATTAAAATTATTATATAACCCATTTTAATACATTTTTTAAGCTGGACGGACATGTTATTTATTTCTTCTTATAAAGGAAAAGGGAGGTCAAACCAGGAAAGAAGCAAGACAGCAAAGAACAAAGCTCGGAAATTTTAAAGGGTAAAAAGTCAAGAGCATCTTCACCACACAGGCACAAGGCAAAGAAAAAAAAGACCCATGAAGGTAAAAAGAAAATTTCAAGATTTAAGATTACCTTTAGGCTCACAATTAACTAAATAACAGGTGCAATTTACATTTTATAAAATAGGGATATCTGACTCTGAGGTTACAATTTAAATTTAGATATAAGACAATACAGATAGTCCTTGACTTACAACTGGTTGCTTAATGACCATTCAGAGTTATGATGAACTTCAAAAGAGCTACTTACGACCCATCCTCAGAGTTATGACTGCTGCCTCCCCCCTCCCCCCATTACGTGATCGCGTTTCAAGCACTTGGAAACCAGCTCACATTTACAAGTAAAAAACTCCCATTGGATATGCTGGATTTGCTTAACAACTGCATATTCGCTTAACAATCATGATGACTTGCTTTTTGACCATAATAGAAACAGTTGTAAAATCGAATCCACTTATGCGGTACCTCAACGTATGACCAAAATGATTTATGAAACTCTGGGTTCTATAGTTATCATCAATTGAGGAGCACTTGATGGAACGCAAATGTAAAGTAATTATTTCTGAAATGATTTATTTTTTAGGTCCAGCATCATTGGAAGAATCGAACAAAACTGATGAAGGTTAGTAGTAAAAAAATTGTAGGAAATCATTTCTGTTCAGTAAAGAAACTTGTAGAATTATCTAAATATGCGAAGCAGGAAAAAAAGGAGCTAATCTGGAGAAAAACATCATAGAAGGAAGAAACGTATTGCTATAGAACCGTGATGGCACGTGTGCCAGAGGTGGCACGGAGAGCCGTCTCTGGGCATGAGCACCGTTGCCAGCTGCTCTTCTGGGTTCCGTCACGCCAGCTAGTCTTTGTGCGAAGACCAGCTGGCTGGCGTGCATGCGCGCACCGGAACCCAGAAGAGAGCAGTTGGCAACGGTACGCATGCACAACAGACCAGCTGGCTGGTGTTCATGCACGTGACAGAACCCCGAAGAGTAGCTGGCCGCCGCACGCATGTGCACTGTCCAGCTGCTTTCTTCCAGGTTCCTGTGTTCCGGTGCATGTATGTGCGCTCCAGTTTTGGCACTCAGTGCCAAAAAGGTTAACCGTCACTGCTATAGAATGTAATTAGGAGGCAGACCGATTTCTGAGATCCATTTATCAAGGTTTCAGCTTGAATACCTTAAAATACAGTCCCTTTTGCTATATAACAAACACCTGAAATGAAAATGACTTTCTAAAGCAGATGGTTACCTGAAATGCGGACCTGTTAAGTAAATAAAAGGCTGATATATATTAAAGTTACACATTATTTGGAGACGAGGACACAAATACATGTTTAAATTTGTATTCGTTTTAATGAAATCAGTTGTGTCCAGAAAATCTTACCTGAAGACTTACCTTTATTATAAAGGGCTAGTTTGGTCAAAAGAAGTATGAGAGATATCATTCAAAATGTGGTAAAGCCACAACTACAATATTAAACTGTGGGTCTGTACATGGGTGCTAGCCTTACTTCCTAGTGCCTATATGGTGTGTCCCAGTGGTGAAATCTAAAATTTGTTACTACCAGTTCTGTGGGCGTAGCTTGGTGGGGGGGTTAATGTGACTGGGTAGGCGTGGCCAATTTTTTTTTCTTTTAAAACCATTTTTTCTACAACCTCTTTGGCGAAGAGGTTGTAAAAAATGCTTTCAAAAGGCTCTGACGATCCCAGCTGACTTGCCTGATCGGCAGAGGCTTTTTTTCTTTTAAAAGCCTCTGCCGATCAGGCAACTCAGCTTGGATCGTCAGAGGCTTTTAAAAGAAAAAAAAACCTCTGCCAATCCCTTTGATGATCCCAGCTGAGCCATGCGATCATCAGAGGCTTTTTTTTTTTTACTTTTAAAAGCATTTTTTCGGCTGAAGAGGTTGTAGAAAAAATGCTTTTAAAAATTAAAAGAAAAAGCCTCTGATGATTGTGTGGCTCAGCTGGGCATGGGGGGGGGGACAGGAATTTTTGCTACCGGTTCTCTGAACCACCCACCGCCATCGCTACTGGATCAGGTGATCCGGTCCGAACTGGGAGCATTTCACCCCTGGTGTGTCCCTGCAGTTTTCTTGGCAACATTTACAGAAGTGGTTTACTGTTACCTCCTTCCTGAGGTTGAGAGGATATAACTGGCCCAGCTGGCTTTGTGCTAGATGAGGGACTCACGGTCTGCGTTTATAACCGTTTACCACTACACAAAACCCTTCTTAATATAGGACAAAAAAAGGGGTGTATCTATGATCATGTTTTTTATATCCCCGATTTGTCATCGCTAAAAATGATAACTCCAATGGATAGTGATCAGGAATATCTGCTTAACTAAATTATGTATGAATTATTCCCCATTTTATTTTTATGCTTTTAAAAAAAATGTGTTAAAGAAGTCTAGCTCAAAATGTGAAAATGCTCTTAAAATCCTTTTACTTTAAACATTGTTATCTTGTTTAACAGACTCAGATGGTGTTGATCAGGAAGATGGTCCCTCTGAGGCAGATTTCTGGAGGGGTCCACCACAGGATGCAGAAGAAAAAACAAGGTCTGTCCTGTGACCCTCCTTAAACTTTATCTAAACAGAAATTTTAATTAAGAAGAAAAAGCATTGTTTTTTATTTTTATAGACACACACAGACATAAAGTACCGGCATGTAGGTACTGTATCCATACAGTCTCTCCCTCCCTCTCTCTCTCTCTCTCTCTCTCTCTCTCTCTCTCTCTCCCCCTCCCTCCCTCTCTCCCGCTCTCCCTCTCTCTCTCAGAAGTAAAAATACGAGAGAAATACATATGTACTTGAATAATTGCTTTAGATAATTATATATAGAATTTTAACTATTTATAGCTAAACTGATCCATTATACCCTTTTCTTTTGTTGCATTCTTTCACCTAAAAAAACACTATGCGTTTTCTTTACTTTGATAACACACATATTTTTATCTTTGTGATTTTTTGCTGTTTCTCGGTCATTATTTTAAAAGCAATAATTTTTTTAAAAAAAATTAGTAAGCTTGTCTAAGATGATTACATTTCAGAGAAAAACTACTTTTGAAGGAAGATAGGCACTTAGCTTGAGAATGTACAAAATAAAGAGCTCTGGTGGCTCAGCAGATTAATTAACATCCACTTACATCTGCTGCCTGCAATTACTGCAAGTTCAAATCTCACCAGGCTCAAGGTTGACTCAGCCTTCCATCCTTTCTAAGGTAGGTAAAATGAGGACCCAGATTATGGTGGCAATTCGCTGATTTTGTATAAATATACAAAAGTATGAAGGCTATTGCTTAATGCATTATAAGCCACCCTGAGTCTCCGGAGAAGGGCGGCATATATATCAATTTTTAAAAAAAACCCAAGCCTTATAGCCGCTCTTATATAGATTATGTATTATTATAATTATGTAATATAATTATGTATTATTCATTGTATATGGAAGATTGGATGGGTTAGTTTTTTATTCTCAGTTTGATCTGTGCTAGGATTCCTTTATTTCGTTCTTCACAATTCTAGAAAACTCAAAAGAACAAAAACTTCTTCCTTGCTAGTTAATCTCCAGAGCAGGGATTGCTTTTGCTCATGGATATACTTACTTACTTACTTACTTACTTACTTACTTACTTACTTACTTACTTACTAACTTATTTACTTACTACCCTTACCTTACTAGAAGTAGAAAGGATAGTTTGCAGTGAATACATTTTGACCTAATGAGAAACCCCTAAAGCTTGAGTTGCCTAGTCAGATAAATATTGTCAGCATACCCTTGATGGTATATCTGTAAAATGTGGAACCTTTGCTGAAAAGCATTCCCTGCACGTATAAAACAATATAGTCTTGTTCTGATTCAATAACTCATGTTACGTATTTCCTTTATTTTATAGGGAGGAAGAATTTGATGAATACTTTCAAGACTTGTTTCTCTGAAATGAGATCTCCAAATCTGAAATTTGTTTCTTCATACTCCTCAAAATCTGTAAATAAAAAGCAGTTTTTCACATTTCATTCGCAATATTTTTTTAAAAATATGTTTAAATTATCCTCTGTGTCTCTTTCACATCGACCCATAAGTGTTAGTTTAAATTAAAACTTTGGGTAGGAGTTTTTATTTTTAATCATGCCAAGTTTTAAAAATTATAATCAGATGTAATTCAGAGTTTCAGTAAGATTCAGTATTACTGATGATGAAAAGAGAATCAGTTTAGAGAAGCTTATGTTAGCTAAAAAGGCAAAAGGATGATCTGAAGCTTAGTGAAAAACCAGAAATTGAAATCCAGTCATTAATAAATACAGTAAGCATTTTAAACACATATGTAGAAATGGAAATTGGTTTAGATAAATCTACTACAGGAACAATAAATTGGGGTAAAGTCATAAACAGAAATAGAACTTGTTAAGGATATTGTTGTGTTACCAACCAGCAGAGTAAGTGCACAGAGAAACGGTACTGAGAGCAATGAATATAATACATACAAACTGGTTTAACAAAGCTTTTACTTTGTAGTGAAAAACAATTGCATAGTCTTTTAGTCAATCCAAGTCTTTAGCCATTCAAATCAGTCCAAAGTTACCAGACAAACAGCAGTCGGTAATAAACAGCAATTCACGCTGGTAACAAATCACGATGGTAGCATATCCATCCACGTCTTCACACGACAGTAACAGTTCCAATCAACAGTTCCAGTCAAGCAGCAAGTCAAGCAATGATGAGAGCAGGTCCAACAATGACTATAGCTCGGCTTCCTTCTTATATACAGTTTACACTAGTAATTATCCACTTAAGATAAGTGAAGTCAGCAGTGCAATGACTCAACAGTACAATTATGATAATTGCAGTCAGCAGTCACTCAGCAGTCATTAGTCATTACAATGACTCAGCAGTACAATTACTCAGCATTACATTTAAAGTTACAGAATACATTTAAAGTTATAGCACACATATATTGCCTGGACAACTTGTTAGGTTTATACCATATCCTAACAGAACTGAAATGCCAAATGACCAAACCATCAAGAAGGAACAGGATGAAACCTACCAGTATCTGGGTATTTTATAGCTGAATAATATCAAGCATGGGCAAGTTAAAAATGTGAATAGTAAAGAATGCATGCAAAGATTGAGAAAACTGCTAAAGACAAAATTGAATGGTGAAAATGCTATCAAAGCCATCAATACCTGGGTCATAACTTTGATGTGATAACACTGCCTGACTAATTAACTGGACACCAACTGAAATGGACAGTTGGAACCAAATAACAAGAAAACTAATGAATATTCACTATAAATTACATCCTTATAGATTATATATCTTCTTCACAAAAATAGAGGCAGAGGTTTATTTCAAGACAAACAAATTTTGATAGAAGAAAAAGCATTCATTGACTGATTATGTAAAAGACAGCCAGGAACAAGTATTGATGCAAATTAAAAGTTGGAACTTATTGAATGTACAGGAAACAAAACATAGAATGTTGAAATGGTGTAATAAAAATAAGCAGAATGCCATTACATGATTAATTTCTACAAAAAATCGAGGGGAAGTTGGATATAAATAAAACTTGGCAATGGCTTACAATTAGAACATTTATAAAAGTATCTCAGGCCCCGAATTTGACAGCTCAAGACGAAATTATTTGAACTAATTCAATCAAAGCCAGAGATGAAAAATCATCAAGTGATTTGAAGTGCAGATTGTGCAAAGAAGCAGAAGAAACTGTATATCTTATACTTGGCTTGTCTAAGAAGATTAATTATAAACAACAATATAACATTGTCACCAACATGATTCATTTGGAATATCTGTAAAAATTATCATGTGCCAGCAATGAAAAATGGTAGGATCATATGGTTGAAAAAGTAGTCATAGATATACAGGTTAAAATATTGTGAAATTTCTGAATAAAAACAAATACAGTCTTGACACTTAACACACAGATTTAACTCATTGAAAAGAAGAAAGTGTGGATAATCGATGTGGCAATACCAGGAGATAGTAGAATAGAAAATAGAATTAGAGAAGAAAAAAAAAGAATTGAGAACTACAAATTGAAATGGAAAAATTACTGCATAAACTAGCTGTGATGGTCTCAGTGATTATCAGACACTGGGTGTCAAATCAAAAGTGTTAAATAGCCTTTAGAAAATAGGCACACTGACAAATTTTCCTTCTGTGAATTACAAAAGGCCACACTGCTTAAGATGCACATTGCCAATGCATTATGATACCCTAGGTTTTGGGGAAGAACTCAGTGCATAAGAAGGCCAATACCAGCAATTCCAGAAATGTGATTTCACATTGTGAATTATAATAACAGAATAACAGATTTGGACAGGTCCTTATAGATCATCCAGTCCAAACCCCCCATCCAGGAGGTGCAGGAGATCCTACACCATTTCTGACAGATGGCAATCCAGTCTCTTTTTGAAAGCTTTCAATGATGAAGCTCCTACAACTTTTGAAGGCAACTTCTGTTCCATTGGTTGATTGTTCTAACTGTCAGAAAATTTCTTCTTATTTCCAGGTTGAATCTCTCCTTGTTCAGTTTCCATCCATTATTCCTTGCCTGGCCTTCAGGTGCTTTGGAAAATAACTTGACCCCCTCCTCTCTGTGGCAGCCCCTCAAATATTGGAACACTGCTATCATGTCTCCCCTGGTCCTTCTCTTCACTACACTATCCATTACCAGTTCCTGTAACCCATTCTTCATATGTTTTAGCTTGCAGTCCCCTAATAATAGTAATAAACAATCAGAATTATTCCCATCAACCTTTTTAAAAAATCTATAAATAAGTCTATAAATACTGGTACCTTTTTTTGCTAGTATCCATCATATTTCCAGTTCCCTTTTCCTCAGGTGAATATGCTTCTTTCTTTTGATTGTCTCCTCTGGTTTCTCAGCAATTCTGTGTTGGCTATCATTGTACTGGCAGTCAGCCACCTGAGTTTGCCATTAAAGTGGGGTGATTAATACTGCTGGGCAGCATTTCAGTCTTGAAGGCAAACCAATGCTTCATGGGAAGGCTAGGGGGCAAATCACAACTGTATCTTTCCTGGAAACTTTGGAAACCTTTCCAAGCATAAACCTTGGAAAGATGTTACTTCCTGGAGAGAGATGGCAAACTGAAGATGTCTCGGCAAAAGTGAAGCTGACAACTACAGCAAAATCTAGGGGGTACTTTCCTTGTTCTATCGCTGATGTAAAGCCCATCTTTTGAATGCTTTGCACAGCCCTAGTATCTTGAGCAAAGTGAGATGAAGTGCTTTCATTACACTTGAAATCAACGTAGGGCACATCTGTGAACATAAAATGGTATTCAAAGAAAGGTGACTATCACTTTAAAAGCTAACAGTTGAATGTGCCATCTAATCAGATTCTTGATTCCATCCTTGTTGTATAATGCAGAACTTGGATGAATGTTCAAATATCTCACTCCGTGCAGAGAAAACCACAGATAAAGTTGGCTATTGAAGAACCCTTAGCAAATTAACAAGGCAGTAAATGATACTTTAGCCCTAAGAAGGGAGAGAGGGTGAGAAATAGACTTGAGAATAACTTCACTTTGATTCTGTATGGGGTAATAAGGGGCAGAGAGAAACCTTGGCAAACAGTTGATGATATACCCTACAAGAAGTAAAGTGGCATTGCGGACTTTGTTTCTTCACCCAGATTCTCAAAGGACTGACTCTCAAAGTGCTACTTAAAGTAAACTGCATTTTTCACAGAAGTAAGGGTGCATGTATACAGAAGTAAGGGTGAAACAAGGCTAAACTAGGATGTCCTCAAACGGCAAAGAAAGGTAGTCTTTGAGAGATTCTTTACATAAGAAGATGGATTTAAAGGTTAATTCTTTGACACGTTGCAAGATGGCAGTCAAATCCAATAAGCGGCAGCCCGTATACATCTATCTAACTGGTCTCTCAAGAGCTTTACAAGAGCTGTTTGCGATAGCTGCTCATCCAAACCCTATTAAAATCTGTCTGTTTTGGAGGCTACTTTCTTGTAGAACTTTGTAGTGCAGTTATTGAAACACCTCTGCACCTGCTGATCTAATTCAATCATGTACAAGCAAATATCCTCTTGTATCTATATTTTGTAAAGAAAAACATGGATATTTATATCTTGGCTCCATTTTAGTTCTACATTATACAGTTATCTTGTGCCAGCCACCTAGAATCATTAGATGAGGCAGCTTACAAATAAAGGAACGAACGAATGAAATAAGTATAGAGCTACAACAGCAATAAATTAATGGAACAGGCCTACAACCTGGTTACCCATGGTCATTATCTTTAAAATATACAGGAAACATTTAGCTGCCCATCGTGAAAGGGGGAAATAATTCCATCTTTATTCTAAAGGACATGTTCTATATTTCAAGATAGAAAAACAAAATGGCAGAACTGTTAGGTATTACCATGCTTGGGTAGTCTTATCATTTCTGTAACCTTGTTTATATTGGGAGACTTATTACAGAGCAGATCGTAATGAAATTTCTCTCCATTGCCCTGTTGTCTTAAGCTGCCTCTGAAAATGATCCATCCATTTAGATTGGGTGATGAATTCAATCAATGTGGAGACATAAAAATCCAATATTAGATTTCATGAGCAGGCAGCTAATAACGGTTAGCAGGTTTTCCCATTCTTTTTATTTTTGGGAAAGACAAATTACCACTGAAAAACTTCCAGCTTGTAATTTTCCATTTGGATTGTTTTAAACACCCCTTAATGTGGAAATAATGTGTAATTACTATCAAAGAGACAATTATATACAGTAGATATAATTATAAAAGATATAATTCATTTGCCTGAGTCAATACAACATTTATAGGCTAAACTGAAAAATCAACCAAAATACTTTTATGGCTTGTTTGCAGCATCCCCCATTCACACAACCATGATTTGCAATGTTTTTTGTCAGTTTCTGGCATTACTTCCAGTTTTTGGCAAAAATGCTGATTGTGAAAAATGGATTCACTTAACAATCACACTGTTAACAACCACTGCAATATATATATATATATATATATATATATCAGAACACAGCCAAGTTCCCACCCAATCAGCTCACATCCCCACTAGCAGTTAAAAGGAAGAGACAGCTGTGATCTCACATTGCTCCTGGAAGCACGAAGCCGAGAACACCAGCCTGAAGATGACGAATGAGACTTCGTCGAAACATCGCCAAGACCCTTCCAATTTTACGTGGGAGAAGACCCGAATAACCAAAGACCTACATATAAACACCCGCGAAAACCTGAGAAAACAAATATATAGATAGATAGATAGATAGATAGATAGATAGATAGATAGATAGATAGGTAGGTAGGTAGGTAGGTAGGTAGGTAGGTAGGTAGGTAGGTAGATAGATAGATAGATACACACATACACACACACACACACACACACACACACATATATATATATATAAAATCAGGTCTGATTGTGTGATGCCTCGACTTACGAGTACAATGACTTACAACCATAATTCCAGGCTCAATGACGGTCGTAAATTGAACACTCTCTGTATTAGAATCCTTTTGCTGGCTTTAGATATATTTTTTGAAGTAAACCTGTTTCTAGCCATAAGCTTATGCTAAAAATAGAACTTTCAAAATGACATGAGCTATAACTTTATTGGTAATAGTAAAAGTATAAGAACAGCAATTATTCCAGGGGAAGTAACTAAACATAATATAAAACTTACTTCTGTGCATTAATAATTACAGTGCTACAATTGCAGTGCTCTGTATTGTGCAGTACAGAATTTTATCATATGAAATTAAGTGAAAGTTGTGTAAATTATAGTTTCCTGAAAGTTCACAGGGTTTAATATATTAAATAAAGACTGTTAATTGAGAATAGCAGCAACCAAGAAATGAGTCCACAATCACTTTTGACAAAGTAATCTCAGGTTATCCATTTCTTTAAAATGTTCCACTTTCCTTTGGTGAAAATGTTCCATTTCCATTGTAGATGAATAAAGACTGAACAGTTTATGCTCCATTAGATTGACAGAAATCCTTGACCTCACTGAAAATGTTGATAGATTTCTTGATTGTAGCAGAAATGCTCTTGCATTTAATTATAAAATTACACATGTTTTTGATTTGCCATCTGCTGATTCTCCATTTCCAGCATCTTCTTCTAATAAAATGCAAAAAAATAGGTATAAATATGCATGCATTTTAATTTTTGAAGTGGTTTATTGGTGTGTACCTTAGCATCAGAGGAATCATCTATCATTTGAAAGTTCAACCCATTTTCACTTCTGACAACATTGGAATGCACTCTGGTGCAATTTTTCCATTATAACAAATTATTAATTATCAGATGTATAAAACATAATGCAACAGGTCTCAGTGGACATTTTGGAACATAAAATTAAGTGATAGGGTAATATAATCCTATTTAGTACTGGACCAATATAAACTTTTCTCTTAGTTGATTTGAAATGATTACACCAGATTGTATTTGTTATGCTTTTTTTTTTCCATGATAAATAGTTCTTTTCTGATTTACTTACATTAGCATTACCAACATTAGAATTAAACTTAAATTTGAAGACTGGGAATCACTATGTTACTATGTTATTTTTGTTCCTTTTCATCTGTATGGAAACTTGATCCATGACCTATCTGCTGAAATGCTGAAGTATAATTAACAGTATAATTTTCACTTGAATTTTGAGGTGTTTTACTTATTTATTTTTCTCCCAAACTTCCTGTTGTAATGGTCCATTTAACTGTATTTTATTTATTTTTAAAGAGTGTGCATTGCACAACATAATTACGGTACATTAACAGCAAGAAGCATGGCTGTTTTCATCCTATTTGGGCCTTATCAGGTGTGGGTAGCCTAATGTTATTCTGTGGGGTTCAAACCAACTACCAGGAAATAAACCTTTAGATAACTAATATATATACGGGGCATTAACTTTAGCAGCTGCGTAGAACCTGCTACTCAGTAGTTGAAGAAAGGAATATACAGTATGGAAGCTATCAGAATAGTACATATAGTACATATCAGCCTTTCTCAACTGGGGTTCTCAGAAAGGTTGCTAGATGTTCCACAAAAGATGTGGGGGGGGGGAGGATTTGATGGCAAGCCTTGGACAATGCTAATGTTGAATTTCTACATTCTCCAACTCAGCTATCAGCCTATCATTTTAATCTAACACCAATTATATATCAGCAAAGTAGAAATATAATTGGAGATCATGCCCAGGGAAATAATGTACTTCAGAAAAACATCATCTACTCATAACAAAAAGAGATATAAGTGAATTGATGATTTCTTACTGGTGGCTGATTTATACTTCCAAAGTAAACAAATAGAGCTACTTATGAGAAAGCCTTGGTTGGATTGGGGCCACTGGATTTTTCATGAGTGTCATTAACAGCCTGAAAAATGTCAAAGTAAATTACAGCCATTGTTATGGAGATCCAATCGCATGTTCAGGATAGTCTGGATTGTGGCCTCAAACATGTGCAAGATAGAGCAAAAAAATAAAAAAATGAAAATGAAATATTAAAAAAACCTGTAGTAGCACAAATTGGAATTAATTCAGCAAGCCCATTCTCATTAAATCATACCATGTTCATAGTTTTAAGTTCCACAACCTTAAACCCAGACTAATTTAGAATTTTAACTTTTTGAACTTAGAAAGCTGACTGATTCAAAATGGTTAACATATAACATTTTTCAGCTGTGATTTATTTAAGTATGATATTGGTAAAAATACAGTGGTTCAAAATTGGTATACCTTATTTCTGTAGTTTTGGTTTGTCTGCACTCTTTTTTTAATTTGCTGCTTTACTGTCTCTCTAAAATATACTATATTAGGATTGCATTCAGATGGATTCTCCCCAAAGTGAATTAGTATTTTCTTTCCTTCCTTCCTTCCTTCCTTCCTTCCTTCCTTCCTTCCTTCCTTCCTTCCTTCCTTCCTTCCTTCCTTCCTCCCTCCCTCCCTCCCTCCCTCCCTCCCTTCCTTCCTTGTTGTGAATGCTCCAACGCTGGAAATTTTTAAGAAGATATTGGATAATCATTTGTCTGAAGTGGTGTAGGGTTTCCTGCCTAAGCAGGGGGTTGGACTAGAAGACCTCCAAGGTCCCTTCCAACTCTGTTATTCTATTCTATTCTATTCTATTCTATTCTATTCTATTCTATTCTATTCTATTCTATTCTATTCTATTTAGCACAGACTTTAAAACAAGAAATTGTGAATTTTGGCTGATTTTCTGCTGTATTGCTTCATATTGTTCCAGAATCTTCTATCTAAACCAATTTAAACTTTCTTCCTTTAGTGGACTCCTGGGATATTTATATTTTGCTCATTATGATTTGTCATTATTTACATTAATCCCCAAGGATAGCTGGGTTAATCTGTTGCAGCAAAGAACTGATGGAATGTACTGCAGACCATGAAATTATATCAATTAAAACTACATTTGGTACCTTAAGTTCCAAACTCAGCAAAAATTTTCAATGTTATGGAAATGTTTGTATGTACCCATGGATTGCCTGAGTCAGCACATTTCTATATGCCTAACCTTTCTTGCCATCTCCTCCTAGCTTTTGCTTTTCTTCTTCAAGAGCTTTCATCTTCGCGTCATAAATATCACCTAGAGCTTTCCATTCCGCTCGGTTGTTTTGAAGACCAGCAAGCATTGGTGTAATTTCTTTATGGAACCTTGAGAATTCCTAAAAAAATAGTGGAGCTTCATATATTTACCATTGAAACAGAAGATTAGCAGTAGCAACAGAATGCATTTTTTATACTTAGAAAAATCTTTATTGGATAACAAAGAGGATTGAAAAATCTTATCAGCCCAATATTTTTCTTCAGGGACGCATTTCTAACATATATTACACAAGGAAACTTTATACCTATACCTATATCAATAACTTTATACCAAATTATTCTCCAAAGCACCGAAGGGCAGGACAAGAAACAATGGTTGGAAACTAATCAAAGCGAGAAGCAACCTGGAATTAAGGAGAAACTTCCTAACAGTGAGGACAATTAACCAGTGGAATAGCTTGCCTTCAGAAATCATGGGCACTCATCCAGGGGTGGGTTCTAATTTTTTTTACTACCGGTTCTGTGGGGGTGGCTTATTTTGTGGGTGTGGCTTGATGGTCATGTGACAGCGGGCGTGGCTTGGTGGTCATGTTACTGGGTAGGCATGGCCAACTCAATGTCATTCACGTCAAGGGGTGCCTCGCCTGGCCCCTCCCCTCCCAGCCATTCCTTGTCACACCCAGCCTCAACATATCTATAGTTCTATAAAAATGTTGTTCACCTTTTTTCAACTTTATTATCTACATACTATAGATGCACTTTCATGGACCACTGAAAGGAGGAAATGTTTGCCCAAGAGTGTGATAGGCAACAGGCTTTTAAGGGGGGGCAATGTATTTTCCAAAGCACCAGAAGGCTGGATGGAAACTGAACAAAGAGAGAAGCAACCTAAAACTAAGGAGAAACTTCCTGACAGTGTGAACCAATATAGGTGCAGAAATATTTCAGCCATACTTTCACATATAAAATAGCCATTCGTGTAATACAACTTGCATATTGTTCAAAACAGTCATTAGTATTATGGCTGATGTTTGACAGCAAGCCTAAAAGTCAAAGCTTACTTTCTCTGTATGTATACAAAACATCACATACCAGGAATAGCATATTAAGATGGACTCATCACTGGATGTTTTTAAGAAGATTTTAGATTCTCCTGCTTTAGCAGGGGGCTGGACTAGAAAACCTCCAAGATCCCTTCCAGCTCATTCATTCTATATCAGCAGGTTTTCCGTTGGCACTTAAGAGTTCCTTCCTTTATTATAGTTCACTGTTTTTAGGTTCTATTGTTGATTCCCACACACAACGCTAGAATGATGCTAACATTTCTAATATAAAAATACAGGAGATAATATGTATGTCTACTGCCAGTTTGTCTCAACCTGTCCTGCATCAAATACTGAACTCACCAGTCAAGAGGAAGATGTAGCTTTGGAATTTGGGAATGTTTTCCTAAATATTTGTTTGTTTTAATACAAGCATATTCTGGCTTTACTGAATGTAATACATGTGGTTTGACACTTGACTGGAAAATATATTAACACTTGTAGGAAATACTTTGGAGATTCAACATTTCAGGGCATTCACAAATATATGAGCTTATATGTACAATATATTTGCTTGGTTGTTTAATTAACATCTTGTCTTTTCATCAAAAACAGCTCTGTGCAGTTTTAATCTTATATTTTGTATTTCTATATAAGAATATACATAATAAAATGGAATGATATGAAGTTATCCCTTACCTTATACACAAAGGTACATACAAAATCAATGAAACCACACTGAAGCTTAGGTAATTCATCCTTCTTGGCTCTGTCCATCAAAGGCTAGAAAGAGTTGAAGAAAATAATTAGTGAGCATGTAATCTTATTTTTTAAGATTGAATACATGCTGTGTAAGATGCTTACAATTGGTTGTTGCTGTAAGACAGTTCGTTCAAGGTCACCTTGCTCCCAAAATTCACTTGCAACCATCAAAGCAACCTGAGAATGGATAACAATTAATTTTATGTTTTTTGCAATAGTTGTCAGCTAGTAGAGTAATTAGACATGTCCTCCATCAAAGCATGCATTGCTCCATATAAAAGGATATTGTAGAAAAGGACAGAGAAAAGGATTTTTTTCTATGGAAAAAATGCTAACTGTTTAGAAATGGGTCTCCAAACCTAGGGCTGCAGCCCACTACCGGGCTGCGTCCTGTTCAGAACTGGGTTGCATAAGTGGCAGTTGAGCATGGGTGGGCATGCGCTGTTCCACTCACGCAAGTGGCAAGTGCTTCCACCCACATGTGAAGCTCCATTCACTCGCCCACCACTCACATAAAACCATCCCCGCTCCCCTCCTGGAAAGATTGGGGACTGCTGCTTTAGAACCTTGTTTTTATTTTTAGAAAATGTTAACAGAAAGAAAATAGTTATAGAAGTAATGAAATGGTCGGTAAACATGGGCGGAGACTATTTCTTAAGCAGAACATGTTAAGGGGATGTACATTCTAAGTAATAAATGTGTTCCTTGTTTTCACTGCTAAAAATGGGTTCTCATTTAAACCATGATCAGATAGTTGTCAAGCAAGTTCCACATTAATAAGTAATGTGGTCCTCACCACACAATTCGCTGCACATCATAGTTGTGCGATCAATAGCTCAAAAGAGGGATTGGACATGACAGGTAGAAAAACAGCCAAAGACAGGCCTAATTGACAATTAATGGGGCAATAAAAAAAGATAAGATTTTCTTAGCAACGGGCTTAGCAGAAATGTTTGATGACAGATATCAGGACAGGCAGATCTCGAAAAGTTTGTGTGTAAATTTCCCTTCTTTCAGCTCAACTAAAATTTGCCATTTATTTGTAATTTTAAATTGACCCAAAGGGGGGAATCATTAAAATATACAAATAGTAATATGGTCCCTGTATTAAGTTCATTAAATGAATTACCGGTAACTTGCATTGTATTACACCAACTTAGATTTTGATCTGATTTGGCGTAATACAGCTGTCAGCATTCAGAGTCCAGTATGGCATTTAGTCTGAAATAGATGGTGTACCTCAGGGCTAGATTGGGCTTTGGTCTGAACTGGAAGGATTCGTAAGGGAGTTTTGCTTCCTTAAAAAAACATGTCAGATTTCTCCTATATTGCATTATATCTAAATTGCTTTGCAAGTACAACAAATAGACAGAAGAGCATACGTTAAATTCTGAGTTTTGCTTGATTCTTATGGTGCCCACCTTACTTTGCACCTCCCAAGGTTTAGTGATGGCAGAAAGGTCACAACCGGTCATCATCATAGCCCTTTAAATAAAAATAATAGATTTAGACATTTTTTTTAAAAAAATCAGCACATTCCATGTTGTAGGAGGAGAAACATTAAATCTACTTACATGACTACTTCTTTTTTGGTAGGGTCCATAGTTATGTATTTAATTGCTTCATTCTCATCTTCCATTTTTTCAGTGACATCCACTATTTTTTGAAACATAGTCCTTTTCCTGAGAAAAACAGTAACTTTTGTGATACATATGTCACATTTTTGAGGGTCTGCTTCAACTTCCAGTATTGTGTGAAGAGTTTGAACTTTCACCTTCATATATATCATGCTATATTTTAAGTATCATAGTGCCCTGATGCTTAAATCATGCTGAGCTTTCTTATTAAATCTCAGTATTGTATTTACATTGGGTTTTTAAGTAGAAATATTAAAGAAAGTACATTGGAATGCAATTGTTTTTATGATGAGTAGATATGCAGATGTTTAAACCGGACATAGTCACAGATGAATTCAATTGTTAAGGTTTTATATCATTTAACTTGCCTTTGACAATGATTAAAACCACAAAAGAGCAAAACAAAAGGGCTCTTTAAAATTAGAGTATAACAAAATGCAGTAATGTTAATGTGCATAAGATTTCATTGTTTGGTAATAGGAAATCAGGGACTTACTTGAAATACAGAGCCAAGTCAGTTGCTATGATGCAAATTTCAAATATATGTAAAACATTTTCATGCTGGCGTTTATTTAGATTTTGGAAGATGTTTAAACTCTGCAGAATAAAGATATTTTTGCAAGTCAGTATTGCTCCCAAAATAGAAAAATAGCATTTCCTCCATAGAGGAAAGCTATTGTTTGGCTATAGCTAGTAGGAATATTTTATGTACCAAATGAATGAAAATAAGCACAGACCTCATCTTGTAGCAGGGTTTTACTGTACTCTAGATGGTGCCTTTCTAAAATGGAAGAGCCATGGAGTTTTGCCAATGGAGCTGCTGTCCTGGTGAAACATTAAAGGATTGAGAATATATCAGGTTCTGGGGGGGGGGTGGGGTTTGCCCAAATCTTTGCACATTTTAAGAACAGTAGTGAACAACCTGAGGAATAGAAGGAACATTATTTTTGCATGCCCAGGATCATCATCTTCTTCTTTTAATGATCCCATAATCCCTTGCGGGGTGGAGTCTGGGCCACTGAATGGATCTGAGTGTTTACTGGCTGGATGTCCTTCCTGTCATCAATGCGAGCTTGTTCAGCAGATACATTCTCATTGTGCCCAGAGAGAGAAATACCTGCCTGTACCTAGGATTGAACTCACAACTCCCTGATTGTGAAACGAGAACTCTACCTTTAGGCACCGCATCACTCATTTTGCATGCCCATAATGTCCCTGGAATATCTCCTTATTTGAGAAGACTAGGGGCAAAACAGACGCATTAAGGCCTTGTTTAACAGACCTATTTTATCTCTTAAAATTCATGGAAATCTAATCCCAAAGCAAGTTGATCTGTTAAATTTTGAGGAACAAAACAGGTGCTTTCAGCTCTGCAAAGCTCATGACATATATTTTGCCCGTTGACTTCCGCTGGGCTTCATGTGGCAAAACAATTGGCCCATTCTTCAAAGGTCATTTATACCCCTCTAATGGCATCTATGTATTTATTTAATATTACGCTTGCTTACATGTAAATTCCCCACTTCTGATATAGAGCTTTTCGTGGTTTCTTATCAACAAAGTCCCAACAACAGACCTTCTTTCTAGTCAGTTTCTGATTCCAGAACTTTTGAGCTCAATATGGGCAATTGCCAAAAGCTCAGGAGATCTCAGCAATCACCGCTGGAGACCCCAGAGACAATTTTCTTGGGCCAGCAGTGACTATTAGATCAGCCATCTAATTGTTCTCCACCATTTGCAAACCTCTGAGATGTAACTGATGTGTCAGATTATATTAACAACCTTAATACCGAGTTGTTTTCATTTCAGTTATTTTTAATTCAGCAAATAAAAAGTCCCCTTAAAAATTATTATCGCCTTCATCATGATTATGATTTATACCTCTCTCACTTCCAGAGAAGCTCAGAGAAGTTTAAGAAATAAATAAAACCTATGAAAGAAGGAAATTGCAATACACTCTTAGAGAAATAAGGTAAAATATAAATGGGACTGCTGTTAAGAAGAGCAGAATCTGCTTCTTTATAACTGTTTTTTCTTTCCACCTTTTTTATTTACTTATTATTTTGCTTTTGTTACGTTTTCTCTTTCAGAGTTTGCATTGTTTTTATACTTTTAATTTTTTAAAATAAAAATTACACGTGCATGAGTGCACATACACACAATAAAACTGGCAAGAAAATTAATAGTGGCTTCCTTCTTTAAAATATACTTAAAATCATCTAAAAATCATCCAGCTTTGGACTGGTTATCTCACAAATTCCTGAGTGGATGGTTATCTCTTTTAACTTTTTTTTAAAAATCAGATTCCCAGCTAAGCATCTTTCAGGAAAGAATTATATAATAAGGATGTTGTTGTGGAGATGCTCTCCTCCTGGCTACCAGAAAGCTGAAACCCAGGGCTTTTCCAGCTGAATGGATTGGAGAATACAAAGGAGAGAGAGATCCCCAGTTGTGCCATGTTCCTTCAGAAGTAGTATGATCTTATCCAAGCAGATTGACTTCACAATTCCATCTATCCAAATACCTCTTCTCTGATTCAGCTTCAGTTCCTAGGGCCTCACCCATCATTGCCTTCAGACCACTATCTAACAACTCCCAGAGTCCCTTGGGAGTTGGGCGGCATAGAAATGCGACAAAATAAATAAATAATAAATAAATAAATAATAGCAACCACACAACCTTTCCTCATTCAGGTGGAAAAGAGAGATGGAGCTAAGAATCATCAGCATATTGATGACATTGAACTCCAGATCTGGAGGATGCACAGATGTAGCTATCAAATAACAAAGGGTAGAAAATTGAATCTAGTGGGATCCACAAATTGGGTGACATGGACCAAGCAAAAATCTATTGCCACATCTTGGGGCAATTCTGCAGCTAAGGATGGAACTACCCTCTAGTTCCACACATACCCCCTAGGACAGTCCAACAATATCCCCTTCCCGGAGGTCTCAAAAGACCACTGAGGGATCAAAGAAGATCAGCATCTAGGCTTGCCCCAATGTCCAGCACTCATTGTGTCTCTCTCCCAGTAGAAGTTATTGATTGAGGGTAGCCAAAGCTACACCCACGTCTGAAGATGACATTTAAAAGCAGGCACCACAGTACTATTATAGTAGGCCACAAATAAAAGCACCAAGCCTTGGGTGAAGCATAGCAGGTTTTCATATTCCATGTTCAGGAATGAGGGAGACGAACAAGTTTTCTCTCCATCCCCATTCCACCTTAAAGAGAAAAGTCATGTAAGGGTTGTACTCCCTGACTATCAACTACTGCAGTAGCTAAGTAGAACCCTACATTCAGCAGCTGTGAATTTCCATACTTAATACGTATTGAGTTTGGCTGTAGAGTTCTACTGGACAGAATTGTTTGGACCGACTTGTGGCCTTCCCAGAGCTTTGCATAGTCTTTCTAGTCAAGGATACACAAGGATGCTAGTTTAAGCATGAAATGTTTTATAATGACACGAAATAACTCATTCTTTAGTAATCAAAGATACAAAGAAATGTACCACTCACTTCATTTGATATAAGTTGTTGGTTCCTCTATGATCAATATCGTGGCAGAAAGCTGCAGATACCATAGCAAAGGCTTCTAGGTCAGTGTAATATTTCTTTAACTTACCAGTCTATAAAAAGAGAGACCTTTATAATCATTTCTTTATATCTACATGTACATGTACATGTATATCTATATCTCTATATAGTATATATCTATATCTACATCTATATCTCTACAGTATACAGCATATCATATCCATCCATCCATCCATCCATCCATCCATCCATCTATCCATTTATCTATCTATCTGTCTGTCTGTCTGTCTATCTCTGTCTACCTATGTATCCATCCATCATAATGAAAAGGAAATTAAGGCTTAGATCCAAAGAAACAACTGATACCATTAAAAGAGCAAACATGGTCTGTCCGACATTAAATCCATGCCGCCAGTTGTGGTAAGTGATGTCACGATATCCTTTTCTGATTGTGTACATCCATCTTGTAAGTACCTGCGAAAAATGGAGACATTCCATTCTCTTACCATTGTATGGTACTTCTGAACATTGTATAAGATAACAACTTTAATGGTCACAGTGAAATTTTTATGTATTTATATTTATTTATATTTGAATTTATATACCGCCCTTCTCCCCCTAGGGACTCAGGGCGATGAACAGCTGAAATTAAAATACATACAATATAAAAGTTAAGATAACTAAAATAAATTAAATCAATTGGCCCCCAATTTAAAACCCCAAAGCTATATAATTAAAAACTAACCCATAAAAAACCTAATTAGGCTAGGCCGGCTTGCTGAAATAAAAACGTCTTCAGGGCCTTACAGAAAGTGCAGAGATCCGGGATCAGTCGTATTCCGGGAGGAAGCTCATTCCAGAGGGCGGGTGCCCCCACAGAGAAGGCTCTCCCCCTGGGGGCCGCCAGCCGACATTGCTTGACCGACGGCACCCTGAGGAGGCCATCTCTGTGAGAGCGTATTGGCCGGTGGGAGTTATCGGTAGCAGAAGGCGGTCTCGTAAATACCCTGGCCCTAAGCCATGGAGCGCTTTAAAGGTGAGAACCAACACCTTGAAGCGCACCCGGAAGACCACCGGGAGCCAGTGCAGCTGGCACAGGAGAGGTGTTATATGGGACCGCGGTGCTCATCTCCTTTTCTTGGCTGAGGGAGCCAGTGTCGCCCAGATATTTTCCAAGACCATGTGGCCAGCATGGCTATACACCAAAAGCACATAGAATGCTCTTATCATCCAACCAAAGTGGTACCTATTTATCTACTCAAATTTGCCTGCTTTCAAACTGCTAAGTGGGCAGGAAATGGGGCAGGAACTGGAGCTCACCCTGTTGCATGGCGCTCGGGTCTCAAACCCGGACTGTCAGCTTTCCAGCTGAAAAGCTCAGCTTTTTTAACTGCTGAGCCATTGGGCCCCTTATGGGTACAGTAGGAATGGGAAAATAATTAGATTTTGCCATTCTTATCGTGCCAAGATAACCCTTCATAAAAGCTCGATTGGATTCACTTTGTTCTCCCTCTTGCAGCACTCTAGGTGCTCTTTTGCTTCATCTCCCCAGATGTCTATGGGGATTCTCAGTCATCCAGGTCCTGGTTGTCCCAAAGGTGCTTTTTCTTAAAGAGATATCTGGACTTTCTATTTTTTCTTTAAAGACGTTTCGCTTCTCATCCAAGAAGCTCTTTCAGCTCTGAATGAGAAGCGAAACATCTTCAAACAAAAACCAGAAAGTCCAGTTGCCTCTTGAAAAATTCATCTCCCCAACTACTTTTGAAATACAGCTATTTTTCCAGATCCGCATGCAGTAGGAGTCTGCCGAGGCACATTCCCATGTAAGGACGTCACATCCCCTCAATCCAAGGCGTGACTAACAGGGCATTGAATCATGTATCAGAGCCTTAGGAATAACCCCAAATTCCTTCTAAAATCCAGTGGGGGTCTCATCAGGGACAGGGGTGGGCTCCTGGGGGTTCGGCAGGGTTCAGGCGATTCTCTAACTAAGAATGGCCGGGGTTCAGCAAACCCCCAAATGCCACCCCTGGCTGGCCATTCCCACCCTGCCCCTCCACTCCCAGGAGTCTCCACATGGCCCGTTCATCATTCCAGGTAAGTGCAGGGCTACGCAAAAGGTCTGGGAGGGCAAAAAATGGGCCTCCTGGAAGTTCTGGAAATCCGGAAACGGGCCTGTTTCCAGCCTCTGGAGGGCCTCTGGATCCTGGGGGAAGCAGTTTTTGCCCTCCCGGAGGCTCGTGGAAAGCCTCCGAAGCCTGGGGAGGGCGAAAAATGCCCTCCCTGCTATGGTGCAGGCAGCTGACTAGGCCACCCCCACCATGGCCATACCCACCCATCAACAGGGCAGTGAACCTGTTGCTAAAGGTTCTGAAGCCCATCCCTGATCAGGGACCCTTTTATGTCATGTCTAGAATGTGTTTTCTAGTACATTCTCCCCTCAGGTAGGCCTATTGTGCTATTGTGAAATCAATATCCATTGGCAAAGGTCACATGTCATGGATTTCATCCTGAACCATCTTTATGGGGTGGGGGGGAGGAGACAAAATGAACCTGACCTCTGCTGGTACTTTGAACTTCTCTACAACTTTTAACTGGAAGAACATTTGTATGCCACACTTGATTAAGTCATGATCTGTAACGGGGAAGTCGCTGAAGCGAAATTCAAAGAGTTCAACGCCCTCTGGCTCGGGCAATTCTTCTGCCTGTTGAAGGAGAAAAAGCAAGATAACCTCAGTTGGACAGGTAAAGGACATTGTGAGTATCTTTTATTTATTACCTTCCTCAGTATTTATTGTTAGGGGGAGCGCTAGCCGCTTGGAATGATCACCTATGCAGAATTCTCAGGTTTCAAGCGGCATGTCTGAAAAAAATTAACCTATTTGATAATTATGAATTATTTTTGCAAGGAAAATATTTTATGGTAGTGAAATTTATCGCTACCTGGTAGTTTCTGTGAGATATAACTTAAAGAAAAGATCGTCTGAAATATCCAGATCATTTGCTGTAAGATGAAGATATATTTTAAAACAAATTGGCTAAATCAGTGCCCCTTCGGACAAAATCTGGCTCTTCAAATAGACCCTGTTTGTGCATTGAGCCTTTAGCCCTAAGGTCCGCAATTTCAGGAAAAGAAACAGAATGGAAAATTATGACTAGCCTCCTAAGAAAATGATTCTGTATAATTGTAAAGGGCTCCTTAATCCAGTTACTTATTACAATGAGCAGTCTGATGCTTTAAGAAGCCTGACAAGCAGGGGATTAATGGCACTTTCCAGGTCATGCTCTCCAGCTGTCAAATATTGCTAATTGGGAATTACAGAATAAGAGAGTTGGAAGGGACCTTGAAGGTCTTCTAATCCAATCCTTATTCAAGTAGGAGATCCTATACCAGTGATGGCTAACCTTTTTGCCGTTGCATGCCAAAAGCGGGGGTCACACGGGGAGGTCGCGCGCTTGTGTGCCCACACCCATAATTCAATGCGCCCTGCCCCCCCCACATGCAACCCCCCCCCCGTGCTCCCCCTGCTTTTGGCACGTGATGGCACAGTGGGCCCGTTTCTCACCCTCCCCAGGTTCCAGAAGCTTTCTAGGAGCCTGGGGAGGGCAAAAACGGCCTTCCCCAATCCCCAGGAGGCTGGAAATTGCCTGTTCCCTGACTTCCGGTGGGCCCAGAAGGCCTGAAAATGAGCCAGCCAGCACGTGCATGCACACTGGAACTCAGCTAGGGCAATCCCCGCGTGCCCACTGATATGGCTCCGCGTGCCACAGGTGGCACACGTGCCATAGGTTCGCCATCACAGTCCTATACCATTCAGGAAAAACGGTTGTCCAGTCTCTTCTTGAACCCCTCCACCCACAATTTCTGAAGGCAAGCAATTTCACTAATTAATTGTTCTCCACTTAGGAAATTTCTTCTTCATTTTTATTTGTGGTGGTGAGTCCCTCGGGAGAAGGGTGGTATAAAAATTTAAATAATAAATAAATAATAAATAATAAATTTGGGCCTCTCTTTGATAACCTTCAGTCATTATTTCTTATCCTATCCTCAGGTGCTTTGGGGAAATAAGTTGATGCCCTCCTCAACTATTGGAAGACTACTATCATGTCACCCTAGTCCCTCTCTTTGTTAGACCAGACATTCCTAGTTCCCACAACTCTTCTTTGTTTGGTTTAGCCTCCAGTCTTCTAAATTATCTTTGTTTCTCTTCTCTGCAATCTTTCTAGAGTCTCAACATCTTTTTTTTATCATGTTGACTAAAACTGAATGAAGCATTCCAAGTGGTGTTACCAGTGCAGTATAAAGCAAGAATACCATGGGAATTCAAATGAGGGGAAAAGAAATATAAAAATGTATTCTCTTTCCTCCAATTCATGAAAACCAAGCAGAAGAAAATAAGAGGGTATAAAATGAGGAAAACACAGATCATGTAAATTCTGCCGCTTTAATACATGAGTCATGATGTCACAAGCATGAGCTAACTTGGTATAGTTCAAATCTCACCAGGCTCAAGGTTGACTCAGCCTTCCATCCTTTTGAGGTAGGTAAAATGAGGACCTGGTTTGTGGGGGCAATAAGCTGACTTTGTATAAAAAAGAATACCGCTTTAGGGGGGCTGAAAGCCCTACTAAGCAGGTATATACAAAAGTATGAAGGCTATTGCTTAACGCATTGTAAGCCGCCCTGAGTCTCCGGAAAAGGGCGGCATATAAATCGAACCAATAAATAAATAAATAGTCACAGTTGGTTCTTGAATAACCTAAGAAAGTCTGTGTTCCAGGAAATGCATGCTCATTGTTCTGACAAGATCTCTAGATTCAACAGTGCTATTGACAAGATCTCTAGATTCAACTGATGCTATTGTTCCAGTTGTTTTTGCAAATGGAAGGAGTATAACCTTCATTCAGTGAATGGCCAATCTAGAATCGATTTAATCAACTTAATCAAGTCAGCTCACAGTGACACTGAAACATTTAAATATGTTCCTTGGATCAGGAAGTTTTACTATATAATCAATGCAACCTGAGCAATATCAATCCTGTGAGTTACCAAAATAGAGTTAGACAGGAAGTCCAATATGAGTGACATGCTCTGAACCCAAAGATTCAACTAGAGTCAACTATGAGCCGAGGTGGCACAGTGGTTGGAGTGCAGCACTGCAGGCTACTTCAGTTGACTGCTAGCTGCAGTTCAGCAGTTCAGATCTTACTGGCTCAAGGTTGACTCATCCTTCCATCTTTCCGAGATGGGTAAAATGAGGACCCAACTTGTTGGGGGCAATATGCTGACTCTCAGAGGTGGGTTTCAGCAGGTTCTGACCAGTTCTGGAAAACCGGTAGCAGAAATTTTGAGTAGTTCAGAGAAACAGTAGTAAAAATTCTGACTGGCTCCACCCCCATCTATTCTCTGCCTCCCAAGTCCCAGCTGATTGGGAGGAAATGGGGATTTTGCAGTAACCCTCCCCTGGATTGGGGAGGGAATGGAGATTTTACAGTATCCTTCCCCTGCCACGCCCACCAAACCATGCCCACCAAGTCACGCCATGCCCACAGGACCGGTAGTAAAAACATTGGAAACCCACCACTGCTGACTCTGTAAACCGCTTAGAGAGGGCTGTAAAAGCACTATGAAGCAGTATATAAGCAAATTGCTATTGCTAGATTAGAATATTGCTTTGAATATCATGCAATCATGAAAGCGACTGAGGGAACCAAATACCCACCAGTCTACTTTGTAAAGGCAGAAATAGTAACCGTTTAGCAATAGAAGAATCCCTAGGTAGCTATTACAGGTAATTGATAACATTAGGAACTGAACATGTTTCTTACTTATTGTTTATGGTACATTTGTGAATTACATATAGTTTATAGCCCAAAGGAGAGGAAACACACTGAAATGTGATACTAGGCAGAGAAGAAACAGGATAAAATGGAACATTATATAGCAGTAGAGGTAGCCCACTAGTAAAATGAGAGTTCCGTATACAGATATTCCTCAACTTGCAACTATAATGGACCCTGGAATTTCTGTCATATGCCATGACAGTTGTAAGTCAAGATACCCAGGTGACCAACCGGATGTTACAACATTTTTTGTGGGCAATTGTTAAGCAAACATGGTGGCTGTTAAATGAATGAGGTAAACATTAAGTGATTGTGGTAATCATTAAGCAAAACCATCATCCACAATGAGATATTTTTGGCTGGAAACCAGAAATAAATATCAATTTCTTACAGAAAACATCAAAAATCGCAGTCATATGCCTACAGGACACTGTAAAGCAGGGGTCTCCAACCTTGGCAACTTTAAGACTTGTGGACTTCAACGCTGGCTGAGGAACTCTGACAGTTGAAGTCCACAAGTCTTAAAGTTGCCAAGGTTGGAGACCCCTGCTGTAAAGGACCATAAGAATGTCTCCAAAATGTGACTACATGAACATGGGGATGGAAGAATGGTCAGAACTTTGAATCTAAGTCCTAAATACCATTTTGGGGGAGAGGGGTCTATCATAACTTTTAACAGTCGCTAAGCAACCAGTCATAAATTGAGGACTAACTATAGAGAGAATTAGATGGCAAAGAAACCAGGTGGACAAAAAGCAGATTATAAACTATGAATATATATTTGAGTGGTGTCTGTGTATGTGTCTACTTACCTACCTATTCTGAGTTCAAGCTTTAAAAATCAGAAGAGTACTTAACAGGGGGCCTGGCAGTGGATTGGGAATTGGGAATCACTGCAGGTGATAGGCTCATAATATCTTCCCATCCCAAAGTACATGAGAAAGTGGTAAAGTTACTTTCAGCTGGAAGTTACTCTAACACAGATTAGTGAAGCCAACTATTTCTATCCAGGAAGAATTATAGCTGGTGAATATAGCTAATCTATTTCATGCTACAGTGGTTTAAGGAGAATTCTTATCGTTGTTGTTGTTAGTTGCGAAGTCGTGTCCGACCCATCGTGACCCCTTGGACAACATTCCTCCAGGCCTTCCTGTCCTCTACCATCCTTTGGAGTCCATTTAAGCTCACGCCGACTGCTTCAGTGACTCCATCCAGCCACCTTGTTCTCTGTCATCCCCGTCTTCTCTTGCCCTCAATCTTTCCCAGCATTAGGCTCTTCTCCAGTGAGTCCTTCCTTCTCATTAGGTGGTAAACCAATCCAAATCAGAATGAAGATGACCTATTCAGACTAGTAGGCAATTCTATTCTGCCAGAGTTGGAATGATTCTCAATTTATTCCCCTTCACCTAAGCTGTTAAAAACTCAACCACTGCTTTAATATTCCTGCTATATCCGCTGAAGGAAAACAGAAGTGTATGGGTGTAAGCAAGCCAAGTTCTTGTTTCGTTTTGCAACTGCTTGTTCCTGATACTTATTCTGAGATTACCTCCGAGCCACGAATCAGTTCCCCTCAGAAAAATGGCAGTCATAAAATGATACCTGCTTTATTCCATTAGAGAGCTAAGATTCCAAACTTTCCTAGAGACTAAAGCCTTTATTGGTGGCACGGCACCAGAGATCTCTCTATGAAAGCATTTATGTTTATGTTTATTGTATTTATATACCGCCCTTCTCCCGAAGGACTCGGGGCGGTGAACAGCCAGCAGATAAAATACAGAAAATACAAAATTTAAAACAATATTAAAATCCAATTAAATTAATTTGGCCCACAGTTAAAACACCCCTCTATTAAAACCCATAATTTAACAATTTAAAATTAAAATAATTTAAAAAGTTAGGTCAGGTCAGCCCGGCTTGATGAAACAGAAACGTCTTTAAGGCATGGCGGAAAGTGCGCAGATCCGGGATTCGCCGTATCTCCGGGGGCAACTCGTTCCAGAGGGTAGGTGCCCCCACAGAGAAGGCTCTCCCTTCCATATAAGTTTCTTACCATGATTCATATCCTACCTTTTAAACACGAGAAAGGAAGAATTTAAAAAAATGATCCAATGCATTAAATTTAAATTTTAGCAATCCAAACTGAAGAATACATGGGGACAGAAAGTTC
Organism: Pantherophis guttatus; assembly: GCF_059756535.1. Classification (NCBI taxonomy): domain Eukaryota; kingdom Metazoa; phylum Chordata; class Lepidosauria; order Squamata; family Colubridae; genus Pantherophis; species Pantherophis guttatus. The sequence continues at coordinate 69,118,837 of NC_142068.1, read as the reverse complement.
TAATTATGTTTGTTGGTCCACCATTTATCAAGGCAGAACTAGGATTGGTACAGTTGGTACAAATGGCATCCTGGTGTCCTATGTGGTTATGCATTTATTTATTATTTGTTTGTTGTTTACTTATTTATTTAAAAAGTTTGTATGACTACTATTTATAATTTACAATCAATCTCAAATATTTCTTACAGAGCAAAGGGTAAAATAGGAGCTAGGGAAGCAAGTTGTCATCCTACAATTTTTTAAGTTATTATTATAAATCAATGGTTAAAAGTGCACCCTCCTATTTGGGATGTGAGGTTACAGAAATGTAGCTGGTTTATTGGTAGTTCTAGTTAAGACAGGTAGAAGAAATTAAACTTGATTAATCTATTCAACTGTCTAAAATGTAGCAGTTTCCCTATAATCTGTGTGTGTATGTATGTGTGTGTGTGTGTATATATATATATATATATATATATATATATATATATATATATATATATATATATATATATATATATATATATATATATATATATATATATATATATCTTTTAATTCATAGGTATAAATGTGCGATATTTTTGCAATCAGGGTTTTTTCCTATGTTGAAAGATGTTAAAATGGCCATGGTGGGATGAAATCTCTATTCATCGCTTTCAGGCCTGTCAGACATTTTATGTTGTTTCTTCTGAGACTTATGGGAGACTGGGATAGCACTATTTCGGCCTTCTTGGACCTCTTCAGCCAGACACACCCATATTTTATGACTCCTCCCTGTAGAGGTCAAATATTTATTTGATGCGATGAATAGAGATTTCATCCCACCATGGCCATTTTAACATCTTTCAACATAGGAAAAAACCCTGATTGCAAAAATATCGCATATATATATATATATATCTGTTACATCCTAATTCATAGTTATTGGCGTGTAAAATTCTCTTTCAGGCAAATAGGTATCCCTCAAGTAAAACTGACAGGCACAAGTTAACAAATAAAATTTAAAAACTCCTAGCTGATAAATAAATAAATCACCAAGAATATTTCCACAGTATGAAATTATGATTGTATAGGCTTAAAGTTGACATTTAAGAAAACATTTGGTTACTTACCAGAATTTTAACAAGCTCTTTCTCATCACAGTCTTCAAAATTTTCTTGATTCAATTTTTCTTGGCATTTCTTAAAGTAAGGAACAAATGAAATAAACAATTAAGTTCGGTTCATCCAACTATAAGGTTCACACTTCCACCCAGGATGTGCAAGGAACACTTACCAGTATACTTTTAACTTCTGAAGTTGTCGCTTTTGTCTGATACATGAGCATTTCCTGAGCAATATCTTTCCGATTTTCCATCTTATTCATTTTCTCATATGTGTCAGGATTTAAAACAGACCATCCAAGGAACTGTGTAAGCATCTGAATTGACAAAGAACTAGAATTGTTTAGAGATTTCAGTGTGACTTGTCCGATGTATTTCAAATTTGAAAAGACACATATCCAATAATACTTTTACGCTTTTCTTCAGGATTTCTTAAAAACACATCCAAAGATGTTGAATGATATAGTTGCTAATTTTTAGCAATGTCCCCATATGAAGAAGAAATAAGACTCGATTCTATTATCGTGTTTCTCTGAATTTTTTGAAACCCAAAATATTTATATTTTTTGAACCCCGAAATAAGCGCTTGGCCTTGTTTTCGAAGATGTCTTATTATTTTGGGGCGCATGGAGCAAGATGGGGCTCCTCTTGCCATCTTACCCGATTTACAGCTCTGTCTCCCTAACCCTAACCAGAGGAAATAGAGAGGACCAGCTGCACATGCATTTAAATATTTTTGGGGAGGGCTTATTTTCAGGGGGGGGGGCTTATTTTAGTGCATGTGCTCAAAAGCCCAATTGGGCTTATTATCTTATTTTCGGGAAAACAGGGTAGTTAGACTCTAAATCAAATCCATAGCCTCAATTTAGGCTTCATATTATATGTTACACATCAAGAAATCTTTACACATCACATCTTCCAGGTTTTATCATATGTAAGTTTTCACGTGTACAATGAACATCTCTCTGTATGTATGTGTGCTGGAGAGGAAGCCAACATGTCTGTACAAGAGTCTTGTCTGATTACAGCATGTTATGTATACCTTATGGCTTCTATTCAGTTTTGTAGGCATACCATGTAAGTAACACCATTAGGAGAATGGATCCCCTTCTCATTCAAAGGTAGGGATCCTAATGAAGCAGGCTAAGAGGAAGAAACCGCAGAAAGATTGGGACAGGTTGTACCATTCTGGGTGGGTTGGATGGTGGCCTGCAACAATTATGTAATAAAAGTTTATGTGATTACATTAAAACCACATTTCAAATATTTGTTGGGAGAGCATGCCACAGAGTCAGTGCCAGACTTTGTAGCTACCTACCTACCTACCTTCAGAAAGATGCAGAAATAAGTAGAGGATGGAAAAAGATATGTAGGGAATGCCATGCCCTCAAAGTCATTTAGAGCTGTAAAAGCTAATAACCAGTAATGCCTGGGAGAGAAGGTGGCAAAAAAACCCAAGATGGCAGTTGCAATTATCAATGCCTCAACCATTTTGTGTATGTCTGAAGTTTATACATACAAAAGGGGTGGCCCTTGATTGCCAGTTGATACTGTCATCTTGACTATTTTCACACACACACACATACTGATGATCCTAATATGAACACCAGTATACATTTAGCTAAAAACAAACTAGTTCAACCAATGCAACTCCAAGAAAACAGGTGAAACTTGCTACTACTATATGGTTCCCAACAAGCTAGCCCATTCCATGGTTAGAATGAAGGGTTCTTGGCCATATAGTGGACTTTCAATGATCTCTTAATGATGGATGGTGTCAGCTGCCACCTCACACTTGCGCTTCACAACCATTCAGTATCAGCTGCCATGAATTTTAAGGGGGCTGGATGGGAGGGGGGAATGCTTCGAGGGAAACGAAACTTCACTGTATTTCTCCGAGATGGGTTTCAAGGACAATAGGCTGGGAGCGGAAAGCAGCTGCATATCAAACTTATGCCTGATGTGACTATTCTAAAAACTTCTTGTTTGAATTTGACTGGACATGGAGGCCCAGTGATGGGAGGCAACTAAGAGAGGGAAAAATTAGACTTGGGGATTTTGGTGCATGATTTTCAGTTCTAGGTAAAATTCACTTGACTTCTAGTAAATTATCTTTCTCAATAAATGGAGTTAAGGATTGTCCTTACTTAGAGGTTCAAGCTGAGACAGGTTTGACAGATAGTGAGGTTGTGGATGGTATACTAACTTTCATTTACCTTTACCAATATACTAACAGCTACTGTATTCTATCATTTTTATTATCATTGTTTATAACAGTAAGTTGTACCTAAGGACACACTCAAGATATTTAACTCCTTGCTTGCAAGATAAACTACTGATTCTAAATTCTATTTCAAGGACTGCTGCAGAGACAGATAGAAACATTAACAAGTATACATATTAAGTTCTATGAGAATTTCCTTTCTCTAGTGCCAGGCTGTAAGCTGATAAAACCTGCCAACTTTGAACTTACTTCAGTAATCTGTTCGTCATATTCATCAAAGGGTTTGCCATCATTCCTGTTGTAAAAGGTAGCTACACCTACAATCTCTTCTTTTTTGTTTACAATAGGTAAAGATAAGACATTTTTGACGGTCCAGCCTGAGTCATCCAAAGCTTCTCTCTAAACAAAAGGAAAAGGAAAAGAAAGGCTGTAAAAGTAATTTATGGAGACCAGCATAGTATGCATGGTGCATGTACATAGGATAAAGGCAGAAGCTCAAACTATATAAAATAAGAATTAATGCTTTTATCTGTCTACTTGCTTAGTAAAATGACTCAGTAAAAATGGTATTACCTGAAAAGCGAAGTAATCATCTGCTGCTGGATTCATCATATTACAAATCTAGGGGAGAAATTATACAATAAAGATTAGTTTCTACCTATAAATATTGGCATTCGTTACTCTTTTTCCATCTTACCTATCTTAACAGGTATTTATTAATTAGTTTGTGATATGAAAAAAGTTAGAAGAAGTCATGAGAACTTAGGGAATGCTGAAAGGAAACTAATGAGCATACTTTCCCTATAAAATTCAGTGAATGAGACTGTGCTTTCCAAATGGAAAAAAAAATCATTTGGAATTGCCATTTTCAGGTTCGCTTGAAAGTGGATAAGGAAAAAGGTAGTCCTCCACTTACGACCACACTTGAACCCAACATTTATGTTGCTAAGTGAGACATTTGTTAAGTGAGTTTTGCCCCATTTTATGACTTTTCTTGCCACATAAGTTAAGCGAATCACTGCAGTTGTTAAATTAGGAACACGGTTGTTAAGTAAATCTGGCTTCCCCACTGATTTTGTTTTTCAGAAGGTCACAAAAGTGAATCCCAGGACCATGGGATACTGCAACTGTCATAAATGTGAGTCAGTTGTCAAGCATCCAAATGTCAATCATGTGACCAAGGGGATGCTGACATGGTCATGTGAAAATGACCCTTTTAGTTTTTATGGTCATAAGTCACTTTTTTCAGTGCCGTTGTAACTTCGAATGGTCACTAAGCGAACTGTTGTAAGTCAAGGAGTACCTGTACTTGAAAAATGAAAGTGTACAATAATGGTCAACCCTACCTTTTAGCCTAAATAAGCCTTCAATGCCTTGGTGTTCTTCAGGGTTTTTGAACTAAAATGTTACTGCCAATATGGTCTGCCTACAAAGCAATACAGATAGCCCTCAACTTACAATTAGTTGCTTAGCAACCATTTGAAGTTCAATGGACTCCACAAAATGTTCTTATGATGCGGTTTCACAGTTCCACACTTCATGCCATGATATGGCTTTCCCCCTGAAGGGAGCCTTTCTGATGGCCATTCCTTCCACAATCATATGATCACACTTTGGGTGCTGGACAACTGGCCTACATTTACAGTTGTTTGCTGTATCCCACAGACATGAGACCATGATTTAGGATGGGTTTTTTTTTGCTGGAAAGTGGTCTTTACTTCCGGTTTCTGGCCAAAAAAACGGCCATCTCAGACGATAGATTTGCTTAATGACTCTAGTATTTGCTTACTTACAACTAACTAAAGGTTGTACAATTGGGCACAGTCACATTGTGACCCACTCAATGGACAGCATGACTTACAACTATAATTCCAGGTTCAATTTCGATTGTAAGTTGAGGACTACCTGTAATGGCTGAAGATGATTGTTAACCACTCACAAAACACATTAACTAGAAAAGATAAATGTTTTGCCATCCACTTCCTTTTAGTGTAGTCTCAATATACACACCATCTTCTAAAAATCTAAGCTCCAAAATCAATACAAATGAAGAATGAAGCTATACAATGATTTTTTTGGGAAAAGTAGATTAATTGTAAGAGTTGTATAACTACAGACCTCTCTGGACTCAGCTTGCAGCTCCTCAAGGGAGGTAAACTTCATTGTTTGGGAAACCCTGATCTAGAAGCTAGAACAGGAAGGCTGTAGTAAGATAGTAGGACTTTGCAAGCCAACAGCTTCAGGCATAATCCACAATTTTTCATGAATAGAGCTGAGAGAAGTCCTGATCTAGAATCTTGAGCTAGTGTCATTCAGTGTGGATAACATTAAGCTAAATAGACAAATGGTATATTTTTGGGCCACAGAACACAATTAATTTGTTCACAGTCAAATAGCCTAAGTAAGTACACATGAAGTAAAAGAGGGTCACAAATAATTGCACCACAATGTTATTCCTTTCCACGTGCAAGATTGTGAAATTAAAATGATTAGTTCAAATGTGAACATGTAGATTTCCACACATAGCCCCAGAAAGAATTGTAGGAAAGTAACATCTGGAACTTACAAATCCATTTACAGCAACGTAAGTTGGTAAGCCAGTGACAAGACACCAGTGATCTGCAGGAGGTGACCTTAAGACAGAGAATGGAATAAAAACCATCATTTCCTATTATACCATGAACTCCTACAGCTATTTACTATTTGAACCCCTAGTAAGAAGCACTTACGGAATTACTTGGATTTGTTCTTCTCCATGTAGAATATAATCGATAATCTTATAGAAGTTCACTTCCTAAACACAACAAAAAAGCAATACAAAAATCTTAAAACGTATCAACATTCCACAAATTGCAATTTGGACAGATGAAAGATATCTACTCACCCGACCATCAGGGGTCTTTGGTCCTTTGTAAGGCTCTACTTCTCCCAATTTAATTGGCCATTCATCATAAAATTCCTGGAAACAATTACATATTATTGAAGGGGCTCCTGAATAAAAGAAGCTTGTAAAAACCTGGGTGTCCTCCATATACAGTATTTTAGACTTCAATTCTCATCCTTGGCCATTGGATAAGAGAAAATCTGTTTCTGATAGGTTGCCTAATTCCTAGAAAACTCAACCAAGTATACTGTAAGCTCAGTACACAGTAGCATCCACAGAGAAGGACAAGACAGATGCAATGGGTGGCAAGAATAACCTTGGAAGACAGGAGGAAGAGCTGCAGCCAGGGCATTGGTTGGACAAGAGAAATTTCAACCTGCACAAGGAGTGGAGATGCAGAAAGCATCTCAAAAGAGACCCTCCCTATTTATCTAGAAAGTAAAGACAGGGGAGAAGGGAAATGCTTCCAAAAATGCAAGATTCTGTGACTGTAACCTTACAATAAAAATAGTGTTAGTACTCATGGATTTGATTTCCTGTCTGGACTATTGTCAAAAGACTGAGAATAACCTCTATGGCTATTATGAAATGGAAATCCTGTCTGTTGTGCGTTGTATACTCAATGCATGTAAAGAGAGGGCAGGGCTTCTCTCACTCTGTAGTCTATTTTTGAGCCCCTCATCAGAACATTTGGACCAGGGCAGGACAACACTTAATATGGTTAAAACACTGGGGTCCCCCATGTCCTCTGAGTTTGGTGGTTTTCTTGCAGATGTTCCATTACCAGACTAGTAACATTGGCAGTACCGATATTATCATGCGCCGATGATGTTAACTAGTCTGGTAATGAAATGTTGGCAAGAAAATCACCTAGCTCTGAGATTTTCTGATTTTTCTTTAAGAAATTTCATTTCTCATCCAATAAACTTCTTCAATTCAAAACTGAACAAGCTTTTTGCATGAGAAGCGATCTGGACCAGTTCACCCTCTCCTTCGGCAACCTGGTGGCCCTCGGCTCCCTGGGGATCGCCATATCAATGGCAAACTTAGTCCAGACACCTGATTGTCGTAGCCCACTGCAGCCCAGAACTCCTGAACTCAAGCAATCCACTAGCCTCAACCTCCAGAGTAGCTGGCTTAGAGGCTTCTGCCTCTGCGCCCGGCTATTGGATGAGAAGAGAAATGTCTTAAAGGAAAGTCAGTAAGTCCAATTGCCTTTATATAAAAAAAGCACTTTTGGGACTACGGTTGACTGAGAACCTCTATAGACACATTCAAGCTTAGAGAGCACCAAGGAATCCACAGTTCAACCCTGTGCTACAAATATTCTCTTCTATGGTTAAAACAACAGGGTGGGCAAGATTTCCCTTAAACAACAGGTTTCTGAAAGACAAATAACATTTCCATTCTAAACACACTTTATCTGAAACTATATTGATTGCAATATAATTCATTTTCAAAGATTGTGTTTTTCAAATTTTTTGTTTATGGCTCAGTTATGATTTCTATATGACAAGAGGCTTTCCTTGGAAGCAAGGAATGATAAAGAGTTAAATTGCTTTCTGGTGGTAAATAAAATTATACTGACCTTCTCTTTGGTCATATCCAGCAGACCAATGGAATATCTTTCGCAATTTAAATATTGTCGAACAGTGTACATGGCTTTGTGAAACTGTCGCTCAATATCTGTAAGTTCTTCAAATACTTTGTTGGCAGACCATAAAAGTATCTATTGAAGAGAAGGCAGAATGGGATGGAGGGGTAGTATTTTAATACGTGGCTGATGAGAGATAGAAAAAACATAACGTCTGTTCAAACATTCAAGGCATTTGTGATATTATCTGATAAAGCCTATGACATAATAGGCTGTTTGGAACTAACACAGTTACCAAATATAGGCAATGGCAGGTTAACATGTCCTCGTGGCAAGAGAAAAGATAAAACCAAACTATCTGTACAAAAAATTGCATTTAGTTGACTATTAAAGTAGATAACAATCACCTACCTGACTCTTTCTAAGTTCAATGTTATACAGGTATGTCATGTGGCATTGTTTCACAGCAAGTGAAAGAAACTGAATATATTTATTAAAGACCTGCAAAAAGAGAGAGAGAGAGAGGGAGAGAGAGAGAGAGAGAAAGAAATGTACAACAAATTATTGGGCACTATCAGCATTTTCTCAGCCTTGGTGACTTCAAAATATGTGAACTTCAATTCCCAGAATTTCCTAGCCAACTGCCTGGGAGTTTAGTCCATACATTTTTAAGTTGTCAATGCTGAGACCAAATTTATATAATTACAGTTCCATGAGAACGAGATGGGTGGCAAATAAACTTAATAAGTAGACGATAGAAAGATAGATAATGAGATAGTAAGGAAGTTAACCTAATGGTTGTCTGACTCTTACTGGAAAAATTTGGCCTGCAGACAGAAGGCAATAAGGGTCTTGGTGGAGCCAGATGGTAACTCTAGTGCTATCATATATCCTGCTCTTGAAATAATCACAGTAGAAGTAAATAATATTAAAAGAATGGCAAGTTAATAAATACAACCATAGTCAAAATCAAATAAAGTACATAAAGTATATAGAAAGAAACATTTCTATCTTGAAAAGTATTGAACATTGGCTGGTTTATGTGATAAATCATCGCTTGCCACCAGTACTGTAGGGAGCAATGGCGTCCACAGTGAAATCAAAATTCAAGATGGCAGCCACGATAGCTGAATTAAAGCCCATTTCTTTTTTATGTGCATTGCATGCACAACAACATATTTTAAAAGGCAGGGCTTGAATCACACAGTTGAAGACTTCCTCTTAATGTTTGGATACTCCCCTGTTCCCCCTTGCAGACGCTTCTATTAGGCAAGTGGCATCTACTGTGAATATATTTAGTTGAAATACACCTCTTTCGTCTTAAAGTTTCTCCTCTGATGTGCGTAAGAAATCCATGGAGTGAGCTCATGTTAGGCTTCAACAATACTAAAATATAAGATGATCTCAAGCTGCTCACTGAAAGAGGTGAGATTAAGCAAAGCAATGTATTTTCTTGAAAAATAAATCTGTACTTACTTCTTCATCCTCTTTAGTGAACTCAGAGGCATTTTGTTTATTAAGTGCCATGAAAACAGCGAGAACTTCCTTATTTTGCAAAATGGGAATGGTGAGCATATTGTTGGTCGTATAACCAGTTTGCTTATCCACAAAGTCAGAGAAGTGATTATTCTGAAACAAACAGGAACAGTTAGTTTATTTTTTCAAGTGTGAGTTAGGATAACCCTCAGGATATATTTCATCTGCAAAGAACTGAATTGTACTGCTTGTCTCTAACATCCCTGAGAGATAAGTCTCATTTATCCCTTAACACAGAGAAGTGTATTGAGGGAATGGCACAGTTATATAATGACACCTGCAAGAGGGATATAGGGAGGCAAGTGATGAAACACACAAATCATATTGTGAAGTATGCGGATGACATGGCAATGATGGGTCTGATCCGGGATGACAATGAAGAAGCTTATAAGGAAGAAATGAAGGCTCTGGTGGACTGGTGCAATAAAAGTACCCTGGTTCTAAATGTTAATAAAACAAAAGAGATCATTGTAGATTTTAGAAAGAGCTGGTGTAGTCATACCCCACTCAGTATCAAGGCTGTAGCTGTAGAGATGGTTGACAGTATTAAGTATTTGGGGGTGCAAATAACTAACAAGCTGAACTGGTCTCTCCAGACGTCATCCTCAGTAAAGCGTGGAAATCAGCGTCTGCATTTCCTGTGTCGGATAAGGAGAGCACATCTTTCTCCTTCTGTCCTGGCTACTTTTTACAGAGGCACAATTGAGAGCATTTTAACAAACTGCATGACTGTTTGGTTTGGTGGCAGCAGTGCAGTGATGGGTTTCTACCGGTTCGCCTGGTTCGGGCAAACCAGTAGTGGCGATGGTAAGCTGAGAGCGAACCAGTTCGCTCTGACTGTCAGGTGGGCCCTTGCACCCACCCCTGTGCTATACCTACCTATATTCATTTCTTTTTAGCCCAGCTGATAGGCGCGGCAGAGCGGATTACCGCACCTCAGCTGTTCTGAAATGCAATGTGCTTTGTTTGGCGTGCATGTGAGCGAAGCATGCGTGCAAGCGAAGTTTGCAAAGTGCGCACAAAGCGCATGCACAAAGTGAACTGGTTGAAAACCACCACTGCAGCAGTGCCTCAGGTAGAAAGTCCATACAGAGAGTAGTGAGGACAGCCAAAAGATTATAGGAAGCTCACTTCCCTTTATTCAGGATACTGCTTATAAGCGCTATGTGCTTAGAGCTCAAAGCATTGTTAGAGATACACCCACTTCATGATCTGTTTCTGTTGCTCCCCTCTGGGAGGAGGTTTCAAAATATTTCTAGCAGGACTACCAGATCCTGTAACAGTTTTGTTTCCTATCCCATCTGTCCGGTAAACTTGCAAGATTTATTTTTCTCGCCATAAACATGTATACATCCAAACTCGACTGTGTTGTTTCTCTGGGCCATATAATATAGATGAGTATATACATATTATTTATTTATTTATTTATTTATTTATTTATTTATTTATTTATTTATTTATTTATTTATTTATTTATCTTGTCATGTTCATGTAGTGTAAAATTGGAGGTGGTGACCCTTTAAGAGTTGTATGCAATGAAATTTCATTTTTAATGTATGCCAGTTAGTGTACATTCGAAGTGACAATAAAATTTCTATTCTATTCTATTCTATTCTATTCTATTCTATTCTGTTCTGTTCTGTTCTGTTCTGTTCTGTTCTGTTCTGTTCTGTTCTGTTCTATTCTATTCTATTCTATTCTATTCTACTCTACTCTACTCTACCCTACCCTACCCTACTCTACTCTACTCTACTCTATTCTACCCTATTCTTGCAACAGAAGCGCTGTCATCTACATACTGTATTTGCATGTGGTATCATAACCCAAGCGTGAAAGGGATGATCTTCTAATGTCACAGCATATTTTGTCATTTTTGCATGATATCCTAATTAGTTCCACTGTAGGTTTTCCAGATAACTTCACTTTGGATTTGAAAGCAAATAAATACATCTAATTACCCAGGTATGTTCACCTAGTGCATTCTAACAATGTGTCTTCTCCTAAAATCAAACAGCAGGTGTGTAAGGCAGTTGCTACATGATCCCTCTAGAGCTGCAAAATATGTTATTCTTCTTTGCACCTTTTACAGAGTCATCTGAACCAGATTCGTATTACCTATGATTAGTAGATATCCTGCACGTATATTTGCCTTCTTTTGTAAGTAGATATCTTGGTCACCCAGATTGCCCAATGCAGCTCATAGATGAGGTACCCCTTGTTATGTTGCATGTAATTAAGTCTTGTGCATCAACAGAGAAGATACAGTACATGAAATCCTGATGGATCAATAACCTGTTCTTTGTAACTATAATTCACTGAAATTTTATATATCATTACTTTGTTGATATTAATACTTTTAGATACTTTTACTTTGTTGTAATTTTAGAAATTATCATATGTAATATAATGTTAGTGTTCACATTATAATTTTATATAGGCTATATTCTCACTTATAGATGTCAGTTGGGGTTGTTTTACAAATGAATTTTAACTCTGTTTTAAATTTTATTCTGTTTATTAATTATTATCTGGTCTTTGACTACTATAAATTGAAAATTGAAATCAATCCCAAGGAAAGATGCAGCTACCATAGAGTTGCAAATGAGGCCCCCTCTTCATCACATCAGCGTTTGTCTTCAGATCCAAAGTGCTGCATGGACCCCCCCAAAAAATATTTTAATAAATTACTCAGTTCTGCTTTGGCCTTTTGTCTTGTGGAAACATGGAGAAGACAAATGGAATTATTCCACTTGAACCCCACCGTCAATTCCCAGATAACTAAACCTGTGTTTTTGCATGAATCTCCATGCATGTATAACAAAATACTTCTATTCGTTGGTTAGGAGGCATGATACCAGTCTCTACCTCTGTGCCAGATTTATCTGCAGCAGTGTCTCTTTAAGTCTCTCTCTCTCTCTCTCTCTCTCTCTCTCTCTCTCTCTCTCTCTCTCTCTCTCTCTCTCTCTCTCTCTGAAAATCGGCAATACCAGGATGTAAGCCCTGCTCCATTGTATGTGCAATTTGTCCCATAGATTCTACAACTATTTGAACCTTCTTAAATATAAATACATAGAAGATAAACTGAATTTCAACATATGTGTATGAATAGAGGCACAATTTGCCCAGTTCACAATATGAAACAGTGATTGGATGACATTTCAATATATACTTTGTCATTGAAAAACTAAACTAAATGTACATAACACAATTAATACTATCTCCTTTGGACTATAACTCTATATCAGCCTGCTTACAGAAGCAGTTTTACCATCTTATGAAGAAAAAAATTATTTCTTTATTTATCAAATTTGTCTAGTCCCCGATCTTGTGAGAAGTGAGCCAAGGTGGCGCAGTGGTTAGAGTGCAGTACTGCAGCTACTTTAGCTGACTGCTAGTTCAGCAGATCAGCGGATCAAATCTCACCGGCTCAAGGTTGACTCAGCCTTCCATCCTTCCGAGGTGGGTAAAATGAGGACCCAGATTGCTGGGGCCAACATGCTATTTAGTATACTGTCTTTGGTATAAGCTGCCCAGAGTCCTCGGAGAGTGGGCGGCATAGAAATATGACTAATAAAATAAATAAAATAATAAAAGTGACTCTGGGTGGCATAAAGCAAAAAATTTTAAAAAATGCAAACCATAAACACGTTGGACACAGTCATATTTAAACACACACATACACGAGATTCTATCAGTAATAAAGCCACCTCAAGATCCCACCAGTTCTCTGAGACCTACCCCCACCCCGACATCTGATGACAAAGCCAGATCTTGAGGGACTTCTGGGAAATGAGGAATGAGGCTGATCTCCCTTCAGGATTGAGAAGGTCCCAAAAGACAAGTGCCACAACAGAGAAGGTTTCCCCACCACCTCCTTGGGCCTACCGAGAGACAGCATGCCTCTCTTGTTGGAGCTGATGGGACAAGCGGATGTAATTGGGGAGACATGGTCCCTCAAACAACCTGGCCCCATGCCATGAAGGGCTTGAAAGATCAAAACCAGCATTTTGAATTGGATCCAGAAGCAGACTGAGAACTAATGCATCTTGCGGAGCTGAGACATAACATGTGCTGTTTTAGCACATATAACTGCTCATCCTACTGTATTTTGCACCAGCTGAAGCTTCCAGGGCAGCCCTGTATAAAGCACATTACAGTAATCCAATCAGGAGGTGACTAGGGCATTAGTAACTGTGAGCAGAGATCCCCAATCCAGGAATGGGTGGAACTGGTATGCAACACAAAGCTGTGCAAAGGCCTTTCTAGCCACGACTGCCATCTGCAGTCCTGAGGCCCACAGATTGTGCTCTGGGTGTGTGATACTTCACCCCATGGTGACAGACAAGGTTACCCAACAGCTTCACATAAATATTAAATAAGTGTAGGGACTCTGCATCATCTCACATACTTGGTTCTCGGGCAGGATCTCTCCTCCTTGAACACACCCCAACTGGATCCGACAACAACACAGTGCCACCTACCCACAATCTAGACAATCCAGAAGGATACTATGTTCAATGGAATCAAAAGCTACAGAGACATCAAGTAGGGCAAGGATGGATGGATGATTCCCATCCTGTTTTGCCAGAGAGCATCTAAAACCAACGCCACTTCCATTTCATACCAAGACCTGAATTCCAACTGAAAGGAAAATTGATAACCTATTTTGTCCAAGGTCCTCTAAAACTTCTTCATAACCACCTTCTCAATCGCCTTAGATAATGGATGAGAATTGCCCAGCATAGTGGAACTCGGTGATGACTTCCTGAGGAGGGGGCAAACCAAATCCTTTTTGGTTTTTGGTAAAGGAACAACTCTCATTCAAGTCAGAGTTTACCACTAATGAGTCCACTCACATGACAACCGACAGGCTATTTTAACAAGCTAGGTGGTGCATGCATCTAGAAAACAGTCCTAAGGACCCTGTCCATTTCCTTAGGCCCAAGAGGTTCAAAATAATCACAAATAACAAGGCAAAGCTCTTCTCTAGGCATCTTCTCTGGACCTACAACAAGGATGGAGTCCAAGAAATTTAAGCAACTTTGTGCAATAGATGCTGAACAAATTATCCTGCACATTTCTGTAAGAAGTTCGCTGAGCCCTTTCTTCCCAAGATGGCACATTCATCCTAAACAAAGCCATGTATGCAAAAAGGATGCAGAAGCATTGATGCTTTGCTACCCTTAACATCACAAGGTAGGCCTTAATAGCATCTCTAACCCATGTTTGGTCAAGTTCGCCCTTTGTTGAGCACCAGTGTTTATCTAGATGTCTCTTCTCATCTTTTCATCTCCGTCAGCTCATCCATGAACCACAGCAAGTGGCGGGATCCATAAGAGGGGAGAAATTGCATGGGTGCAATTCCATCAAAAGCCTTGGCAGCCCTCCTATTCCAAGTAGCAACCAAGGCCTCAGATGCACTGTGCAGCAACTAGCACAGCCTGTCAAACTCAAGGCCCGCAGGCCAGATCCGCCCCACGGGAAGCTTAGATCTGGGCTGCGGGGCCACCCTGGAAACAGTGAGGGACCGGCCCGTGGTGCCTCTGCCAGCGAAAATGGGCTCTTGAGTTTTGTTTCCGGCTGCGATGACCTCCTGCAACCCTCTGCCAGCAAAAATGGAGGTTGGGAGGGCTCCATTTTCTCTGGCAGAGGGTTGCAGAAGGCCCTCACAGCTGGAAATGGAGCTCAGGAGCCTGTTTTTGCTGGCAGAGCACTTGGGCTGCCACAGGCGCCCCCAACATGAGTGATATCGAGCAGGTCATACCCACTCTGGCCACACATACTCCCCCAGGTCAAACACAACCCTGATGTGGCCCTCAATGAAATTGAGTTTGACACCCCTGAACTAACAGGAACTACTCCCCGCTCCCTCTGAAACCCATCTGGATCGATCCATCACCAGGGGCAAATCAATCTAGTGCATCCAGCCTCCTGCAGTGGACAGTGACTCTAGAGAACCAATGCTTATCAGGGCGTGATTTGACCATGAGAATGGGGACACCAAGAGCGCCCCCATTTCAGATCATATAACCACTGCTCCAACAAGAACACCTGTCAGATCATCAGTATGTGGATGATCAGGAATAGCCCATGGCATCAGGATAGCCACGAACTCCCGAACTATCTCAGATTCCTTGCCCAAAGAAGACAGATTGAAATCATCCAAGACCATAAATCTAGGGAATTCCACCAAAAACCCAGAAATTAGAAATTAGAAATTAGAAAGAGCCTTGGTAGTACAGTGGTCTAAGGCATCCTGTTATTAAGCTGGTTATTAAGACCAGCTGCCTGCAATTACTGCAGGTTCGAATCTCGCCAAGGCTCAAGGTTGACTCAGCCTTCCATCCTTTCTAAGGTAGGTAAATTGAGGACCCAGTTGTGGGGGCAATAAACTGACTTTGTATAAATATACAAAAGGATGAAGGCTATTGCTGAGCACATTGTAAGCCGCCCTGAGTCTCCGGAGAAGGGCGGCATATAAATCAAATTTAAAAAAAAATGGAATCAAGGTGCTCAGGCAGGGAGTTGCCATGTAGCAGAGAAGCTGGTACAGCAGTAACAATCCCAACTCATCCCTAGAGTTCAGCTTAATGGACTGGTTCTCATATCCAGTCATCTGTGGAAAAAGCACCCCTAAGGGATTCCCACATGACAATCACCAAACCTCACCCAGTTTAAAGGGGAATTATTGCCCTCCTCAGAAACGAGAAGTGGAAAACCATGCTGTTTTTATGAGAACACTCTCTTTCCTCTTTCCAGGAAGATTCGCTTACCTCAGGACCATAACCAACTTTTTATAGCAAAGCTTTGGGTGAAGCCTGGAATACCTCACCAAATAGCCATTTTTATTTATTTTATTTTTTAAAAAAAGTTTTTTATTTTGAAAACATTAAAAACAAGACACAAACACACAACATTTATATACATATCACTTTTCCCTACAGCTACTTCGAAGTGATCCTTTCTTACTATTTACATCTATTCACACATATTTTAACTTTATCTTATTCAACAATTTATTTTCCATCATTCTTTCTTTCGTCTAGATCAGTGGTTCTCAACCTTCCTAATGCTGCGACCCTTTAATACAGTTCCTCCTGTTGTGGTGACCCCCAACCATAAAATTATTCCTAAAACCATTGAAAATATGTGTTTTGCGATGGTCTTAGGCGACCCCTGTGAACGGGTCATTCGACCCCCAAAGGGGTCCCGACCCACAGGTTGAGAACCACTGGTCTAGATTGTACTTTGATCTTCAACATTTTTTCTCCCCTCTCTCCTTTATTCCTCTTTCTCATTTTTCCTATTCTCCAAAATAGCCATTTTTAAATCCTAAACCAGAAGGAAATTATCACATGATGTATTAGCCTTAGTGAAGTTGTAGTTTACACATTGAGGCCCCTCTTACAGGTAATAAAAGGGGCTTCATTTGTGGAGTGGTGACCACCATCTTGCCTTTTTTTTATATATATGCTTCCCACTCCTTCCAAGGCTTCAGGGAGGGAATTTTCATTTGAAATGCAATTAATTAGGCCAGGATGGATAGTATTAATGAAAAAGCATTAATTGGTCTCCCAAGATATACTGTACCTTCTTAAACATAAAGGACTGTTCTGAGTTTAACATATATGAGATCTGATTTGGAAAGATCTAGAATTTCTGGGTTGCTGTCATCGGTTTGTCATGCAGATTTTTACAGTCCAATTCCTGTAATTCTACGTGCAATAAAACAGGAGTTGCTGCAAATTTAATCTTCCCCTGTTAAGAAAGGGGATTTCTTATGAGATTTCAATATTGGTTTTATTAAAAAGGGGTTGTTAAGTATAATGCTTCCTGTTCTCCTCCTGATAGGATTACCATACAGTACTTGGTCTGCAAAAATCTGCATGGCCACTAAGAGATATAGAAAATTGAGCTGAGTGTAATTTTCGAACCCACGCATGGTCTCTTCCACCAGGAAATTATCAAGTCAATGTGTAATGTCAATTTTTTTTCATAAAAGCAGAGAGTAGGAGATACAGTTCAGTTATTTTTGAAATGTTTGCTTATTTCTAGATGTTCAAGTTGAGCACACAGGAAGAAACCAAATAAACACACAAGATGAATTCCCGCATCCACAGCTTAGTTGATTTTGGGAAAGAATGGCTTTGTCTCTGGAGAGCTTCCTAAGATGATTTTTCTAAAAGTTGAATATTACTGTTTGTCTGGGTAATTTCACATTAAATAAACTATTGTTCATCATCTCCCACTCAAATTAGATATTGCATTCTAATGAGCCAGAAAGAGCATACTTTTTTGCAATTAACATACACAACTGGGGATAGGAGAGAGAGAGAGAGAGAGAGAGAGAGAGAGCTAATGACAGAAGTATTGTTGACAACAACATCAGGAAGAAGGAGTATGAGCAACTGAAGAAGTACCGTGGCCTGAAAGAAGCACTAAAGAGGATGTGGAAAGTAAAACCCAAAGTGATCCCCGTGGTGATAGGAACACTTGGGGCTGTGACTCCTAAATTGGGAGAGTCTTTCCCAACAGATCCCAGCAACAACATCAGAGCTCTGTGCCCAGAAGACTGCGGTGCTAAAAATAGGTAAGATATTGCACAGAAGTCTCAAACTTCCAGGCCTTTGGTAGAAGGCCCAAGACTGAGGAAGACACATACTACCTACAGAGATTATGCAATTAGAGATTACCTTGTTTCCTTCCCACTGACTAATAGGAACATGCAGAGATCATCATCCAATCAATGTTTTTCTCCAAGCTACCACTGGTTTTAGAGTATGTCCGCTCCCCCTACTCCCAAAAAAAGTGGGGATGGAGTTAATTGGCTGGTGCCCCTGCTGTATTTTTAATAGTTAATACAAGTAGTCCTCAACTTACAACAGTACATTTAGTGACCGTTCAAAGTTACAATGGCACTGAAAAAAATGAGTTATGCCCATTTTTCACACTGTTCACGACCGTTGCCGCATCCCCAGGGTCACGTGATTTACATTTGGATGCTTGACAACTGACTCGTATTTATGACAGTTGCACCATCCCTGTGTCAGGTGATCATCTTTTGCAAACTTCTGCCAAGCAAAGCCCATGGGGAAACCAGGTTTCACTTAACCATCTTACTAATTTTACAACCTCAGTGATTCACTTAACAAATGTGGCAAGAAAAGTTGTAAAATGGGGCAACATTCACTTAACAAACTTCTCACTGAGCTACATAAATTTTGGGCTCAATTGTGATCAGACTACCTGTAGTGGTCAGGGGGGCTTTTTATCAGGTTTGCCTGATTTACCAGTTGTGTCCCTTTCTGGACCGGGACTCCTTATGCACAGTCACTCACACCCTCGTCACTTCCTGTCTGGACTATTGTAACACTCTCTACATGGGGCTCCCCTTGAAGAGCACCTGGAGGTTCCAACTGGTCCAGAATGCGGCCGCGCGGGTAATTATGGGAGCAACTCGATGCTCCCATGTAACACCGCTCCTGCGCGAGCTGCACTGGCTCCCGGTAGTCTTCCGGGTGCGATTCAAGGTGCTAGTTTCCACCTTTAAAGCACTCCATGGCATGGGACCTGGGTATCTACGAGACCGGCTTCTGCAACCAATAGCCTCCCATCGACCGGTACGCTCTCACAGAGAGGGGCTCCTCTGGGTGCCGTTGGCTAGGCAATGTCGGCTGACGACCCCCAGGGGGAGAGCATTCTCTGTGGGGGCCCTACCCTCTGGAATGAGCTGCCCCCAGAGATTCATAGGATTCCTGACCTGCGTACCTTTCATCGCGCCCTAAAAACATTATTATTCCAACAAGCAGGGCTGGCCTAATAATAATAATATTTTATTATTTTAATGGGTTGTTTTATTAGAGTTTTCGGCCAATTTATTTAATTGTTTTAAATTGCTTTTAATTTTTATATTGTCATGGTTTTATTTCTGGCTGTACACTGCCCTGAGTCCTTCGGGAGAAGGGCGGTATAGAAATTTAATAAAATAAATAAATAAATAAATAAATAAATAAATAGTGTAATCATCGGTGATACAAGAAAAATATGAAAATGTTGTGTGCTTAACCAAGAAACACATCTTTCTTTGAAATGTATGCATATGAATTACACAGAGATTCTTATATTACAGAGAACCTATATTTTCAGAATTCCCTTATGCAAATGTAAAGATGATGGCAGAGGGAGTTTTGACTGAAGAATGAAATAGGACATTATTGATATTAATAGTGGTGGTATCAAAATTATAACAAAATCATAATCGTGAAACAGTTCAGAAGTGCAGGATTATATCAACAGGAAGGGATCATATCAGAAGGAAGAGATCAGTAATTGGGTGCTAATATTGAATTTAAAAATGTCTGAAAAATTACATTCAAAATCTGTATTGGGGACTGGATATGCAGACAGGGTGGTACTATAATATTCATAGGTTACATTAGTTATTAACTCCTCTTTTTTTACTCTCATTAGAATCAAACAATCCAACTCTTCCTGTCTAGTTCAAAAGATACACACTTTCTGTAGAATGCAATCAAAATTCATAGGAAATGTTCCCAAAGTGATGTTCTTTAAATTAGAGGATATAGAAACAGAATAGAAAAATCTCTCTGCATCAATGAAAAATTACATGTAACTGCTTTGTAAGATAAATAGGTATACCTATCTAAAAGGATCAGATTGATTATGGAATCCATAAGTGGTATGAACTGCAGTGCACCCACAAGAATGGAAGGGAAGGGAAAGGAAGGGAAGGGAAAGGAAAGGAAAGGGAAGGGAAGGGAAGGGAAGGGAAGGAAAGGGAAGGAAAGAAAAGAAGGGGAGGGGAGAGAAGAGGAGAGGAGAGGAGAGGAGAGGAAAGGAAAGAAGGAGAAGGGAGGGGAGGGGAGAGGAGAGGAAAGGAAAGGAAAGGAAGGGAGGGGGAGAGGAAAGGAAAGGAAAGAAGGAGAAGGGAGGGGAGGGGAGAGGAGAGGAAAGGAAAGGAAAGGAAGGGAGGGGGGAGAGGAGAGGAGAGGAGAGGAAAGGAAAGAAGGAGAAGGGAGGGGAGGGGAGAGGAGAGGAGAGGAAAGGAAAGGAAAGGAAGGGAGGGGGAGAGGAGAGGAGAGGAGAGGAAAGGAAAGGAAGGGAGGGGGGAGAGGAGAGGAGAGGAGAGGAAAGGAAAGAAGGAGAAGGGAGGGGAGGGCAGGGGAAAGGAAAGAAAAGGAAGGGAGGGGAGGGGAGAGGAGAGGAGAGGAGAGGAAAGGAAAGAAGGAGAAGGGAGGGGAGGGGAGGGGAGAGGAGAGGAGAGGAAAGGAGAGGAAAGGAAAGGAAAGGAAAGGAAACGAAAGGAAAGGAAAGGAAAGGAAAGGAAAGGAAAGGAAAGAAGGAATAGATGTCAGGATTTAAAATTCTACAATAAATTTCTTCCAAATTTATTGCAAACTTAGTATGAAAATCAAAACCGCTGAATTCATTTTGGCTGCAATTCAGGATGATTCCCAGAAAGCAGATCATATTTTAGATCCTTGTTTAATGCTACGCTTCCTATTTATTTCAGTCTGTTTCCCCAAGAGAAAAGTCTTAATGGATTATGTCCCTGGTTCAGAAATAATTGCAGGAGAACATAACCACACAGCCAAGAATTAAATTAATTGAGCCACAAACCTATTGTGATTCAATCAATCTTAATTATGGTCACAGACTAGAATTGGCCCGTGGTGGTTTGTTTTAGTCAAATATCTCTCT
This sequence comes from Pantherophis guttatus, assembly GCF_059756535.1. Classification (NCBI taxonomy): domain Eukaryota; kingdom Metazoa; phylum Chordata; class Lepidosauria; order Squamata; family Colubridae; genus Pantherophis; species Pantherophis guttatus. The sequence continues at coordinate 69,097,794 of NC_142068.1, read as the reverse complement.
GCAGCAGAAAAATCAACCCAGGTGCTACCTGGGAAATATCAAGCGATATTTGATGCATTGCCTGTTGCTATCAACAAGGGATCTTGGTAGATAATCCTTTTAATTCATAAAGTGGATTACAGGAGAATAAACCAAGGAGATCAAGAACAATCTTACCTCATTGGACTTAGCACGGTACTTCTAATATTCATGATAGAGGGAATTCCCTCAAACTAAAATAGGGCGATTGTCTCAAATTATACAGAAACCAATATCTGTGTGTTATTAAATAAATAAGACTAATTTCAGCCCAGTTTGAAATCAGGAGGGGCACTAGGTAGGAGCTTAGACCTCAACTATTTCAGATATGGATTTGCTTTAGAAATAACAGTCCTTCCTTCTTCTGTCTACTGTTTAAATAATGCTCTAAAATAAACACATTTAAGATGCTGAAGAATATGAATTGTTAAATAGTGTCCTATTTGAAAAAAAAATATTTACATTCTGCCAGCCATTTCAGAGACTTGGCACATTTAAGGAAGTCTCTATAGTTCTATAGCCCCCTTAATTTTTTTTAAAAAAGTCTTTTTACACGATTCCAGAACATAAAATGACTTTATCAAATTCTTCAAATTCAGAAAAAACTCCTACTCACCTTCCTTACATCTGGAATATTAAATGATTTCTTAGTATGAGCAGTCCAACCTACTATCCCGATGTCCAGAGGAAAAACAACTTCTCTATTAGGATTCACCAAATTGTCATCATAACTGGAAGTAGGGGTCACATCGAAGAGTCTGCTAGCTAGCTCTGGGGTACCATTGCGGGAACGGCAAATAAACATGCTACACTTGTCAGCTGCTAGTAACTGTGCCAACCTTTGCAGGACTTTATGTGAGATCTTTTCCATAGCAGCTTCGTCGTCCTGGATTTCGTAAAGCAATTCCAAAAGTATTTCACATTCTTCTACCTTGGTCATCTCTTTGAAGGAGATACCTTCCTTCAAATTCTCGGTGTTGACTCTGAAGAGGTTCGTTAATGCTTCTGGGCGAAGTCTTTTATCATAAAACTCCTTGGCAAATTGCGGGTTGTTGTCCAAATATTTTTCAACATCTTCTTTATTGATTTCACCCATCCTGCTTGGCTTCTATTTGGCAGATTGTTGTTGTTGTTGTTGTTGCTGTTGTTGTTGTTATTGTTGTTGTTGTTGTTTTACTCTTGCATCCCCACCAAAACCCAGCAAAAGTCTTATTTTGCTTCTAATGGAAAAAGGGTATGTTGTTTATTATATCTCCAGCAACTATAGACTCTAGATTTGTTCTGTGGGCTTTCCAACCTTCTAAAACCCTTGAAGTATGACAGCAGTCCAGTAGCTTATGCCTTCTTAAGTGAAGGATCCAGTGACTGCTAATTAAAGAGATGTCAGGACACTAAATCCTTCAGCACGCTTAACTTACCTATTCTAAATCAGACATTTGGCATGATAAACCAATCTAGCCATTGCTACATCATGCACAGTATAGAAAATATACCTATAAGGTTGTACGTGTATATTTTCACTTGCTTTTGCTTGCTCTTTCTTTTTTATTAATTTTCCCATGGAGGATTTGCATAGACAATCTTTCGCTTCCTGGAGATCTACATTAGCACACATTGACTCTTTTCAGTATAAACCAGGGGTGAAATGCTCGTGGTTCGGACCGGATCGTCTGATCCAGTAGCGATGGAGGCAGGTGGTTCGGAGAACCGGTAGCAAAAATCTCTGCCCCCCCCCATTGCCCAGCTGAGCCATGCAATCATCAGAGGCTTTTTTTTACATTTTTAAAAGCATTTTTTCTACAACCTCTTTGGCCAAAAAAATGCTTTTAAAAGTAAAAAAAAAAAGCCTCTGATGATCGCACGGCTCAGCTGGAATCATCAGAGGCTTGAACTGAAGAGGTTGTAGAAAAAATGATTTTAAAAGTTAACAAAAAAAAAAAGTTGGCCACACCCACTCATATTACCCCCCCACCAAGTCATACCCACAGAACCAGTAGTAACAAATTTTACATTTCACCACTGGTATAAACGATTCATCAATCTTGGATACACAAAGCAAGCTAGGATGTTTTAAAGGATTGATGCTGCTTTCTCCATGGAAGGAACTATGTAGGGCTAAAAAGCATAGCACGGAATTCATATACCAAATAAGAGAGCCAGTTTGTGCAATGGTTAGGGCATCAGGCTACAAGGTGGGAGGTCATGAGTTCTAGTTCCACCTTGGGCATGAAGCCAGCTAGATGGCTTTGTGCCAGTCACTCTCTCTCAACCCTGGGAAGGAAACAAACCATTTTTGAAAAACTTTGGCAACAAAACTGCAGGAACTAGTCCAGTCAGGAATCAATGCTGATGCTCAAAGGCATCAAAACATTAAAAAAAAACCCAACCAACCATCCAACTATCCAGCTCTGAAAAGAGAAGAATTGCTACCAGCCGGAAAGCTGAAATACATAGGAAGGGTCAATAAAATACTTTAGGTTATTATTCTACACAAAGAATTAAGGGAACTTGTAAAAATTGGCTGTAGAGTCCTTGGTGCTCTCTGAGCTTGGTTGGGTTTTTTTTTTTTTTGCAAACCTCATTCCAGTGATGGGTTGCCCCCGGTTCGGACTGGTTCACCAGAACTAGTAGCGGGAGGCTCCACCCACTGACCTGGACGTCATCATAGGTGATCTGCGCATGAGCAGAAGAGTGCACACGGGCACGATGCAAACCGGTAGTAAAGGTAAGTAGAACCCACCCCTGCCTCATTCCCTTCTAGTATTGATGATGTTACCTAGGTGGGTAATGCAATGTCTACAAGAAAACAAGAAAGCTCAGAGAGTACCAAGGACCCCACAGTTCAAACCTGAGTTACAAATTTTCTCTTCTATTGGTACAATTAGCTGTATTTTTTAATTTAGTACCGTAAATATGGAAATATAATTAAAAGTGTATTGTGTGACTTTGTATTCAAAGTCACTGTAAGATCAAAATAAACTAGATTCCATTTAAGTTAGATGGAAAATTCATCTATGCACCTGATTTGAGAAATTCTACGTTCTATTGTATCTCTCATGATAGATTGACACTAAGGGTTACTCCACACAATCAGTTTGTTTCAGCAGAAGTATGGTCCATAAGAGCCACTAGCCATCTCTGCAACATTGCCCTCTTTTTGTCTCCAGCCCCACCTGGAGGCCAACTTCCATTAGTCTTTTCCAGCTCTATTTATAAGTATAGAAGCTGGTAGAGATTGCACTGTTTGGTTCAACTGCTTCACTTCACTTCATTGAAGGTGACTATTTCCAATGTGAATGTGGTAGGAATGCTCCCCTCCTCTCTAAATCAGAGGTGGGATTCACTTAGCTTCGCTACCGGTTCGCAAATGTGAGCATGTGCCTCCTCTGCGCATGCGCAAGTGCTTCTGCATTACATCTGGGTGGTGGGCAGAGCCTCCCGCAATCACCACTACCGGTTCGCTTGAACCGGACAGAACCAGCAGAATCCCACCTCTGCTCTAAATGTTTCCTTCCAAAGCTATTTCTGTCTTGGGATGCCAGTTTTCTTCTGAAGGAATTTTGACCAGTGAATCCCTCTTTTCTCCTTTGTTTTCACAGTAGACTATTAAAGCAGTGAATCTTCAGTGCTTGTAATTCTTTCGCAGGACAAAACAAACTAAACAAAATGACTGGATATGCACTGGTCAGCTCTTTTTTTTCTTTCCCTTGTTTTTGTTCCATTTGGTCCATTAGCGGTCCATTATGAGTTTTGGTAGAAAAGAAACCAAAGACCAAGATGAAAGAATTGGACTGTTGAATTTGTGAAACACTAGACTTAAAAATAATAATAATTTATTTATTTATTTATTTATTTTATTAGATTTTTATACCGCCTTTCTACTGGACTCAGGGCGGTGAACAGCCAAGAATAAAAACATCACATGCAAAATTTAAGATTAACATTTAAAAGAATTAAACAAGTTTTGACCCAATATAAAATTTAAAACACCCCAACTAAAATCAATTAATAATTAAAAATATCTAAGGGGGGGTCAAGCCAGCCCAGCTTGATGAAATAAAGAAGTTTTAAGGGCACGGCAAAAAGCATAGAGATCTGGGATCCTATGTATCTCCGAAGGCAGGTTGTTCCAAAGGACAGGTGCGCCCACAGAGAAGGCCCTCCCCCTGGGGGTTGCCAGCCGACATTGCCTGGCCGACGGCACCCTGAGGAGTCCCTCTCTGTGGGAGCGTACTGGCCGATGGGAGGCTATCGGTGGCAGAAGGCAGTCCCGTAAGTACCCAGGCCCTAAGCCATGGAGCGCTTTAAAGGTGGTAACCAACGCCTTGAAGCGCACCCGGAAGACCACCAGGAGCCAATGCAGCTCACGCAGGAGAGGTGCTCGCGCAGGAGAATGTGGCCGTGCGGGGGATTATGGGAGCAATGGGGCGCTCCCATAATCCCCCGCGCGGCCACATTCTGCACCAGTTGGAGCCTCCGGGTGCTCCTCAAGGGGAGCCCCATGTAGAGAGCATTACAGTAGTCCAGGCGGGAAGTGACGAGTGCCTGAGTGACCGTGCGTAAGGAGTCCTGATCCAGGATGAGATTTTTTTTTGTTAACAAGTTCACTGAAATGTCATTTCACTTAAATTTTCACTGTATCTGAAGTTTAATGAGATGCAGTTTTAAAATCAGGTGAAATTGACTAAGAGTTCTGTTAATTTTCACTTTCTAACACAAGGGACAGGAAGGAGAATAAAACATGCTTGGGTATTGTTGTGGCTTAGACCATGCCACTGATGAAATACATCACAGGGGAAGTGCCAAGGAGAAGGCAGCACCAACGGAGGAGGGCTGACGTAAAGGCTTATCAATGAACGCCACATGTCCTCAAAGACCCATACATGAAAAGAAATGGAATTGGTTGTTTGCCTTCCTAGAACAGTGGGAGGGGTAAAGACAGAATCCCAGGCTATCCCGGAGGGCCAAAGCACGAGAAGGGGCTGAAATCTGGAAAGAGGTTTCTTAAGCTGACTTCATTTCCAGCCTATTTACGCAAAGGAGTCAAAAGCTGCTTACGGCCACAGTGGAAAAAGCCTTAAGAGTTATGCATGTTTACGGAGATCTAAGTCTCTTAGAATTTAATAAGACCAATTTCAAATATTTGTTTGTTTATTTAATACCCTTTGCCCAAGATAATTAGGGCACTTTTCAGCAAAACAACAAATAACAAAACAAATCTAGGCAATCTATTTTTTTTAAAAAAAGTAAATTATCCATAAATAACAACAATGAAAATAAATAACCAGCTTAAGTGAACATCAGTAGTGAAGAATTATTTTATTAACATGGTATTATAAGAGGAACAATAGCAAATGCCTTCCAAATGTGTGCAAATCCCTTTATCCATTTATAATTTTCTTAGTTTAAAAAAATGATAGCAGTTCATTCTTAAGGAGAAGATGGAGATTTATGTGTTTGATTCTGTTTTCAGGTGAGACATTTTGGCACTTTCCCTACCACCAACCACCATCATCATGATTAAATTTGAATTTTAAAGAAGTGGTGAATCAGATCGATTTTGTTCTGATTTTCAGGCAATTTTGGCATAGCCAGAGCTTGTTATTTTAATACATATGTTGCTTTTTGCCTTTGATGTTTGTGGTTACTATAGCAAATGCAACTATTTATGGAATCATTCTTAGTGATGCCTCAGCCTTGAGCTTCTGCAGTACGTGGATAGTCTAAGAAGGATAAAAGATGAGCAAGTGATTATTTAAATAGCTTCAAGTCCCAGGGAAATGCCAAAGGTATTTATGAGGTTCTACTTGCTCATCCAGTATTTACATTTAAATACTGTAACCATAGCGATAGCAACTCATTCTCCTACTTATCCCAAATGGCTAAGTTTTTTTAAAAAAAGAAAGACCAAAAAACCCTGGTTTTGTCATGTTATCAGTGCAACCTTTGACAAGATATTTAAGCCAAGGTTAATTTGATCAACCAAGAACGGTTGAATACTTCATTCACTGCTTTTTCAGCATCCTGCAAGTTTGAAAAGGAAGAGCTTCTTAAGTTTCCTTTTGCATTTTATGCTGTATGAATGTTTATATTTTGAACGAAGAAACGATCCAGCTTTTATTTTTTTTAAAGGAATGACATCAATCCAGAGCATTGAAAAAGGATCTTTGATTACCATTCAAATGCTCGAACTAGCTCAACTTCAAATATAATTTTATTTCCGATAAAATTTGTAGTGACTGACTTTCGGTAGTAGGTTTCAATTTCATCCGCTACCGGTTTGCTCTGCGCATGCGCAGAGACATCCAAGCAGGTGGACGGAGCACCCTGCCACCGCTACCGGCTCGTCTGAGCCGGGGCGAACCAATAGCAACCCATCACTGCTGACTTTGTCAGTTTTTGCCAGATAGTGATATTTAAATATTTAAACATTGAAATTGTGGCATAAACTCCATAGTTTAGTTGGAATTTGGGTGCTATATCATATTCCAAATATAGGTGTGTTTTTTTAAATAAAGCAGCAAGAAGATTTCCATAGTTCAGCACTTCCATAGTTAAGGACATAGTTAAGTCGCTCTTTTAATGACTACAGACCCGATATACAGTCCTTGCTTAATGGTGATAACTGGGACTAGAATTTCTGTCATTACAATCCTGTGACAGGATGCCGGGATGGATGGAACTTCAAGGACCAATCGTGAGGATGATTAGTTCAATGTTGTCATAATTTTGAATGAATAAAGTGATTGTTAACCAAGGGCTATCTGTATAAAATCCTGCATATCAGAAGTCAAGTTGCTTCTGTAAAACATTTTCTCCCATAGGGAGAAAAAAAAAAAGCTTTGGACTTTATATATCTGTAATGGCGAACCTATGGCACATGTGCAACAGGTGGCACGTGAAGCCATATCTGTGGGCACGCGAGCCTTGCCCTAGCTCAGCTCCAGCGCACATGCACATGCAGGCCAGCTGATTTTCGGGCCTTCCGGGCCCACCGGAAGTCGGGAAATGGGCCGTTTCTGGCCTCCGGGGGGGGAGGGGGTTGGGGAAGGCTGTTTTTGCCCTCCTTAGGTTCCTAGAAAGGCTCTGGAGCCTGGGGAGGGCAAAAAATGGGCCTTCCGGTCCCACTGTGCCATCACATGCCAATAGCAGGGAGAGCGCAGGGGGGGTTGCACGCACATGCATGGAGGGCGGGGCGCACTGAATTATGGGTGTGGGCACATGCAAGCGCGACAGCCCTGCACTTCCCCCCTTTTGGCATGCGATGGCAAAAGCGGGTTATATATGGTTTTTCACCCTCATTTGAAAACGAATGGTTCACTTAGTGCTGAGCTTGATATGATTTGCTTTATGTTGAGTGAGCAAAGTGTTTGAACACAACCACTGAGAGCACTCAATAATAGACAAAATGGCTTAAAATGATGAGTGCATAAAGACATATTGGCTTGCTCGAGAAACCATGGTTAAAACAAACCATGGCATCGCATGTCGAATAAGTCAATTATAAAGAGTTCTGACCGGTGGTGGGATTCAAATTTTTTTACTACCGGTTCTGTGGGCGTGGCTTGTTGAGCATGGTGTGGCTTGTTGGGCATGGCTTGTTGGGTGTGGCAGGGGAAGAATACTGTAAAATCTCCATTCCCTCCCAATCAGCTGGGACTTAGGAGGCAGAGAACAGATGGGGTCAGGCAGAGGTGGTATCTACTGGTTCTCCGAACTACTCAAAATTTCTGCTACTGGTTCTCCAGAACTGGTCAGAACCTGCTGAATACCACCTCTGCTTCTGACATGTTTCTCAAGAAATTAAATGGGCTTTCCTCTTGATTCTGCTACTGTTCTTTAAACTTATTTTATTTGACTAAAAATATTGATCCGAGCAACAAAGAAATATGTGTTTCCTGTCCAGGTCCAGGGTTTAGGATTTTTAATGAAAGAAAGAGGAAGGAATTGATTAACAACATAATCTGGATATTTTTGTTTGCAACACCTTTTCACCATTGTTGCTAGAATTGTTATTCCATCCAAATATGGAGCGTCATCTAGTTTCGGCTTGTTCTGCGTTGTCCAGCTGAGGCTACTTCTTTAAAGAATATTTAACAGGCTCTTTTAAAAGATTACGGTGCGGACATGTTGAAACTTCAGAATAAATATTGACTGTGAGGAAATGCCAATTGCTTGAAAAGGAAGAAAAAAAATCCTTTTATATAATGAAAGAAACCTATCAACAAGACAGGGAAAGGGGTGTGAGGTAAATTCTGAAGACTTTGATTTGCTGATCTCTGTGACCACCTTCTATATTTGACACATCTTTTAACATCCTTCCTGTGTTTGTTGACTAAAACCCAAAGCAGTATTCTGATTGCACCTCCATAGCAATGGATGCCATCTTGGAAGTATGGCATATCAAGAGTTGGTAACATGGCATTCATCTCATATCGTAACAAAACAGTTTAAAATAAAATCCATATATTCCACATGCAATGATATAACCCATTGTAAACACTTAGGGGTTTTTTTTGGTATTGTATTATCATATGTTCTAAGGGCTGCTGCTGGGTAACCTCTCAGATGATTGGAGATAACCTCAGTGTATCAAATTAGGAAAGATTCATACGCAATCAGGTACAATGATTGTTGTTTTGTTCACAAGAGAGACCTCATTTGTTCTTGAGTAAGTGCTTCGCACTGACCTCAACATTTGAGTTGCCATAGGAAGAAAAGGTATGGGCAAAAGCTGCCTTATGTGATTGCGTATGTTCTGCTGATGGCTTCTTAGCATTAGATTATACTTGTTGCTCAGGTACAAATACTTTAGCAACCTTCAGACATTATGGTATACATGCTGTGCCTACCCTAGGCTTTTTGCTAGAAATTGTAGCAATTTCTAATTCAGTATTTCTCAATCTTCGGACCTTGAAGATGGGTGGATTTCAATTCACAGAATCCCCCCCCTCACCATGCTAGACTAATGCATCATGGTATCATTATACAATGTGAATTATAGATAGTCCTCAACTTACAACAGTTAATTTAGTGACCAAAGTTACAACAGCATTGAAAAAAGTTACTTATGACAATTTTTCCCACTTACAACCATTGCAGCTTCCCCATGGTTGTGATCAAAATTCAAATGCTTGGCAACTGACTCATATTTATGATGGTTTTAGTGTCCCGGGTCATATAATCACCTTTTGTGACCTTCTGACAAGCAAAGTCAAAGGGGGAAAGCCAGATTCACTTAACAACCATGTTACCGACTTAACAATTGCAGCGATTCACTTACCAACTGTGGCAAGAAAAGTCAAAAAATGGGGCAAAATTCACTTAACAATTGTCCTGTTTAGTAACAGAATTTTGGGGCTCAATTGTGGTTGTAAGTCGAGGAATGCCTGTGTATAATATATGTCAGTGGCACCTTGCTATTGCTGACATACTTTATGTGAAAGGCAGCTCATCCCCAGGAATTCCATTTTCTGCTGTGGCTCACATTCACATGTAAGACACTTATTCTCCCTTTTAAAAACAAGATAACTACACTGGCCCTTAGAGGAAAAACAGTCCAGTCACTATATTGTCATACAATGGATGTTGGATCTTCTTTCCTACCACAATTCCATTGTAAAAGAAAATATCAGAGAGGCCCAAATAATCGACGACAACATTAAATGAACGAGAATCCTTTTTGCCTTAACAATTATATCATGAAGTGTTTCTAACCATGCCCAAATGAGCATGAAAACAAGAACAGTTCTCAGAGACACCTGCAGCCATCAAGCCCTCTTCTGAACCATAGCCAGAGCTTGCTGCGTGAATCCTGCTTTTTTTGACTTGGCTTTTACTCAGATGGTGTTACATAAACTGGAGAGACCTCTTTTGGTCCAGAATCCAGGGGAGAGTATGTGCTCTACCCACCCACCCCCCATCTAGCCAGTGACTGGGGATCAAAGATCATTGCTGTTTGCTTCCCCAGCCTCCTGCTGCAGAGTTATGCAAGATCTTTGTTAGGAGAGTTTGGCCAGCAGCTGGAATTAATCTAACGCCTGGTCTCTGCTTGCCTCCCCCTCCCAATTCTACTGCATGGGTTTACAAAAAAAAACTTCTCCGCCAACCTCACCCAAAGTTATAAAGCTCACGTCCTCTTCCTGTTTGCTTTAGAATTTAGCTGCTGGGACTGCATTTCTCTTCCGCAGACAAGTAACTTCTTTAATTATTTGAGCCCCTTTCTCTGGTAACTATGACATACAGAAGAAGACCTCAAAAAGTCCCAATAGTACCCTGGTTCAGAAAGACCCTTTTAGAGGAATTCTAGTGCCCTATTTAGGGGGGCTTCATAAGACCTCCCGTTTCATCTGCCGCATGCTTAAAAGAGCCTGTTCTTCATCCTTCCTTTAGGTTATTCTGGAGAGTCTTCCCTTTTTTTTCCATGTTATGATTGGTATTTGATTTTTGTTGTAGGCACGGAGGAGCAAGATGTCTTTCGGGAGTCCAAGTCTTGCCTGGTTGATGCTGGTGGGGTTCCTGGCATTATTGGATAGCAGATGTCAAGCTCAGCGGGACTGCCGAGTGAGCAGCTTCACGGTTCAGGAAAACTTTGATAAATATCGAGTAAGTATCCTGCCCTCATCTTTTCCTTCCTCTAGCTATTCTAGTTTGCTCCCCTACAGCCCATCCCTGCGCTTTTTGCTACTCCCCACTTTCCAAAATGTTCCCCAGTTACATGAAAGAATCTGAGATGGCTTCTTAGCTGCCTGTACAGTAAGCCTGATGGATAGAGTATGGCCAACCTAGAGAAAAGAAAGACTGGGAGGACATGATAGCAGTATTCCACTATTTGAAGGGCTGCCAACAAAGAAGAAGGGGTCCTCTTATTTTCCAAAGCACCAGAAGGCAAAACAAGAAACAACGGATGGAAATTAATCAAGGAGAGAAGCAACCTGGAATTAAGGAGAAATTTCCTAACAGTGAAAACAATTAACCAGTGGAACAGCTTGCCTTCAGAAATTGTGGGTGCTTCATCCCTGGAAGTTTTTAAGAAGAGACTGGACAGCCACTTATTTGTCTGAAATTGTATAGGGTCTCCTGCTTGAGTAGGGGGTTGGACTAGAAAACCTCCACGATCCCCTCCAGATCTATTCTGAATTGAACTGAATTAAATGATCTCTTCCAAGTAGCCATCTTTCTTACCGCCTTCAATTTCTTTCCTGAAATCTACCATGTCACCTTGATTTTCATGCCCTACACCAGGACTGGGAAACCCATGAGTTTCTGAATGTTGCTGAACTACAATTTTGTGCAGTTTGAAACCATTTAGAGGGATATAGAGTCTCTATCCTTGAATTTCATAACCATACCTAAATATAACTCAGATATGCTTCTTTTTTTCATCTACTGCTTCTTGGGTTGCCAAATGTAAAACAGGGCAGGAACTGTCATCTTCTACACTATCAAATGCCATGCGTTCTGTCGCTGCTAAATGGATAAGAGTGTTAACATTGCATGAAGCTAATTCACGGTTATCACTCTTTGCAGCAGAGAAAGGCAGTTAGTTGTGTTCATTGCTCAGCAAACTGTTCCACTCCTCCCATTTATTTTCAGAAATAAATTTCAAAGGGTGTTAGAGAAATCTCTTTTGTGAATTGCATTACATGTGTTTACATTTCAAATAACATCAGTTACTTCGTTTTACCTGAAGTTCCTCCTTGAAATTATTGTTGTTCACAATTGTTGTTGACAGCCTATGTATGTAGACATTTCATCTGTAAGTAAACTCCAAGTGAGTCATCTTCTATTATAAAGGCTAGATTTCAAGTTTTCTTATTGACAGACAGGTTTTTTGGTGGGGGAAGAGAATTGGCTCCACTTCATTATCCAAATCATTTATGTGTAATTTCCACAAGGCTGAGTTATCTAATCCACTTTATCTCTGCTTTACCAGTGTTAGAGATGACAGGAAAAGGAAAAGCTTTCTAGATCACTTCCAATGGATAGCAATTATTTTTGATACTGATCTTAATTTTGGCTCGACTTCAACGATATTGTTTTTACTCTTATGTTTTCTAATGGGCCTTTTTCAGTGCTGTAAACTGCCTTGAGCATTGTGGAATGATACCTAACAAATAAGTAAAAATAAAATAGAGAGACAAGTTACTTTAGATGCAGAAGAGCACATTTCATGAAGTATAAGGCACAAATCTTTAGGACTCTTGACAGGCAACAGTCATAAATTATTTTAGACTTCCTTTTGTAAGATTGCAGAAAATTCTTCAACTCTGATTTTTCTGGGAAAGACAAATCTGACATTGGACATTTTTTACTGGTGGGCAACTTTCTCTTTCCCTTTTCTTGATTAGTAAGGAAAAGGTATGGATATACAGGATCTAGTGTTTTCCTTTGACTATTGGCTCATAATCAGTGGATAATTTGCGTCATCCTGGAATGGTATATATTTGTACCTTCCCATTGGTTTCATAATAACATAAGAACTATCTGGTAAATAAAACAAAGGTTAATTATTAAGTTTGGCATAGTTATTGTATATAGTCTACCCTTCTTCAAAGGAATAGAATAGAATAGAATAGAATAGAATAGAATAGAATAGAATAGAATAGAATAGAATAGAATAGAATAGAATAGAATTCTTTATTGGCCAAGTGTGATTGAACACACAAGGAATTTGGTGCATAAGCTCTTAGTGTGCATACAAAAACAAAGTAATAGGACATATATCATCAATCATAGTTACAATCATTAATCACAAGATACAACAAGCGATAAAGCATAGATACCAATAGGAGAAGGTAGTAGGAAAGATGAGAAGATGAGAAAGATAAGAAGATGAGAAGGATGATATCAATACAGTCCTACTACATAAGTAAATATCTTTAGGCCTATAATCAAAATTTGTACATCTGTCCTCAGAAGTCCCAAAATATGGCTTGTAAGTGGCACTCACCAACTTAATATGGAATTTTATTTTAAGCAACATTTGCTGAGAATCAAGGTTTGTTCAGTTTCCCTTAAAACGTTTTAGGGTTTCTTGAAGTTCATCCTTGCATAGTGTATTTGGAATTTCATTTTTGTTGCAAATGTTAATACAGATGAACATGGCTGCAATTGAAACTTTCTTTGTTGGCATTTCATTTCCTCCTATTGACCTATTCCTTTAGACAGGTCTGCTAAGGATTTTTCTCTCTCTTTTGGCAGTACGCTGGCAGTTGGTATGCCATAGCCAAAAAAGACCCTGAAGGATTGTTTCTTCAGGATAACGTGGTGGCCAGCTTTACTGTGGATGAGAATGATAAAATGACTGCCACTGCCAGAGGCCGAGTCGTGCTCTTTGGGTGAGTCTTGAGATCCAGCTTCCTTCACAGACAGTCAAACTCTATCATTAGGGAGGGTCAGGTTGCTATCTTAGATACCTTGGGACATCAAACTGGTAGGTTTTAGAATTTATTACTATTGCAATAAAGAAGGACAAGGCAGGGGACAATCCAATAGTGATGGTGGTAATTTCCATCTTATGTCAAAAATCACATACAGCCTTGATTATTATACACTTTGAGTTGTGTTGGAAGGTTCAACACAAGGAGAAAAATGGTTATTTCTCAAGTCAAAAAATGATGTGATCCAGCCTGTTATAGTTTTTGACTCTCTTCTACCTGCTCACATTCTTTTATTCCTTACTGGTAAGCCCAAGTAGCTACAGATTTACAATTATGACCTTAAATCCATCTCTCCTTTTCAGTAACTGGGACATGTGTGCTGATATGATTGGCACCTTCACCGAGACAGAGGACCCTGCCAAGTTTAAAATGAAATATTGGGGTGTGGCCTCATATCTCCAGAAAGGAAGTGAGTATATACCAGGAAGAGAGCTAGTTCCTCAAAGTTCTTGCTACCTTGACTTCTCAAAGCCAAAATTCAATAAATCTGGAAAGTACCAGGTTATTTTTTATTTATTTTTATTTATTTATTTTCATCAAGCATGAATTAGATATCAGATACAAGTATAGTATACACATGATTATGAATACATGAAATGGATATGAATAAAAGGGAACATTAGGACAGGGACGGTAGGCACACTGGTGCGCTTATGCACACCCCTTAGAGACATCTTAAGAATGGGGTGAAGTCTACAGTAGACAGTCTAAGGTGAAAGGTTTAGGGAAGAAACCACAGAGTCAGGTGGTGCATTCCAGGCATTGACCACTCTGTTACTGAAGTTGTATTTTCTGCAATCAAGTTTGGAGCGGTTTACCATAAGTTTGTATCTATTGTGTGCTCTTGGATTGTTTTGGTTGAAGCTGAAGTATTCATTGATAGATAGGACATTGTTGGGGGAGAAGGTTATATATCTAGTCTCTTTTACTTTGTGAAGAGATGTCGGTCAAATCTCTAAACCTTACATACAGTAGATGAAAGGAGAAGAAAATCTCCCACGCCTGCCCACTGAAGCTCCATCTATATTTAAGGAAGTTGCTCAGAATAGACTGACATAATTACTGTTTGAATGATTTTGTTACTTAAGCTGCTGAAAATCTGGTTTTAGCTTTCCCTTGAAGTCTTCAAAAAAGGCAGATGGAATTGCCTGCTTTTTAAAGGGTTTTTTCCCTTCCTTTTTTGGCTAGAACAGACTAACTCCAGAAATCATCAAATATTACTGGAAAGGCTGTTTGTCTCCAGGGTTGGGGTTTTTTTTTTTTTCACCTCCACCTTCAACAGATATTCAACCTTTGGTCTGCCACGAAATCACAACAGGCTGCTTCCTAAGGACTCGGGAGTCCAAAGGCTGGTGTGCTTGTCTGGGTCAGGTTAAACACTAAATCTGGGGCATCCCTTCTATTGTATCTTATCAAAAACTGGCTCCATTCTTTTAGAAAGGAAGCTGTTAGAAGTCCTTAACCCTCCTCAAGTTATTTGATAACTTTAAAGATAATGTACTCCTAATGTTGATTCCTGTGTAAATTTCAGGACTTTTATCACTTAAGCCTGGCCAGTTTACGGATGTTAAACTTTTGGCTTCTTCAGCACCAAAATACCATTAGCAACATTTCTGAAAACCATTCTCACTGTTGTCTTCACCAGTTTGACTTGCCATTTTTTTTAAAATTTGATTTATATGCCGCCCTTCTCCGGAGACTCAGGGCGGCTTACAATGCGTTAAACAATAGCCTTCATACTTTTGTATATTTTATACAAAGTCAGCTTATTGCCCCCACAAACTGGGTCCTCATTTTACCTACCTTAGAAAGGATGGAAGGCTGAGTCAACCTTGAGCCTGGCGAGATTCGAACCTGCAGTAATTGCAGGCAGTTGGTCTTAATAACAGGGTGCTTTAGACCACTGTACTACCAAGGCTCTTATTTGCCTCTGAAATAATGTTTTTAAATCTGGTTTCTATTCATAATTTTTATACTTACAGCATAAAGATGTATGCAAGCCACCAAATTGCCCGTGTATTCAAACATTTCAGAATCGGTTTTAAATAATTGGCATTTTCTAATACAAAGATAATCTCCTCTCTGATAAAGTTCAGTACCTGAATGGCAATACTTGTTACACTGCTAAGTAGATGCCTACAAAACAGGCTTTGTTCATAAAGAAAGAATGTATGAAATCGCTTTTAAAACGAGTAATGGTGGATCAATAATGTGATACTGAACGAATGGGCTTGGTGGAATAAAAAATGCAGGTAGTCCTCATTTTACAATATTTGCTTAATGACCATTCAAAGTTACAACAGGACTGACAAAAGTGATTTACATCCAGTCCTCTCACTTACAAATATCATAGCATCCACACAGTGACGTGATCAAAATTTGGGAGCTTGGCAACTAGCACGAATCTACAACCGTTGCAGCATCTTGGGGTCTTGTGAAAAGTTGTTAAATTGGACTTAACAACTACAGTGATTCACTTAACAATCCTGGGTAAAAAAAAAGTTGTAAAATCAGGCACGACTCACTGAACAGCCCCCCTTGCTTAGGAAATTGTGGTCCCAATAGTCATCATACGTTGAGGCCTACATGTAAAGTGATACTGAATTTTCATTATGCTTTATCTTAGATGATGATCACTGGGTTGTGGCCACAGATTACGATACTTATGCTCTACATTACTCCTGCCGTAATATTACTGAGGATGGGACTTGCGATGATAGCTACTCGTTTTTGTTTTCCCGGACTCCAGATGGGCTAACCCCAGAAGCACAAAGAGTTGTCAGGCAAAAGCAGGTGGAAATCTGCCTAGACAAGCAATACAGGCGTATTGTACACAATGGTAAGGAACATTTTATTAGAATTTTACAGGAAATCTGGCTCAGGATGGGATAGATTGGAAACAAGAAAGCTGCTAGTTCTAGGGCAGTTAGAATTCTTAGTGGCACACAGATGCCATAATCACCTTAAGATTTTTTAACATTTTTTAGCTTTTTAAATTGTCAATGGGTTTGAATGTTTTAAACTTTGGGCCAAAGTCATATAATTCTTTTAAATAATTTTAAAGTTTGTATTGGTATGTGTTTTAGTTCTGTCTGTGCACCGCCCTGAGTCCACTTGGAGAAGGGCGGGATATAAATTGAATAAATAAAAATAAATAAAAAGATCCTTGATAAAAACAGGGCCTCTCTTCCAGAGAGATTGTGGAAGAAAATAGCACTATGAGTGAAAGATTATGTATCTCTTCAAATGGGCAAAATTTAAGTTCCTAATACATTTGTGTAGATCAGTGTTTCTCAATCTCAAGGAGAGATTCAACCTAGAAATAAGGAGAAATTTTCTGACAGTGAGAACAATCAACCAAAGGAACAGCTTCAGTGGTCGGTTGCCCCCGGTTTGCACCGGTTCTATAGAACCGGTAGTAAAACCGGCGGAAGGCTCCGCCCACCGACCCCGATGTCATCAAAATGCTTCTGCGCATGTGCAGAAGAGTGCACGTGTGAGCGAAGCAAGCACGCACGCACAGCCCCACTGCGAACCGGTAGTAAAGGTAAGTAGAACCCACCCTGAACAGCTTGCCTTTGGAAATTGTGGGAGCTTCATCACTGGAAGCTTTCAAGAAGAGATTGGACTACTATTTGTCAGAAATGGTGTAGGATCTCCTGCTTAGGCGGAGGGTTGGACTAGAAGACCTACAAGGTCCCTTCCAACTCTGTTAATTTGTTAAATCTCACCCAACCTTTGAGTTGTATGGACTTCAACTCCCTAGGCAACATCTTAAAGTTGTGAGGTTGAGAAATACTGGTCTGGTTCATCATATGCCTTAAGACTAGCTTTCACCAATCTGATTGTTGGGGCTATTACTCTTAGAATTTCTAACCAGTATGACCCAATGGCCGGGAAATTTGTAAATCTAAGACATCTGTTACATATGCTTCAAGTTATATTCATGGCAAATCCTAATACATAAAGTTTAAGAGCCTTGATAGTACAGTGGTCTACGCACCCTGTTATTAACACAGCTGCCTGCAATTTACTGCTGGTTCGAATCTCTCCAAGGCTCAAGTTTGACTCAGCCTTCCATCCTTTCTAAGGTAGGTGAAATGAGGACCCAGTTTGTGGGGGCAATAAGCTGACTTTGTATAAATATACAAAAGGATGAAGGCTATTGCTTAACGCATTGTAAGCCGCCCTGAGTCTCCAGAGAAGGGCGGCATATAAATCAAATTAAAAAAAAAAAGAGGTGCAATCAGATTTGAGGAGTAGCTGATACTAGAAACAAACTTATAAACCTATTTATCCATCCGGAATGCCACTGTTTTTCACACTGAATTCTAGTCAGCTGCTGTGATCTCAAGTCTACTTGGCCAGAATCTCGGGGGACCAAGGAGAGGGCATTGGAAGGCAAATTAGGCATGAGAAGACTCATGAAAGGAAGAAAACAAATTTGGCCATGAGTTAAACATTGAGTGTTTTTAATAAATAATGGAACTGAAAAAAAAGGAGGCCCAGAAGAATTTCTGCTCTTCCATATTAATTCATTGTTATCTACCAGTTTGCTCAGATATGATTCATATACTTTTTATTTTATTTATTTTCATCACGCATGTATTAGATAGATGTATCTATCTAATAGATAATCTATCTATCTAGATGTATAGATATAAGTATAAACATGATTATGAATACATGAAATTAATACGAATAAAAGGGAACATTAAGACAGGGACGGTAGGCATGCTGGTGCACTTATAAAAAGGTAAAGGTTCCCTTCGCACATGTGTGCTAGTTGTTCCTGACTCTAGGGGGCAGTGCTCATCTCCATTTCAAAGCCGAAGAGCCAACGCTGTCCAAAGATATCTCCGTGGTCATGTGGCCGACATGGCTAAACGCCAAAGGCTCACGGAATGCTGTTACCTTCCCACCAAAGTTGGTCCCTATTTTTCTACTTGCATTTTTTACGTGCTTTTGAACTGCTAAGTTGGCAGAAGTTGGGACAGGTAATGGGAGCTCACCCCGTTACGCGACACTCAGGATTCAAAGCACTGAACTGCCAACCTTTCGATTGACAAGCTCAGCATTTTAGCCACTGAGCCACTGCTCATGCACACCCCTTAAAGACCTCTTAGGAATGGGGTGAGGTCAACAATAGACAGTCTAAGGTTAAAGTTTTGGGGGGTTGGGGAAGAAACCAGAGTCGGGTAGTACATTCTTCACTCTCCAGTCCTTTTGCAAATAGAGGCAATCTGACTTCTTAATTTAAATTTGGATTATTTTCTCTTTTTGCTAGGAAAGCTCTTCCTGCAGTTCTGCAATCCACAGAATATCTGTTTTTCCATCCTGAAATTCATGTCTTTCCCTCACTTCAGAGTACCTAGGCTCAGTTAACATTATAGCAGCTGTCATACTCATTCATACAATATTGCCTGTCCTGCAAAAAGCTTTAACCTATTACTCATGGAAGGTTTGTCTATATCAGTATTTTTTAGACTTGTCAACTTTAAGACGTATGTATTATTCTTTTTTAAAAAATTTGATTTATATGCCGCCCTTCTCCGGAAATTCAGGGCAGCTTACAGTGCGTTAAGCAATAGCCTTCATACTTTTGTATATTTTATACAAAGTCAGCTTATTGCCCCCACAAACTGGGTCCTCAATTTACCTACCTTAGAAAGGATGGAAGGCTGAGTCAACCTTGAGCCTGGCAAGATTCGAACTTACTTTAATTGCAGACAGCTGGTGTTAAATTACAGTGTCTTGTCTGCAGAGCTATCCAGGCTCCTATTCTTGAGACATCCAGGGTGAAATTAAACAGACATTCATACTCTAATTTAGTAGGCTGGTTTGTACCATCTGCCAGCTCTAGAACCATATTAAATCAAACCAGTTCGCTTTATTTTGTAATGCATTCTGGGAATTCTAGCAGATTTAGTTTCTCTTTTTCTTTCTTAGGATTCTGCGACTAAAGACAACATACTCTATCGAAAGCAGGAAAGCAGATTCTCAGTAGTTAAAAGCTTTTAAAATGTACTGTTTCAAGAGAAGTCCTTCATTTCAATTCAATTCATTCGTGGGTTCATTTGGATTTTAAGTATACTTATGTGAATTACAGATAAGTAATTTATCATTTATCCTTCCACCAGTTAATAAACTGAAATCACTGTAATAGCACCACGATTGTGTTGTGAACGTGTATTTATGCATTTGGGATATGTAATTAGCATGTTGTCTTTGCAATGTTTAAAAATTATAAATCCAAATTGTCGGAACTAATTATGTGTTGTGTCCCTTCTCATTCTACAAATGATCCACAAATATTACTGTGCTGGCAGAACTTCAGCTCATGGATAGTGAAAGTATACTCTCATCTTGACCAGCTGAAAATCTTTTCTTGAGACTGAATGGTCATAGTTTCTGATGTCTTGACATTTACTGGCAGCAGTGGCTACTATCTTCAAGAAAGAAAAATCCCATTGGAGGGTAAATGGATTTAGGGCTTGGGTTAAGCCTCCATGAATTTGGACAGAAAAATGGACATTGCCAATGAATTTGGAGTGCATGGATATCTTTAGAAGGGCACTTACTTGTCAAGTCCGGCCTATCTGCAATTCCTAGTAAAATACATGGGAAAATCCCATTGGTGGGAAAATCCATTTAGGATTTGGGTTAGGCCACCATGAATTTGGACAGAAAAATGGACATCACTAGTGAATTCGGAGCGCATGGGTATATTTAGGAGGGTACTTAAGTTTCAAGGTGGATATATCTGCATTTCCTGGTATAATACATGGGAAAATTCCATTGGCAGGAAAATCCATTTAGGATTAGTCTTACGCCACCATGAATTTGGACAGAAAAATGAACATCACCAACGAATTTGGAGCGCATGGATATGTTTAGGAGGGTTAGGGTTAGGGTTCCTGGTAAAATATATGGAAAAATTGAAGACTTCGTTGTCGCAGCAGCTCACAGAAAACTAAACACAGAACACCAACTGGGCAATTGCATTTGAAGCTTGTAAACTGATCTTTGATTAACCCATGTCACAGGAGTTTAAAAAAGCTGGTTCTTGATTGATTTCTCTTCTAGATAGACTTCTCAATGGTCCATTTTAAAGAAATTCCAAGAGGACTGGTTCCTAATTGGCCAGGAACTAATTGCTATTAGTTCCTACAAAAAAGAACAATTAAAAAGTCTCCTTGAAGAATCAGTCAGCAGCCAGGCTCAAGAACAGCGCAATCAGGAATTGATTCTTTCATTCTTGATAGCCATCAATGAAAATAAATCTGTGGTCAGAAATTCTGATTGTGACTTCCTACCGGTAGAACAGTGTTTCTCAATGTTGGTAACTTTAACTTGTGTGGACTTCAACTGGGGAATTCTAGGAGTTGTAATCCATACAATCTAAAATTGTCAAGGATGACAAACACCATTCAAAAGGAAAACTGGCATGTTAAAAGTGGTATAGTCCTACTTAAGTGGTGAAAATTCCCAGTAGCTGGTCCTTTTTTCCAGTGTATACTCACTCTTATGAAATCAACAGTCCTGTGTGAACCTGTTGTTAGGTCATGGATATACAAAAGGAGATTTTAAGATCCTGAATAAATCATTATTTTAATTAGTTTAGGATGGTATAGTATGGAGATGTTCCCAGCTAAACTGTTTTAATGCACGTTTATTGCTACTAGATTTATTCCTCCATGTTTTTTACCAAGGTAAACGAAACCACAACTGTCTGTACAAACTGTTTTCTCAACTGCTTACTCCAGTTCTTAAAAACTGTTGACCTTCTTCTCACAAGGAATACCACACGGTTATCTGGTGATAACAGATACTGTGAAATGTCTCCCATTCTGCTGCTTCATGGATGTGTCCGTTGTAGTCTCTTTTTTCCCAAGGGGATTTTGGCAACAGAAAAAGATTTGCCTCCAACCATGTTTAAATTGGACTATATTGTATAAAACAGGATTGACGATTGAATTGGAAAATGTAAACGCCATTATCCAGAAGAAAACAAACGATGCAATGTTCACATCTGGTTGGAACTTCTGTACTAAAATGAGGAGAATGGTGATGATGATGGGGCTCCACATGACAAAGAAGGAAATCATGAGGAGAAACAGAGTCCGAAATAATTTGAAATCTTGCTGGGAAATGCGAATGTGGTGCCTCTCCGAGTAGGCCATGCCCACCTGCAGGCGTCTCCTTGAGGCCTTGGCGATCTGCAATTGAAACATAGTGGAAAGTTAAGCCTTGAGAATTACCTTTCTTCTCTTTGAAAAGGTTCCAAAAATGTCATGTTTAGGATTTCTTAAATCTTTTAAAAAATATATTCAGGCACATTATATTCAGTAACTGTTCAAACTTATAACGGCACTGAAGAAAAAGTCACTTATGACCACTTTTCACACTTACGACCGTTACAGTATCCCCATGGTCACATGATCAAAATTCAGATGTTTATCAACTGACTCAAATTAATGACAGTTGCAATGTCCTGGGGTCATGTGATCTTCTGACAAGCAAAGTCTATGGGGAAGCCAGACTCACATTTTTTTTTTTTTTTGTTACCTCTGAAGCTCAAGGAATCTTGATGGAATGTGAATCAGAAAAGAATTCATGTTCCTATTACTATTGCAGCCATGGCAATAATGTAGCATTAAATAGGTATTATCACACCTATCAAACTTATATCAGCATAGTATTATGGTTCACAAAGTTCGTTCCGCGTGTGAACTTTAGACCTAGTCTCTGATATTGACAAAGTCAATATGAAAGAATTGAGACATTCTATGCTGTATCAACAAAAAAGATGATTTAGATTTATACGGTTAATTAGGAATGAACCCCTGAATTTGTGGGAGTCTGATAGAGCTAACATATCTCGGTTGCAAACACTGAAGTGATCATAAAGATAAAGGTAAAGGTTTCTCTCGCACATATGTGCTAGTCGTTCCCGACTCTAAGGGGCAGTGCTCATCTCTGTTTCAAAGCAGAAGAGCCAGTGCTGTCCGAAGACGTCTCCATGGTCACATGGCCAGCATAACTAAATGCCAAAGGCGCACAGAACGCTGATATCTTCCCACCAAAGGTGGTCCCTATTTTTCTACTTGCATTTTTTACGTGCTTTTGAACTGCTAGGTTGGCAGAAGTTGGGACAAGTACCCTGTTACGCGATACTAGGGATTCGAACCACTGAACTGCCCACCTTTCGATTGACATGCTCAGCGTCTTAGCCACTGAGCCACTGCATCTGACCCAAAGTGACCATACCTGACAACAAATTGTTAATTTTCTGTATATCTGCTGACATTTAGTGGCTCTCTGGGTTTGTGCCAATCAAATATTGGACTATTGTAACGCTCTCTACATGGGGCTCCCCTTGAGGAGCACCCGGAGGCTCCAAGTGGCGCAGAGTGCGGCCGCGCGGGTGGTAATGGGAGCGACATGGCGTTCCCATGTAACATCTCTCCTGCGCGAGCTGCACAGGCTCCTGGTGGTCTTCCGGGTGTGTTTCAAAGTTTTGGTTACCACCTTTAGAATGCTCCATGGCTTAGGACCTGGTTATCTACGGGACCGCCTACTACCACTAATAGCCTCCCACCGGCAGGTACGCTCTCATAGAGAGGGGCTCCTCTGGGTGCCGTCGGCCAAACAATGTCGACTGGTGGCCCCTAGGGGGAGAGCTTTCTCTGTGGGGGCACCTACTATCTGGAACGAGCTCCCCCCAGAGATACGGAGGATCCCGGATCTGCGCACCTTCCGCCGCGCTCTTAAGACCTTTTTATTCCACCAGGCGGGCCTGGCCTAATCTTTTCCCTCTTTTTAATTATGTAAATTTTAATCAGTTTTTAAATGATTGGGGTGTTTTAATCTGTCTGGGCCAAATTGTTTAATTCGATTTTACTTTGTTTTTAAATTTTGTATCTATGTATTTTTACTGTTTGGCTGTTCACCGCCCTGAGTCCTTTGGGAGTAGGGCGGTATATAAATCAAATAAATCAAATCAAATCAAATATGAGAGCCCTAGCAAAGAAGTCTATTCCTTTACAAATAGTTGTCAACCACAATTAGTTACAACCACAATTGGGGCTAAGCAAGATGGCTGTTAAGTGAGTTGTACCCGATTTTATGACCATTTTTGCCACAGTTAGGCAAATCACTGTAGTTATTAAGCGAATCATGCTGCCATTAAGTAAACCTGGCTTCCCCCCATTGACTTTGCTTGTCAGAAACCAACTGGGAAGGTTACAAGCAGCAATCACATGACCCTAGGATGCTGCAACCATTGTAAATACATGCCATTTGCCAAGTGCCTAAAATGTGATCATGTGACCGTGGAGTGCTGCTTACAACAGTCATAAGTGCGAGGACCGGTTGCAAGTCAGTTTTTTCAGTGATGTTGTAACTTTGAACGGTTGTTAAACAAACGACAGTAAGTGGAAGACTAGCTGTATGATGCCATGCTAGATTCTGGTCATATTTTTTTCCTGCAGGGAGAATAAGAAAACTTCCATTCTAAACAGGGCATGACGTTCCAAGCATCTGAAGAATGTTTAGACTGTCTAGGACAGAGGTCTCTAACCTTGGCCACTTTAAGACTTGTGGACTTCAGCTCCCAAAGTTCTTCAGCCAGTTTTGCTGAACTCTGGGAGTTGAAGCCCACAAGTCTTAAAGTGACCAAGGTTGGAGACCCCTGGTCTAGGAAAATATTTGATATGACAGAAAAGGGAGAAGAGGTTCCTTCTCAATATTGCAATCACTAAAGGTGCTGTACAGTATAAGTCAGAAAACTGTGGTGTTCTTTTTTTTTTTTTTTTAAATTTTTATTAATAATAAAAAGAAAAAACAAAACCAACATAAATACATAAAATAACATACAAAACTAACAAACATCGATTCAGTCCAATGACTGACTCTTAGAAGTTACTATAACGGTGGAGTATTTTCCATTTTTGTATTTATATTAATGTCTATAATCATCTATTTACACGGTTATATATATATATATATAATTGATTCCTTATTTACTTCTATACATTTCTATTGATTAGTCATAAACTATCTTTGTATTCCTATTTTTGCCTCCAGCCAGCCGTACCATTTTTGCCATACTAAATAATAATCAGTATCATCCTTCTCTTGTATTTCTTTTGTAAGTTTATCTAATTCTGCACATTCTGTAATTTTAGTTATTATTTTGTCTTCTGTAGGTAACTGTTCAGATTTCCAATGCTGGGCAAAGAGTATACGTGCTGCTGTGAGGATATGAATGATTAGATATTTTATTTCTTTGGTATAATTTGCTGTGATGATTCCCAATAAAAAGGTTTCCGGTCTCATTTCAAGTTTTTGTTTCGTAATTTCTTCAATCATTGTTTTAATTTGTTGCCAGTATTGTTTTGCCCTTCGGCATAGCCACCAGAGATGGTAGTATGTCCCTTTCTGTGATTTACATTTCCAACACATCGAAGATGTATTTGGGAACATCTTGGCTAGACGCGCCGGTGGGAGGTGCCATCGGTAGAACATTTTGTAAAGGTTTTCTTTGTAGGGTATGGACAGTGTCATCTTATAGTTTATCTTCCACAAATTCTCCCACTTATCCAATTCAATAGTATATCCTATGTTTTGGGCCCATGTTATCATGCTAAGAAAACTGTGGTGTTCTATGCATTGCTGAACTATAGTTCCAGCAAATCCAGCCAGGATGTTCTCTCATTTGGCTATTCCTTTATTTGTACAGAATAGCAATAGCACTTAAGACTTATATACCACTTCACAGTGCCTTACAGCCCTGTCTAAACAATTTACAGAGTCAGCATCTTGCCCCCAACAATCTGGGTCCTCATTTTACTGACCTCAGAAGGATGGAAGGCTGAGTCAAACTTGAGCCGGTCAGAATCAAACTGCTGGCAGCCGGCAGTCAGCAGAAGTAGCCTGCAGTACTGCATTCTAATCACTGCGCCACCACGACTCTTAAAGCCCTAAAGATGTGTTTAAATGACACGCTTTAAATAAAAAATTCACTTGGAGCATTTGTTAAAAGCAGCAGCTTCTTTAAGCTGCTACCTCACAGACATGTTCCGAGTATCAACAGTCCTAACTGGATGTCAGAGGTCAGGCATATAGCAAAGATTAAGTCAGCTGCACTAATTATCAGCCTGGTTTGGACTTAATTTAAGATGTATATTGTGCCCTTTAAAGCCCAAATGTTGGCCACCAGATCCGGGATTTCAGAAATCAGTAAGCAGAGAGCAAATGCTTTTCTACTGCATTGGTCTCTGATTGTATTAAAGTTTGATCTGAGTGTCTTCTATATCCCTTTGCTGCCATCTACCAGCTGTCTGATTTTTGCCACCCAGATCTGGCTTGGAATCTACCCATGGGTTAAAAGATTTCCTGCTTACTCATAAATCTACCTCGCTTACAAACACAGATTGAGCAGCTTCATTTCAAATTCACTTCCTACCTAGCAATTCTTTTATTGCCCAAACCACACCTAACTCCTGCTCTCTCCGCTTTGAGGTAGAAGCTGAACACTTAACTTTTCCCAAATTTAGCTAATGTTCTCTCCGTTCTGATAGATTGATTTTTATATTATAAGCTCATGCACTGTGGGTTTTTTTTTTTACATTGTAGTTTTAAATGTATGCTGTATTATTAGTTCCATTGCAATAAGCTTGCTACCGTAGGTTGAATAAATAAATGTCACTCCCATTTATCACTTTGGAATTTGCTATCCTGAGATGTGGAGTTTGGATGCCAACTTCGCTGGCTTCAGAAAAGAGTTGTGATGATTCACAAAGTCAGGAGGATCCATGGTTATTCGCCTCGACAGCAACGTGACCATCTCTGAAGGCCATCTGCTGGGAGACTAATAGACCTCCTTGAGGAATTGGTTGGCCACCATGAGAATAGACTGTTAGACTTATTTCCTGACAGTTAGAACAATTCATCAGTGGAATGACTTGCCTCCAGAATTTGTGGCTGCTCCAACCCTGGAAGTTTTTAAGAAGAGATTGGACAACCATTTGTCTGAAATGGTATAGGACCATGATGGCGAACTTATGGCACGCATGCCACAGATGGCATGCGGAACATGTCGCCTGGCACGCCGGCTCAGCTCTCAGCCTCTCTAGGAGACTCTGGCGGCTGGGGACAGCAAAAAAGTCACTTCCTGTCTAACTGAAAGTTGGAAAACGGGCCCTTTCGGGCCTCTGGAGGACCTCCGAGGGGGTCGGGAAGGTTGTTTTCACCCTCCCCAGATGCATAGAGAGGATCTGGAGCCAGGTGAGAAAGAAAAATGGGCTTACTGGGCCATCGCATGCCAGGAGCGGGGGTCGCGTGCGCATGCGCAGGGCGGGGCACATAGAATTATGGGTGTGGGCACACATGTACGCGAACCTCCCCCACCCCCCCCCTTCCTGGCACGCGATGGCAAAAAGTTTAGTCATCACTGGTATAGGGTTTCTTGCCTGAGCAGGAAGTTGGACTAGAACAGGGGTCCCCAACCCCCGGTCCAGGGACCAGCAGTGAGCTGCGGCATGCCAGAAACCAGGCCGTGCAAACAAACGAAGTCCCATCCACGGGATGCAGGCAGCACATGAACCACGCCCCCTCTGGTCCAAAAGAAAAACTTATCTACATGGAACCAGTCCCTGGTGCTCAAAAGGTTGGGGGCCATTGGACTAGAAGAATTCCAAGTCCCTTCCAAGTCTGTTATTCTGTTATTAGGCTTAGATGGGGTCTGATTCAGCAGGGCAATGCTTATGTTTTAACACGTTACTGAGATGATTAAGAATATTAAAAAGTCAGTTATGTGTTGCTTATTGCATTATCAACTTCCTTCGATGAATATTCTTGCGGTCTGATAAAATGAAAATCTGGCATATTCGTGTGGTCTATAAAAATGAAATTCCATTTGAAATACCACTGTCTGCATTTTAAACAACTGGCAACTCTTAGCATTGTATTTGTTTTTTAAAAAAAGTAAAACTATGGAAAATACCTGTAAAATCTTTGAATAACTAATTACAATGACCAATCCCGGTATAAGGAAGATCACGGTGGCAAAGGAGACATCCCAAGCGATTTCTCCTGCAATGCTGGGCCAAACCAAGGTGCAGATATACACTTCCTGTAAGCAAAGAACAAAACCTACGTAAGGACTTCATTGGATTTTCAACAGAGCCTTTCAGAAAAATCCATCTCACTCTTCCGGGTGACATAATCACTCACCAAATATAAGCTACGACACAGCTAATGATTACATTATTATATATTGTGGCAAATAATAGTGTGTATCCAAATAAAGGTGTATCAACTTCTGGGAAAAATTGAACCAAAGTATCACATCAGTGGAACTGAATAGCTTGGCAAACATTAGAAGTTATGAGCTCAATCCTACTACGTTAATAACAGCTGTAGGTTAGAAGTGAAAGATGATATGTACTTATTCCCTGATGATTACAGGTAGTCCTCAACTTACGCCCACACAACTGAGCCCAACATTTATGTCGTTAAGTGAGAAATTTGTTAAGCGAGTTTGCCCCATTTTACGACTTTTTTCACCAGTGAATCACTGCAGTTCTTAAATTAGTAACCCGGTTGTTAAGTGAATCTGGCTTCCCCATTGACTTTGCTTGTCAGAAGGTCGCAAAAAGGGATTACGTGACTCTGGGGACATTGCACCTGTCATAAATGTGAATCAGTTGTCAAGCATTTGAATCTAAGTCACAGGACCATGGGGATGCCACAATAGTCATAAGTGTGAAAAATAAACATAAGTCACTTTTTTCAATGCTGTTGTAACTTTGAACAGTCACTGAATGAATTGTTATAATTCGAGGACTACCTGTATTGTTTCCTGTTTCATCTTATGGTCCTCACAACTTGAAGTTCTATAGGGAAGCCTATTTCTTTAGGAAAGTACATCAAATTTTCAAAAGAACAAGGCTACTGTATCTGGCAGCAAAAATCGAGATGACCACTTGGTGGCGGCAAAGAGAAACAGAAAACTCTCAACGAAGCGGTCCCTGAGCCTTACAGCTTGGCGGCCTAGTGGGGGAGGGAAGAGGAGAAATGGCCTGCTGCTCCATAAATCAAGCTGTGTGTGTGCATGCCGGCCCATCGATCATGCAAGTCGAGCTGCGCATGTGCACACCGGCCCGCCACTTGCACAAGTCGAGCTGCATGCGCACAGGCGTACGCCAGCCAGCCCCTCACACAGCCTGGTTCCAGACAGGCCACGGCCTGGTAGTGGGCCCCAGTCTGGCGGTTGGGGATCCCTGCTCTAACCCTTTGTTGCCATCGAGTGATTTCTCATCTCAGTTTTGCATACTAGATATGATATAACAGGCAGGAATATTGCTCAAGCACAGGAAAGCAAAGACTTTTATAACATCTAAATTATACATTCATTATAACACGTACATTTCTGCACATTTTTCTATATGCCATATTTTCTTATAATTGCCAAAGTTGAAAAACATGAGGGAGAGGTTTTTTTTAAAGAAAGTGTAGTGAAAGTATTGCTGAACTACAACTCCCAGAAATCCCAGCCAGCTAAGCTAATGATGAAGAGTTGTGGGGTTCGTGATTCAGTAACATCTATAGCAGTGACCTTCAACCTTTTGGGCACCAGGGACCGGTTCTGTGGGCAGGTATTTTTCCGCGGGCCAGAAGGGACGTGGTTCATGTGTTGCTTGCATCCCGCGGATGGGGCTTCGCTTGTTTGCACAGTCTGGTTTCTCGCATGCCGCGGACCTGTGACGGTCCATGGACCGGGGGTTGGGGACCCCTGATCTATAGGATCACTGGCAGTGGCAGCATTCATGGGTTAAGCAACCCAACATTTCAGAGAAGCCTATTTCAAGATCAACAAGTTAAAGGCCACTTCTATTGGACTGGTTCCTCCAGACAGCATTACCCATGTAAACTAGTCATGAATCAAGACCGTATCACCCTACAGGAAATCCTCGACTTACAGCTGCAATCGGCAGTTGTTAAGTTTGTCGTGCCCAATGTTATGACCAAAGTTACGGTTGTGAAGCAAACCACTGCAGCTTTTAAATGAATCATGAGATTGTTCAGGTGAATCTGGCTTTCCTCATTGGAAGCCAGCTGGGAAGGTCACAAATGGCGATCACATGACCCCAGGATGTTGCAACGGTTGTAAATAGATGCGGGTTGCTAAGTGTTCAAATTTTGATCATGTGACCTTAGGATGCTGCAACGGTCATACTTGCAAGGACCAGTCATGACACTTTTTTCATTGCCGTTGTAACTTTGAACTGTAGCTAAACAAATGGGTGTAAATTAAGGATTATCTGTACTACCTAAATCTGGGTTCATCATTCATCACACAGTTTACAAACCAGATCTGAACATCATGATTTTGTTTGTTTTGCAAATTCAGTCTTGTTCGAGAGCCAGAAATCAGAAACCTGGGATTAATAACTAAACCATGGTTGGCTTAATTGGCTATAGAACTGTAAATCCCCATGAGGGTTGTGTCTGCTGCACACAACAGTATCTTAGGCTTCCTAGATTTGGACTGCAAAAATGTAGATGAGCCCTAGATGTCAGCAAAGAGACACAGAAAACCTTAAAAGTTCTGACTCTGCTGCCATCTATTGGTCATCTAGAATCATCCCTGAACTAATAGCCCCTCTTTTATTAAGCTTGGTCAAAGCAAAGTAGGGATTTGAGAAAGGTGTTGTCCCTAGTTCTACCTTTTACATGATATTGTGCTATAAGACAGTTTTATCATATTGTGCCCTTATTCCTCTCTATGGTCTTTGGAGAATTTAACTAGCAAAGGTGGTTTGGATTCATGAACATTTTCAGATTTAATCCAACATAAAATCAAGAAATGGACCTGAAAAATTAGAATTGCTTTTTAAAAAAAAAATCAGGTCTAAAAGTATAGGAGTTATAGTTTACATTCTTTAAAACAGAATTAAAATAGCTTCACTCTAATTATTTTGTTTAATGGTTAAGAAAACTCATTCTATTCTTCCCTATCGTGAAAGTTCCTTACTGTTGAATAAAATTGGCTAACTACAACATAAAAGTGTTTTGCCTTTTTTATTTTGCAAATAAAATAATAACAACAGGAGTATTGGTCACCAAAGGAAAAACAAAATGATGCCAACTTTTGGCATCTATTAGTGGACAGGTATAAAGCAGATAAGGGACGTGGTGGCTCAGACGCTGAGCTTGTCGATCGAAAGGTCGGCAGTTCAAGGGTTCAAATCCCTAGTGCCGCATAACGGGGTGAGCTCCCGTTACTTGTCCCAGCTTCTGCCAACCTAGCAGTTCAAAAGCACGTAAAAAAAACAAGTAGAAAAGTAGGGACCACCTTTGGTGAGAAGGTAACACCATTCTGTGCGCCTTTGGAGTTTAGTCATGCCGGCCACATGACCACAGAGACGTCTTCGGACAGCGCTGGCTCTTCGGCTTTGAAACGGAAATGAGCACTGCCCCCTAGAGTCGGGAATGACTAGCACATATGTGCGAGGGGAACCTTTACCTTTATTATAAAGTAGATATACTAATATCAATTGATCAAATTAGTTAGGAATGTAAATTTTTCTGTTATAAACATGATGAAGTCTGGATTCCCCCACTTACCCCCCACACAAAGCAAGAAGTCTTTCTCTGAAAATGTTTATCCTCCTTAATATAAAATCAGTTCCTATTTGTATCTTGCTATATTTCTGCATACTAAAATATTGAAGGACCTTTAAATTTTTATTCTGCCTCTAAAACTTAATTTTTTAAAGTCCACACCTCTCAGTATCCAGCTGAAGTGGACATCTTTGAATGTCTGGAAAGGGCATTTCATATGTTTTAAAGGAAGAATAGTGTGGCGGAGAGACGATTTGCTTTTGATTGGCTTTAAACCAGGGGTGAAATCCAGCAGGTTCTGACAGGTTCTGGAGAATCGGT
This sequence comes from Pantherophis guttatus, assembly GCF_059756535.1. Taxonomy (NCBI): domain Eukaryota; kingdom Metazoa; phylum Chordata; class Lepidosauria; order Squamata; family Colubridae; genus Pantherophis; species Pantherophis guttatus. The sequence goes on along the minus strand of NC_142068.1, from coordinate 69,066,382 downwards.
AGCGGAAATTTTGAGCAGTTCGGAGAACCAGCAAATACCACCTCTGGCTGGCCCCAGAGTGGGGTGGGAATAGAGATTTTGCAATATCCTTTCCCCAGGAGTGGGGTGGGAATGGAGATTTTGCAGTATCTTCCCCTGCCACGCCCACCAAGCCACGCCCACAGAACCAGTAGTAAAAAAAAATTGGATTTCACCACTGCCTTAAACCTACTGTATATGCAAAGCTGAGTAAACTAATCAGGACTGGATATAGATAGATCCTGAATGGGAGATCACCAAATTGCAGAATTGCAGGCGATGAACTAAGCCCAGGTCTATAAACAAAGCCTAGAGGAAAGAAATGGCAAATCATGTCCAGGCTGTTGCCAGGAAAACTGTGAGGTGGTCTCCTTGGAGTCACTGGAAATCAAGCTCAACTCATGGGCCATTTTATTTGAAGCCTGTTTAACAACCTGGTTGATGGGAGCTCCAGCAATTTAAAACGATGAGATTCAGAGGCTGAAGAATGTCTACCTCAATCCTGCTTTTCCTGAGGAAATGCTTATCCATGATCTTTATTGTTGTTGTTGTTAGTTGCGAAGTCATGTCTGACCCATTGTGACCCCATGGACAACATTCCTCCAGGCGTTCCTGTCCTCTACCATCCTCTGGAGTCCATTTAAGCTCAAGCCTACTGCTTCAGTGACTCCATCCTGCCACCTCGTCCTCTGTTGTCCCCTTCTTCTTTTGCCCTCAATCTTTCCCATATTAGGCTCTTCTCCAGTGAGTCCTTCCTTCTCATTAGGTGGCCAAAGTATTTCAGTTTCATCTTCAGGATCTGGCCTTCTAAAGAGCAGTCAAGGTTGATCTCCTCTAGAACTGACCGGTTTGATCACCTTGCAGTCCAAGGAACTCGCAGGATCTTCCCTTGCTCTAGACAACATATTCAACTTTTCTCCAGTTTTATTCTATACCTCACTTATTAAGTCAAAGAGCGAGTTTCTTCCTTCTTTTTGTTTGCTCACTCATTGCAAGATGATCAAGATACCTTGCATAACTCAAAATCCTTAAATCAAAGCCTACGCAACCTCTTTGATACGCCTACACTATGTACTCTTAGAATTGAAAAGTACTCCATGAACCTGGTAATAGGCAGCTAACGTCAGTCGTACTTTGGGGTGAACCAAGCTGAGCTCTCCAATTTGCAATGCCACATTTTATTTTACTTTTTTGGCCAATATGTAATATTTTGTTTGGATCTGAACAAGAAACAAACAGAAGGGATTTTTTCACTGTGGATGAATCTCCCCAATTGTCACACTTCTTTCTGTCATAGATCTTTCCTTCATTTGCTGTAATTGCTTTAAGATCATTAACCCCATTATGATAATGAAAGCATTTATGATTTGAATCATTCTTTAACTGCTCTCCAGTCAATACATCAAAGCAGATTATGATCAGAACAATAAAATGCAATAAGTATAAACAAACAAAAAATGTAACATAGCAGCTGATAAATGTTTCGGTATTGTGTGCTGTGGGCCCACAAACACACATGGCAAATAGCTTTATCATATAAAAGCTTTTTAAAATGAAAGCAAAGCCAATCTCAGATGACTTTCCTAAGTCTTGTTCCAGTTTCCATCAATTCGTGATCACAGTATCTCGTCTTTACAAACTTTTCAAAGTATTTAAAATTAATAATCTCACCAATCTTCCAGACAAATACAGTCGAGTATGGAGCTAAGTAATTGGCCTTGTTTTATGGCAAGATCTGAATGGAGAACAGCTTACAATTTTGGCCTCTATGCTACATAAATTTTAATATATTTCAGGGGAAGCACAATTGAAATAGATATATGATGGATGGATGGGTGGGTGGGTGGGTGCAGGGGTGAAATGCTCCCGGTTCGGACTGGATCACCCGATCCGGTAGCGATGGTGGTGGGTGGTTTGGAGAACCGGTAGCAAAAATCCCTGCGCCCCCCCCCCACCATGCCCAGCTGAGCCGCACAATCAATAATTACAGGATTAACTGTCTTAGAAAAAGACATAGAAAGGTACCTAGCTTTAAGCTCTCTGAATCCCTATTTGTAATTTGTAACTATAATTTGGCAGTTTTCCTCTCTGAAACTATTGACATTATTTGTAGATATTATTTACCAAATAGATAAATAAGTACATGGACTGGGGGCAGGGACTTATCTTTTTGCATTCCTGGAGCATGGCAGTTTTTATCTTCTGAGGAGAAGCATCTGTGCCTGCAAATGTAATATACGGTAAGTCTCTCCCAAACTCACAGGTAAAAGACAAGGCTTATTATAAAGAAGCAGAATTTAACATATTGTCTCCAAACGTCCAGCATATATGTCACAGAACCTAGACAGGGTTTATCCCCTCAGAAGCAAGTCTGGGTCTGCAAATTTCACCCACTTCTATTAGAAAATAAAAATCGAACCCTCGTGTCTTTCTCATGCTAGTTACTCTGTTTTTGAAATCATAAAATCAATCTTGGACTGGAGCTTATGACTGGCGCATAAAGTTGGCTTCTTTCTCATCCTGGCCACACAAGAAGAGAAGGAAGGAAAAGTAATCAGGTGGCAGTTCACTCGAGACGCATGATAATCCATAACGTTATTTGTACTCTCACAGAAGAGGCTGAGATTCATAAATTTTATTTTAGAAGTTTTCTTTAACTGAGATGTTTTTTTTACTCTGTTTTGGCATCCTCCACAGAGTTCTCCTGTTCAAAATTGGAATCTGGAATCTCCATAGCAGGAAACCTGTAAAATCAAAATGCAGAGTCATCCCTGCATCCTGATCTAGCAAGAACCAGGTGATCTGCTGGTTCATTATGGGAAGCTTCTTTTGGCTGCCATAGAAGAAAACTAAGAATTTCTAGTAGGTAAGTGCAAGAAAACAGATGCAAATTTTGGCTTGTTTATCCTTTATACTAAACTGGGGTAAGAAACTTCTTTTCCCCAGCGAGGCCAACATATAGTAGACTACTTTTAAAAATATGGAGAATTTTATTCTTCCTTCAGAAGCTCAAGCATCCCATGGAGAAGTTATGAGAGGTCAAATACCCAGAAAAGAAACAGAAAAGCCTGCAGTGAAACAGAAGAAGATTCTTTCTTTCTACCCTTGGTGTGATGATAAAGGGAAGCTGATCAATCTCCTTTGATAGTTAATGCAGAAACTTAGGGTACCTCCTGTTTATTTCTTTGCTGCACATGCAAAGGACTTCACCTTCTATACATTCAGCAAAGAAACACAATAAATTGGCAGTAGATGCCTAGAGAAGATCATCATCCCCTGCCAAGCAGGATGCCTGGTTTCTGTGCTCAACATGCAGGACGTCTGGCAAGGTCTAAGGCAGACACATGGCTGGTTGGTGATGTAGGGACAGAGTGATCCAGGCAAAGCAGCTTGAGACCCCAATTTAGCTGTAGCCTGTTCTCAAAGTACACCCTGAGCATTCAACGTCCTGAAGTCTGTTGAATGTTCTTGCTCCTCAGAATCTTTTGAATTTTGTGCAACATCGTATGTAATGCAGAATGTGATGCGCGCTCACTGCGCAGCCTTATTCTACTAATGATAGAATGATATTTGGAAAGGATGTTGGAGGTTGTTGAGTCAGCCTCATGAACCACAACCAGTGGTGGGTTGCTCCCAGTTCAGACCGGTTCGCAAGAACTGGTAGTAAAACTGTCGGGAGGCCCCGCCCACCACCCTGGATGTCGTCATCGGTGATCTGTGCATGCACAGAAGCTCATTTCGCGCACACACGATCCCATTGCAAACCGGTAGTAAAGGTAAGTAGCACCCACCCCTAACTACAACACAAGATGAAACTATAGTCCATCTGACAGCTGGATAGTCCCCTTAGCCTTTGCTTAAATATCTCTAAGAAGGACCTGAACTCTAAGTGAAATCTGCTCTAAGTTTCACACTGGGCCATTTGAATGTTGTTGTTTGATAATTTGGCTACAGCCTGACCTAACACAGGGAGATCCCAGTTCTAATCCACACTCAGCCCTGAAGTTCACTCAGCAACCTTGACTTGTCATTAACTTAACTGATGTAGGGAAAGGGAGGAAAGCAAAAACAAAACCCAGCACTATCGAAGCTGAGAAGATAACTAGAGAAAATCAGAAAGAAAGAAAGAAAACTCCCAACGCTGGAAGTTTTTAAGAAGAGCTTGGACAACCCATTTGTCTGAAATGGTATAGGGCAGTGATGGTTAACCTTTTTGGTGCCGAGTGCCCAAAGCGCACACGTGCGTGCAAAAATACACACGTGTGCCCAAACCCCCAAAATGCAATGCAAGCTCCCCCCTGCGCTGGCCCCCCGCATCCCGTTTTGGCTTCCAGGTTGGTGTAGGCAGCTTTCTAGGCCCAGAACGGGGCACGGGGAGCCTTGTGTGGCCCCTCCAGCGCCCCATTTTGGTTTCCAGGTTGGTGCAGGAGGCTTTCCAAGCCTAAAATGGGGCAGCCCCCCCCCATGTTCTGTTTCGGGCCTGGAAAGCCTCCTGCACCAACCTGCACCCCGTGCATGTGTGCACATGTCCCTCGTGCATGCACACATGTGTGCCCCGTGTGTGCATGCACCCCCCCTCTGCGCATGCACAGCAGAGACCCGAAGACCAGCTGGCTGGCGGGAGGCACGCTTGCATGCGCGATGGGGCGACGGCTGGCGTGCCCCCAGAGAGGGCTCTGTGTGGCACCTGTGCCATAGGTTCACCATCACGGGTATAGGGTTTCCTGAAGACCTCCATGGTCCGTTCCAACTCTGTTCACCTGAGTGTTAAGTAAGTGATGCTTAGGACATGAGCCATAAAGTTATGCCTTTGTACACCTGCCACCACATCTCTCGCCCCATCGGGGGTCCTCCGGCTCCCCAGGTCGGTCGGTTGCTGGCCAGCCACCACCAAGATCAACTCACCGGGCCCCTGGTGGGCAGCGGCTGGACGCTGAAGAAGAGGCTGAGCGGGAGGGTGGCCAGAGCCGCCAAGGCCCAAACGGACAGCAGGCAGGCAGCCACCAGCCGTCCCTTCCAAGGCTTGGCGGGCTTGAGCCGGACGATGCTGACCACCCGCTCCAGGCTGACGGCGGCCAGGGAGAGGATGGTGACGCTGCCGCTCAGGCTCATCAGGTAGAAGAGCAGGTGGCAGACGGCCTCGCCCAGGGTCCAGCTCTCGGTCCAGCGCACCACCGCGATGACCGGGATGGCGCTGATGAAGAGCAGGTCGGCGCAGAAGAGGTTGAGCACCAGGCAGCTGGCGGCGCCCGGACGGCCTTTGCGACGCAGCACCAGCCGGATGGCGCCCGCGTTGGCCGCCAAAGCCAGGGCGAAGATCGACGCCAGCACCACCGTCTCCACGATGCTCAGCCCCAGGCGGACGGCCGCCTCCTTGAAGTCCGAAAAGAAGGGGAAGAGCGTGTCGTTCCCGCCAGCCCCGGCTCCGGGCATGGAGAGGCGAGCGCCCGGGGCATCAGGGGCGGAAGAGCAGCAGTTTTCCGTCCAGTCCTGTTAGCCCCGCACCCGAGCCGGATAGGGACCCCTCCCCGATCGGCCTTCTTCCTTCCTTCCTTCCAAGCGACTTCGGGGTGGACTGAACACCTGGGAGGCTGGCCGAGGCTGGGCCGACGAGGAAGTGGCGGGAGGCGGAGGAGAGCTTGCAGCCCTGTCCCGCCGCAGGGAGGGGAAGCGAGTACTTTACGAGGAGTAGTAAGTGGCACGGAGGAGCGAGCATCGCTGCCTTCCGCCTGCCGTTCGCAAGTTCTGGCAGGGCCTCCTCCTCTTCCTCCTCCCCCGATGGGATTTAGGAACAGGCCGTCGAGGAAAACAAAACAAAAAAAAAAAGCGGGAAGCGAAAATGCGTCCCAGACGACAGAGTTCCCATCCACACCCCGAAAGAGAGAAGGGACGCGAGGGGAGCTTCTTTGAGGAGCTAGTAAGGGTCGGCCCGCTCACTTAGAGACAAAAAAAAAAAAAAGGAAGGAGGGGAGTTGTTTTATAATGCTTGGTAGGACAAGGAGAGGACCTGCCCTGGCACCAAGTGGGAATTTTATTCATTTTATTTATTTATTTCATCAAGTATGTATTCCATGACAGATAAAAGTGTAAACATAATTATAAATACATGAAAAGGATACAAATAAAACATTAGGACAGGGACGGTAGGCACGCTGGTGCGCTTATGTACGTACCCCCCTTATTCAGGGTTATGAAGTGACAGAACCCCAGAGGAAACTTTAGAAGAGAGGGATCGACAGGTTAAGACAAGACAAGTAGTCTTAACTTAGCTAGTCTACCACACTAGCTTTTAGAATGAACAAGAAAGTAACTTGCCTGATTGATTGATTGATTGTATATGCTGCCCACCACCTAGTTAACAACTCTATGTAATGTTTAGGACTGCAACACAAAGCCAAAGATTAAAGGACAAGAAACATTAGTTGTATATACATCAATCAATGTAGAAATAAATATTCTTGTATGATGTGCTCACCTCTTGAACTGAGGATTACAGGATTAGTCCTCGAATTGCAACAATTCGTTTAGTGACCGTTCAAAGTTACAATACAACAGCGGTGGGAAAAGTGACTTATGACCATTTTTCAAACTTACAACCTTTGTAGCCTCCCTGTGATCATGTGATCAAAATTCAGATGCTTGGCAATTGGTTCATATTTATGACAGTTATAGTATCCTAAGGTCACGTGATCCCATTTTGCAACCTTTTGACAAGCAAAATCAATGGGGAAGACAGATTCACTTAACAACTGTGTTACTGACTTAACTGCAACGATTCACTTAACAACTGTGGCAAGAAAGGTCGTAAAATTGGGCAAAACTCACTTAACAAATGTTTCACTTAACAACATAAATTTTGGGCTCCATTGTGGTCATAAATTGAGAACTACCTGTATCCCGTTTAGAAAGGAGCATTATTTAATGGGATTTAGTCTTGGGCAAGAATGTAGATTTGTTTACAACAACTCGCCACAGCCAACTTGCCATAGGACAACTGTACACGGGACAAGAGTTAACCTAATATCGAAGAAATAGTGGAATAGAATAATTAAAGAACGGATACCAAAGGAGGGACAAAATGAAATGTGAATGATAAAAATGAAAATATTTTAAAAATTATTTTAAATAATTAAATTGAATTGTTGAATTGTCCTGCAGTGAGTTGCCCCATGGCAAGTTGGCCACGGCGAGTTGTCCCACAGCAAGTTGACCATGATGAGTTGGCTGTGGTGAGTTGTCCCATTCCATCCTTGTCCCATTCCATGGCTTACTCGTCCCAGAGGTGTTTTTTCCAAAGGCAACTGGACTTTGTTTTTCCTTGCAGACTTTTCGCTTCTCATTCAAGAAGTCAGAACTGAAGAAGCTTCTTGGATGAGAAGTTAAAACGTCTTCTAGGAAAAACAAAGCCTAGTTGCCTTTGGAAAAAGCACCTTTGGGACAACCTTTACCTGGAGGACTGAGAATTTCCATAGACGTGTGGCTTGTTTGTTTTTGCTGCAGGTGAGGAGGGCGCTGCTTTTCTGAATGCAGGAGGAGGAGGGTCCCTTCAGGAAAACTTTGGGTTTCCTTTGATGTGGCCCCTGGACACGGTCCACCAAGATTACAGTTATCCCTTCAATTACTTCACTGAACTGATCGCCTATTATGTCCCACCACCTAATTGGTTCCTACTGCCAGGCATTCCACTGACTTCCCATGCCTTTCCATTCACAATTGAAATCATGCCAAACTGCCTTCAGGAATCATTCTACTTGGTGTCTGGACAGCCATATTGGAAATTAATTAGAGGACATGTATGATTCCATTTATATATTAAAATGTATATCTTGTTCTCCACTGATCCTGCAATTGCCATCTTCCTTTGATTCTCATGATGGGAGAGTGGTTCTTGCTAGACAACCATGTCTTTCGGTTATATCTTGAACACCTCCAAGCAAAATTCAAGTTTTGTGTTTAGGAAAAATATCAGATCTGCACAGTCATTCAGATGACTTTTAAGCATATGATAAATCGCTCGTTTTAAAATCCAGATTAACAGAAACAGTCTAGGGTGGAAAGTAGCATTGAAAGGGTTATACTACAATCGCCTACTTGCAATTCAATATGCCTTGCTTTGTTGACCTGAGGTTGCCTAGGATGAGAAGCCTAATCAGAATTCATTATTGAATCTCGCAATATTTACTTTGCAGAATGCTTTAATATAAACTGATGTTTCTCAACTTTGACAATTTTAAGACCTGGGGAGTTCAACTATCATAATTCCCAGCATGGCTGGCTGGGGAATTCTGGGAATTGAAATCCATTGGTCTTAAAGTTGCCCCGGTTGTGAAACACGGATCTAAACTATCACCTCATTTAATAGTGACCTGGGAAACAGTTTGAAGTTACATGGCATGACCTCAATTAATCCTGAATACTGCTCCATCAAGCTTTCCAGCAATCATTTAAATCTTAGACAGTGCAATTCAGATGTTCTCCTAGGCAGTTTAGAACGTTGAAATGAGATTGAGACCTAAAAATTATTGAACATGTTCATGAAAATTACTAGTACTCAAAAAGCAAACAAGGGATTTTTCTACATGCTGACACAGAAATTGGTCTGTTAGCATGATTGTCAACGTCACAAAATGTTTTTCTCTCATATTAGAGGGCTGTTTATCATAGTATCATTTACAAGAAAGAATAAACTAGAGAAATAGTAATTAGTTTCTATATCCTAAGGAGTTACTTTGTTCTGTCATTTGGGGATTGGAATTGCATTTTTATTGAACCCAACCCTGGGTGATTAAACTTTCATTTTGTGTGTCTTTATTGTAATGGGTTGACATAATATTCACCATCTAAACAGGTGTACTGTATTGTACTGTTTAATGTTTGCAAAGAGACTGAATTTGTGGTGTTGATTTTTAGTCACCAGCTAAGAGCTTACTCAGAAAGTGGTTAAGATTAAAAGTTTATTTTCAAGAAATAGGAAATGAAACATTACCTTTTAAATATCGGAATAATACTGAAATAGAAACAGTCTGGGCAAACCAATACATCTTTTTTCTAATCTGGTATTCTCTGGAAATTCCCATCGCCAATCAGATCAACCAGTAGTTTTGATAACAAGAAAGGAGTTATATCCAACACATCTAGAAGGCCCCAATAAAGGAGAATATTTGTAGCTCAGGGTTGAAATGAGGGGTCCTTGATGCTCTCTGAGCTTCGTGGTTTTCTTGCAGATGTTGCAGACGTAACACTGATAATGTTAACCTAGTTTGGGTAATGACATATCTACAAGAAAACCACCAAGCTCAGAGAGCACCAAGGACCCCTCAGACCTAGATATTATCAGAGTAAATAATTACTTTCATTTAGATTTAGAGTTTCAGATGAAGAATTTGTGGCCTCCAGATATTGCTGAAGTACACATTTGGGCACTAGTAGTAGAGACAACTGGAAGATATTGTCAGCATCCATCAACATCCATTATTGGCTATGTCTCCTGGAGCTGAAAGAATGAAGGTTCCCTATGACCGTATGTGGTGGATGAACAGAACCAAAACATTGTTCACACAATCCAGCAGCACAGCCGTAAACATATCTACTCATATATACAACATAGAGAGTTGAACCAAATCAATAAAGGAAAATATTTGTAGCTCAAGGGATTGAAATGAAGGGTCCTTGATGATGATGATGAAGACAATGTTATCTAGTTTCAATCAGAATAGAGCTGGAAGGGACCTTGAAGGTCTTCTAGTCCAACCCCTTGGCTCAAGCAGGAGACCCGATATCATTTTAGATAGGTAGTTGTCCAGTCTTTTCTTAAAAACTTCCAGGGATGAAGCACCTACAACTTCTCAAGGCAAGCTGTTCCATTGGTAAATTCTCCTCACTGTTAGGAAGTTTCTCCTTTGTTCCAAGTTGCTTTTCTCCTTGGGTAATGAAATGTTTGCAAGAAAACTACCAAATTCAGAGAGCACCAAGGACCCCTCATCTGAACCACATTGTTGCCTGTCAAAGATGATAATTTGCTTTATTTTCAGGTTTTCCTTTTCCTATCTAATTTCTAGATTAAGAACTCTTAAAGAAGGGAGCGGCCACAATTAATTATAAGCCTGTATCTCCCAATAATTTGCCAAGCAAACAGAAAATGGAGGAGGAGAGAGTGAAAAAAGATTCTCATCTCGAGTTTAACATTTTACTGGAAACGTATCTTTTTATCCATTGGTTGAAGTATTCTTTTCAAGCCTTGAAAAAATGATGTCCTCGTGTTTTATATTCCTTACTGATGAGTGTTGACATACCATCTTTAAATATTTGTGAAGTTCCATGGGCATTATTATTAGTTTGTATGGGAAGTTGGGGAGGTTTTTCAGGTGCTCTCAAGTGGCCAGTTACAGTCAAGGGATTGTTTATTGCATTTCGTGCACCAGAGTATGTATTCCTGTATTTGTAGATGGCAAATAAAAATAGGCTGGCTCAGTTCTTTTTGTTACATTAAAGCAAACAGATGGCAGAGGTTTTATACAGAGAAGCAGATGGATTGCAGTTGACATGGTGACTGAGGTAGGCCGGCAGTGTTTGAAAATAGTTGCGCAGGAATAGAGAGTTCAGTCCCACAGAAGGAAAAATAATTCTGCCACCTCCTACAGTTACTTGATGGAAACTGTATTTTTCTTCAACCCACACTTTGATGGAAATATGTGAAGTTCAACCAAAAGACTGGAAGCCTGCATACTCCTGTGATTAATAATTTGTTCATAGAACTGATTTGGATTCATCAAATTATAAAACATTAATTACAATCTACCTTAGGCAGGGTTAACTTATATTTCTAAAAAAACAGGTGTTTCAGCTACAGAAAGTTTAACAGGAAGACGAGTCACTTTCTCCCCACCCCTTATCATTTGATTATAATTCCACTTTTCTTCAAAGTCCTTGCATTGTTTCTTGCTGAAGAAGTAAGGAATAGCTTACCTTTGAAGCCTAACAGTGATGATTTTAAGGATTTCAGTATAACTAAATTCGGCAAGGACACATTTTAGTAATTCCGTGTGGGTGAGGGAAAAACATTAACAACTATAAACTGATTCAACTTGATTTAAGTTGGGATCGGTAATGGATAATGCTGATGGGCGGAATGTTCTAATAGAGAGATGCATTCAATTAGGTATTTTTAAAAAGTAATGAGCAATAAATTTATGAGACTCAGTTGTTCAGTCAAGCTGAATCAACAATTACTTGCAGAATGTCTTTCATATTAAGAGAGATACATTTACCTCACTGCCCTACTTAAGCTTCCCATTAAGGATTAAGTGATTTCCCACTCTGCTGTATTTTTGTTCTAAAAATGTATATGCCTAAAGTAGACACATCCTCAGGATATTTTACCTACAGTATGTGAAAATAAGTAATAAAAGATATTGAAATCATGCATTGGAAAAAAGGCTTTGTTTTCCCCAGGAAAGATATTCAAGTATGCAGGCCTCCTGTGATGGATGAAGGGAAATTGCCTAAAGGAATTTCACAACTGACAAAATTGTTGATCAAGTTACTATCCAACTCATTTCAGAAAGAAATTTGAGAGAGGATTCAGAAAATGGGCTATATTATCAGGCAACCTAATGGAAGAGTGAATAGCTGCTTCTGCCAGAATACTTGGAAAGCTTTAGAGAGAACAGTAGAATTCTCTTTGTAATCGCTTGGAAGCTAATGATGTTGTTTAAGGACAAGCAAAGATTTTCCCAGAGCCTGTTTTATCATCAGAGTACTGCCTTTTCAGCTCCCGCCCATTTTTGTATCCTTCAAAATACTCCTTCTGGAGATGACCAAGTTATTGTTGCCTATGAGAACAGCAGTACCTGCGGCAAATCATAATACAATACCAAAATGATATGTAGTGACCCCATCACATAAATGCCGGTATAATGTACTTGCATCTCAATGTCTAATATAAATACATAAGTCATGGCATTTGCATGAGACTATGCATGTTTTATTGTTCAGCTCATCTCTTTCACACATGCCAATCCCTACGAAGAGGTGACCTCAGTGGCTAAGAGGCTCCATATCCCAAATGATGCTTTGCTGTCTACTGGCAAAGCCAGCTGGATGTGCATTTTCAGACTGTAGGACTGATCCTTCAGGGAGAGGCTTATTCTGCATCCAGAAGACCTGAACACTCTCTGAACAAAACTATTGTTTCATCAAGAGTACTTTTATCTTGTTTGAATTCAAGTGTATTGGCCCTCATCCAGCATATTACTGATTTCAGACCCAAATGTAGGACTTGTGTTGTATTACCTGTCAAGAAGAAATAGAGGTAGGTTAGCAAACTCAGGACCCAGGTATAAACATTTACCTAGGGTTGGTAAATTATTTTTATGAACTTGTGTGAATCAGTTTATAGGTTGCTGTGGCTGTTTATAATACCTTTAGTTTTGAATACAAGTGAAGATGCAGGCATTTGTTGAATAGCTCAATGAAGGCATTTGTTCATAGCTATACGCTTGTCTTGGGCTCTTATTGGATCTGCGGAGAGGAAGGCCTGGTTGGAGATTCAGCAGCAGACTTTGATAATGTGTGCTGGGCAGGAATGAGAAAAGGATTCAATAAAGACTTGGAGCGTCTCCTGGAGTCAATTTCTTGAATTTAACATTAGGCTTGTGAAACAATCGGGGCTATATCTAAACATACTAAACCTTCATATGATGTCACTCAGCATTGTCATGAATGCTGAATACTGAACAAAGTAAGGTTTCTACCTTCTGAAACTGCCTGGTCCTCCTGCCCTCCCTTTCCCCAATAGAATGGCCCCTTGAACGATCCTGTCCTGAATATCTGACGTAGGAAACCTACCTAGAAAAAAATTAACAAACTATGGGAACTTCTCAGCTGCTGAGAAGTCCACAAATAAGCCATGTGGCCTTGCTTCTCCAGACCATTTCCCGAATACCTTGCCCATTATGACCTGGGTGCACAATCGAACATTCTTTCGACAAGGATCCAGATTGTTGGGAGCAATATGCTGACTCTGTAAACCACTTAGAGAGGGCTGTAAAAGCACTATGAAGTGGTATATAAGTCTAAGTGCTATTGCTATTGTTTGCTTTTCAGGAAGATCTGTCTCTTTTCCCTGCCTTCAGATGACTAATCACCAGCTGGCAATGGCAACACTTCTTTGCCTATCAAAACCTACTTCAGTATGAGAACGGTGTTCACCAGAATCATCCTCTTACCTTTCAGAATGTTTAGTAGAGAAATAGGAAACCAATCTATTGGATCACCATGGATTAAAATTAAACCTTCTCCAAACCAGCCTTTCTTGCCCTGGAATCTTGGGAGGAAATTTAAATTCGGACTATCCTCAGCAATGCCTGAAACAATTGGTCCACTAATGGGAGAAGTTGGCAAAGAGATAACAGGCAGTAGAGAGAAAACAGAACTACTTAATTCATATTTTGCATCTGTCTTCATGCAAAAAGAAAACACTACTCAACTTACCAAAAACAGAACCATAAATGACAGGTTAGGAATGCAAATTAAAATATGCAATCATAAGGTAAGAGAACATCTATCTGTTCTGGATGGATTCAAATAACTAGGTTCTGATGAACTACTATATCCCAGCGTTCAGAAGGAACTGGCAGACATGATTTCAGAAACATTGAAATATATCTTTCAGAAGGACTGGAAAAGAGATGGTGTAGTTTTCATTGTCAAAAAAGAGGGGGGAAACAGATCCAGGAAATTACAGAGCAATCAGCCTGACATCAATACCTGGGAAGAACCGGGAAAAGATAATCAAGCAACAAATATGTGAATACCTAATAGCAAACAAAGTTATAACCAGAAGCCAAACAAATCTTATTTCATTCTCTGACAAAGTGACTAAATTAGTGGATCAGCGAAATGCTGTGGACATAATATATTTAGATTTCAGTAAAGCATTCAATAAAGTAGACCACAACCTACTTCTTGGCAAGCTATAAACTTCTTGGCATCACCGCCACCTATCACCACCACCACCTGCTGCAACAGGCAGCAGCTGCAATCCCCGTCACCTGGAACAGCTGATCAGTGGTATTCTGGGAGGCCGATCCAACTGTCAATAGGCGGCGAAGGCGATAGGCGACGGTGGTGAGCGGCAGCAACAAAATAGACCCGGGTCCCAGGAAAAAAAAAAATCCATTGTGCGGTCAGCTTCGCCTACAGGAAATTTCTTCCGTAGCTTCAAAAGCTTTTGCCTGAAATGATATAGGGTTTCCTGCCTGAGCAGGGAGTTGAACTAGAAGATCTCCAAGATCCCTTCCAATTCTGTTATTCAGCTATTCTTCCTTCCTTCCTTTTCCAACACTGGTGTTTTTTAAAAAGAGATTGGACAAGCTTCTGAAATGCTGTAGGGTTTCCTGCCTGAACACAGGGTTGGACAAGAAGACTTCCAAGGTCCCTTCCAATTTTGTTATTCTGTATAACAGCATGTTACAAGAGGCAACTGAAGAGAAGTCTTAAAAGGTTTAGACAAAGCCGTGCAAGATTTTCATTGCTGAAACAAAACAATATTTTGTTTTCTTGTTTTCCTCCCCAAAAGCTAGGTGCGTCTTATGGTCTGGAGCGTCTTATGGAATGAAAAATATGGTTATTTATCATTGTAGGACACATATTGTCAATTTTTATGATACATTAATTTCAGTCTCAGCCCTGGACATCTTTTCCCCTATACTAGCAGAATAATGTGGTGGAATTTATAGAAAAATATATTATCCATATCAGATGATTAATACGGAACAGAGTAGTTTCAGGTGTGATCATGACTCTGTCGTTCATAGTTATTCTGTAGCACAGAGAGGACTAAGACCCAAGGCCACTTTCCCCTTTTCATTTTATGCATATCTGCCTGACATTCAGCAGCTTTCCACAAAACGTGCAGAATAATTATAAGTAATCCTCCACTTGCAACCGTTCAATTCTGATGGACCTACCTGGGGGCTACTTCCGGTCTGGATTCGATGTCCAAGGGTCAGACCCCTCTGCAGCCCTATGATCAAACTTTCGGAGTTCAAACTGGGTCATATTTACAGCCACTTGCAGTGTCCCATGGTCACAGAGCTGCATTTTATGACACTTTTGCAGAAAACCAGCATTTATGTCCGGTTTTTGGGAAACCGCACTCATAGGGAACCATTGATTTGCTTAACGACCACAGTATTACTTTAATGAGCCTGCCACAATCACCACAAAAAAGGTCATAAAATCGATTATATGACCATCAAGACTTGATGGACAGGCTGTCATTACAGTCGTAAGTCAAGGACTATTTGTACTTGGGTACCTATGATTTTGGTAACAATAATTGCTTTCAGCTCGATGTGAAATCTGTGTGGTGGTTACAAAACATTGTTCTTATCTACTTTAGTGGTAGCTTTATAAGCCATCAAGACACAGTGTCTCCTAAAGAAGGAGATACAGTCCAATCAAATTCTGGGCAGAATGACCAGAAGCTCAAATCACATTGAAGAAATAGCACAGTAGAAGTTACAAACAGAAGAACAGCACAGGAGATAGTAAATTCAAGAGGGAATAACAAGAAACTGCATGTACAGCTATTCCTGATATTTAAAAAAAGACATATGTACAGGATTGGTGGCATAGCCGAATTCCATTTTATTAAAAGCATTTGCTTATACAGGTTCCCTGATAAGTTATATCCCTGAGCTTTCAGCTCAGGGATAACAAGTGCAAATGAGAGCATATCTTAAACAAAATAGATGCAATGGTCAAGACACACTCCGATGTTTTGAATTTGGGACTTGCTTTCTTTCTGCAAAGAAGAGTTCAGTGGAAATTAGAAGTTGGGCTACGTGATATTTGTTTTCCTATTACATCCAACTGTCTCCATGCATTCCTTCATGTGGCCTACATGTTCACAGCTCATTGGCTATTAAAAAGAATTTCCTTTTTTGCAAATGTTAGAGGGCCTCGGTAAGCTGAAATGTCAAAATGCATTTCTGGAGGCAAGGCAAAGAATCATATGTTAATCCAGTAAAGTAAAAACAGCGGTAATTGAACATTTGCATGATGCATTAGCCTACAGAAAATAAGACAACTTTCTTGCCCAAAAGTGCAAATACAATCAGTAGTTCAGAACTGAAGATACCATGCACAAAGTTGTTTACTGCCTGGTCCTTCATGATCATTAAATTATAGCTCAAATGTTTTGGTTGAAATATGAACTGTAGTCCTTTAGCATCTTTATGAGTTGTTTTTAAAAAGTTATTATTTTCTGTTAAATTGCATGGGTGTATTGAGACAGAGCTACAGGTTTACTCTAGGACTTAAACAGTACAGAAATCAACATGAGATAATAATTCCCTATGCTGGCTTGTAGGATATTGGGTTTTACATTTTGGACACTCTAGGAAACTTTCATCCAGAAGGCTTATACGTTTTGGTGAAGAACGTTTGTCTTGTATCATCAACTTGTCTTCAAAAGCAGCCTGGAAGTTGTCTAAGACTTCTAAACATCCACCACGTTCTGGAAGCTTCTGGAAAAAAAACTGTTGCATTTAAATATGACAGTATATAATTTATAATGCATGCCAACGGTATTTCTCCTAGATATCTCCGAGACCGCCTGCTGCTACCGACGGGCTCCCATCGACCCGTGTGCTCCCACAGAGAGGGCCTCCTCGGGGTGCCATCAGCCAAACAATGTAGGCTGGTGACCCCCAGGGGGAGAGCCTTCTCTGTGGGGGCACCCACCCTCTGGAACCAACTGCCCCCAGAGTTAAGGAGAATCCAAGACCTCGGTGCCTTCAGCCGTGCCCTTAAAACCTTCTTTTTTCAGCAAGCCGGGCTGGCTTAACATTTTTAAATGTTTTTAACTGGTTTGTAACTGTTTTTTAATTATGGGGCCAAATTTATATATATCTTTTTAATAGTATTTTAATGTTTGTAGTTTATGTTTTTATTTGGCTGTACACCGCCCTGAGTCCTTAGGGAGAAGGGCGGTATATAAATTTGATATAAAATAAAAAAATAAAAAAATAAAAATTTCTTTTAGGGGGTCAAATATCTAAATATAATTGAATTAAAAAGAATATCTGACTGGAATGTAACAGAATCTAGTGAGTTGTAAAGAAAAAAAAGACATTAATGTTTTATATCAGAAGTCTGTCTGACTGTCTTGATATTATCTACCATGTTTCTAAATTCCCCACCAGATGCTGTCTTAAAACCAAAGACAAAAGTACTCAGAGGAGGAGTCAGTACAGAATCGAATAGTCAGAAGTTGCAACAGTGTGTGATATTGTTATAAAAAACAACACATCTGGCAAATAAAATACAAACTCATCAACAATTGCAGTTCAGTATACATGCTGTGGAAAATGGAAAGGATGTCTTAGAGCTGTGCAGGTCTAGATTTGAAGAGCAAAATGACTTCAGAGATGTCTGAAGATGTGACTTCAGAGATGTCTGAAGATGTGACTTCAGAGTCGCATTCAGCCTTTCCCCAAGAGTGAACAGCTATCATATCTCAAAAAAAGACTCATTTGGGTTATGGTGTTCCTGACAGATGCTAGAAGTATATGTACACCTGCTGTAAATCTTTCCTTTCCTTTCCTTTCCTTTCCTTTCCTTTCCTTTCCTTTCCTTTCCTTTCCTTTCCTTTCCTTTCCTTTCTTTTCCTTTCCTTTCCTTTCCTTTCCCTTCCCTTCCCTTCCCTTCCCCACTTCCCCATGCATCCATCCAATTTATTGGCTACCCATTTTACCACAGAGTAAGTCTTATTTTGTCTTTCATGCTGGATCTCTGCACAGCTCTAGTAAAGATTCAGTCTTTAATTAATCCACCAATAAATACTTACTGAGGGCTCAAGACGAGTAATTTGGTCTCTTGCCTTCCGCAGTTCCTTAAGGACTTTGTTCAACTGGATTTGCAGGTTCTGGCGATCTAGTTTTTCATTCTCAAAGTCTGATGTGCATGACTGGATCTAGAAGAAAAGAACTGGATGAAAAAATGAACTGACCTCCTATTTTTTCTTTCATAGCTGATAATTACATGTTCCATTTAAATATCTGTCGATACACAAAATAAATGTTACCTTTTTATAGATAAAAAGGGAAGAATAGTTTGATAAAAGAAGTAAAGACTTGTAAAGACTACAAAGGGGATACAATTAATCTTGAATGAATTTTAAATTCATATTCTGTTCAAAACTTAAACATGAGCAGTCATTAATGACAAATTACATTAATAACATTACGATTTCTGGACCACAGAAATGTATACTGTTTCTATATTAGAACACATTTTTTACATTAAAATGAATATTAGTGTCGTGGATATTAGTCACAGAGATCTATGCTCAGTGTGAGAGAGAGCATAATTTCGTACCTGCTGTTCCAAAGCTGCTATTCTTGTCTGTTCTTCTTGCTGTTTTATCAAAGACTTGTGGAGCACTTCAACCTGTAAAATATGAACAGGAGATTATGTGACAAAAATACATAAAAAGCTTCCAAATAATAGATATATGACATTTCCATGGGTTTATTTTGCTACAGTTCACTTCTGCTGTAATGAAGAGAGTGATGAAGTGTAATGAAGAGGAGCAAGATCTCCTTTTCTTCACAGTTATGACTCCCAACTTCTTCTCAGCTACTGTATATTGGTCCAAATACAGAGATAACCTTCAATGGCAAGCCTAGACAGGATACAGGTGTATCCATGCCGTTATCACCTTTGTTGATATTTAAAGCAATGTTAGGTGAATATATTTAGAGCAGAGGGTTGAAGAACTGCATGCTACAAATACAGGCAGTCCTCGACGTACGACCACAATCGAGCCCAAAATTTCTGTTGTTAAGTGAGACATTTGTTAAGTGAGTTTTGCCCCATTTTAACGATCTTTCTTGCCTCCGTTGTTAAGTGGATCACTATAATTGATAGTTAGCAACCCTGTTGTTAAATGAATCTGACTTCTCCCTTGACCTTGCTTGTCAGATCGCAAAAGGAGATCACATGACCTTGGGTCATGAACCGGTTGCCAGGCATCTGAATTTTGATCACGTGAAAGGATGCTACAAAGGTCGTAACTGTGAAAAACAGTCGTAAGTCACATTTTTCAATGACAGCATAACTTTGAACGGTCACTAAATGAACTGTTGTAAGTCAAGGATTGTCTGTACAATTCCCTTCCACCTGATTTGTTTCACTCACTGCCAAAATCAGGGTTAAGATATGCACCCAGGTTGTTAACCACATTAGCAGAACCATTTAGAGGGGTTTTATTTTTAAAGTGTCTTTAGACAGACACAATTCTGGTAATCCCAACCCAACCTTCCACCACCCAACTGGAATGAACCTACAATACCCTGAATTCCCAACCTGCGGGATGAGCCTGTGATAAAAAGGCATCTAGGCAACAGTACAAAGACCTGAATTGAGAGGGTATGTGCACGCTTCCTTTCTTCATCCAGCTTTTTCCTGGTCGCTTCATGTTCATGTGTAACTCTTTGCAAGAGCTGCCCTTTGAGGTGGTTTTCATCCTGAAGAGCCTTAATGTCAGTTTGCTTCTGCAGCTTGAAGAGGCCTTCTGCATTCAAGGCCTCTTGCTTAATTTCATCATACTTCCTTTGCAGTTCGTTAAGGTCAGCATGTAGCTGGGAGACTATTCGCCTTTCAGCTTCCAGATTCCTTTCAGCTGTGGCCAACATCTGTTCGTAGTATCTCTGCTTGTCTCCTTTTACGAATTCCAACAGCGGGGAAAGGGACACGGAGAAGAACAAAAAAGACATGGAAAAATGAATATACAAATATGTGAAAATATGAAGGGAAAAAGCATATTGCATTTTAGATATAAGAACTGAATTATGGCATCATAGTATTTCACATGTTGGCATCTTCTCATAGTGAGTCCAGAAATCATAATCACAGTAGATCAGGGTTGTCAAACTCAAGGCCTGCGGGCCGGATCCGGACCACCGGCTGCTTAAATCTGGCCTGGAAATATCAAAGGACCGGCCCATGGTGCCTCTGCCGGCAAAAATAGGCCGCAGGAAGGCACATGCGACCCCCCAGGAGGCCCGTTTTCAGCCTCCCCAGCCTGTACTGTCCAAAAACGGGCCGCATGGAGGCCCCACGAGGCCTGTTTTTGGTCTCCCCGGCCTCCAGCAGCACTCTATAGGCCAAAAATGGCCCCTGCACAACCTGCCAGAGTGCTGCAGGCGGCCATGGAGGCCAAAAATGAGACACAGGAGGCCATGCATGTTTTGGCCGGCAAAGTGCTGCAGGAAGCATCTGTCCCATCTCCTCCCCTCCCCCGCCACTCCGTGCCTCCCCCTCTGCTGGCCCTCGGAGAACTACAGTGTTGATCCGGCCCTCAAAAGAAATCCAGTTTGACCCCCCTGCAGTAGATTGTTGGAATTTTTTAAATTTAGCACCCATACTATAATACTATTTAGTATTATACTATTTAGTAACAGATATACTGTTTTGGGCCGCTATCTTGTATACTTGTTTCTTGCTTACAGAATATTAAAATTGAAAAC
Source organism: Pantherophis guttatus (assembly GCF_059756535.1). Taxonomy (NCBI): domain Eukaryota; kingdom Metazoa; phylum Chordata; class Lepidosauria; order Squamata; family Colubridae; genus Pantherophis; species Pantherophis guttatus. The sequence goes on along the minus strand of NC_142068.1, from coordinate 69,045,827 downwards.
AAAATAATTCAATAATCTAAATATGAAAATTTAACCAAAAACTGCAGAATGTTTCACAGAAACTAGCAACATTAAGCACTTGTTTTGTAAAATGTTCTAACACGAGCATAAATTATTTTACAGTACTTTAAATAAATAAGAATATCACTTTATCTGCTGTTTATAAAGTACTTATAGTTCTAAACCAATATGGTTTTGCATGACAATCTGTTCTTTTTGTAAGAATATAGGTCGTACAAAATGGGAAACCTGATTTAATTGTATTCTGATGCAGAAACTTCTTATAGCTTTCCATATGGCCCTTTGTATTACTGGAATTCTACAGCATATTCCAAGGGTACTACAGTGCTTGATGTACCTCTGTTCAAATCTCTAATAAGGTTCATTTAGTGACCTTAAAAACCAACAAGCATGAATACATTAGTCCACAAAATATCCTTCTCAATGATGAAGATCCAATGTTGACAGTTTCTTCCATGCCGCCATTCCATCTTTGAATGTGTTGTTATAGCAACTTTTCTAGTTCAAGTAACAAGTCCTACTAATTTGCTATTTTTGACTATCAAGAGTCCTTCCTTCACTAATTTTACATGGTAATGATGATAGCAGTTTTGTAAAATGTATCTTGGAAATTGTAATGAAAGTACAAGGCTACAAACTCTAGTCTACATTTCTACCATCATTCAAGATAGAGAGAATTTAGGGATGCAGGCACGGAGAGATGTCTAAACCCTTCCTCTCCTCTATACAATAAAATGTCTTTAAAACTAGTGGCAGAACTTGGGAAAACAGAACCAGTAGTGGTATGGCAAGGTGGGAAGGAGAAAATTACCACTATTCTTCTCTAGCCTGTGATTACAATGGGATGCAGGAGAAATCTTGGAGCAGAAGGAGCATGATTCCAGAACAATCTCAACAGAACAATCTCAACAGGAATAGGAAAAAACATTACTGGGAGATACTGCACTAGAATTTTGATTCTTATGTTTCCAGACTTAAGTTTAAAATTTTATCAACTTTAATCTTTCTAGACAATTAATGTCAGCAATGCCAATATGTCTCATGGCATACAGATGCTTAATCAAACATAGCATAGATAAAAAAATATAATACTAATAACTATTCAGGCACAAAACAGATACCTAATAGCAGAAGAAAGTGTGAAACTTGTTATCAAGAAGTCTTGCCTGCATCTCTGTACTATGGAAGTTGTTCTCAGAAATATTGTAAACTCAGTTGGAATGATATGCATTTTTCAATCAACATCTAAAAAGCTAGCTTTATATGCCAGACCAGATAATAAATCCTGTTTTCCTATTGACAAAATTGGGAGTCCAGGATCTAAACAATGACCGGAATGTATTTTCTCTCCCACTCTCTCTCCTAAAAAAATACTGTGGCACAAAAACAGTTTTTAGAAGAGCTCTTCTTACAGCTACAATGTTTTGAACAATATATAGAAATCTGACCAATGTAAGTTAATTTTTTTTTATGCTACGCAGTTTGGAGACTAATCAGTCTATACCTGCTGTCCTAGCTTCTTTTGCTTGCTCTTGGATCACAGTTTTTAGCTGCTGTTCCAGGTCAAAAATTCTTGCTAAGACACTCTGAACATAAGCTTCCCGTTGCTGGTCATATATTATCCACTGCTGGTTTTTCTCTAAAGCCTGTAAAGAGATTTGAAAGTGAGTGAGACTTCTATGAGAAAAAAAACAACTACTTGTTTTATCTCCCTTTTCTGCAAATCAAATATATCAATTGCATCCTATTTGCAAGGTCTCTTTTGCATGACTCCTATTAACACATTTCAGTAGAATACATGTAGTCTTCAACTTACAACCACAATGCAACCTCAAATTTATATTGTTGAAGTTAGTTTTACCCCATTTGCCATAGTTGTTAAGTGAATCATTGCAGATGTTAAGTTAGTAACATGGCTGTTAAGTGAATCTGGCCATTGACTTTGCTTGTCAGCTGGCAAAAGGTAAATCACATAACCTCCGGGACACTGCAACTGTCATAAAGATGAACCAGTGGCCAAAGCAGCCGAATTTTGATCATGTGACCATGGGAATGCTGCAATGGTTATCGTGTGAAAAAAAGGTTGTCCCTTTTTTCAGTGCTGTTGGCAATTTGCATGGTCACTAAATGAACTGTTGTAAGTCGAGGACTACCTGTACAGCAGAAGCAAATACTAAACCAGTGAAAAGTTATCTCTGTATTTTTTTTTCATTCTCAGCACACATTCTCTTGTTGTGGGAAATGATTGTAAATTGATGTGGTTCAATATACAGTGATAGCTAGCCACAACGGTGTTTGAAAACCACTTTCAAATATAACTTGAAAAGCAACAGGTTAAATTAGACAATAGATTTGGATGTTATTTACCTTAATTTTTAACGGAACCCAATAGAAGGAACAATGCAATTCAATGCATCTACTCAAAAGTGAATTCTAGATTAAATCAACAAGATTTCAGGCAGCTATATGATGATGTCCCAGTACATTTGTTACATATTGTTTCTTGGCTTGTTCAAACTATGAGTCACATAAAAGTAGGACAGTGGCAATGAGCTTGAAGAATTAGGACAAACTCATTTATCACAGCCTTCAAATCGTGCTTTCTTAGGTGTAGGCCACATTGAGAATCAAACTTGCTCTATCACATGCCAAACATTTTCTTATTCAACTATTCTAGCACCTTTTAGATGGACTGGGTACCTATGACAGTACAGTCATACACATGTACGAGAGTTGTTAGTGAAATAAAGTATAAATTAGGAAGGAAGGAAGGAGAGAGGGAGGGAGGGAGGGAGGAAAGGAAGGAAGGAAGGAAGGAAGGAAGGAAGGAAGGAAGGAAGGAAGATAAGAAAGAAAGAAAGAAAGAAAGAAAGAAAGAAGAGTGCTAAAAACGAGGCTAGAAAAAGAACAGAAGTAAAAAAGATGGCTTGAGAAAGAATCAAAAAGAAACATTTAAAATAAGCCACTGTTGCTTAATTTGGCCACAAAAGCCTCCCCCACCCCTTGAAGAATGACTATTGCTGGAGATTACAGGTAGTTCTTGATTATTGAACGCACCATGGTTCAAAATTACAACAACCTTGGAAAAAATGATTTGCTACCTATGTTCGCATTTATGATCCCATTATCCCACAATCACATGATCACAATCTTGGTGTTTGGCAACCAGCTCGGATTTCTGATCACCTCAGGCAATTTTCAACAAAAATCTGGTTGGAGAATTCTGGGTGTTGAAGTCCACAAGTCTTAAAGTTGACAAGGTCAGAGACCCCTGCTTTAAAGCCTCCCCCAAGATTAATGATTCCAATACAATTTTAAGGTTGTCCTCCAAGTATAAGTATACCTATGAAGCTGCGAAGTGTTTTTACGTCTTCCCAAATATACAACTTAATATTTAAAGAGTTTATAATTTTTTGTTCCTTCACACATAGAATTTAGAGCCACAGTACACAATGAATTCAATATGTGACTTCCTCACATATTGTATTTTTTGTAGTATAAGTGTGTGGCAGCTGATTTGGTAGAAGGGAAATGTATGTGTATTATTTCTATGGTGCCAATGGAATTTTTTAACATTACTCATTTCATGCAGGACTGTGTGACTTTTTGTTCATAATTAGAGCCCTGGGGATAAGTCAGTCAGTCAGTCTGTCTGGCTAGCTAGCTAGCTATCACCTTCAAGTCATTGTTGACTCCTGGTGATTGCCTGGATTGCCTTGCAGTTTTCTTAGCAAGATTTTCAGAAAAGATTTGATGTAGCCGTGATGGTGGAGTGGTGACAATGCTGTATTGCAGGCTAATTCTGCTGACTGCCAGGAGTTCAATCCTCACCAGCTCATGGTTGACTCAGCCTTCCATCCTTCTGAGGTCAGTAAAATGAGAACTCAGATTGTTGGGGGCAATATGCTGACTCTGTAAACCAGTTGGAGAGGGCTGTAAAGCACTGTGAAGTGGAATATAAGTCTAAGTGCATATATTGCTATTGCTATTCTACCTAGGGCTAAAAGAGACAGACTGGCCCAAGGTCACCAAGTTTTATAATTAAGGCATGATTAGAACTCATATTCTCATGTTTATTAATCAGATGCCTTAACCACTACAACAGTTATCCAATCTTTTTGACTTTGCAAACCGGTGGGGGGTCGGTGGGAATAGTGGGCCTGGGGATTGGGGACCCCTGCACTACAACAATTGGCTCTTATTTAGTCCCATATTTTGATCCTAATCTTGATCAGTCATTGTACACCCGGCATTGAAGCATCTGCAATTTATTGGCTTGTGATATTAGCTTTGGTTAGAAACCTGGACCTAAAGAACTAATTCAGTTCCAAAAAGGATATGAAACTTTTACTTTCAGATTATTCTGAACTTTACCATACAAAAACCACCCTACAAAGAAAAGTAAAAATTTAAAACTAGTAATTTTCAGAACTAGAGATCTCTGCCCAGCCCTCTTTACTGAGTGTGAAAAAAATATACACACTGTATAAAAAGGTGTTGTCACCATGCATGGCTGGTGTAGCATGTAGGAAAAAGCAACTACAAATAAGTTAAGGAACTGTAAATGAAGACTAGAATGTACTTTTCTTTAAGATCAACAAACTTTCGGAAGAACAGGGTAAACCCATGCATGCCATCTTTTATAAATATTTTGAATAATTCCCTATTGAGAGGTTTCTGAAAGCTCTTTAATTTGTACTTATTTTTTATAATTATTCAGTGAATTAACAATACCAAACAAACGATTTGGATTACAAAAATCTCAGAAAAATATTCGTTATAATTGATATAAGTATGCCTACTTATAAGTATTTTCAACTGAAGATACAGTACTTGGAAGAACTGTATAAAACTGTAACTTTTTTTAAATATACATTCCAGAAGCTGATTATTGCTAAATATTTTTATTCAAAATAGAATGATAAACATTAAGGGCAGGGCCTTTTCAGCAGCAAACCTCCCCTAATGTAACTCCCAAGGAACCTATCCATTCCCTTCAAAGTTATGGCAATGAATTCCAAAACCACACATCTTTAAAATAGAAGCAAAGTGACTCTACTACTTTATATAGCACATCCATATACTGGTACAAGAAGAGTATCTTATTTATTTTTATTAATGTTAACTACATAAATGTATTAATATATTCTTTTGATTTTGATTGCTATAATTGTTGCTACCTGTGAAAGATGGCATTCAACAAGATGCCATATAAATGCATAAAAATGATATCACAGTATCCATAAGTGGCTGCTTGGTTTTAGAAAAAAATGCTCCTTGTTGAAATAAAATTTCCACAAAAGTAAAACGGACGTTGCTTACCTGAACGTCCCTTCTCGACGCGCAGCTGGAGAATCCAAAGCTTCGGGTAGTTCAGTAGTTGTGTAGGCTACCCAACTACTGAACTACCCGAAGCTTTGGATTCTCCAAGCTGCGCGTTGGAGAACAGTGCATTTAATGTGTAGTAATATGTAGGAGATTAAAAGACCCTGACAAGAAATTCCTTATTCCTTTACAGATAAAAAGCTTATGATAACATGCAGGTCGAACAATTTAATAATTATTCAAGTTTTAAACTTTATTTGAATCCATATGGCTTTCAATAGCTCAACAAAAGCTTTTCTTTACTCAGACATCATTTGTATTATATTAAAGTAGTTTTTGAATTTCATGAGACATAAAGGTTACTATTAATGGAATTTAAAGTACTTTCTTTATAGCTCAGAGTACTATTTTCACAGTCCTCTTTATATTTTTCTTAAAATGAAAAAACAGAGATATAGACATGATAGCAATATTTAGGAGATGTAATCTAAGGCTTTCAGTCCCTGGCCTTGTTTGAAGTAAGCAGATTGAACTATACTGCATTTTTGTTTAATCATCCATTCTTAATGTTACTGGAACTGGACGTGCCATTTCATAGCAAAAGTTGCCAAGGCATAAACAGAAAGCCCACGTTAAGCTTTCAACATGGTTTGACCCTCTTTTCCAGCTAAGAATGGGAAATGAAATGTTGGCTGCCTGCCATATCTCCAATTTGTTTGTTTTATTCAGAAAAGCAGAGAAATATTATGACGCTTCAGATGCAGGTCAGGTGCACAGACTTAACTGCTGACCAGATGCTCTTTGTGTGACTGAACTATAGCAACAGCTAATTAAGTGGGGGAGGCATCACATCAGATCAGGGTTCTGCCTACAGACAAATACACTAATAGTTGAATGGATAAATTACAATTTAATTGATTTATTGCATTTTAGATGAGATAATGTGCTGCTCTTTGAATGGATACATTCCCAAACATTGAGGATAAAAGTCTAATTTATTCATGACATTGGAGGAGATCCATGTTACTTTATAGTAGCAAAAAATAAGGAGTCTGATTATACCTTTTCAGACTAAGGCATTTTAAATTATACTGATAGTGACTCATATATAGTATAATGTTGAGCTTACAAAGGTATGGCATAAACCAGCAAGTTATTAGCTTTTGTTGCATAGCATTTTATAATTATCTCACTTTCATGCAGTCCATGGAACCAAATTCAATTCCTGCCTCCTCCCTGAATGAAGGAACTTGAGCCCAGATTTAAATCTGTCTCAGCTCAATATCTGAACTGGTACAATACACTATTTTACAGGGTAATATAATCATATGCAAGTAATCCTTGGTTAATAACCACTCATTCGGCAACCGTTCAAAGTTTTATACGGGTGATGTACAGTGAATGGTACTTCCAATTATTCCTCAACTTCTGGTTGTTCCCAGTATTCCCATTGTAACATGACTGTGGGGAGCTACAGATCTGACTGCTTACTAAAAAAAAAAAAAAAAAAAAAAAAGATATTTTGTATTTGATCCTAATCTCCCTATTACAACTACATTCCTTTATACTCTTTGATGGGAAACCAGCGACAATTAGCTCCAGCAGGCTAATATAGGATAATTCTACATTATCTGTATTTAGGTAATGTTATTTTATGCCTTAAATAAAACATAATGTATTTGGTAAAATGCCTTACATCTTTCAGTTGAATTTCAATTTCATGTATGTTGACTGGCATTCCAGCACAGTGCACAGCCTTTTCCTGTTAAAAAATAGAATAGTGAAACAGTTCAATTCCATTAACTGAAAGCAGATGCCTGTGTGTTGAAGATAGGAGTAGGTACTGCTATGTTATGCCTTGAAAGCACTGGGTTTCTGTAATTTTTCAAACTGCTAAAACATTCAAGATTCTACATATCATATTTCTACTAAATATTTCCTTCTGCAGAATAAAAGGGCTTGCCAAATTTAAAAAATACTAAGCCGGATGGAACCTAGTTATATTTAGATGAGAGACCACCATACAATCCTATGGTTTACATCTTGGGAGGGAGGGAGGGAGGGAGGGAGGGAGGGAGGCAGGGAGGGAGGCAGGAAGGAAGGAAGGAAGGAAGGAAGGAAGAAAGGAAGGAAGGAAGGAAGGAAGCAGAAGGCAAACTGTTTCTGTACCAACACCAACATGGTCTTTTCTATTTCATCATGAGTTGAACTGACTCAAAGGAGATTCTTTAATAAATTCCAGAACAGAATCTAATGAGCTACCTACAAAAAGCAAAGTTTCATGTAATTGGCAAAAAATGACAGAAATTCTAAAAGTATTTGGATAAGTGTCAAGATTACCTAGACTAGAATCTATTATTTTAAAACATTGTATATTACAGCTTCAGGATAAGAGAGTAATATGTCCCTAACCTATTCAGCCAGCATGCATATATTTGAGTTTAACTGTGCCTATTGTTTTGCATAATGGCTGACATGTTTCAATTACCCAATATCTATAAACATCCTTCCTGATTTGGACAAGCACCTGATTTATCACTGTGGCATTTGGTATTTTAATTTTCAAACTCTATAGGATTGATACTCTACTGCCATCTACTTTCAATAAATGGTACTTTTCTAATCCTTCCTATAATGTCTCTTAGCTAATCAGGTCAATGGAATAAAATTTATAATCTGTTCAACTTGACTTTTAACAGAGGAATGTCCACAACAGCACTTTTCAGCATCTAGTACGAGCGTACATAGAAATAAAAATTATGTATGTCCATTTTTCATCTATCCTTACAGTTGACTTAATTACACGTAGTTATCAGTTAACTTTTGCTCAGATGCTATGAAAACCTGATCTCCCATTAGAAATAACAAGAAGCCAGGGTGAAATTTTAGGACATTTATTCTCGCTCAGCAGCATAATCCAAAATTAAAATATTCTGTGTGGACCACTGTATCTGTCTAGTAAGTTTAAATTAAGGATGCTAAAGATAATAATTAATTTGTTAACTTCATTATTAAGAGTACTTACTCAAAACTACTATTTTAACAGAATTTCAATTTAAAAATGGAGTATAAAAATAAAACAGAGCATCAAAATATATAGAATTTACTAAAAACAAAAGTAACAAAATAGATAAGGAGTGAGTAATATCTTAGGCTAATTCAAACAGCGGTAGAGAGACAGACAGAAATAAATGAATATGAATTTATTAGCGGTACTGACTGTTTAGTTAAGAGTTTGGAATACTGAAATGTCAAACTTAAAATTTATCCCGAAGGTCCATGAGATTACTATTTTATTAATTTAACTGCTCTCCTGAAAGTCATTTCTGAAATATCTGCTAGGAGGGAAACAATAAGAACAACATCTGTTTTTACCATGTCTGTTTGTTAAGGGGGATGTGAATAAAATGTTATTCTTGTTTCAATAAAAGGGACAACAAAGGATACATGCAGTTGATTCAATTTCCTCTAAGAGACACAGGCATAAACAGTCTTGCACATGTGTGCCATTATATCTCTCTTCCAGAGGAGCTGAAAGTAAGGCTCTAAGTCTGGCTAATGTAAAAGCTCTTCTCTATGTTCAGTACAAAATGCTGCCATGTTATAATATGGCACCTGTGAATGGTCTCCCTAACATGCTTAAGTTACAGGGTTTTGCAGTAAAACTTAGGTCCTTTTTAAGTCTAAGTTCAGAATCAGGTATTTTTTTTAATATCTGGTATTTTTGGTAGCCAGTCAAGATCAGTTACTGTGTGGACAATCTTGGATTTATTTCAGTTAGCCATGAGGGAGGAAAGGTATCTTCTGAAGTTAAGGCAACCAAAGGGCTTTCAAAGATTAGTTTGAGTCAACCTCTCAGAATGCAATGTCAAATTTGGGCTTTAATGCAGTCAGGCTTACATCTAACCTTAATAATAAAGAATTAACTGGTCACATACAGGAGGACACTTAGAAATTTTGACCAAACAATTCCAGAGACTGGTGATAGCTGAGATCAGTGCATCATGAAGCAGATACTACCTTAGTTCCGAAGACTTCAACTGTGGTGATGGCATGCTTATTACTGTTGTGGGGTGGGGAATTAGAAAATGGTGGTTATCGCTTTGATCTTAGTGATTTGATGCAGATCACTAAGCCATCTTGTTTCATTTCCTTATTACTACTTTGCAACGACCCAATTTTTCATATTTATTTAATTCAGCTCAGAGATTTCCCAACTTGTTGACTCTGAGTGGTTCACAGCATAAAAAGCATACAGCAATGTGCAATCCAAATAAAATGGACAACACAGTGACTTTGGCCAATAGCATCATACATACAGCCTACAAGTCAGGGAATAGAACCAGGTCTTTAAGACTCTCTGGAACATCATCTGGCCAAGAGCCGCCCAATTTCTCTATTTTTTTCCGATTATCAAGCAGTGCTGTGACAGATAGCACTGCTTGATATACAGAACCTAGAGTACATCAACCCTGTCGGATCAAGCCATACAGGTTGATACGATGGGAGATTGGCAATATCTCAAAAAATCAGGCTCTAGGCAACAAAGGGCTTCATAGGTCAAAACCAGTATCTTGAATTACATCTGGAAGCAAACTGCTTATGAATCAAACAGGCACACCCGACACTGCCTGTGCCACTGCATTCTGGATCAGCTGAAGATTCCAGGTGGAGTTCAAAGGCAGCCCAATGTAAAGTGTACTGCAGTAAACTGCAAAGTGAAGGGCATTCTAATCTAGGAAAGGGCATACACCAAATGAAGCTGTGCAAGCATTCCTCACTCAGCATGAGCTGTGAGTTCAGACAAACCCTCCCCCCCAGATTGCACATCACTCTTAAACGGGCAAGTGCTACCCTATCCAAGGCTAAAGAGTTCAAAAGGTGTTCAGTCCCAAATAACTTCCAAATAGCAATATGAGGAAAAAGCTTAGGTAACATTGCACACATTTTTATAAACTCACCTGGGCGAGCTGGACATTACTGGCTCTGCTTTCAAGATCTGTACATCTTGCAGAAACTGCAGATATGTGATTTTTCTGCCATTCTACCTCTTCCGAGAGCGAATTTAGTAGCTGTTCCCGCTTAGCCACTTCTTTTGTTTTCTCTTCTAGCTGACCTCGTAGAGAAGCAGCATCTGTACTTTTGCTTCCACCTCTTAACTCATCTTTCAGGACCTGGATTTCTTGATCTTTCATTCCAAGTTTATTTTTATATTCTTCTATTTCTGTTTCAAGGGCAAGTATTTTCTATACGAAGTACAAGCAAGCATTTAACAAGAAAAGGTCAGTTTCCAAACTATAAATTCCTGATTGAGTAGAAACGGCTAATCATGCTGGCAAATATTAATCTATTGGAGAATAAAGATAGTAAAATTAAGCTTATGGGACAAGATTTGGAATATGATTGTACTATTCTGCCTAGAAACTGCCCATTTAATTGTAGGTACACTCTCATTAAAATGTTCACATTTTACCAAAATATGTCTAGTATGTCAAAGCATTAAAAAACTCCCCAAAGAACTAAAACAAGACAAAAAAAAAAAGCTACAGCTAAATTCACTTCTTATGAAATCAAGGATTTAATGTTAATATGAAAGCGAAACAAAAAATAGAAGAGCCTCCACCACTTTAACTAACCAAAAAATGGAGTCTTAACATGAACTGCACAATATAAATAACTTATATGTACATAAACAGCTCAGATGATTTCATCTGTCATTATCAACTGTCAGCTATTTACAATTAAATTTGAATTTAAATAGTTCAAAACAGTTCAACTATTTAAATTACAATAGTTCATATAGGCTTTCAAATATACAGACTCTATGAGAAGAGTAGAAGGAAGGGTCATAAAAGCAACAGTGAAGGAGCCACCCCTTGTCCTGAGTGCTTCATATGCACTAGAACAAAAGGAGCTAATACGTGAATGAATAAAGCAAACATTTAGCATTTCTTAGGGAAGAGTAACTTGCCATCCCATTGTCAGATGTGGTTGTGGTTGCAAAAATCTAGAAGCAATGCTAACAGGCTGCACAGCAAGGCACAAAGAAAAAGCAGGGGTATCTATCACCCCTGGTAAGACATCACATTACAGTTAGGCAGAGTTGGGCAGCATGGCTGGCTCAGGAATTCTGGGAGTTGAAGTCCACAAGTCATAAAAGGGCCATCATTCCCCACCCTTGCAGTAAGGGTTAACATCCCATTATCAATTAGTTTCTTTTGTAATTAGATGAAAAGTGAAGCCCTTGCTTTACAAAATACTTTGTCTCAATCTTAATATCCAGGTTTTAATTTAGATGCAAAACTAGGATTATTTTAATTTATATCACCTCCAAAAGCCTCTTCCTTTCTTCGGGTGTCATTTTTCTCTTCTCCTTAATGATTTCTTCCAAAGACTTTTTCAAAGCTGCATTTTCTTTCTTATACACCTGCAATTCTGTTTCGGATTTGGAATCACCAGACTTGAATCCCCACTTCTTTGATGTCATTCTTGAGGTTCTCGGAAAAAAATCATCAGGCGCTATTCAAGAAGCAACCACTTCATCTGCAAGATTTTTTGAAAAAAATCACTCTAAATTCCAAACCCACAAATAGTACAAGCCCGTGGGAATTCCTTTCTAATATATATTATTACAACTAATCTATTTATTCATATTTTTATTGTATACCAACAGTGTTTTAAAAGTGACAGATAGAAACATGTACGATTCTGCCCTATCACAAATATTATGAAAAATAAAAATTCCTTTCAACCCCCCCTGAACATTTTGGTAAAACAGCAAAAACTCTTCCTAAATAGAACATTAAATCTTAAAAATTGACATTATGAGGAAATTAAAGAAAACAGACACAATGTAGATGTTAATTGTCTTCAACTATCCATGTTAAACCTATCCAAATGAGGTAGCTTATGTCAAAGATATTACAATAAAGAATCTTGCAACTGGATGTATCGCTTTTAAAAACAATAAAACCTGAAATGCAGCCAGATAAATTTGAGAGCAAAGTGGTGTGGAGAAACCGCCATTCCTCCAATTAAAATGTCTCTCCAATTGTTGCTTGTTTTGTAGAGGGAAAATGGACCTGTATTTTTTCATGCTCATCAGCTGAGGTGAACAATCATTTTATCGATTAAAAGACTTCATCTCAGACTTGCCCTTATTAAACATTAAATTGAAGTAAATGGAAATACCTTCAAATATAATATGCTCAAAAGGGCTGGGCTAGAAAACTAGCTTTAAAAATTTGATAACTGCCAGCCACTCCCTCTCAACCCAATCCATCTCACCTTGTCATGGGGAAATAGACAGATGTATTAAGCATGTTCGCTGCCTTGAGTTTTATATAAACTATATATATAAAGAAAATAAAGCTAGGTAATATTATAAAATAGTTAATAAAATGCTAATTAAATGCCCATTTTAGAATCAATTACACAGAAGCAAGAGAATCACATAGATTACAAAGGAATGCAAGGCCAAATGTTATGCTCACAGCATAACAGAATTAAGGTATGCTACTTAAAAGCTGACAAAATATGCTATTTCTCATTATGAAACTAAAACTGGAAAATTCTAGAACTAGAGATATGCATACTAGCTGTTCACACCTGAATATATAATGGCTTTTCACCTCTTGCAAGGAGTCCACTACATTCTACATTTTTGCCTTGTGTGCTTTATTGTTTTAGGGTGTTTTGATCTGAGCAAGTAATCAATTTTAGAAAAGCATAACTGTTGTGATAAGATAAAGAAGTCCTCAAGTCACACCCACTATTGAGCGCATCCAAGACTTTCTTTTGGCAAAGGGGCTCCGAAATGGCTTTGTCCTTGCCTGGTTCCATGATGTCCCAATGGAGACACATGGGGGATTTCCTAGTGGTCTCCCTTCCAGCCCTAAGAGGGACGAGTGTGCATCCCTTTCAAAATTGAAAAGTGCTTTTTTAGGAAACAACTGGACTTTCTTGTTTTTCCTTTGAAGACATTTTCATCCAAGAAGCTTCTTCAGCTCTGACTGGATGGTGGGGAAAGGAAGGATTTATATTCCTTGCACAGCTGGCCCTTTGCATACTTTTAGAGGGTCATTGAGGCCACTTGGAGGTTTATCTGTCCTCAGGGTCACCTGAGTAGTGCAAATGGTTGTGGAGCCTTCTTGGAAGATGTGAACTCTTCCAAGTGGCCTCACCGACCCTCTAAAAAGAATGCAAATGACAAGTTGTTTGCAAGGAATATAAATCCTTTCATAGAAGAGACTAGACAGTCACTGGTCTAAAATGGTATAGGTGCTCCTGCTTGAGCGGCGGGGGAGGGGGGCTGGACTAGAGGACCTCCAAGTCTCCTCTCTGCCCTGCTCCCTCAGTGCAGCCCCCCCACCCAACACAATACAACTCACACTGAAGACAGAAAATCCCTAACCCAATAAATCATATTAAACAACCCCCAGTCCTATTGCACCGGTGTGAACACGTTACACGTTGCGCCGGCCCTGCAAGTCCATCGTACTACGTAGTTATGATGTTATTTCGCATTCAGGAGTCTGACAGCCCAGGGATAAAAACTTGTTCTTCAGCCTGTTTGTGCAGGCTGGCTAAGCTTCTATATCTCCTTCCCGATGGCTAGGGAGGATGAAGAAGTGTTGTCGACCAGGGTGTGAGGATTTTCCTCACTCTTCTATAGTCCGTTCATTCCCCACCATCTATCAGAACTGAAGAAGCTTCTTGGATGAGAGAAGCGAAACGTCTTCAAAGAACCCAAAAAAAAAACAACCCCAACCAAGAAAATCCAGTTGCCTTTTGAAAAAAGCACCTTTGGGACCCTGGAGGCCTGAGAATCTCCGTAGACATCGGTCAAAGGCCATAACCGCCTTCCAAGGCAAGGCCTCCCTTTCTTTCCACACAAAAGGGCCGACGTGACAAGGGCGTCCCCATACACACCTCAGCAAAGCCTCTGGAGCGCTAGATGGAGACAGCCGGGCGGAGAAGGGCGCTTTAAGATGGCAAGGCGGCGGCGGCGGCACCGACAGCACCGCGCCCTCCCTTCCACGGAAGGAAGGGGACGGGACGGGACGGCCCGTAGCGGAGCGGCGAGCAGGAAACAACGGCAGAACCGCTCCGCTTCGAACTGACGCCCTCTGGAACGCGGCTTCCGAGAGTTTGAATCCAGCGGCTGCGTGTGACGTCACGTCCGCCCGGTTGCCAGGCTACGAGCGCCGCGTGGATCCAAAAGGAAAGGCGCGGCGGAACTTGACGGCGTCGTGACGTCACGGACGGGTTCCCTTCCCTGAACGTTCCAAGTGAAGCGATAGGGAGGAGCGTTAATAAAAGGAACGAAGGCGGGGGGGCTGACACACACACACACACACACACACACACACAAATGCCTGGAGATATTTCTTTCCCCGCCGAGGCTGATCATCGGGCGGAGATTACCGCCCGCTGTCAAAATTAAGCAAATGGTTTTTTTTTAGGAGGGCAAGATAGAATTTAGCTGTATAAATAAGACTAGTTAGTCACTTATCTAAAATAATACAGGTTCTCCTGCTTGAGCAGGGGGCTGGACTAGACGACCTCCAAGGTCCCTTCCAGCTCTGTCCTGTTCCATTTTCTATTTCTATTCTGTTCTAAATATGTATTCATCAGACACATCTAGGAAATCAGTCTAGCATAGATAGCATGAAAAGTAGCTGGACTGTTTGGAACTGTGTGGAATTTCCAAATATTTTTATTACATGCATGGGTATCTCTGGATTTACAACCCCCAGAATGGTTTAATGATGGTTTTATTTTCTAACGAGTGAATTGTGCACAAATGCTTGGAGATACTTGTTAGCCCGCCAAAACTGGTCATCGAGCAGATATTAGCACCTGCTGTCAACAATAATCCAGTAAACTGGAAATTAGACCAACTCCCATCCAAAGACAAAATCGTTGCAAAAATAACAGAGTGTGCGGAAATGGACAGATTGACGCTGGAACTCCAAGAAAAGGAAGAAAGCGAATACTATCTTGTATGGCACCAATGGTATCAATGGCTGGAAAGGAAAATCAGCAAAAATGTAGAGGACAGAAATTAGGGTAAAGACTTGCATAAGGAGATGAACTCATAAAAAATGTAAATTTGTAGTGTAAGGTTATAACATTGGAATCAGATACTTAATAATTACTCTTTATTAAACTATATAAGCTCAATGACATATTCTGTTGATGACAAAAACGTATATGTAAAATGTTAGGTGGGTTTGTAGGTGGTGGGTTTTTTGTTTGTCTTTGTATTGTATTGTATTGTCTTTATATCTGTGTTTATATTTTAATAATAAATTTTTTTTAAAAAAAAACAATAATCCAGTAAAGACACAACTCAATCATCATTTGCTGATCTTCAGAGATCACAGTCCTCTCCCACATGGCAAAAGTCCTGGGCTCATTGCGACTAACTCTCAATAGAGTTGAGTAGAAATGTACTAGAAATATTATTATGTGTGGGTAATCTACAGTTAGATTCATGCATTAACTTAATAATGCAAGTCCTAATCAAGAATCTAAGAATTGTTACTGTAACGACTAAGAATATAGGCAGTTCCAAGATTTCTGATAACCACATCATGAGAAAACTCAGAATCTGCTTTGCTAACATATTAATTGGATGCATATATTGTTCAAAATCATAATGGGATCTTTAACATGTAGGAATCCCGCAATTGTAGGTTATAGGCCATAGATTATGGTTTAATGTCAATCCTGTTGTTTGTTGCTTATTGAATGAAGCATGAATTTAAAATTCTGATTTAGTATATTGTGTGATTTTAAATAATGAATGGCCTAGTATAGAAGGGCTTCAAGATATCTCACTTTAAATTAGTTATTATCCTGGGACATATATATTCGTCTTCGTTCATATTAATTCCATACAATACCTAATGTATGTCTCGAATGGAAGACAGCTTGGTTTCACAATTTGTGCACTTAAACACAACTGAAATGCAGAAGGTTTCCAGAATAGGCTTTTATTCTCTTCCTATTGCAATATGTCAGAGTGGTTCAGATGATGCTAACTTTCTACTTTCTCTTTCTCCTCTCCTTTCTCTTTCTTCATGGCCTGATCCTTCTGATTCTTTTTGTTTTCTTACAAAGCAAATGTTTTTCTTTTTTATAGGAGGACAAAATAGGATTTAGTTGCATAGATATGTATTTATCAGACATGTATAGGAAACCAGTCTAGCACAGGTAGCATGAGAAGTACTTGGACTGTTCGGTGTTTGGGGGGAAGAGCAGAGAATTTCCAAGTATGTTTATTACATGCATGGGTGTCTGCCTGCCTGCCTGTTTTAGACCTAATCTGGAATCCTAACAACTGCCTGGGCATGTCCATGCAATTTGCAGTTTTGGAATTAGTTTGCTATTTTCTTTTTCCTTGGGCTGAGAGAGAATGACTGGCCCAAAATCACTCAGTTGGCCTTTTAAGGCAGGATTAGAACTGAGCATTTCCTGGTTTCTAGCCTGATGCCTTAACCTCTAGACACAACTGTTTTATACAATTGCCTTGCCTTATTCCTCAAATTTTATGAAGGATATGATGAACAGTGGATTCCATTCAAAACCTTCCCAATATGTTTCACTTTTCCCATTCCTTTTTCTAAATCTGTTTAGAAGGAAAATCTGCAGTAATTGGTATAATATTTTGTGGCTGGTTTCCATTCAGAAATCTCCACTGGAAGTTCCCTGCAGCACACAGTGCGTGGAAGAACCAATCTGCTATTTTAGCTTCAGGCAGGATGCTGAAAAGCAGTTCATTCACAATTGATCGCTTTGGAGTTTGATTCTTCTCTCTTCTTCTTACTACAAACTCTGACTGCATGAAATTTAGAGATGACTTTTAGAATTTATGTACAAGGTTGACTTTTGCCGAAGGGGGCGATCTAAGACTGTTTGCAACATTCCTGAATTAAAAAGAAGGAGAATGACACTCAAACCACAAACATGAGGAAAGAATGTATTTTTAAAGGAAACGTTCATGCTTTTTAAAAAAAATAAATAAATCTTGGTTTGGCCATTATTTCCATAGCCATAAAAATGGAAAGTATGCAATGGATTTGAATGAGTGAGTCCTTGATTCAGTAATTATTTAATGCACGTTTATATTTCTTCCTCATTTGCATAGAGAGCATTTCCCCCCTTTTAAGCATCATGCTTTATAAATTCTTATGTTTGAATTTCAATCCATATCAGTTTTGTTATCTAATGGACAGGATTTGTGAATGATGGTATGCATTTCTTTTCTTTAGCTTTGGTAACAAACTTGGTAATTCCGCTGTGAGCTTCTCATTGCTGTAACAGAGCCATTCCTTCTTGTCTCCTCCTCCTCCTATTCTTCCTCCTCCTCCTCCTGGCATTTCAGTCTGGAGCCTGCCGAGTATCTCAAGTATTTTTTTCCCCCTCTGAACTTTCTACTTCGAAAACAGCTTCTTTTTAAAGTTTGCTTGAAACAATGCTTCGGGTAATTGTAGAATCAGCTGCAAATATCCCTAAACATACATTTGGGAAACCAGATCCTATTACATCAATTATTTTTAAAGGTAAGGAAAACTAATTTTAGGAGGTTTCTTTTCTTTCTGACAAGGTGGCATGATTAGAACAAGATTGCAAAGAGCTTCTAAAGTGTATAGCTTCTTTTTTCAATGATGAAAAAGAATCTGGAGATGTCATGAGGTGCCTTGACAAGCATATTTCATTGCACCTGCATCTAGGACACTCACTTTCAGTTTTGGTGAATAGGCAAGTGAATTATATTTTGGCACATAAATAATTTTCCTGCCACAGAAGATGTCTGGTTATTAACCTGCTATACAGGAATGCTATTGAATGCTAATTGATTGAATGCTGGTAGGAAGTGTATGATTTAAAATATTTAAATTCTATTTACATTATTAAATAGAATTTTTCTATGACCTTTCTTATTTGAATTATTAGTACATTAACCAAAAGTAAAGGACAACATTAAAAGCAATAGGATTTGAATTGTATTTGCAAATTTTGTAGTGGGCTTTATATTGGTCCTTTGGCTCACCGTTTAGTTGGATGTGTGTTGGATGTTAGAGAAATCAAATAACTTTTTGCTCAGTATATATATCAGTTTGGGGTACAGATTCCAGCTAAGACAGTTATATTACTTGGTGTACTGAATAAGAACACTCATTTTATTCGAAAAAGTAGGACTAGAATGAGTTTTCTATATTTCTCTACTGCCATCTAGTGGTCCTCTGGATTTCTGCTTCCCAAATTTAGTAGAGTTGCTAAAAGTGGACTGTGGCTTAAGTCTTAAAAATGTACATGTGAAGCTTAAATGCATGGAGGAAAAAGTATTTCTTTTATTCTTCACTTTGTTCTGTTTTTAAAATGATTCTTCCCTAATATGAAGTCTTTTTCAAATGGGGTCTGGTGAACAAGGAATGCTTGGCTTTATTATCCCTGATCGTTTATGATAATTAAAAAGTTAATTGCATTTCTTTTATTTCAAAATTAGTCACTCAGAGATGGTAGAATGATCAGTGCATAAATATATAAATCAATAGATAAAGATAAAATCTGGGACTTTTAATTTGAAAGAAAATGAAGCCTGGTGATTTATTTTGCAACTTGTTTGTGAATCATTCATTCATTACCCAAGGCTGGTTTTCCAGTTTCCACTTACATTTCAAAGGGGCCACAATTTTTTTTCCCCAATTGGCTTTCTGTAGCCATAATCAAGATGCTTAAAAGGCATCAACAGAAATTAATTTCTATCTTTAAATGATGTTGTCAATATTTTTCATCCCCTCTCTAAAGCTTCTGTGCTGTTGGGCATATGGGGGGCGGTATGATAAAATTAGAGGGGGTGCATTTGGTACACCCATCATGCAGCTGATTTTGTTGTTTAAATTTGAATAAGTATCTTGAAACAAAAGCTTGGAAGAAAGGCCAAGAGTTACTGCGTGATTCATGCTTTTTTCCCATGGAAAATGTTAATTGAAGCCTTCAATAGAACAAACTTTAAACAAAGAAGAAACAAACTAAAGATGCAGCCATGCTGTACTTCTAGGAGGATGGGTTGTAGGTGGTGTTTAAAGGCTTAGAACGAAAAGTATTTGTGAGCAGAGACATTTCCATGGAATAGAAACTACACTGCTCAAAAAAATAAAGGGAACACAAGCAAAAGACATCCGAGATCTGAATGAATGAAATAGCCTTATTAAATACTTTGTTTGTTACATACAGTAGTTTTGTGTTCCCTTTAGTTGTTTGAGCAGTGTATAAACTACTGTATGTAAAGAACAAAGTATTTAATAAGGTTATTTCATTCATTCAGATCTCGGATGTCTTCTGCTTGTGTTCCCTTTATTTTTTTGAGCAGTATAGAACACCCTGCAGGAAACGATGGGAGAATGACTTGCAATAAAATGTTTAGAAGCAGTGTCTTCATCCTTGTTCCATTTATTTTTGGGATGTTTAGGTTGTGATTGAGTTGCTATGTACTCAAAATACACCCACTCACAAGGGAGAAGTATCAGTCAGCAGGCCTGAAGAAATCTCTAGAGTTTGCAGAAGTGCAAAGATTGTAGGAGGAAAAAAGACATCTTGGTGGAGGCTTAGAAAGAGACAAAAGAAAGACAAATGTCCTTTGTGGCGTTTAAAGCTAACTGAAAATGAATGGTCAGAATCTCCAAAAACAACATGTTCTGGATCCTGGTTATATATGCTAAGAACAACCTGGAAAGCACAGGTTTTGCTGAAATACAAATCAGCTTTATTGGCATATATTTTAAGGAACTGAATATTGTTAGTGCCATGGAATAGCAATTGAGGTCATTTCCCCACTAGAGACTTACAGCATTATATAGTTATCCTTTCATTGTTGTGCCAAAATTTGTATAATAAAGGCAGGCTTCATATTACTTCAGTGATGGCTAAATAATACTATGAAGATGCTAACGAGGAAATCATTTGAATAATGGAAAGGTTGGAAAGGAGGGGAGAGAATGGAATGGGATGAAGTATCCTGAATAAGATAAATATTAATATCTGTAGTTTAGGGTTGGCTTAAATTCATATGTTCAAGTTCAAGTTGAACCAATTTCAAATGTTCATAGCAAGGGATCGGTTCAAAGCAGGGGTGAAATCCAGCAGGTTCTGAAAGGTTCTGGAGAACCGGTAGCAGAAATTTTGAGTAGATCAGAGAACCGGCAAATACCACCTCGGGCTGGCCTCAGAGTGGGGTGGGAATGGAGATTTTGCAATATCCTTCCCCCAGGAGTGGGGTGGGAATGGAGATTTTGCAATATCCTTCCCCCAGGAGTGGGGTGGGAATGGAGATTTTGCATCTTCGAATCTTCGAATCTCACTGTTTGAGAAACTTGCATAACATTCTCAGAGACTCTTCCCATCCTGCTTACAATCTTTTTGGACTGTTGCCTTCTGGCAGAAGATACAGAACAATTAAAACTCGGACCACACGTTTTCTGAATAGTTTTTATCCCAGAGCTATAATTGCACTCAACAATGAACTAAAGGGCCACCATCAGTGAGCTGTTGGACAGTATTACTTGGTCTGTTGTGTGGATGTTTGGGTGGTTTAGGGGTGGAAAATTGTGGTGAGTGGGAGTGTGTTTGGGGATTGTTATGTGTGTTGGAGACCTGGCCCTTGGGTGTTAAGTGAATTTCGTTGTGTGGGTATACTGTGTATACACGTACGATGACAATAAAGTTATTTATTTATTTATTTGCAGTATCCTTCCCCTGGAGTGGGGTGGGAATGGAGATTTTGCAGTATCCTTCCCCTGCCACGCCCACCAAGCCACGCCCACCAAGCCATGCCCACCAAGCCATGCCACGCCCACCAAGCCACGCCTACCAAGCCATGCCACGCCCACCAAGCCACGGCCACAGAACCAATAGTAAAAAAATTTGAATTTCACCACTGGTTCAAAGTGATCTGTCTCCTCCCTCCAGGGAGAAGGAGACAATATCAGGGAAAAAGGAAACAATAGAAACCCAAAGTAAAACGAACGTCGCCATGTCACTTTTATATCTAGCCCTATCTAGTGCTTGCTTCATGTTGGCTAACATGAAGTGATGCTAGCCATGGATGGTGTCTTGAAGATCCCTTGGCCCTGCTTGGAAGCCCCATTGGTCCACTCTGCTGATTGGCTAACATGCAGCTGCATTAGCCAATGGGTAGAGCATCCTTTTTAAAATCCTCCCAAGTGAATTTAAAGCACTCCTTCAGAGAGAAGCACTTTTGTATCCTTAAGATTGCTTGCTTGTAATCTGTTTCTACTTGTTCTTCTATTCCATTTTTCTGTGATTCATTTGAGAACATCAACCTACTTTTTGGCCCTTAATTCAGCCCTGCTCACAAGGCCCTAGCAGGTATTCTGCGAACAAACACAGAAAATGTTGCCCTCCATAACTGAATTTAATATTTTTTTATATTTCTTTTTTTTTTAAACCTAGCTTCTAAAGCTTCCTTGGAAAGCAGCATTAAATTTAAATGAAGGAATTATAAAGCAGACTTTATATGGGATTTTTCAATGGGGGTGTCTACCTCCTGTGTCCCAAGGTCACTCCCACAAACCATTAGAGGGTTATAGCTGAGGATGAGGAGGAATACCTAATTGAGTATGGATATTTACTTGTAGTGATAATAAGCTAGAAATCCAGGTACTTTAATAGTTTACAGAACTGTGAGAGCTTTCTATCACCTGCTCCTTCAGCACAGAGACATTTACCTCAGTAAGGCTTACTCTTAGGTAAATATACAATACGTGCAAATTTAACTTAAATTTAGCACTTCTCTTCAAAAAATATGTGATAAGCTCATACTTTGAGATTTCAAAGTATCAATTGTAGAAAATGTTGGGCCCAATTCAATTGTAACAGTGTATGCTAATATTAAATAATGGCAAAATTGCATGGGATTATAATAGGTTTTTAGCTTAAATATAACATTACAGCTGATATTGTTCAGTGGGACTTGCAAATCTTTTGTGGTCTAGCCGGAACTAATATCTAACACACTCCTTTTTAAAAAATGTTAATTCCTGTTAGAGTTTTATTACAGGAATGTGAATCACTAGTTTCCACATTGACTAAATAAGGACCAAATTTTCTGCTCTTCCCACACATATCTAGCAGAAGTAGTATGTTCTGTAATTGAACTTCATGGAAGCTATGCAGATTTATCCATATTTGGAACAGAAGGAGTATATATATCTGAAGCATCCTTTTTTAAAAAAATCACTATTAAATCCTTCTATTACTTTTTAAAAAGAGATTTAGTGCAATGCATACTATAATAACTGGCTTATTTGGAATAAAATTACTGTATGTTGGCTTTTTCTTATTTCTGTTAGAGATTCTGTAGATTGAAAGTATTGATTTGATTTAAAAAGTGCTGATTTTCTGTGCAGTTTTTACCTATATTTAGTCAATGTAAATGTGTTGAGGTTAAATGTCCATCTTTTGAAATGATCAGAGTGTCCTTCTATTTACCACAACTAAAATATATTAATAATGATTTAGTCCAATGTTTCTCAATCTCAGCAACTTTAAGATAAAAATTAACTTTTAAGCATGAGTGACTGGGAAATTCTGGAAGTTGAAGTCCATATTAGAGCTGTCAAGGTTGAGAAGCACTGATCTAGTCCTAAATTAATACAGTTAGAATCACATGGGAAAAAATAGCTGAAGGGACAATCTGAATCATACATGGAGATTTATCCTTGTCATGGCCAATTCGCTGCAGCCAACTTGCTGTGACCAACTCGCCATGGCCAGCTCCCCGTGGGACAACTCGCTGTGATACAAGAGTTGCACTAATATCAAAGGAATAGTAGAATAGAATCATTAAAGAAAAGATGCCAAAGGAGGGGGAAAATGAAATGTGAATGCCAAAAGTTAAAATAAAATTTTAATTATTTTAAATAATTGAATTGTTGAATTGCCCTGCAGCAAGTTGTACTGTGGCAAGTTAGCCATAGTTAGTTGACTTGTGGTGAATTAGCTGTGGTGAGTTGGCTGTGGCCAGTTGGACGCAGCGGGTTGTCCCATTCTGCCCCAGACCACACTTTAAAAATCAACTATCTTAGATGAGAGGTGATTGCCATGACACAGAAAAGAGTATTAGAGGTAGGATAAAGATCATCAGAAGGAAAAAGAATATCTGCTGATCAGGGGTGGGTTCTAAATTTTTTTTCTACCGGTTCTGTGGGTGTGGCTTATTTTGTGGGTGTGGCTTGGAGGTCATGTGACTAGGTGGGCGTGGCTAGCTGGTCAGAGTCATTTCTGGAAGGTCCTTGCACTTACAACCAGTCCTCGCACTTACAACCCGATTTATTTGTTTGCTTTTAACACTGATCGGCTGTAGGACGGCCCTTTGAAGCCCCGCGGCAAGAGTTTAAACAGTTTTTTTCCCTCTAGTCATCAGCTGGGACTCAGGAGGCAGCAATAGATTGGGGGTGGGACCAAATAAAAGGTAATAATAACATGGGTGGGTGGGAGGGCGGGGGGGAGAACCGGTTCGGTGACGTCATATCGTCACCACTACCGGCTCGGCCGAACCGGACCAAACTGGGAGGAACCCACCACTGCTGCTGATATACTTTTCTGTCAACATAAGGTCTGCTAAGTCAAATAAATATTTTAAAACTTCTCAATTTTAATTTCTTATGGTAAATATCAATAGATATAACCCTCATAAACCAAAGCTCTTTGGGATCCTCAATCATTTTTAAAACTGTAGAAGTGTTCTGAGACTGATGTGTTTGAGAGCCATTGCTGTAAAAACGTCAAAGCTGAAGAGATGTTATATGTTTAACAGCTGTTCTTGGGTAGTGTTGCAAAAAAAAAGGGAAGCATTTGGAAATGTTATAGGTCTACCCAGGCCCACATAGTAAAGATGTACTCTACCAATGAGTACCAATAGCCATGAAAAAGGTTTTTTTTAAAAAAAAAAATTGTAATGGAGTTTTAAAAACTATTTTTCCACACTAGTAACACATTTCTTTGTTTATTTCCAGATGAGAAAAAGAAAACAAAGAAAATTGATAGTGAACTCAACCCTGTTTGGAATGAGGTAACCTGATCTTTCTGTCCCTATAATGTAGGAAAAAGCACAATGTGTTTAATAGGATTCAGTCACATGCCCTGTTTCATGACTTTGACTGTTGCAAACAAGAAGACAGCGAGAAACACATGTGTTGTATATTTGACACTGAGCTTGTCGATCAGAAAGGTCGGCAGTTCGCTGGTTCGAATCCCTAGTACAGGTCTCCTGCGTGAGCAGGGGGTTGGACTAGATGACCTCCAAGGTCCCTTCCAACTCCGTTACTGTAATTCTGCTCAGTTCAGGAGTAGAATTTCTTCCTGTCCTGCTAAGATTGTAATTAGTAGCAGCCAACTAGCAGCCTCTGCAGGAGACTACAGACTGCCAAAATGATGGCCTATGTGCAATGAGATGATTATGTAAATACTACCGTTATATGCTTACATCCCAGTGTTTGATATAATTTACTGCATTTGCATGAGACCTCATTAAACACATCATCCTTTGCAATCTCCATTGCTCTCCTGGTGGATGCTCATGGAGGCAGTCTTTTTACAGTCAGTGACCATATTTGAGGAGTTAATTATTTTTCAGACTTAAGGACTTCCTCGGGCATGTCAAATCACATAGTAGTGTTTTGGGGTCTTCTGGCCATTGTTCGTTTGGGGATGGTGACAGTGACAGCTGTCACTGATAAGTACAAAACCATGGATTGCAACATATGGCTCTTAAGGACCTTTTTTGATGGTTCTTGAAGGTCCTCCTGACTATGATTAGTGAAAAGGAACAGCCACTTTTAGAAAGAAGCATATTAAATTGTGGAGTAAAGTAGTCATCGACTTATGACCAGTTGTTCTCATGGTCATGTGACCGTTTTACATGTTTTTGCTGAAAACCAGCATTTGCTTCCAATTATCAGTAAAATCAGCCCACAGTGAACCACTGGTTTGCTTAATGACTGCCACAAAAAAAATTCATAACATTGAGTTGGTGACTCATTTTACAGCTGCCGTAACTTATCATATCCTATGATGGGCAGGCTCTATTTTGACCAGTCGAGGGCTACCTCCCTATGCCAACTATAAAGAAAACCCCAAAACTGTCCCTCTCAAAGCACATATATATATATTTCCACCCATTTGTGATCTTCAGCTATGTTCTCCCCAAAACGTTAAGCAGAGCCCTTAATTCAACAGGTTATCTATCACCTTCTGATATAATTGGTTTACTATCATATCATTCAGTAACTTCTATATCCTTTCCATTAAGTTTAATTGTTAAGAATCTGACCATTCTTCATGTCTTGATCAGGATCACATGGAGGCCTTGTTCTAAGATTGAGAAGTTCCAGGTAGCCAACATTGATGATCTGGAAGTCTCCAATGATACCAATGGAGGGACTTCCTCCCAATTGAGATACCTGTTTCTGAGGATATTTTTTTACCCATGGGAGATAAAGTCTCCCTCACCTAATTCCAGTGATTGTCAACCTCCCCACCTATAATCTGAATTGTGAAAAGCAAAATAAATTTGCACAGTCAATCCAAAAATGCATCAGATTTGTAAATTATGATTTGAGTGGGAAATCACCAGGTGACTTCTAGACTATAGGCTAAGCAGAAAAAAAAAATCCCAAACAGACCAAAGAATTCCTGTACTTTTCTCAAAACAGCTGCATTAACAGACCAGGAGTTAAGTTCGGTTTTTATTAATAAGGCAGAAGTTAGTATTAAAATTGAGCAGTCTAAATTCAAGGTTATTTTTATCCTCCTAAACAAATAGTTAAAATAAAGGAACAGTCTGGTTAATATCTTCCCTCTTCTTCCTTGTGATTTATTTATGCATATCCTTTTCAGGCCTCTGTTTTTGATAAATGTTAATCCCAGTCTAATCATACCAGAGCACTTGAATATTTCGAAATGCTTAGATAGGCAACATCCATTTCTATAGAAATTACTATTTTGACATCTGCGCCAGCACCACAGTTACAATTTCTGGGAATCTAAACAAACAAACCAATAATTATTTGGAATCATTCACAACCTTTGAAATGTGTAAATATTGTGTATGTGTGCTTCTCGAGAATCTTTTGTCTGGGCAGGCAATCTTTTGTCTGGGGTTTTCATTATTTGAGACAGTCAAGAGCTGCAGGGATGCAGTTGCCATGGTTTGGGTGGTTGTTTTATTTAGTCTGGATTTTGGGGAAGGGGGTGGGGTATGTGAGTGGGTTGTTTTTTCTTGTCCCTAACATTTTCCCAAAGTTTGACTTCTCTTCCCCTCCAGAAAACAAGTGTGGGTGTGGGATTGGGGACGCAAAGGTGGCGACACAGCATATGTTTATTTATTTATTTATTTATTTTTCATATTTGTATACCGCCCTACTCCCGAAGGACTCAGGGCGGTGAACAGTCATAAATAAAATACAAAGATATACAAAAGTTAAAAACTATTAAAAAACAGATTAAATAATTTAGGCTCAAAGATTAAAACATCCAAATTTATCTAAAAGAGATTTAAAACCCAATTTAAAAGCCAATTTAAAAGGGACAGTTAGGCCAGACCAGCCTGTTGGAATAAAAATGTTTTTAGGGCGCGGCGGAAGATGCGTAAGTCTTGGATCCTCCGTATCTCCGGGGGGAGCTCGTTCCAGATGGCAGGTGCCCCCACAGAGAAGGCTCTCCCCCTGGGGGCCGCCAGTCGACATTGTTTGGCCGACGGCACCCCGAGGAGCCCCTCTCTATGGGAGCGAACTGGTCGGTGAGAGGCTACTGGTGGCAGGAGGCGGTCTCGTAAGTACCCTGGTCCTGAGCCATGGAGCGCTCTAAAGGTAGTAACCAAAACCTTGAAGCGCACCCGGAAGACCACCGGGAGCCAGTGCAGCTCGCGCAGGAGGGGGGTCACATGAGAGCGCCACATTGCTCCCGTCACCACCCTTAACTTATATGTTAAGATAGTGTTTCTTTCATACTTTCACACATACTCACATCTTAAACTAACTCTAACCCTAATCCTAAACTAGAATGGTTGGATGAAAGGGAAGGCAACATAGCTAGGTAATGAGTATAATAGCACTGCAAGTAGGAGGGGGCGGGTTCGTTGCTGCACAACTTCATGTGTTAAATATACCTAATGTTTCTTTCCTTTCTGCTCATCCATTCCAAATGTCACAACTGCTCGTCTACAGTAACCCTAAAATCAGTAGTGGGTTTCAAATCCCAGCGCTACTGATTTGCTATTGGGAGTGCGCAGGCGCTTGCAAAGCGAGCACGCAGTGCTTCTGCCCATGCGCAGAGCGATTTTGATGACGTCTGGGCAGGTAGGCGGAGCCTCCTGCCACCGCTGCTACTGGTTTGGGCGAACCAGTAGCAACCCACCAATGCCTAAAATATTAGGAAGAAGAGCAACCCAAAACCCACCATTCCCCATCAATAATACACTTGTTTCCCAGTTGATTTAAAAACAATATTCCACGCATGTTGGGTTTTTTATTTTTAGATTACAGGTAATCCTCAATTTACACCATTTGTTTAGTGACCGTTCAAAGTTAAAATAGCACTGTAAAAAAGTGATTTGTGACCAGTTTTCACACTTACAACCTTTGCAGCATCCCCATGGTCAAAATTCAGGCTCTAAGCAACTGGCATGTATTTATGACAGTTGCACTTTCCCGGGTCATGTGATCACCATTTGTAATCTTCCCAGCTGGCTTCCATGGGGTAAGCCAGATTCACTTAAAAACTGCATCATTCACTTAACAACTGCAGTGATTTGATTAACAAGTATGGCAAAAGAAGGTTGTAAAATTCGGCACAGCTCCACATAACAACTGCCTTGCCTAGCAACAAAATTTGGGGGCTCAATTGTATTGAGGAAGTTGTAAAAACATGTGTTTTAAAGAAGCGTTACATCAATCAAATATTGTCCTATATCGGGTGTCGGCAATCTGCGACTCCAGAGCCGCATGCGGCTCTTTGGGCCCTCTGCTGTAGCTCTCTGCCCCATCACTGGTTGGCCCCGCCAAAGCGCAGGAAAGGTGCGTGCGGGCGGGCGGCTGCTCACTTAAGGAGGGTCTCCTGGCATGTGCGCATGCTCCTGGCTCATCCACAGCCCACCAGGGGGTCACAAGAGGAAGAGGGGGAGGAGGGTCACCTGATCATTCCTCAGCCAGCCTGGATTTCCAAAAATATCCAAAAATAAAAAATAAAAGGGGCGAGGGGCAGGGCCAACCAGTGATAGCACAGGGAGCCACAGCAGAGGGCCTAAAGAGCCACATGCGGCTCTGGAGCCTTGGGTTGCCGACACCCAGACTAGGTATAGAAGTTAAAACACTTTCTGATTGTCTAGACAATATAGGAAACTCTAATTCTTTATTCCACTCATCTCTTGCTGTTTGCATATCAAATTCATTTATTGATCATAAATATTTATAGAAACTAATAATAGGGGTTATTTTTAGTTTTAAAAGATTTAAGCAGTTCTACTTAAAGTACCTTTGGTGTCTGAGAAGCTGAAAATGCTGCTGTTGTGGTCTGCTGGCTAATAATATTAACGTTTGTTAATATTATTAAGAGATGTAGCTGTAAACTGAGTTACATCTGATAGATGATATTTGTATCATAGCAGAACAAATGTTAAAAATTCACCTTCACATGATAACTGAGTTTAAAAAAATATATATTTAAAATACTTATTCCTGAAATACGTCCATTTTCTACTTGTATATGTTCAGTTCTGGGTTAAATCAGTTTTAATGACTATTGCAATTCTTTTCACACAGATTCTTGAATTTGATTTGAAAGGATTACCACTGGATATTTCATCATCCCTGCAGATAATTGTGAAAGATTTTGAAACTATAGGGCAGAACAAGTAGGTTATTTTACTAAAAGTTTTAGTGCATTTATTTCTGAACAAACATTTCATGATTTTAAACTAAATGTACTACTTTTGCAATGCCGTTTATTTATTTCGTAAAGTGTAAAAAAATCAGATATGCTATTTTATGCTTTTTTTGCTTTATGATTAAAGTAAGGCTATTCCTGTGTTAACAGTGTTCAGAGACCATTCAGTTACAATAGCTCTGAATGAGTTGTACTTATGGCCAGTCCTCAAAGTTCTAGCCATCACCCCATCCCCCAATCCTGTGATTGTAATCTGGGTGTTTGGCAATTAGCTTGCACTTATAATGGTTGCAGAGTCCTATGATCTTGTGATCACCATTTGCAACCTTCTCTGCACTTTCCCTTCGGCAATGTGAAAGCCAGCAGAGAGGTTTACAAATCACTCCTCTAAGTTACTGCCATTCCCACCAACTTCCTGAGTGCCATCCCATCCTCTGGAGTACCCACCCCTGGCACATACACATTGGTCTGCATCAGCCACCTGTGTGCCTTCCTGCCCTCCGGAGTACCTGCCCTTCAGCCCTTGCACAACAATTGCACTCCATAGAACTCATCCATTTGTTGGCCTGCTAGCAAGCCCCCCCGGGACTTGTAATTTCCTGCTGGCTTCCCCATTAACTTTGTTTGTTGCAAGCTGGCAGGAAGTTGCAAGTTACAGTTATGTGAGATTCTCACTTAATAACCTATGATCGTCGCTTAATTACTGTGCAGTGAGGACTGTGGGTTTTCTGTTGATAAGTCAGGTGACAACATATTTTATGACTGCACCACTTAATGGAAATTTTGGTCCTAGTTACTGTCATTCAGTGATGTCTACCAGTCAATATTTCTGAGTTATTAACACTAGCTTTGTATAAGAGATGAGACGGATAGCATTAGCTTTCTATCTGGAAGGTTGAGTCAACCTTGAGCTGGTCAGGATCGAACTCCAGACTGTGGTAATAGAGTTAGCCTGCAATACTGCATTGCAACCATTGCGCCACCAGGCCTCCTATACATTTGGCTTAGAAGAGTATTGCCAAAAAGAACCAGATCACTGCTATGATCTGAAAAATGTCTTTAGTAATATTTGTGTCAGCACTGCAGACATATTATATAGTATTTCTCATATTGCAGGCATCAAATAGTTGATTTGATTTTTGGAATGCTGCTTTTAAATTCTCTGTTTTGGTTTAACAAGTAAAGAAAATAGTCTAATGAGATTGTTTATAACTGATTTACATTAAGATTTGTCAGGTTTTATTTGAATAAAGGTAAAGGTAAAGGTTCCCCTTGCACGTATGTGCTAGTCGTTCCCGACTCTAGGGGGCAGTGCTCATCTCCGTTTCAAAACTGAAGAGCCAGTGCTGTCCGAAGACATCTCTGTGGTCATGTGGCCGGCATGATTAAATGCTAAAGGCACATGGAACACTGTTACCTTCCCACCAAAAGTGGTCCCTATTTTTCTACTTGCATTTTTTACGTGCTTTTGAACTGCTAGGTTGGCAAAAGCTGGGACAAGTAATGGGAGCTCACATTACACGGCACTAGGGATTCGAACTGCTGAACTGCAGACCTTCCGATCGACAAGCTCAGGGTCTTAGCCACAGAGCCACTGTGTCCCCTATTTATTTGAAATAGAGAAAGGCATATGTCTTTTGTGGAAATGTCAGTGAGACCAAGCAACCTAAGGATACGGAAACTGACATTTCTCCAGATGGACGAATGGGAGGGTGGCTGGTAGCCATGTGGTGCTATTGGCAGTCTCACAAATATATGCAAGTATGTGATTTTTATTTCCATATTCCAGAATCACTGTGTGCAGGACAATTGGATTTCATGTTTGTGTTCTGGAAGTTAGACAAATATTCTATCTTAGAACTCTAAGACCTTAGAAGTCTAACTCAACATCTTGCAAAATTTATATTGTGATTCATATGTAAAAAATTTGCTCATAAGGGTTAATTCAAAGTTAACAGTGTAATGTTTATTTAAGGAACCATTTCCTGCAAGCACTTTTTCATTTTTCTTATGGTGACTTCCTCTAGGACATGTTATAAGCAAGTTTTATTTAAGTTTTTTTTTTGTTGTGGAACTAAGTTATAAAACACCTTTTGTTCTGAATGAGAAAAGATGCTTCCCATATAGTTAATAAAATGTAACATCTAAGATCAGAGGTGAAGATCACTAACTGAATATGTTTAAAATATTTAAATAGTTTGCGACTAAAGACAGTAGTATCCTACATATGTCTGCTCAGAACATCTGCAGTAAGAACAGCAGAGTGTAGAAGGTTATATAAAGATTTAAAAGTTGATAATTTTAGCCTAAGAGAATTAATGAACTGATTAATGGCTGAATGAGTTAAGATTTTTTGTCCCATCCCTAAAGCTTCATTCCATATTTTTCAAGGAGGTCTTTTTGAAGAAGCATTTGGAAGGGGAGAAGAAATAAGAGGATGTTCCTTTGACTTCCTTAAATAAAGTCTAACAGCATTTCCATCACCACCCTCCAGGCTTTCACAACAGAGTTTGAAATTGACCTACGGTCACATTCACTTCTGCCAACTTCCAAATGCAATTCCAGTCCATGGTTATCCCTTTTCCTCAGCATATCCAGCAAAGCAGTGGGAGAGTACACAAATGTTAACCAGTCTTCTGTCCCTTGAATACCACCAGTTTTCCAGTAACACAATTCATCTTACCTGTTCAAAAAAAACCCCAACCCCTTGGTGTTTCTCCCTACCCTTCCCCATTTTTCAGTAGGTACATTTGTGTATGTTCATCTGATGGTTTGCTAATAAAAAGAAGAGTTTTTTAGGGTAGAAATAAGGGGAAGTCAATCCCAAGATAAAGGTAAATTAAGGTGTTTAACAATAGTGCTCTGGAGTGCTTCAGATCTGATTCTAAGGAAAGGTATATTGGAGTGCCCAGAGATGTGGACATGTGATCTGTCTGCAACATCATAAATGATGGCGAACTTATGGCATGCGTGATGGCGAACCTATGGCACGCGTGCCACAGGTGGCACGTGGAGCCATATCGGTGGGCACACGAGCATTGCCCTAGCTCAGCTGCAGTGCATATGAGTGTGCAGGCCAACTGATTTTCGGGCCTTCCAGGCACACCGGAAGTTGGCAAACGGGCCGTTTCCTGCCTCCAGAGGGCCTCCAGGGGGGTGGGGAAGGCCGTTTTCACTCCTAGAAAGCCTCTGAAGCCTGGGGAGGGTGAAAAACGGGCCTACCCAGCCCACCGGGCCATCACGTGCCAAAAACGGGGAGCACGGGGTGGTTGCATGTGCATGTGTGGGGGTGGAGGGTGGGGTGCATTGAATTGTGGGTGTGGGCACGCACGCGCGCAACCCCCCGCGCTCCCCCGCTTTTGGCACGCGACGGCAAAAAGGTTAGCCATCACTGTCATGAACCAACTTATGGAATCTCACAGGAGTCCAATTTAAATCTTCCAAAGGCTTCCTGGCAATCTTCCATTTAAAAATATCTGAGAATTGAAGCTGAAATGGTACCCCATTGGTTTTGATAACTTTCCAACAAGCAGTTTCCCAAGTAGGTGTTGTCGTGGTTGCATGGTGCTGCAGGAGGCTGAATTGAAGAGGGAGGATTAATTATGAGGAAATAGATTCTGAACAATGCATACTTAAAGAAACAAGCTCCAGCAGCAAGATGCTGAAGAGAGTAATAGCTTACTTGAACCCAGAAGCTCGGAGCAAAGATGAAGCAAGAATTATCATCAGGAAGTAAACAGAACATCCAGAAGCTGTGCAAACCAGCTGTAGTTTCGAACAAACCAGATAAGACCTAATGGCATTAGGAGATGCATCAGTTTCAGAGTTAAACCTAAAGTGATATAAAACACTTATGCGGAAGTTCCCAATTTCTGTTAGGATCCACAGTATACATTATTACCTTAAGTTCTGCTACAGATTTACTTAATGCTACCTTCTCTGGGCTGCAAAACAAGTTGTAGTTTTTCTATAACCGTTTGCTGTTATCTGCTGTTTGTCCTGAGTGTTGCAGGCTAGATTTGGTAGCCCCAATTTTTTAATAACAATTTAAAATCAGAAGGTAAAAAAATACATTTTGGAGGCTACATTCAGAATGTTCTGTAATGTAATGAAAGCCTGGGGCATATGCTGTTTTAAAATGCTTTCGTTGAGTAAGGTATAGAGGAATGTTCCTGAGATCACAAGAAAGATATATTCTTATCTGAACTCCCTAACAAGTTTAGTCTAGCATCCAAACTACGATTTCAGGTGGTTCTGGTTTTCCGTGTCTGAATAAGCTTGTGATATATTTTCTGGTATCAGCTGTGTTTTTATTTGCGTTTTGAATAATAGTCCAGTGCTGATCATTACAAATATTGGCTCTGTTCTTTATGGCTGGGGAGTTGGCTTTTGTGCCCA
Source organism: Pantherophis guttatus (assembly GCF_059756535.1). Taxonomy (NCBI): domain Eukaryota; kingdom Metazoa; phylum Chordata; class Lepidosauria; order Squamata; family Colubridae; genus Pantherophis; species Pantherophis guttatus. The sequence goes on along the minus strand of NC_142068.1, from coordinate 69,012,110 downwards.
GTGCAAATAATGAATGTATAAACAAATCCTCTTGAGAACAGAGCCATTTTAAGGAGCAATAGTTATAACAAGGGTTGCCAACTGATTAGAGGTGGGAAAGGCGCATGCTGGCTGTTCCTATGATTCTAGGAGTAAGCAAATATTTTCAAAATATGGGAATGAACTTTTTCACCAGTATGTTCAACTGTTGTAATGAGCAGGGTAATAGCTGGCATAAAATTTATCAGATATCACCAGTGTTTTTGACTCCTCTCAAAGAGTGTATGTGCCAGATTGCTTGAGAGTTAAAAGCAGTTAACATAACTGGCCTACTGTGTAATAGAACAGAACCAGATTCATTCAGATAATAAATAAATAACTGGTATGTGCAATAATTGAATAGGTATTTGATAGTGAGGGAGCAAATTTATAGCCAGCAACACTGGATGACTAGAAATACATTTCTTGTGACTATATACCTGATATATAGTGTGAAACCAGAAGTAGATATCCTACTAGGGCCTAGAGCAGTGTTTCTCAACCTTGGAAGCTTGAAGATGGGTGGACTTCAACTCCCACAATCCCCCAGCCAGCGCTGCTGGCTGGGGGATTCTGGGAGTTGAAGTCCACCCATCTTCAAGCTACCAAGGTTGAGAAACACTGGCCTAGAGCCTTATTCATCAAATCAGTCATCTTCCAACAGTGCTGAATCAGCTACTTCCAAAAAACCTATAAGCTGGTAAGAATACCGTACTCATTTTGTGTTGTTCTTTCCCAGTAATTAGGTATGGAAGACTACTTCTCAATCTTATTTATTGGTTATTATTCTTATATCTGCTTTAGTGTACTGGGCAGAAGCAGAAGTATTCTTCAGAAGTATTTTTTTTTTCTCACCCCACACAATCTTATAAACCCGTGCTGCTCTACTGAAGTTCAACAATACTTAGACAACTTGTTCTCAGATAATATGCAAGACGTTTTGGGATTAAAAAGAGTTTATTCACAGAGACGGTGGTTTAGAATTGCAGCCTGAATCACCTTTTAGTTATGTTCTGACTAATCACGCTTTCAGATAGCTGGCTCTTTGTGCATTGCTTCTTTTTTTAATAAATGCAGAAGAGATACAAGTGGAAACTATTATTAAATCACCTCTATATTAAGAATATACAGCACTAGTATTGTGACTGAATTTCTACCCTAAGTTTATAAATTACAGAGTATGAATGTTTATAACTCTTCTCTTAAACATTTGCAAATCTATTTACAATATTTTCTTTTAGCAGCCACTGCAGTGTCTGATAATTTTAAGAACTAGACAACTAAATATCTAAATAGCAGCATGTTTATGGTTGTTTTAATCAGAATGAAGTTCCTTTTAGTGAAAAAAAAGTGCATTAGGAAAGTTCTCCTTTCCTTGTCTGTCAAGGCCCCTGTCATACTTGTTACATCTAGGCATAATTTATTGAAAAAGATATCCTAAAAAAAATCTTTTGCTTGTTTGAATGACTTTTATGTCGGATGGCCAGATGATAAGCAGGATATACCTGCTGAAATTCCTTTTGCTTATCACTTTTGGGCTTGTTTTACTTCTGGCCACTGTAAGTAGAAGGCTTTTAATGGGCTTTGCATAGAAAACATTGCACAGGATAACTTTAAAGTGAATTTTGTGCACTGAATGCAAACCATGCAACATAGGACATAGTAGGGCACTGAATTTTTATTTGTTAGGAGCCAAATGTTGATTAAACTAGAAGAGATTCCTTTCACAGAAAAAGAGAATGGATTTTCATTTCTGTTTTTCCAGTTTTTCTTAGTGTTTTGAGTTTGCTCTCAAGTTTGGTAACTGTTTCCTTGCAGCTTTGCGTTGCCAGCAAACTATTCATTGTTCTGGCATGTCTGTGTTGTCATATAAGGCTAAGAAAAATGCTGCCTCTTTTTCTGTTTTCCGTAGGATAAGATTTTTGCAAGTTAACTTGCTTTAACTTGTAAAAGTCTTATCCAACCTTAAGATCAAACCCAATTGAATTGTTATTACTAAGGTTTAGGTCATTTGGAAAAGTAGTGTCAACAATTGTAGGCTGATGGTATAAAGTAACCACAATATGAACAGAACCACCAGTCCACGTGACTAATTGCATAGCTGGATTTTCCCTTGTAAGGAAAATAGAACAGTAAAGACATCTGTTTTCTGTTATATGCTAACTTTTTCTTCGATGGCTCTGAATTTATTCAAGCTTTTAAAAAAATATTTAACATATTTCAGAAAAATAACTGTGGAAAATTATGTGCTGCTACTGTATATTTTAGAATATTGTACATTGTCGTGCTACAGAAAATAAATCAAACCAACGTTTATATAAAAGGATCTTATTTCATAGGTAGGAAGAGAAATAAATTTCCCCCTTTTTTTCAGACACTAAATGGTTTGGCATTGGAAATAGAAGGGAAATAGCAGCTGCCCAATTTTTCATTTTTTTAAAGCAGACCTTAGAACATAGATTTGCAGATAAGTTCTGTAACTATTGTGCAGCTCTTGTCACATGCATTTTTATTCTTATATTGACTCCATAATAATTGTAAGGTTGCCTTCAGAAGTTGTGGGTACTCCAACACTGGAGGTTTTTAAGAAGAAATTGGACAGACATTTGTCTGGAATAGTAAAGGGTTTCCTGCTTGGAAGATCTCCAAAGTCCCTTCTAACTCTGTTATTTTGAATTTTGCAATTCTAGGCAGGATACAGAGTTTGACTAATTAAAATTAAAGCAACTATCATTGTTGCAAGAAAGATTGGACAACTGTCTTTCCGTCTGATTATGGAGATAAGGATGGATTCCAGACCCTTGCAGTGATGACGTTATCTAGTTGGATAATGAAATATTTGCAAGCTCAGAGACCACCAGAAACTCCACTTTTCAACCCTGAGCTGCAACCCTGAATGGTTGTTTTCTGCAGAATCCTGCATAATACCAACTGTCGATTTTTAGAGCACTGGTTAAGTCTCTTGTGGTCTTATTTACATTGATTGCAAACTATTTTGAAAGAGTACAAGATCTGTTTTTTAAACACTATACTTGTAAGTGGCACCATTGAATACTTCATGCCAAGTGTCACCTTCTCCCTGCTGAAATAACAGGATTTTGGACACACCACACCATCACAATAGAAGAAAACCAGGATGTGACATAATGGAAAGCACCAAGTTATACCATAAACAGACTGGTAGGGGACTCAATTTGCTTCCCAAATGGGAATTCTGCAGAAATTAAAGGGTATGACTCAGAATGAGAAGAGAAATTATTTTTTTAGACAAAAGTACTTCTTATTAAAGACTCACCTCCAATTCTTTTCTTGCTATGCTGTGAGTGAGACAAGGCAGTGTAAATCTGTGGTCTGATAAAACTTCTATTGGCTTTGTTCCCATTACCATAGCAATTATGCATACTAGCTGGGTTCACACATTACAGAACACTCACAATATGGTTTCCTTAATTTTGGTTCAGTGTGTTGAACACAGTAATCTTAGCTTCTGTGATGTGTAAACAGTGGTGAATTCCAAATTTTTTTACTACCGGTTCTGTGGGAATGGCTTGGCGTGGTGTGGTTTGGTGAGCGTGGCTTGGTGGAAATGGCAGGGGAAGGATACTGCAAAATCTCCATTCCCACCCCACTCCAGGGGAAGGATATTGCAAAATCTCGATTCCCATCCCACTTTGGGGCCAACCAGAGGTTGCATTTGCCAGTTCTCCGAACTACTCAAACTTTCTGCTACTGGTTCTCCGAACTACTCAAAATTTCCGCTACGAGTTCTCCAGAACCTGTCACAATCTGCTGGATTTCACCCCTGTGTGTAAATCACATCTTTTGGCTTAATGTATGCACTATTACAAATCCAATCTATTGCAATGTATTTTAGTAAATCAATGTTTCCTAACCTTGGTAATTAAGATGGGTGAGGTTCAACTGTTGTCCAACACGCTGGCAGGGGAACTCCGGGAATTAAAGTACCGGTACACTAATCTTAAAATTGTCAAAGTTAAGACAATAAATCATAGTTAAAGAAATCAAAGCTTAGAATGATGCACTATCCTGGCTACAGTGTCAAAACAAATGGACATCTTCAGTTGAGTGTTTCTTACATTCTGTGCCTCAAATGAATATTGTGGAGAATGAAAACTTTTTTCGTTAATAATTAATACCAATTTACTTGAAATGTTTTTGAAGTCATCCTTTCTACAATCATTTTGCTTAAAAGTGAAAGAAAAGTGGGGGGGAGAAAGGAAATGCTATTACATTAATTCTGTGTTACTTTCTTCAGAAAGGAAATGTTCAGAATAAATACTATAACAACGTTGTTTCATTTGACAGTTTCAGCAACCACACCCTTATATTTCATAACAACAATGTGCAAATAAACTGCTAACCGGCCTGGCTTTGATTTTTTTTTCAAAGTAGCCCTTCTGTTTCTGCATAAAATGAGTTTTGTAGCCAGATTAAGCATGAAATTAAGCATTTAATATTTACTATACTATATTTAATAAACAATACACAGTATTTGAGAACTTCCATGAACATCTAATATACCAAATGGATTTTATAGCTATTTACCGGTAGTTATTAAGATTTCCTTAGAATGGAGTATGTATATATAAAATGTGGGTAGAAGTATAAACAGGTCATAAGTTCACATTCCTATATTAAATATAAATCATGATTTAGGTAATTAACACCCAAACAAAAAACAAAGCACATATTGTAAGGTCCTTGCCAATCGGATAACATTTTTGTTAACTATTATATCAGTTGCTGATCTGTAGAAAATTACAAAGCCAATCACCATAATAATTTTGAATGATAGTACCTGTTGCCAAGAAAATTGCTCTCTGCATTCTCCAAAGAAAATGGAGAACAAATCTCTTTTTGGTATGGTGGCAGGATATGACTGAGAACTTGCTATGAACTCACATTTGGCAATAAATGGATAGTGTGGTTGGGTGATATAGGAGAGCCAAATATTTAACTCATTCATGATTATCCATCCAAAAAATGTTTTAAAATTGCTTTTTTCTAGGTCAACTTTATATGCTGAATTTAAAGCCACCTGTGCTTTGCTTTAGCTATCCATTACCGATCCAACTCTCAGCATATGACTTCCCCCATCATTTCTAATTATTTATCTAGCATTTGTTGGAGAGGAAATAATGAAACTTATGGCTGGCCTGTACATTCAACAAAATACTTGATTTTCTCATGTAAGAACGTTAGAATATTTTTCTCAGAATGCTAAAGTGAAAGACACATTGAACTCATTCTCCTTGGACTTCTATATGAATACAGAGAAAGTTCCCTTTTGAAATATGGATATTTTCTCTGATGACTTTACTAAATATACGTTACGACCACAACTGAGCCTAACATTTCTATGGCTAAGCAAGACAGTTAAGTCACTTTGGCTCTATTTTACAAACTTTTGTACCACAGTTGTTAAATGAATCAAAGCAGTTGTTAAGTTAGTAAGACAGTTGTTAAATGAATCTGATTTTGCTTATCAGAAGTTCACAAAAAGTTATCACATGACCCCGGGACATTGGAACCAGAATTACAGGTAGTCCTCAATTTACAACCACAATTGAGCTCCAAATTTATGTTGCTAAGTGAGCTATTTGTTAAGTGAGCATTGCCTCATTGTACGAATTTTCTTGCCACATTTGTTAAGTGAATCACTGCAGTTGTTAAATTAGTAACACTGTTGTTAAATTAATCTGGTTTCCCCATTGACTTTTATTGTCAGAAGGCCACAAAAGGGGATCACTTGACTCTGAGACATTGCAACTGTCATAAATGTGAGTCAGCTGTCAAGCATCCAAATGTAAATCACATAAGTATGGGGATGCTGCAACAGTCATAAGCGTGAAAAATGGTCATAATCACTTTCTTCAGTGCCGTTGTAACTTCGAACAGTCACTAAACAAGCTGTTGTAGGTCGAGGACTACCTGTATGATCCAGGTGTAAGCATCTGAATTTTGATCACATGACCATGGGGGATGCTGTAACGGTTTGTAAGTGTGAAAAGCGACCATAAGTAGCTTTTTCAGTGCTATTATAGCTTCAAACTGTCACTAAACACATTGTTGTAAGTCAAGGACTACCTGTTCATAACTTATTCTAAACAGATAACATCCTGTAACATGGCTCAGAGGCATCCAGAGGAATGCAATTAAAGAGGATTTGGATAATGCTGCAAACATACATGTGCTGGTTAGTTAGAATGGCAATGATTAGCCAGGAGGCTATTCCTCTAAAATGATATATTTATGGTATAGGGCCGTGATGGCGAACCTATGGCACGGGTGCCAAAGGTGGCACATGGAGCCATATCGGTGGGCACGTGAGCTCAGCTCCAGCACGCATGCGTGCAGCAGCCAGCTGATTTTTGGGCCTTCTGGGCCCACCAGAAGTCAGGAAACACACTGTTTCCGGCCTCCGGAGGGCCTCTTGGGGGGTGGGGAAGGTCGTTTTTGCCCTCCCCAGGCTCTTAGAAAGGCTCTGGAGCCTGGGGAGAGCAAAAAACGGGCCTACTGGGCCCACCATGCCAAAAGCAGGGGGAGCACGGGGGGGGGCACATAGAATTATGAATGTGGGCACGCTTGCCTGTGACCCCACCGCGCTCCCCCCACTTTTGGCACGCGATGGCAAAAAGGTTAGCCATCACTGGTATAGGGTTTCCTGCTTGAGCAAGGGATTGGACTACAAGACCTCCAAGGTCCCTTCTAACTCTGTTATTCTGATGCAACACAGTCCCCCTTTGGCTAGAAATTTTGTCTGTGGATGGATTTGAAGCCTAAAATTTCAGTGCTAATATTACTGCAATATGCAGATCTTTTGTAATTTAAAGCAGTGTTTTTCAATCTTGACAGCTTTAATATGTGTGGACCAGGGGTGGGTTCTACATTTTTTTACTACTGGTTCTGTGGGCATGGCTTATTTTGTGGGTGTGGCTTGGTGGTCATGTGACAATAATTTAGGATTTAGCAGAGGTACTGGTCTACCAGGCTTTTAACTGCTTGCAAAGCTGAACTGATCTACCCATTTATTTTTTGCAGGCACTGATCTACCCATGTATTTTTGCAGGCACTGGTCTACTCATTTGTTTTCTTTTAACACTGATCAGCTGTAAGGCAGCCCTTTGAAGCCCCACAGCAAGAGTTTAAACAGTTTTTTTTCCCTCTAGCCATCAGCTGGGGCTCAGGAGGCAGCAATAGATTGGGGGTGGGGCCAAATAAAAGAGTAAGAGTAACGTGAGAGGGCGCGGGGGTGGGTTGGGAGGGCGGGGGGAGAACTGGTTCGGTGACATCATATCGTCACCGCTACCGGCTCGGGAGAACCGTGCTGAACCGGGAGGAACCCACCACTGGTGTGGACGTCAACTCCCAGCATTCTCCAGCTAGTTAGCTGGCTAGGGAATTCTGGCAGTTCAAGTCCATATATCTTAAAGTTGCCAAGGTTGAAAAACACTAAAGTATCTTCCAGACATACTGATCTACAAAGCCTACCAGCTTCAGCCATCAGAGGTATGGCTCATAATGTCTTGGGTGATGAGAGTTATAATCCAAGAGATTTGGAAAATATCATAGTGGAATAGTTTAGGTTTTTAGCCCATGGCCGTTGCGGTATTTGACAGCTTTGAATAATGTAGCAAACCTGAGCATATTCGTGATCAGCAGTGATTTTCAAAATCTCAGGCCTAAGTTGGCAACTTCTCAAAGGAAAGCATTGTTAATACCGTAAGTGTCCTCTTGATAACAGATTTCCCTCTTTTCTTACAGGCTAATTGGCACAGCATCAGTAGCGCTCAAGGAACTAGTAGGCACGCAAAGTAGATCTCTTCCATACAAGCTCATTCCCCTGATAAATGAAAAGGGACTGGAAACTGGAGTAAGTGCCCTCTTTATTTTTATTATTTAGCTAGATGAAATGTTTCAAAAACATGGGGAACTTTTCGGAAGGATAAATCCACAGCTGCCATCGAAGATGGCTGAGTGGGGAAGATCAGAACTGGCAAGATGATTACTTTATGAATGAATGTATTTACATTAAAGGGACTAACAAAACAAAAATATACATGTTAAAAGGCAAAAGATCTATCATTGGTTTTAATAATTTCTAATATACTGCTTCAACTACCGTACTGTACAGTGGTGAAATCCAAACTTGTTTACTACCGGTTCTGTGGGCGTGGCTGGGAGGGCGTGGTGTGGCTTGATGGGTGTGGCTTGGTTGTCATGGCAGGCGAAGGATACTGCAGAATCTTGATTCCCACCCCACTCCAGGGGAAGGATACTGCAAAATCTCCATTCCCACCCCACTCTGGGGCCAGTTAGAGGTGGTATTTGCTGGTTCTCCAAACTACTACTATTTCCACTACCGGTTCTCCAGAACCTGTTGGATTTCACCCCTGGTAGCATAGCATTCTTCTGAAATGCAGCCCACGTTTGTTTAAAATGCAATGCATTTAAATACTAAATCCATAATATTAATGTTAAAGATCCAAAGAATTGGTGAGCCCAAATTTGCTCATACGGGTAGTCCTTGACACCATGAGGACCAGAATTTCCATTGCTAAGTAAGTCATGTCTGATTTTACAACCTTTTTTGTCACAGCTGTTAAGTGAATCACTTCAGTTGTTAAAAGAATCATGAGGTTGGTAATTGAATCCGTCTTTCCTCATTGATTTTTCATGTCCGATGTTAGATGGGAAGGTCACATTTGGTGATCACATGACCCTTCTACATTGCAACCATTGTAAATATATGCCGGTAGCCAAGCACCCAAATTCTGATCACGTGACCATGGGACTGCTGCAACAGTCATAATAGCAATAGTGCTTAGACTTATAGACCACTTTAAAGTGCTTTACAGCCCTCTCTAAGTGGTTTACAGAGTCAGCATATTGCCCCCCAACAATCTAGGTCCTCATTTTACCAACCTCAGAAGGATGGAAGGCTGAGTCAACCTTGAGCGGGTCATAATTGAACTCCTGGCAATGAGCAGCAAGTTACCCTACAGTAGTGCATTCTAACCACTGTGCCACCATGGCTAAGTGGAAGATCCAGTTGTAAATCACTTTTATCAGCGGTGTTGTAACTTTGAACGGTCACTAAACAAATGGTTGTAAATCAAAGACTATACTGGAGGTACAAAATAGCTTCATGAAATTAAGAGAATATGTTTTATATATAAGCCACAAGGGTGGCCTGTAGGTCCATAGAACCTTCTTGAATTCATCCATTGCAGCATTTGTAAGTTCTTTTTTTCTTTTAATTTAGGCAACAATTGATTTGGTGGTAGGCTATGAGCCACCAGCTGGACCTCCAAATCCAAATGACCCAGGGGGAACAAACCCAGAGAGCACTGAAGGTATGCTAAAACCACTATTCCCACTCATCCTTCCATTAGCAAAGATAAGCAATAAGTTATCCCAAGATTTTAGTTGCCTGCATTTTAGTATTATATGGAGGAGCTTTCCACTTTTTCTCTCCCCTGATCTGTGGATTGGCGTAACTTTCTCTCCGTCTCCTTTGGCACTGCTATGAGAAGATCAAAAACACCTTTTGGCTTTAAAACAGCACTGATTTTGTTACCTAGTTTGGGTAATGAAACTGCAAGAAAACAACCAGGCTGAGTAAGCATCAAGGACCTTCGGTTTTAAAATAACTTGAGATCTCTACTGCAGCTGAACTCAAGGAAAGGGGAATTCCATTTAGCTTTAATTATAATTAAAGAAGAAAAGGTTTCAAATTGGCTTGTTCAAACCTTAACCAGCTTTTTAAACATAATGGGGAAAAAAATACCCTCAACTATGGAATAGGAGATGTAAAGGGGAATGATGGCTATGGGACAATTAACTACACTGTAAATCAGGGGTGTCAAACTCAAGGCCCGCGCGGGCTGGATCCAGCCTGCAGGGTGCTTAAATCTGGCCCACGGGGCTGGCCTGGAAATAGCAAAGGACTGGTGCGCGGTGCCTTTGGCAGCCAGAACTGTGGCCCCCCCTTTTTTTTTTCAGCCTGGACGGCCTCCTGCAGCACTCTGCCAGCCAAAACATTTTCTGCATCACTCTAGCCGTGATTTCTCAAATGAATAAGTGTGTTCAAGATCAAGTACCTGTATGTGCCTTTGGGTCAATTTTTGACTGTTGGCAACTGCCTGGACAAGTCCCTGCAGTTTTCTTGGTAAGGTTTTCCAGAAGTAGCTTGCCACAGCCTCTTTCCTAGGGCTGAGAGAAAGCGGCTGGCTGAAAATCAACCAGCTAGCTTTGTGCCTAAGGCAGAACTGGAACTCACGATCTTCCAGTTTCAAGCTTGGTGCTTTAACCACTATACCAAAATGGGTGTCTCAAAGTCAGGTAATCCTAGATGAACAGCCAAAGAGCTTTGTTACCATGTTATATTCAGGCTGTGGATTGGCGTAATTTCACAGCCCTGAATGTCCACCGCAATTCTGCTAAAGTAACAAGACTGGCGAGTGATACTCTTCCTACAGCTTTAAGTGATGGACAACTATTACTAGATTGCCCTGGATAGCATAGATAGTTGCCAGTCCTGCACCACACAGACAAAGGATTGTGAATGAATAAATTGTGTATCTGACAAATGATATTGGATAGAAAGGAAATGCTATCGGGGCAATCTAGTAATAATATACTTCACTTAAAGCTTTAGGAAGAGTATCACTTACCAGCCTTGTTAATATATATAGTTCTCTCTCTGTGTGTTTGTGTGTGTTCCTCAGGACATATAACGAAATGCTTTCAGCCTTCAAAATGGAATTGAAACTGAAATCATATATTTCACATTAGCATTTGCAATATGCAACTGCCACACCCTACCACAAGGAGTGAAATTGTAATGGGTGATCTACTGTAATGCCTTAATAGGAACTTTGTTGCCCAAATAAAAGCTTTCAAATAAAATTATATTTCAACTGATGTTATAACATTAAAGTGGATAAGTAGCAACAACATTCTATATTTCAAAATCAGCTTCTCTCAAATTATTTTTTTTTCAGATTCCCCATTGGACAGAAATCAAACTATTAGAAAAAGAAAATTTGCTTATAAAGATAATAGGAGATAAGTGGTTAGCTTTATATAGTCCCACACAAATAGTCAAAAATAAAATTGTTCTTTAAAAAAATTCCACTTCAGGCTCCAAATGCAGATTTGTACAGTATTATTGTGATTTTGGTTAAAAAAATAAATTGTTTCCTTTATTTAACTCATTTATGTTTAGTTAAAAACTAAAGAGCCAACTTATTTTTTTACAATACAATTTTAAGTGTAAAGGTGACACCAACTGGAAAAACTAGTTTTTTTTGTACCTTGGGGGAAGGTAGCACTCTGCCCTTAAAGTATATTTTTTCTATTTACAAAGTTTTCTTTTCTCACCTAGGAATTAAGATAGCATATACCAGCTATTCAGCAGGCTGTCTGTAAACGAATAAAATGGTTTTCATAACATAAAAAGCCAAAGTTTTTGGAGAGGCTTTAAATCATAGTAGCAACTATTTTGGTCATTTACAACTGGAACAGGGAGCTTCAGATCTAAACCTGATTTATAGAGACATGAAGTGAAAGTGACTGGCATTGTTTCTTTCCTCACCCAGTTCTTAAAGCAGCAAATCTGATAACCAAACTGTAGCACATAGCAGAACTGTTTCTTTCAACCATCAATCCTATGTAACTGGAGGGGTAACAGCCAGTGGTGGGATTCAAATAATTTAACAACCGGTTCTCTTCCCTAATGATTTCTTCCAACAACCAGTTCACCAAACTGCTCAGAAAGTTAACAACCAGTTTTCCCGAAGTGGTGCGAACTGGCTGAATCCCACCACTGGTAACAGCTCTCCCATAGAATCTGCAAAAATCCAAATTATTACTAGATGGCAGCACAGCGAGAGAAAACTCTCATTCTTTCTTGACGTCTGATGGTGTTTGTGCAATCCTAACAGTGACCCTGTTTAATCTTTGTGTGTGATATAACTTTTGTTGAGCTTTCTATAACATACTAGATCAGAGCTCTCCAACCATGGCAACTTTAAGACTTGTGGACTTAAACTCCCAGAATTCCTCAGCCAGCAAAGCTGAGGAATGGAGACCCCTGTACTAGATAACCCGTGACCTGATGGGTCATTGTTAGAGATATTTCTTTTTCTAAACAGAGAAACAGAATGACCACAGGCAGGCAAAAAAAAAAAAGTACAAGTGATTTTCAATTTCCTGTTGGCTTCCTCATTAAGTTTCCTTGTGGGATGCTGACAAGAAGCATTGGAATTTTCCTTTCTCCCTTCCCTCCCTCCCTCCCATCTTTCTGCCACAACAAGTTTAGGCTTCCTGCCAGCTTCCCCATTGTCTTAATTTTTTTAAAAAAAAGTTGCCCTGAGGGGAAGGTGTACAAGGGTGTGGTGAATGACGGGAATGGTGTGACTTTGCTTGTGGAAAGCTGGCAGGGAGCATGGACAATCACAATTGAGTTTTCACTTTCTGCCGGCATCCTCTTGATTTTTGTGAAGTTGTCAGGGAGCATTGAAAATGATCAGCTTACCATGGCTGACCATAGCAGACTGGCGGCAATGAAGCAGCCACAGATTTGCCAAATTTCAATTCCACAGTTCTCAAACTTTGGAACATTCTGTAAATTAGCCAATTTGAGCTATGTTGTTGCCCTATGATACACTATTTTGCCCAACTGAAGATTACAAACATTCTGACACATGAGTTTTAGTATGGTAGTAGATGGATTGTTTGTGCTTTGTGTTTGGTGTTTGCTTATGATTACCTTTGCCATTATTTAATGTCCAATTGTTTTCGTTATCTGTAATGGTTAAATTGCTGAATTCCACTTAGCAGCACTTTAAATGCTTCAAAGATCAGACTGGTGCTGTTTGGATCATTGTCACATATCTTTCCCAAACTTGATACTCTCTGGAGTCCAGACCGGTTTAGCTATCATTCTCCACAGCCATCCTACCTGTGGTAACAATCCACAATTTAAAAACAAAATCTAAATGTATAACATTCACCATAAAACATTTTAAAATATTAATTCTCAAAAATATGCATCTCTGTTTTTTGAAGGACATGTTCCCATGATGTTCCCTTTGTCGTGTCCCCAGCTAATGTGTTGCCTCGCTCTCACAAACATTCACACACCACAATGGCTTTTATTCAACCCTCCCCCCACCCCACTCCCGCAATTCCAAGAAGGTCCACACAACGTGTGTGTCCAACTGCAATGCTCAGCAAGACTTAGAGCAATACGAGAGTTCTTGGCAACCCCAGTCCACAAAACCCAATACATAGTCCAGAGTCAGTCCAGAATCCAAAACACAAATTCAAGATGCACCAAACAGAGTGCAGAACAAAGAAGTGGACATGTTATTCCAGCAAGGCCCATCTCTTAGGGCGGGATTAAATAGGCAAATGCTGGTGCGGCCCTTCACAATGGGGTGAGGTTGCCTCCTCACAAGTAGTCTTGCATTGCACCTGTCTTCTTTCCACCCTACGTGTCCTTGGATCTGGAGGAGGTGTGGACTCCACCTCCTCATCTTTAGTAGACTCTGGCAGCTGCTCGCGCTCCTCACCTGGAACCTTCAGGCTAACCTGCTGCAGCTGTGGCTTCCTCGGTTCAGGCTCAGCCTGCTGCCTGTCCGATTGAATGGCTGCTCCATTGGGCTAGTTCCCTCCATTGCCTAGTCCTGCGACTCCATGATAGTTTCCCCCAAGGTGCCAGGATGCGGCTCATCCTCCTCTTCTTCTAAACTCACATCCAGAGGGGGGTCCGGAGGTGGGTCCATGACAGCTAACTGCTGACGCAGCCTAAAACTTCCTTTAGTAATTTCAGCTGAGAAGTGGCATGTTCATTATTCTCCCAATCCAAAACTTCTCATGAAAACCATCTAGAACAGGGGTCCCCAAACTTGGCAGCTTTAAGACTTGTGGACTTCAACTCCCAGCCAGCATAGCTGGCTGGAGAATTCTGGGAGTTGAAGTCCACAAGTCTTAAAGCTGCCAAGTTTGGGGACCTCTGATCTAGAACAATGTTTCTCAACGTAAGGAACTTTAAGATGTGTGAACTTCAACTCCCCAAATTCCCCTGCCAGCTTATTCACCTTGGATAAACTACGGGTAATCTTTGACTTATGACCAGTCACTTGTTTGAAGTTATGATGGACCACCCCAAAAGCTACTTATGAACTGGTTTCAAAGTTATGGCCACTGAAGCACCCCTATGGTCATTCTCTCTTATGACCAACTTCAGGGACACTGCAGTGCCTCCACCTATCTCCCCCACCCAACCAGCCTCTCTGAGTCCCTGCAGGCCTTGGGTCTGCTTTCCATGCAGCCACTCAGGGATTTGCATGACTCGGCCTACTCCCCAGCCAGCTTCAAGGTCCAGCAGCACCCAACTTACCTTCTTGTTTTTTTATAGCTTCTGAGAGAGCCTCAGACTTAGCTTTCCTACAGAAGCAGCCTCATATTCTGCAATCAGCTGCTATTCTCACGATCCTTTGGTATCTTCCATCTTTTTAAGGTGGCTCCATTTCATGATTTATCCATCTCATTTTCTTCAGCCCTGGGGATAGCACTTTCAGAGGTCCATATTAGTGCCGGGATCTTTCAGGTTCATTCACTCTGAGTTTTTCTTACTTTGCTTTCGAGGATAGTAATGCTTGAAATTGTTGATAGATGGTGAAGAAGATGGCGGTGAGGAGGGTATGCCCGATGGTGGAACTGGAGTTCTCCCCCAAAAGGGTCCAAGCGGTTCCCGTGAAGTTCAACTTGCTCGGCATATTACCAAAGGAAAGAAAAATCGCAGGGTGCTTTCTAATAAACCTCAAGATTTCCAGGTTGGAAAATAATGAATTTTATCAGTAATACGGTAATCCTAACCCTAATAATTTACCAGAGAGTAAGCCCCACTGAGTACAATGAAGCATGTATTCTTACATGTAGCCAACTTCTTACATATATGGCAAAGGTTTGTGGTTAGTACAGTTTGGGCAACATATTTATTTTCTATTTAGAAATCTCTTCCACAAGCTGTTATTTAAATCTTGGAAGATTCTTTTCCCTGGTGTAATGTTTTTGGCTCCAGTTCATAACAACAAAGGAGTGTATAAATAAATTTGAGAACTTAAGAATAAAGACTGGGAATTCTTGTTGCATTCCAAGTAACTTAAATCCACTATGCTAATTATGAAAAATACTGAAGCATTAGTCTCTAAATCAGGGATTTTTAACCTTTTTGTGACATAGATCCCTGTGACAGTCTGGAGAATAGATCCCTTCTAAGAAAAATGTATTTCAATGCATAAAATTTACAAATTATTTAGTGGCTGTAAATTACTCTGTTATTATTAAATGAAAAAATCAAGATTACTGAAAATACTGTTGTATTTAAAAAAATGCAGTATCTGAATGAACTTTCTCCAAACTGTTCCCTTTCCTAACATGTTAAGAGTACAACTTGGAGAATGTATATATTAGAAGGCAGTATGTTGTTGAAGGCCACATTAAGTATTCATCGAGGGGCATTTCTTTAATTCTTTGGGGAAACTTGGATTTTTAAAAACATGTAGTGGAAGTTCTCATAATAGGTGTGCTCCAGGAGAGCACCATCCACATCCATTATCTTTTCTAATGTCCTCTTGGTATTCTTTATCATACTATTCTGCTTTTGAGAATGTCCTGAGGCTTAATTATGATTTGATGACTCTAGTGCATGATAGATTGTGATATGCACCTAGATCTTCATAACTGCAGAGATAGCTGCCCTTCTCCTTCTATGCCTGGGGCTACTCCAGATATACCATGATCAGGTTCCTCATGAACATAAATTCCTTGGATGAGCTTTTCATATTCGGCTCTGTGTATTATTTGGAACTAATGAAACAGAATGTTGTTCATTATAATTCAATAACTGATAATCCCATTCTAATTTATTTAACAGGAAAGCACTCAAGGCGCATTCAATTGATAACAGCCAATTAATAGAAAATGTCACCCATCTAATATATGTTATTGTATTACTTGTTACCAGATTCGTGTTAGGGTCATTGAAGGACGTCAGTTGTCTGGGAATAATATAAAGCCAGTTGTAAAAGTACATGTTTGTGGCCAGTCTCACAGAACAAGAATTAAAACAGGAAACAATCCCTATTTTGATGAGGTAAGTATAATATATATAACAAAACTACTGTATACTTTATAAGTTTAGCTACTATATTACCATTATGAAAATGGTAATTACATGCAGATAACCTTTGGAATGCCAATTTGGAAGTAAATCTTGTGAAACTAATGCATAGTTTAGTATGATTAGTAAAATCTCCTTCAAGTCCACATATGTTTCTTCTTTTCAGCAATAGTACAAAATTGTTGCTGTTCATCCCTTCAGAAATATTTTTTTGGTATCCTAGTGACTTCTACAGTTCCTGATAGTCTCCTCTCAATATACAAATTAGTTCTTATCCTACAAGGCTTTTTTGATCAGCTAAGATTAATGAGGTGAAAGTATCTACTGTAAATAAGTATGATTAAGTGTAAGTAACAGACACATGACTAAAAGTGAAATAATCTGTGCTGGTTCAAAGTTATCATTTATGTAAAATGTCCTCATGAATCAGCATATTTCTGTCAGCTCCAAAAGATAGATGAACATTAACTCTGAAATCATGTATGCTGAAACTGCTTTTATCATAAGTTTACAGTGACAGAAACTTGCAACTCTGAATGTGTCCCCCCCACCTTCCTGGCCGCCTTTATTCTGCAGAGAATTAGAGAAGGTCAGATCAAAAATGCTTTGTCAAATTCCATTCCTGATCCAGATTTTTCTTATCTGACCATTTCCTTGGCTGTGGTTTTAATGCCTCTTTTTTCTGCCTCTTCCTCAAGATTATTCTCGAAGTTTATTACATTACAAAGTACATAGTGTGTACACCGGGTAGATTATCTGAGACTCCAGGGCTACTGTACAGTAGCTATCCAACATCTTTACAGAGCCACTGGTGCTGGGATTGCCAGACACTAATTGCAAAGTTTGGGGTCAAGTTCAGATAACAAGAACACTAAAAATTGTAAACTCAACATAATTTAACATAACTGAGGTGTCCTCCCTAAGCATGCATTCCCCAACAGGGAAAACAGAAAGTTTCC
The DNA here is from genome assembly GCF_059756535.1 of Pantherophis guttatus. Classification (NCBI taxonomy): domain Eukaryota; kingdom Metazoa; phylum Chordata; class Lepidosauria; order Squamata; family Colubridae; genus Pantherophis; species Pantherophis guttatus. The sequence continues at coordinate 68,994,917 of NC_142068.1, read as the reverse complement.
ACATACATGTGGCCACCCACTCTGTATTATTTCCCCACCCATATATATGTTTGTCTATGAATATTCATATGCAGCAGGATCTTTGGAAAAAATGTTTAATCAATTAATTAGAACTTTTACAGAAGAATATTCCTCAACCTCCCTGTGGCATGTCATGGGTCAGGACTGAAAGATCAGGTCCATAGATGAAGGTCCAATTAAATTGATTTATTGCTACTCATGCCTATGTACAGGACTATTCTTAGCACCTGCATGGAGTTAGATAAGGGCCAACAGAATTCAAGGGGGCTTGGAGTTAGTCCGCTAGTGGTTATGTAGAGATTCTAGGCTGATCCCTCGTTTAACTCCACTCCCAGGTTCTGCCACTTCTTTTACACAATGGAATTCAAGAGCTTGGCCACATACTGACATCTCATTTGTTTTAATAGGGTAACCATCAAAAACCTCTATGTTACACCCCAGTTTTTCCTGCAGATTTAGTCTAAAACTGTTTCCCTTTCCTAACAGATATTTTTCTACAACATACACAATATGACGCCTTCAGAGCTATTTGATGAAACCATAAGCATTCGGGTAAGGCAAATGAACGATTGTCTTTATTATTACTTTACTTTTTGTTAAGTTAAAGTTATAACTTATTCTACTTCTTTCATTTCCTTAAAGGTTTATGATTCTTACTCTTTGCGTCCTGATAGTCTAATGGGGGAATTTAAGGTAAGCATTCTTGATGTTCCGCCATAAATTCATTTGGAGCTTACACAACATGAAATTAAAAGACAAAGAATCAAAACATCCTATTAAAGGCATCTGTTCAAGGCAATATCTGCTTTTTAAAAAATTTGGAAATGTAAATGTGTGAATAGATTTCCTCTTGCCAGTTTAGAATGAAAGAAATGGAAAAAAATAGTCCAAATTTTTATTTCATTTTCTTTTCTCAGGCTTAGAAATTATTTATCCAGTTCTGATAACTGTAAAGTATTATCTCTGCCTGAATTAATGTGAAAATACTCCGTTGGATTTAAGAACAAGAAGCAAAATCCGGGTTCAGCATTAAGCATATTGATGTTAAAAGGTTAATATCTATAACTGGTGTTGCAACTGATTGTGTTTGTGTAGCCACCATAAAGCTTTAGTTTGAGTATGGCTTACTTTTAATGTAAATATATTTTAATTACACATGTTTAAATTTAGATCCTGTACTACATGTGGCAGAAGAGCATTCAGATCTGTGACTGAACGCAAATGAGCTTTAAAGCCACATATGTAATCTGTTATTTTTATTTGATTACCCTATTATTAACTCTAAGGCGATAATATTAATATATTTCTATTACAGATTGATATTGGTTATGTCTATGATGAACCTGGTAAGTAATCTTCATGCAAAATATCTTAGGTTGATTGAGACTAACCATCATATCTAGTAATAGATGCGTTGACTAGGATGGGGCTAAATTTAAGACTTGATCCAGCCTGTATATTCAACCACAGAAAGAAGGGATATATTTTATTTATTTATTTATTTATAATTAAATTTATATACCGCCCTACTCCCGAAGGACTCAGGGCGGTGAACAGCCAAAAAGTAAAATATACATAATACAAACGTTAAAAACCATTTAAAATACATTAAATACTTTGGCCAGATTTAAAACACCCCAATTATAAAACCAATTTAAAAGCAATTAAAAAGGGAGGTTAGGCCAGACCAGCCTGCTGGAATAAGAATGTTTTGAGGGCGCGGCAGAAAGTGCGCAGATCCGGGATCCTCCGTATCTCCGGGGGGAGCTCGTTCCAGATGGCAGGTGCCCCCACAGAGAAGGCTCTCCCCCTGGAGGCCGCCAGTCGACATTGTTTGACCGACGGCACTCTGAGAAGACCCTCTCTATGGGAGCGTACTGGTCGGTGAGAGGCTATTGGTGGCAGAAGGCGGTCTCGTAGGTACCCCGGTCCTAAGCCATGGAGCGCTCTAAAGGTGGTAACCAGAACCTTGAAGCGCACCCGGAAGACCACCGGGAACCAGTGCAACTCATGCAGGAGGGGAGTCACATGGGAGCGCCATGTCGCTCCCGTAACCACCCGCGCGGCCGCATTCTGGACCAGTTGGAGCCTCCAGGTGCTCCTCAAGGGGAGCCCCATGTAGAGAGCATTACAGTAGTCCAGTCCATTTTGATGTTACACTTATCAGCAGGACACTAAAATTGCAATTTATAGTTATTCATTAAAAGTAAATCTTTTTGAAGGAAAAAGAGATTTTATGCTCACTCATAAAAATGTAGTGTGTGTTAATAAAACTGCTGGTAGGAAAATCAACTATCAGTCTTTCTCTTTTAACATATGGTAGTATGAGTTGCTTGGTTGTGGTATGTGTTTGAGCCATTGAATTTAATTGACTTTTAAGTTACCTGAATGATAGATATTAAGTACCAGATACTCCATACCTATGACTCCTCAAGCTGCTTCTAAAGATGTGTGTACCACTCTACTGAAAGCATTAATCCAAGTTGTAAGATAGCTAGCTGATTGGTTACAGGCATGAAGTGAAGCAGAAGACTATTTTCCCAGTGCATTGAGGAGAAGCATCAGACACATCTTCCTTCTTTATCCCATTACTTTTCTACGTTCCTGTGTAGGAATGTACATTCATTTGACCTACTTCTGAATATATTAAGCCTATGTCTAAAAATAGCCTGCCAGGTTGATGGCGTGGAAGAGATCTTTCCTAATTTACTTGGCACTCTTTCTCCAGCCTTGTGATGGATATAAATCACGCTAACAAATATGGAGAGGGTATGCAGAGTGAAGCAGTTAATAAGTGCAGTTAATAAGCAGTTAATAAGTGCAGTTAATAAGTGCTGGCTGTAAGAAGTCATGGCCATCAGCATCGCTGGAAGTAGTGCTGGCAAAATGAATTAAGAATAATCAGCATGAGGTTCCTCCCCAAAAGAAAACAAGTAAATACTATGGCTACACAAATCTCCATGTTGGAAAAATCACCTATGTTCATCGTTGACCAAAATAGGGGTGAAATCCAGCAGGTTCTGACAGGTTCTGGAGAACTGGTAGCGGAAATTTTGAGTAGTTCAGAGAACCGGCAAATACCACCTCTGGCTGGCCCCAGAATGGGGTGGGAATAGGGATTTTGCAATATCCTTCCCCCAGGAGTGGGAAGGAAATCGGGATTTTGCAGTGGAGTGGGGTGGGAATGGAAATCTTGCAGTATCCTTGCCCTGCCCTGCCATGCCCACAAAACCGGTAGTAAAAAAAATTGAATTTCACCACTGAACCAAAGGTAGACAGTGGAACTCACCTCTCCTTTCTGGTTTAATCTGATCAATGCAGCATAGAACCAGCACTCACCCAAGAGAAAATTTTGCTCTTATTTTTAAATGCATGCCTAGTGCTCTTATACTGTACATCCAAGTATACAAGCAATCAACATAACATCCTTTGAAGCCAGTTCCAGCTCCAGTTTCACATCTTCCTTTCCCCATATCAGCAGCAGGAGCAACAGAAGAAACTCTTTTTTCCCACCATCACAACTTACAAAAGACTCCACTCTTTTAAAAAAAAATCATGTAAACATGATTTGTGACTTCGCTTCAGTGTTCATGTTCAATGTTCTTTTGCTTTTCAGGCCATGCAGTCATGAGAAAATGGCTGCTTTTGAATGACCCTGAAGACACCAATTCAAGCCCAAAAGGCTACTTGAAAGTCAGCATGTTTGTTCTTGGAACAGGAGATGAGCCACCTGTAAGTTTAGATGTGCATTTTTTCCCCCCCCAATACATCTTAGATTGGATACTTCATTTTAATATCTGTGTGAGGCTTTACGTTTAATGATAGAAAACACTCAAAGAATGAACCTGCTGACCCTTTGTTTCTTTTCCCTAGTTCTGCTTATTCCGCTACTTTCCACTCTGTTGCCGCATAACCTCTCTTCCATGGCCTTCAACACCACTGCCTTTTGAAGGTACATCTCCCCTTAACCTTTTTCACATTTTCATCTCTTGGGTCCAACTTCTCCTTCCTCGTAATGCTGCTTTATTCCTGCTGTTTCATTCAGTTGCAAAAGAACATGAGAATATTTTGTGGGATTGTCAAGGATTCCCACTCTACAACATTCTCATGTCTGGACACAATTTTCATAAGCATTCTCTGAAAAAGGTCAACTTTTTTGTGATTGAATCTGCCTTAGTTAGAAATCACTGTTTAAAGAAGACAAATGAGATTATTTCTACCATTATCTCCAGCCCTCAAGAAGTCTGTAATTGCAGACAACTTATTTATCTTTTTTCTTGGCATGTCAGATATATTTCCAAATAAAATACTGGACGGCAGCCACATACTTTCCTTTTCTTAGACAAACAATGAAGTTTAGACACGTTTTTGTGGCATCTAGGCATACTCTTAGAAATAAATATTTTGATTAAAAATAATTTTATTTAAAAGGAATAGGTAGTGTGATGGGCATCAGTGGAAATATTTCTGTGCATATTGATATCTAAGACACTTCCCAAAGTCGGCCTGTTAATGAGAAATGTGATCTCCAAAATAGAAATATAAAATAAATATAATAAATAAATGCACATTGCTTATCCCTGTATCTTATTTGGCCTGATCTTTAAATTTTCCAAGATTAAAATGAATAAAGAATCTATTGTAGGTTGGCTGTTTGTATTTTTTTATGATGATAATGTATTTTGCATATTTAAAAACTAAAAACTAATCATGTTTTAGCTAAAGTTGAGCAGCATAAACTACACTATGTACAAATTAGGATCTGGAAATTCATATTTTTCATAAATAGTATTCACAGATAGTATTCATATTATCAGTGACAGCCAATGAAAGGTCCTGAAGCTGTCTTTTCAGTGAAAAATTCCTTTAGAAGTTCAATATTTAAATAGGATGGAGAAACTAAATGGGGATGCAGAATATCTTTGCAATGTCAAAGGTAATGTTAATATGGAAACAAGCTATATAACTTTGTTTAGCAAATAAATAAATGTAGAAGAGTAGTCACCTGTTATCCTGACTTTTAAAAAGTTCCGTTTAAAGCAGGAATTAGATATTATTATCCAGAACTCATTATCAAATGCCATTATTTACAAAGTATAAACATTGGGAGGACAGGAGAATACTGAAAGGATGACTAATTGCTCAAGTGCATTTCTAGCTACCTATGATACTAATATATTTCCAATGATCATTAAATGCTATTGATACTTACTAATGCTATTATTTGCAACAATCTCAGAAAAACAGCCAAAAATACTGCTGTGATAGCCAAAACCTAAACCAGTTTGATATATGAAATTAAATTAATAGGGTTAAGAAATATCTCGGGCCCTTGCTTGGCATTATTCTAAATTATTTCAGATGATCATGCAGTATTCATGCCTTATTGATAGTGACCTGCCTATATTAATTGGCAGGGTGCTGGTGGGGGAACAATACACTTTGTAGGGAGAAAGGAGAATGGAAGAGATATATAGGTAGTCCTCAACTTACAACAGTTCATTTAGTGACATTCAGAGTTACAATGGCACTGAAAAAAGTGACTTATGATCGTTTTTCACAATTACAACCATTGTAGCATCCCGTGGTCACGGAATCAAAATTCAGATGCTTGGCAACTGCCTCATATTTATGATGGTTGCAGTTCCTGGGACCATGTTATTCACCTTTTGTGACCTTCTGACAAGCAGAGTCAATGGGGAAGCCAGATTCACTTAACAACCATGTTACTAACTTAACAACTGCAGTGATTCACTTAACAGCTGTGGAAAGAAAGTTGAAAATGAGGCAAAGTTCATTTAACAGCTGTTTTGCTTAACAACAGAAATTTTGGACTCAATTGTAGTCGTAAATTGAGGACTACCTGAGCATATTTCCTCTAATCAGGAAAAATCATAACTTTGCAATCTTTGGGGATATTAACTGCTTGAGAAGAAAGGTTGCTTTTAAAAAAAAAGAATAGAATAACACTCAAATATGTTCCCAACAGGTGGAAAACAGAGAACGGGAGAATGAAAATGATGATGTGGAAACCAACCTATTGCTCCCAGCTGGAATAGCCCTCCGATGGGTCACTTTTGTTCTTAAAATCTACAGAGCTGAAGATATTCCTCAGAGTATGTATCATAGTTGGATAGTAGGAAAAATGAGTGTGTTTACTATGTTTGAAAATTGGAGAGAAATAGTTGTAGATTTCTTAAACTCTACTGCTGCTGCTGCTAATAGTAATATTTGACTTTAAAGGCCCCCAAATCAGAATAAAGTAAACCTGCATCTAGAATGCTCCATATTAGTCTTCAGCTGAAAACCTCTGTAATATTGCTATAGATTCAAAATTGGCTGTATCCAGGGGTATTTCATAGTTTTTGTTAAAGGGAACATAGCAGGGGTGGGTTCTACTTACCTTTACTACCGGTTTGCAACAGGGCCGCGCGCGCACTCTTCTGCGCATGTGCAGAAGCATTTTGGTGACCTCGGGGTCAGTGGGTGGGGCCTCCTGCTGGTTTTACTACCGATTCTATAGAACCGGTGCAAACCGGGGGAAATCCACCATTGGAACATAGCCCACATTGGACAGGTTATGATGCAAAGTGGTTTACACCATTATAGGACTACAAAACATTGCAGTTTTCTTATGATTTTCCATCTACAAATAGTGGAAACGTAGTGAAGGCAAAAGGAGATTGATATTACCTGTAAATATTTTTGTTTAGCAAACAAGTTTTCCTCTGTGATCAATTAAGCATGTGTAGAAGAAGATTAGGTTTATTAACCCGACATCAATATTTCATGTAAAAAGATCTTTATGTGGAATGTTCAGCTTTGTGAATTTTCAATTGCTGTTTGAAGGGATACAGCCCAGATAAAGCTCTGGGATAAAGTGGTGGCAGGGTAATTCAGGAACCAGAATGGGGGAAAGTATTTATTTTTTCAAAGGATATCAAAATTTACCATAATAGCACACATTAGTCATGGTAACATTTGTTATGTTTGATTCTTGAGTTTCTGAGGGGAATGGTTGAGGGCCTGGCCATCTTTGCATGTTTTTTTTAATTTCTTTGTTTATTATGTTTTTATCCTATCTTTATTACTCAAGGGAGTAACTCAAGGGAACAAACATATTTCCTTCTATTTCCCCACAACAACCTTGTGAGGTGGGTTGGGCTGAAAGAGAGTGACTGACCCAAAATCACCTCGCCAGCTTTTATATCTAAGGCAGAACTAGAACTCACAGTCTCATGGTTTCTAGGCCAGCACTTTCACCACTATAATTGTAAAAAAGGAATTGAAAAGTTGAAACAATAAGTGGGAGCTGACATGTAAGCCTTCTCTCTAGTGATGACAATTTTCTCTCCCTAAATTTGAAAGAACAGTATTTCCCTGTACTTTCAGTTTTCCCCATTCCCTATCGACCATGATTAAACCAAATCTATCTAATTAAATTTGCTTTCCGTCTAATGCTGGCTCAAACGTAGGCAGTATGGCATGTGATGGTCCTAAATCAACTGGCAACCAGATGGCATCCTGAGCCAAATCCCAAAAGTAGATTTTTTTTTCCAATCATAATTCTGCAATGTCGTATCCACCTAATACACCTGTATAAGTGAACCACTCTAAGGTACAAAGAGGCAGAATTACTGAGCTTCAGTATCTGGAAAAAAAATCTTAAAAAGAAAAAAACTCAGAACCACTAGTCTGTAATAATAAGTGGAACAAAACATTTATTAGGGGGCAGTAGCGATAGGGTGCCTTGGTGAAAGCAGGGAAGGGAAATCAGATCATGGTGACTGGGGAAAAAACAGAAAAGGAAAGGAATCAAGTAGATTAGCTGAAAATGACATTTGGCAAAAATGCAATGTCATTGATTTGGACAGTTAACATCAAAAGGATACCTGCCAGTAAGAGTCAGGACAAAGAGGTGAAGAAGCTGAAAAAGGAGGAAACAGAGAAAGCAACAGAAACTGGAAATTCTCAATAGGTTCTTTCTTAAATTATAATGAACATTTATTTCAAAACTGAGCAAGTGTAATGGGTAAGGAGGATACTGCTTTAATGCTGGAGGGGAAAGAAAAGAGGGAATGGAATAGAATTGGTGCTGCTGCAGCTGCTAAAACAATGCAACAAGCACTGCCCACTGTAATATTTTATTGCAGTATTTCTCAAACTTAGCAACTTAAAAATGTGTGGAATTGCAGAATTCCCCAGCCAGTATGCTGGCTCAGGAATTCTGGGGGTTGAAGTTCATACATCTTAAAGTAACCAAGATCGAGAACCACTGATTTATTGCATAGTTTAAGCATCTGTGGCATTTAGTGCTCAATGACACCATTTTGCACGTTCAGAAATATATAATCATGGCTGCAAGTTTTGAGCAATAGAAAGTAACTTCTTTCATTCTCTGTTTTAAAAATTTCTGTCCAGTGGATGATGCCTTTGCACAGACTGTAAAAGAAATATTTGGAGGAGAAGCCGACAAGAAAAACCTTGTGGATCCCTTTGTGGAAGTTTGCTTTGCTGGAAAAAAGGTATTTTGTGCTAATAACTGTATTGTACTAAATAGCCATGGATAAAGTGTCTGATAACTGCTCTTGGATATATATGTTTTCACAGAGATCAAATAACAAAATCTATTGTGGTTTGGATTCAATTAAATTTATTTAGAAATGAACAAAGTATGATTGATTTGATAATACTATATTTTTATATTTTTTGGGAAATCATCGTGTGTTACCATATATATTAAATACATAGAATTGAGCAGAATTAAGTATTTCTACTAACCTTTAACTACAAAAAGAAAAAAAAATCATATGGAAATATATGTATTTTATGTTGCTTGAAAATATCTTGTCTGTTAAGGTATTTACTTGGATAGAAGACTGCCAGTGAATACCAAGGCTTTGGGGTAAACTGGGAAGTCAAAAATTATCCCGCTAAAAGACATTATCAGATTTTTTGCAAATTGTGGCTGAGAAAAGTACATGATAGTATCCATGTATACAACAGAAGTAAGGCTCAACTCATGCACGACCAATCTCGTTAGAATTATGCTGGAAAAGAACTGAGAAGATTTAACTCTGTTGTATTGCAATATTTAGCAGAATTTTTCTCTTCTTGATCTATCCTTTAGATGGGTTGGTTGGGAACTTCTAGCGTTCCTAGTCCTTGTTGCACAAAATGGAAAGAATTACAATTTAACCAAGATGGGGAGGGGATCAGATTGAGGATAGTTAAGTTGATATTTAGATATGTAGAGTTGTTCATATTCAAAGGGCAGTGTTTGATTCAGAACATTTAAGGCACATACAACTCATATCTGTTGAGCACCTTGTAAACTGAAGATGTCTCTTTCAGGATCAATTACTTATGCTAGTTCAAGACAGGAGAGGCTGCTCCATGGAGTTCTGGGCTGGTGCTATCTGCAGGACTACACACACTCTAGTGACATTTTCCCCTTTGAATCAGTCCTGCCCTACTGCCATTCAAGAATTAAGTGCATGAGGTCTTTCTCCAGGCTCTGAGTTAGCTAACATTAACAGGATGAGCAATTCTAGTCATATCTTTGTGGATAATAAAGAGTAAGGATTAAAAATAGAATTGATTTGGTTTAAATAGAAATGGACTTTTTCTTTGGCAGGTTTGCACCAATATAATTGAAAAAAATGCTAATCCCGAATGGAATCAGCTTATTAATCTTCAAATCAAGGTTTGTTCTTTAGTATGTTATTATACAATTAGGCTTTCGTATTTAAGAAAGAAGACTTCAATAAATAACATAATTTTCTTTTTTCTAGTTTCCCTCAATGTGTGAAAAAATAAGGCTGATGGTATATGATTGGTAAGCTCTTCCTTGTTATGTAGTCAGTCTTCTACAAAGCAACTGTTAGAATTCTGAGAACAAATATTTTTGCATAAGCTGTACATATTTTTGTTACGTTTACGCAAGCAATACTAATGCAAAGTTTAGTTCCATTTATTTGCAAAATTGTCTTAAAATAATTGCCTTAAAATCAACATAATTTCTTTTCATTCAGTCACTGGCCAACTTTATTTATTTATTAAATTTATATAGCCACTCATCTCACATTGTGACTCAGAGCAGCACAGACAGTCAAAAACAAAAAATTCAAAATGATTAAAAAAACAAGACCACTAAATTACAGTTAAAATAGTGAAAAACCTTTAAGAAAAACGCAAGAGAATGCGTTCAACGTAAACACAATGCAACCATTTAACAGGGCTCTAACTTCCATGGGATTCCCCAGGCTCAGTGACAAAACCTGGTTTTAACAGCCTTCTGGAAAGCCAACATGGCTGGGGACAATCTCATCTCACAGGGGATGATGCTTCAAAGCAAGGGTGCTACAGCAGAAATGACCAGAGGTGGGCTGCATTTACTTAAGCAAAGGGTTCGCTGGTTGTGAAAGCACACGCCCCTTTGGGAGAGAAACGGAGCTTCAAACATGCTCCTAATCAACTCAGGCAGCTCCGGTGAGTATAGCAGGGGTGGCGGGGATCACAGCTGGGCCAGCCAACGAGCCAGAAAGTTAGTTATAAATGGAAAGCATAGCACAGGGGCGGGTGGGCAGGCCCAGCCAGTGATCAGAGCTAAGGGTTCGCCCGAATCCTTGCGACCATGCAGCAGCCCACCATTGGAAATTACTCTCTTCCCTCCTTGACTGACAAGACCCAGGTCGGAACAGGTCAATGTAATCAAGGAGAGGTGGCCCCTCAGAAAACCTGATCCCATGGCATTTAGGGCTCTAAAGATCATAACCAACACCTTGAATTGGATCCAGAAACAAACTCGCAACCAGTGTGTTTTGTAGAATAGTGATGTAACATGTCCAATTCTAGAAGCATGGATAACTAACTGCATACGCTACGATATTTTGCACCAGCTGAAGTTTCCAGATATTCTTCAAGGGCAGCCACATCTTGAGTGCATTGCAGTAATCCATTCAGAAGGTGACCAGGGCATGAGTAACTGAGAGTAAAGCCTTGAGTTTTTTATCAGCAAATATTTGGATAGTTTTGTGGTTAATTGTGCTTATTTGTAGTTGATAGTTCAGATTGTGGGGAATAAGGAACTGAGATAAATCCCTGCTCTAAAAGAAATACTGTAGGTGATATGCTCTTTTTGAAGATTGCACATTGTGCCCTCTGCTGGCTATCAGTGGAAGTGAAAACTTCCCACATCTGTAAGATACTAGCTATATGCATTTTCTATACTGTTGTCTTGCTAACCAATATAGTTACTGTTTATATAATCAACACTCAGAATTTCACACTATACAAGGAAATAGGACAGATACATAGTATTCTAAATGGGACTATTAGAGATACAATATTTAAAAATAATGTGTATTTAAAATGAATATTGATGAATTTAAATACAGGGATCGTCTTACAAAAAATGATGTTGTAGGCACTACATATTTATGCCTTTCCAAAATAGCTGCCTCTGGTGGTGAAGTTGAAGGTAAGCCAGTCTCTTTTCCTACAGTAGATGTTTCCTCAAAATAACTATTACAAACTCAGAGCAGAAAGACAATGAACACAAAGGAGAATCAGTGGTATTTCCTTAGATATGGTGCAGGACAAAGGGAATTTTGCTCTGGTTTATCCAGATTTAATATGAACAAGTCTAAACTGGATTAATCATGCTAATTAGTATGATGCACATGATGGACTTCTTTCTTTAAATAAAATACTACTGGTTCTCTTATCTTTTCAGAATGACATTTAATGTTCTTGCTTGGCTAAATTTAGCACTGCAAATGATGTGTGTTGATTTTATTTCAGAATTGTTATTTAGTGTATGCTAAATAGTTATTAGAAATATATCATTTCAAACAGAAAGAAGCAAGATATAGTTCTAAATCAAATCAAACAATTATTTTTAAGTGTTGTTTTTCTAGAGTTAATATGCAGGCTTTCTCCATTATATAGAAACATGGTGTGCGCGAGTGTGTGTGTGTGTGTCTGTGTGCATAAAATACTGTATTATCATTGATCAGATGGATACTTAACATTGTTTCTTAGCTTATCCTTTTGATTCCTATTTAGCAGGATTGCTTTTCTTTTAATCTGAAATTTTTATTCTTGAGGAAAAGGCATACTGATTACATATTTTATTTGTCACAGTTAATTACATTAGTTCTTCTGTATAAATGGTAGTCATACGAAATCTGTTCCAATTCATGGAAATAATTTGAAATCTGTTTTAAATTGTATGTGATTTGATTGAATGTTTCTTACTTCATAATATCTGTCATTTGTCTAAGCCATTCAGAATAGAGCTAGTGGTGGTGGTTCAATCTTGTCCATACTTTATCTCTTGTTTAAGTTAATGGGTGAGTCTTTTAAAGTAAAACAATAGTAGCAACAACAAATCTAACATAGTAGGAAATAGTACTATTACTTTTTGTAGTGTTCTGTGGATAACCTTGCTAGGGACACTTTACATTTAAAAAGATGAGATAGGATTATTTTGAGGTGCTCCTCACTGTCCAATTTATTGTAGTCATGACAACATAATGTACAGTTGTATGGTTATCTCCATAATGATACCATGTTTCCCCAAAAATAAGACTCTGTCTTATATTTTTTTAACCCCAAAATAAGCACTTGGCCTTATTTTTGGGGTGGTCTTATTATTTTGGGGTGCATGGAACAAGATGGGGCTCCTCTTGCCATCTTACCTGATTTCCAGCTCTAAGTTTAAATATTTTCGGGGAGGCTTATTTTAGTGCATGCGCTCAAAAGCCCGATTGCGCTTATTATCAGGGGATGCAGAGGTGGGTTTCAGCAGGTTCTGACCAGTTCTGGAGAACCGGTAGCGGAAATTTTGAGTAGTTTGGAGAACCGGTAGTAAAAATTCTGACTGGCCCTGCCCCCATCTATTCTCTGCCTCCCAAGTCCCAGCTGATCATGAGGAAATGGGGATTTTGCAGTAACCTTCCCCTGGATTGGGGACGGAATGGAGATTTTACAGTATCCTTCCCCTGGAGTGGGGTGGGAATGGAGATTTTACAGTATTCTTTCCCTGCCATGCCCAAGCCACACCCACCAAGCCATGCCACACCCACCAAGCCATACCCACAGTAAAAAATTTTGAAACCCACCACTGAGGGGATGTCTTATTTTCGGGAAAAGGGTAGTGTAATTAATTGGTGTAGCTCTTGTTAAGTTCTTATGAGCTTTGACACTCCCAATTTGTTAAGATTAATTTTGAGTAAAATGTTTAATATATTTGCTGAATACATTGTCTTATTTGCTAAGCAATTTCTTGTCTTTTTATAAAATGCAGAGCTTTCATCTTCGGGAGCTGGGGCTTCATCATATGAAGGTTCATAATCATATCTTGGAATGTAATATGATTTGCTTTCTTTGGTCCAAAGTAATATTTCTTTCAAATCAAAAGAGTTACCCAAATTATTGCTTAAAGTTGCATTAATGGCTGCAGCAATACATTTATCTTTGTGTAAATAACATTAATCAGCTTGGCATAATTGACAAAAAAAAATGCTTTTGCCTTTTGCATGGCTGTATATCAGAGTTTTAGTGCAATTATTATTTCAGCAATCTGGCTGTACAATATCTCTGCTGCTTAAGGAGCTGTGGCTGGTTGGTGGTTTAAATCTCAGCGCTTCTCTTGGCTCAGTGAAAGTACAAACACATGAACAGTGTTAACCATCAAAGGTGACCCAGTATAATATTGGATAGCCCAGCCATAATATGGTGTGGTTTTGCAGAAAATACATTGCAATATAAATTGGAGGAAAATGAATGCAAAATAAAGGAATTGCCAGGAAAACCAGTTCATCCAGCCAGCTGCTGAGACTGCTTAGACACATATCAATGAGTTTGGGGCTAAATGGGCTTTCCAGCTCTATGATCCTGGGGACTTGGATTTTATCTGTGGCAAGTCTATGAATAAAGGAGTCCTTGTTCATAAGATAGTTAGTCAATCATGTTTATGCCATGATTTTGCTCAGTCACTGATACTTTGCAATGGGCTTCCTTGTGTGGCCAGATTTGGCCTAGTGGCTGCCACTTTCCAACCTCAGACATACAGCTGGAATTTATAGATTGGGATGGCTATATATATATAGATGGAAATAGTCATTAATATTTAAACTTTCTCCATGTAAACAGAAAAAAAACGTTCTCATTTTACTAACCATTAATACTTAACATTTAACCTTGCTGTAATTAGATTCAGTTATCACACTGTGAGCCTTAATGTCTCCTAATCATGATGTTTACTTATTAGCAAATACTGGAGAAACTGAAGTGGGCTTCTTACCAACATTTGGGCCTTGTTACCTGAATCTTTATGGAAGTCCAAGAGAATACACTGGATTTCCAGACCCATATGATGAGCTAAATTATGGAAAGGTTGGTTCTTGAATATTTCTAGAGAAATTTTTTTTTTCTAAATGTGCGCTCACATTCACAAATCGGTAGGGAAAGGGCAGGGGTTGGCAACCTGCGGTTCTGGAGCCGCATGTGGCTCTTTCATCCCTCTGCTGTGGGTCCCTCTCGCCAGTTGGCTCCACAATTGATAGGGCTTTCAGTTAGGACAGGTAGAGGAAAAAGGATACCACGCTAGGAGGAGACTCTATGGTGGGGGAACCGGACTTCCGGTCAGAAGAGGAAAAAGGATGCCTCACTAGGAGAAGACTCTATAATGGGGGAACCGGACTTCAGAATTGAACAGGGGGCTTCTAGTTAGAACCTTTGTGGTTCTTTGAGTGTTTAAGGTTGCCAACCCCTGCTTGAGCATGGAGTAGGAGGAGAACATCTCCAAAGTCCCTTCCAACTCTGTTATTCTGTTATTCAGCACCCAGAAGCATACTGGCAATCATTACAGTCCCTGAAGTAGTGGTGTAACATGTGCCAAGTAACTGACACCATTTACTTCTCATGCAGCTGCATTTTGTACCAGTTGACGTTTGCAAATGCTCTTCAAGCCCCATATACATATATGTGTACATATATGCACACAGAAACTTGTTGCTTTGACAAGTTTCTCTGTACCTATTTATAAGAGCCAGAGGGCAGCACACAAGAGGCTTCCCATTGCTTTCCACAAACAGCAACTCAGGAGATAGTTATAATATACGGCGGTTAACACAACCAGGAGAAGAAGGTTATTTTTAAATAAACCAAAATTCAAGACTCTTTTAAACCTTTAAAGTCTCAAAAAACCTCCCATCTTACAAACACATGTTGAAACCTGTTTTCTTGGGTTCAATAGCAATGCTGGAATGGCAGATTGTCAATGTAATTATAAACAAAAGAACTCTTATTCCGATTCAATATGTCAGTTGAAGAATATGGTGCTGCGTTTGTAATGTAGAATATCATGCTAACTCTACATTGAAGTAAATTGCTTGGGTTGCAGGGAGAAGGTGTCTCTTACAGAGGCAGAATCCTGGTCGAACTTTCTACAGTGCTCGATAGCAAACCACATGCTAATAAAATTGAAACTATACCCAGCGATGATGTATTAATTGTAGAGGTAAGTGGCATTTTGTTTCTTAGTAAACAGCTATCATCAGAAGAAGCATCATCTATTCTAGCTGATCTGTCTTGTTTGGAACAGACTAGCGCTTAGACATCATCAGAAAATCCCAGGCTATAAGCTTTTATAAACTAGATTGGAAATTTTTTTAAAAAATTAAACTTAGTTGCTGCCCATCTCCCCGATAGGATGACTCTATGCAGCTTCAGATCATAAAGTGATAAATAGAAAAGCAATTCAAATTTTAAAACTATAGATATTAAAATGTTAAAACTATCAAAATACCCAGAACCGTGGAGAAAGATGGCACGGAGATGAGATCTTCTTATCCTGT
Organism: Pantherophis guttatus; assembly: GCF_059756535.1. Lineage (NCBI taxonomy): Eukaryota > Metazoa > Chordata > Lepidosauria > Squamata > Colubridae > Pantherophis > Pantherophis guttatus. Next base: position 68,979,030 of record NC_142068.1, on the reverse strand, counting down.
CAACCTTTTCCGACAATGAGTAACCTCCTCAAAGCTCAAACAGCAAAACCAAGCTTTGCGAAGAAAAACAACACAGTTATTGTTTCTTGTTTTTGCCAAGAAAATGACACAGGCATATCCCTGATGTTACCAGGGCTACAAGCCATCCCATCAGAGGTATAAGGTTGACATCAAAATGTACTGTGTTACAAGCAGGGTTGAAATGCTCCCGGTTCGGACCGGATTGCCCGATCCGGTAGCGATGGAGGCGGGTGATTCGGAGAACCGGTAGCAAAAATCCCTGCCCCTCCCCCCCATGCCCAGCTGAGCCACACAATCATCAGAGCCTTTTTTTTTTTACTATTAAAAGCATTTTTTCTACAACCTCTTCTGCTGAAAAAGCTGGGATCGTCAAAGGCTTTTAAAAGAAAAAAAATCCTTTTTTTCTTTTAAATGCCTCTGACGATCCAAGGTGAGTTGCCTGATTGGCAGAGGCTTTTTTAAAAAGCCTCTGCCAATCAGGCAACTCAGCTGGGATCGTCAGAGCCTTTTGAAAGCATTTTTTACAACCTCTTCGCCGAAGAGGTTGTAGAAAAAATGGTTTTAAAAGTTAAAAAAAAATGGCCACACCCACCCAGTCACATTACCTGCCCCCCCAAGCCACGCCCTCAGAACCGGTAGTAACAAATTTTAGATTTCACCACTGATTACAAGTGTGAACAAACTGAAGAATTAGTACTGTATGTATGCCTGGAAAAGCATCAGATGTACCACCTAATATCTGCTAAAATTTCCAGTGAATTATAATTTAACTTGTTATTATTTTGACTATTGGACTGTAGAGGTCAGGATGGATGGATGGATGGATGGATGGATGGATGGATGGATGGATGGATAGATAGATAGATAATATAGAACACAGTGAAGTGCTAAAAATACACTTACAATTTATTGCAGTCAAAACAAATCATGTGAGACATTCTACCTGCTTGCTTAGCAGCGTTAAGAATTACAATGTATTTTCTTAGCATACCCTTCTAGAACTGCAGTTTTCATCTGCCCTGTATAAGGGCATCTGCAGGAAACCAAAATGGCAGCAGCATGTACAATGCATGAAAAAAGGGGTGAGACTCTATTCATATAACCATGGCTACCACCTTGACTTTTTTTACCAACTCTGTGGACAAGGCTACATAGGTTATAACTTTTAAGATGATAAAATAATATAATAAAAACATTAAATAACATTAAATAACACAATAGGTAGTTATATTTATTATATTCAACTATTTTAACTTTTATGATTTAATTTAAATTAAATGAAATTATGTTTCTATACCACTCATACATAAGGCCCCATATTATTTATATGTTTGAATATGGCCCCAACATAATAGCAATAGTACTTAGATGTATATAAGCTTCCTAGAGCTTTATAGCCCTCTCTAAGTGGGTTTACATAGTCAGCATATTCTCCCCAATAATCTGGGTCGTCATTTTATGGACCTTGGAAGGATAGAAGGCTGAGTCAACCTCGAGCCAGTCAGAATCGAACTCCTGGCAGTGAGCATTGAGTTAGCCTGCAATACTGGATTCTAACCACTGCATCACCACGCCTACGCAAATGTTATGCATCCTGCTAATGGATAATAATTAATCCATTAAAACCTTAGGGTAAGATTCAGTTAGTAATATAAGTAAACCAACATGTTTGTTGATCTTCTAGAAATACCAGCGCAGAAGAAAATACAGTCTCTGTGCTGTGTTTCATTCTGCCACCATGTTGCAAGATATTGGAGAGCCCATCCAGTTTGAAGTTAGCATTGGCAATTATGGCAATAAATTTGACAACACCTGTAAACCATTGGCATCAACCACCCAATACAGCCGGGCCATTTTTGATGGTGAGTACTGCGGTTGGGGATCCTACCCAGGGGTGGGTTCTACTCACCTTTACTACCGGTTTGCAATGGGGCCGCGTGCGCACACACTTGCTTCACTCACACACACACACGTGCACTCTTCTGCGCATGCACAGAAGCGTTCTGATGACTTTGGAGTCGGTGGGCGGAGCCTCCCTCTGGTTTTACTACCGGTTCTATAGAACGAGTCCGAACTGGGGGGCAACCCACCACTGATACTATCATGGTGACCTATTTAAAGAGGAAATGTTTTTTACATTTTGTTACGTAACTCAGGGCTATGGTCAAAAAAGCAGGCAATGTTTTGATGACATAGTTTTGGCTACCATCTTGACTTTTGACTACACCCCCTAAATTGTATGAAAAATATATCTTTCTCTCTCTCTCTCCCTCCCTCCCTCCCCCCCTCTGTCTTTCCATTTGATACTTCGTTATTTGCTTCCTATTTTTAAGCTACAATATTAGTTGTAGATAACCTTAGTTGATCTTGAAAAGTGCTTGCAGGTCAAATTTACAATGAGAAAACTTCAGGAAATCTAAATGCTCTAGCTAGGCTAGCGTTTCTTTAATCCCACACCTTAAAGATGTGTGGATTTCAACTTTTAGCTCAGGGGCCAGTCATTTTCTCTCAGGCCAACATAAGTTGTTCTCGGGAAAAACTCGAGAAAGAAATGCTGTCTATGTATATTACTTGGAGCTCCTGAGAAAAGGTGGAATATAAATCTCATGAAATAAATAAATGACTATTCATCTATCAATGTTTCATCCTAGGAAACTATTATTATTATTTACCATGGGCAAACACAAAGCCAGTAGTAACATTGACTTCTTATTGGGAGGACATAAGTCACAGATTGGATACTTTAAACTTGATTCTTGCCATGATAGTAAAATTGGTAAGTAGTTTGGGACTATTTTAATCAGTTTTTATTATTAACTATTTAATGTTAATGCATGTATTATGAATTTCCAGCATTAGATTTGTATCCAGTTTCTAAAAATAGACTGGTAATGCAGCATCTTTATCTTTATGGGCTGTCTGTTACCTCTAAAATAGCTATGCTATCCCCAGTTACATTATTATAATTTCACAATATTTCTAAACTATACACAAGAATGCCAACATTCTAACTGAGATTTTGTGATATTTCAGAGTTTCCATCAAGTATGAATCATAGAAATCTTGTAAGATTTCAGGCAAGGGGAAAACCATTGAAGGTCTTAATTTTTGCTGATTTCTGTCCTACATAGAGATGTACACAATGCTTGTAATAAACTTAAATAACTATGAGAGGTCTTTCCAAAGTCGTTTTGGTGAATTATAAAAATGAAGCTGGCATTGGCTATTCAATTCTTTCCCTTCCTAGCAAGCCAACCTAACAGCTTTAAAATCAGGAATACAAGCAAAGATGGCAGAAAATCAATTGGCAGAGATATGGCTGAAGCTGATCGATGAACTTATAGTGGACCTAAGGTAAGCTGTCCTGTATCTTTCTTCTCTGTGGCTGCCTCAGAATTAAGATTGCTAAGTATTCCTGTACCTGAGAGCCAGTTTGGTCTAGTGGTTAAAGTGCTGGCCTAGAAACCAGGAGATTGTGAATTCTAGTCCTGCTTTAGGCATGAAAGCCAGCTGGGGGACTCTAGGCCAATCACTGGGAGACTGTGAGTTCCAATCCTCTTTATGCATGAAACCTAGGTGATTCTGGGCCAAATAGTTTGTCTCAGCCTACATGAAAAAGGACATCCCCTCAAAAATTACATTATGGGTGTCAAGAGAGGACCATCTATTCCAATGTTGAGATACAACTGAGCTCTTACCATGCTTAAGCAATGTGCTAGATATTTGGAAGCGCAACTAGTTCAATGTTTCCTACCCGGACACATTTACTATCTATATCTTCCTTTTTAAGCCAGCAAGATACTTGAAACAAAAACTCCAAAGACAACAACTGTTATTGAAGATAATTGTAGAGAAAATAAATCTTTTTTTTTTGAATAATTTTTTTTATTTTTTTAAAACAAAAACATAAAACACATCTTTTCAAAACGAAGCTTTTGCTCCGGTCACATATTAAAGCAAATAAGGTAGGTTTAATAATAGAAATAAAGAGTATAAATTTGGAGTCTAATAGTTAGAAATAAAATGGGTATGTTGAAATTAAATATCTTTGGAATGTTTAATATAATTGTATGCTTTATATTGTTAAAATATATCCATCTAGGCAAATGAAAGAGAAAAATGGATCGATAATTGGTTAGTTTAAGGTAACGGGTTTTTGGGGATAATGGCATAGTTATATAGACAGATTTGAGGGAAATACTTGTTTAAAATGTTTAGTTGTGTTAATTGAAAAATAAGATTTGTTAATGATTTGCTTTAATATGTGAGAAAATAAATCTTGACAAACAAAATGGAGGCTTCACCCTCTTTCCCACCAAACTTTTAGATGTGAGCAGGATCAAACCCAGTTCATCTCTTTGCCTAATTCTATGAGGCCCAAATTGATCCTCCCTGCCTCAGACAAAGGCCCCTGCAATTCCATCAAAATCAAAGCCTCCTCACTAGCTCACAGCACAACACAAGGACAATCCTTTTAAGGAAATTACAAACTAGAGAAACTCCAACCTTCCATCCTCCATCAGCTGGTCACCTCAACATTATGGAGTCCATGGTGCTCTCTGAACCTGGTTGTTTTGAAAACTAAACTTGGTTTTCAACTCGGTTTACAAGTTTTCAACTTGGTTAAAAACAACAAAGGATCAAGAATTCCACAATTCAACCCTGGGTTACAAATATCTTCTATTGCAACCTCAACATTCAATTGTATCTCTTTTGCAATAAACTTCTGCTACCTGCTGAAAGGCCTATTTTGTTTAACAATAGTACTATCCCAGTTATCCAGACAAGGAACTGCCTAGATTCCCAAATTGGCTAGCAAATCCCTAGGATTTCCCATCTTGTAGCCCTCAACTTCTATAAATATCTTTGCTTTTCCATTATTTAGGAACTCTCTTGCAAAGCAGGCACCAAAGAATGTATTAAACATGGTTCTCCTCAGTGTTGTGCTCCTTATTCAGACTGATTGTACCTTATGATTCTTGACAAATGTATCTTTTTTTTAATGTACACTGAGAGCATATGCATCAAGACAAATTCCTTGTCTGTCCAATCACACTTGGCCAATAAAGAATTCTATTCTATTCTATTCTGAAAGCACAAGGGCAAATACAATTCTCTCAACACCCCCAAAATCACGGCCTTATGAGTTAGGATTGTGCTCTTGTGGAGTAGACTTTATCAGATCCAAAGCTCATGGCCTGTTATACTGCACACCTGCTTTATAACTTCCTATCTGGCAAAGTACCCAGATAATTCTGACATTTTGTGTACAATTACTGTTTATAAGATTAATGTGATTTCATTTCCTTGAATGTGCCTAATTATGTTGTATTGTTCCTAAAACTAGACAACCCCAGATCACCTCATCTCACCTCTACTTATAATTAAAACTTGTCTGATTTTATTTAGAATGGCAACTATTTATTTTAATTTTTGGTAATTGTAGAGTCCTGGTCAGTGATTGTAATAGAGATTCCAATTAATAAAGAGAAGAACTTGACTGAGCCTTATTGGTTCCAAGTGGCTGTAAATATAATTGTATCTTCTACTTTTTTCCTATAGAAAAAAGAAGTCAGTGTTTAACATAATAATAATATATATAATATTATAATATATAATAATATATATAATATAAGTATATTATAATTATTATGATACATTTTAAAATGTACATTTTTAAAAGTCAGTTGACTGACTTTCATGTTTAATAAATAAAAGTTAATAATAATAATAATATTTAAATAGGTGAGGTTTTTACTCTTTATATTTTCACATCTATATTCATGTATTTTCATTTTAAGAATCTTCCCCAACAAAAGGAATATGATTTTCTGAAATGCTTCAGTCATAAATCCTGCTCTTTTTGAGTACAGTTTTTTCCCTTGTACATTTGTTGCATTCAGAGTTTTCCATCCTGGTTTCGTGAGACCCCTGGGGCATTACTACATTGCATTAGTTTGTGGTGATTTTTATGACCTTCTAAGTATTTGCTGAATGAAATTTAATTGCTAAAAATTACTGGCATTTCCTTTCAGTAAGGAGTTGCCTCGCTTAGAAGGCAAGCAGAATGTCACCATCCTTGACACCCAGATCCTCAAATTGCGGGCCAAGTCCTTCCATCAGATTCAGGAAGCAGCAATTAGACTCAGGAATGAAGCCATGGATGTGAAGGCCACTCTGCCAGACATCGAAGATTGGCTGGACAGATTAATACAACTAACTGAAGAGGTGAATGGATTGTATGCGTTGGGGAGAGGGGGTTGTTTGCACACACACACACACACACACACACACTCTTACTTGGGCGCCCATGGGCAAAGGACAACACATGCATCATGATCCCATAACATAAATGGCATGACTCACCAACTTATGTCAACTGCCACGATGCTGGTAACATAATTGTGTTATTTGTACATTGATGTCATGAGCCATAATGACATCACTTCGACATAATTCGACATAATTGTGGCTTGTACAGATGCTATTGCCGATTCATGCATATATTGTAAATGTGAGTGGCATTTATAAGTGTATGGTATATGATAGTTTTGCAAGCTGGACTCCATTTCATCTGACATTGAAAATAAGTTGGCCTAGGAAGCACTTTAGAATGGGCCTGTTTGCTGATGAGGCATTTCCAAGGAAGTCTACAAATAATGTCAGATATTAGCAAGACTAATAAAGCTATTTCATTGCTCTCTTCTTCATTGAAAACAAAAGCCACAAAACAGTATGCCTGACGTGTTTATATGGATGATCCGGGGAGAGAAGAGACTGGCCTATGCACGTGTTCCTGCTCATGAGATTTTACATTCAACAACATGTCCCGAAGCATCTGGCAAATATTGTGGGAAAACTCAGACAGTCTTTTTAAAGGTACTGTTAACTCCATGCATATCTGTGGCTGGTGAGTCAGTCATTTCTAAACCGGGATTGGTCCTGCATTTGGTGAATGCATGTAAATCAATAGATAGGCTCAGGATTCTTTTGTTTATGATGGTATCTGTTTTCTCCTAATTTGTCCAAACTAGAATTTTTGGTGACATTTCCTAGTATCTCCTAGTGAATTAAAGTAAATACAGCAATTTTTCTCAATCTGGTAGAAATCCTGAAAGTTATAGAGCCAATACAGTTGAAGGATTCAAGATTAGAAAAAACTGAGGCAAACATTTCAGTTGGCATAATACACCCCTCTATAGAGAAGTCTGTTTGCTTTAGATGACTTTTTTGTTTGTTTGTTTGCATCCCACCTTTATTATTTTTATACATAACTCAAGGAGACAAACGAAGTCAACACATCTTCCTCCTCCTATTTTTTCCACCACGGCCAACCCTGTGAGGTGGGTTGGGTTGAGACAACCCAAAGCCACCCAGCTGGCTTTCATGGCTAAAATGGCACTTGAACTCATGGCCTTCTGCTTTCTAGCTTGGTGCCTTATCCACTAAACCAAACTGGCTCTAACTGATACCAGCCTACTGCAGAATAGTTATTTCTGTAATTAATGATACGATCACCATGGAAATAGGTTGGCAATGTCCTCCAGGTAGCTATGGTATTTTAGTACAGTGTGGGTTCCAACATTAACCACCTCTATTGCCAACTCCCACTACTAAAAACTAAGATTGGGAAAGCCTTCCTCTCATTGCTGATGGTTCTGTTAGGTCATTAGCCAGTCTTGTATTCAATCACTCCTCTCAAGATTATTTGCTGTCATTACCATTGTCCAGGGCTGATTCTTTGCATTCTAGAGAAAAATTCAGAAAAATAACTTACACAAAAATAGGAGAACTGGCCCCTGTAAGGGCATGCCATTTGTATTTCTTAAACTCAAAAGCAATGATAGAAAGTCTGTGACCTCTCATTTCCATTTCCCTGGCCAGCCGTACTGGCTGAGGCTGATAAGGGTTGGAGTCTAGCAATATTTAGAAGACCACCCCGCTATAAAAGTCCGGAAGTAAGACTAAAACATGCTTCCAATTTCAATTCAGAAGAAAACGGTGTTTCAGTGGTTAGAGTGTCTCAACGTAACAATGCTGATCTTCAAGTTGCTTATAGTAAGGAAATATTAGCAGTGATTACAATCTTCATTCTCGGAATTGGGTAGTGGCAAAGTATTGTAGGCTGACAATTGGGATTGGAAAAACAGGAAATAGATTAACCATCTGGCTGTCTTTGCTTCCTCTTAAGTCAAATCAAGGACAAGTTTATACTTTGAATCTCTCTGTTTTTTGTGTGGTTTTTTTTTTTTGAAGTAGCCTCTGGTAGAAAAAGCACAAGCTACACCGTGGGGCACAAGTCCTGGAAATCTGTACTGTATGTCTTTTATTGTGATGAAGACACATTGGAAGTGACTGGTTTTTTTTTCTTCTTTTTCTTAAAACATATTCTAGTACCCACAAGACAAAAACAACGTCAAAATACCAGCACAGCTGCGAGTCAATTTTTGGCTTGGCTTGAGTGCAGTCGAAAAAAAATTCAATAGCTTTGCGGAAGGAGCATTCAGTGTCTTTGCTGAAATGGTATGTGCCTAATCATTACTCTGTCATTACTCTGGGAAGTTGAGATTTTACTCTGGGAAGTTGAGATTTGGTCCTTATGCTAATATTCTGAAATCAGGCTTCAAGGATTGGTTTTCTTGTTCTTCATTCTCACGGCCCCTCAGGACTTGAAAATGAAATAAAAATTTATTTCTGTAATGTGTTGTACAGCTCCTGTTCGTTTTAGTGGAACATGCTTGGGACACATGTACAGTAGCTTCTGCCAAAAATTGATCAAATCGATAGTACAACTACTTATTCAAGGGCAAATCTTAATCTTAATCTTTATTAGTTAATAGGTCAATCACTGGTATTGCCATCTGAAAACATGAAAAATGTATTGTTTTGTATTCCCCTATTTATTCTTTTGTGTTAGTTGTCTTGAGTGCCCCTTAATATAAAAGTAGGAAATAAAGTGATAAACAAAATAATTCAGCAAAAGCCATGTAATAGATAACAGCTTCATAGCTTGGCACGATATCACCCTTCTCAGTGTTTTGAATCAAAAGACTTACATCAGGCTGCTACAGCCCAAAGCTTGATTTTGAAGGTAGCAGGTGCTTCAGTTCAGACAGCTGCAGCTGTTATACACGGCAGGTAAATATTTTGTGGTTGGAGGCTACACTTTTTTTGAGGATGCACTAATATTACCAGAGAGGTTGGGTTTGAAACTTCAGCACTTCTTTGGAAGGATAAGCAGAATTGATCCTGGACAATTTCCTATGGATTCAGGAGAAAGATCTAAAGGGGCAGCTTTATAGGCCACAAAAACTTGGCTGAGGGAAGCTAAAGGGATCTGCGGGCCATATAGGTGGGTTATATTTGGATTCATTGCTGCCATTAGAGAGAGAGAGATTGATAAATGTGCTCAAGTCTTTATTTAATCTATAGTCCTAAAGCCTTTCCTTAGCTAAAGCTCTACAAAGGTTCCCATGTCTTTAGACTCATGTGAACATTGCTCAGGCTTTATTTGAGAGGCCAGCAAACTCCATCCTTGCCTCCTTCCACGATCTTCATGAATTTTTAGCTAATTCCAAGAGTTTTATTTTTGAAATAGTTTTAAGGCTTCTCCCGACATTACTCACAGATGAACACAATGTATAATTATACATCTCCTGGGGAAGTTTCTTGAGCATTGATATATAAATCTGAACATTTATTAGACTGGGGAAGAGGTATAATACTTGATATGGAGATGCCTTTTCTGTGTGGGCAGAAAAATATCAAGTGTTCTGTCCCCCCTCCTCACACAGGCAAACGGAATACCAAGCACGCCTGGCAATATTTTATTAGGTAAACAGATTAGAATTCTTGGCAGACCAAGGTTTTGGCAGCAAACTGTCGAATGCCTGCCAAGACAGGTTTCACTCCCATAAAGCAGAAGAGGACCTATCTTCAGTCTGTTTCAGGAGCAACAAATTATCCACGAAACAAGAGTTTAGTCAATGTTCAGTCCACAATATATCCAAGCCGAATTTCAGAGATCACAATGTGATTTGCAGGGTTTAACTTTGTCCGTCACAAAGCCTGAAGAGCAATCCCACCCACTTTTATTCCTGGTGGGGCGTGGCTCCGTGACTCAGCTCAATCTCTGGCCCTCCCATGCCTCTTCCGTTGCTGCCCACGCTTCTCCCTCCGACACTGCCTGAGATCAAGCCAGGATTCATCCTCCTTGCTCCCTATCAATTGGTGCTCTGATATGCCTTCCTCCTGGTACATCCCAGGCTGTTCTTCCTGGCCTTCGGATGGAACCTGAGGCATTGCCAGAAAGGAGGGTCCTGGAGAGTGAGGCCTTGTCAGTTCCTCCCCATCACCTTCTGAGTCCTCTTCCTCTGTTAGGACAGGCTCGGGAGTTGGGGTCACAACACCAAGATCTGTTTTTGACAACTAAAATTTTAGGTTTCATTAGGGAGAAGGATATGAGAAGATGAAGAACCTGGAGACCTCTTGACTAGGAATTATTTATTTATTAAATGTATGTGCCACCCATCTCATCTAGATGGAGATTATGGAGTAAAGTGGGAAGTGGTTAAATAAGGTTTTCTGCTTGAGCAGGGGTTGGACTAGAAGACCTCCAAGGTCCCTTCCAACTCTGTTATTCTGTTCTGTTCTGTTCTCTTCTGTCCTGGGAAAAGCTGGAGTGATGATTATAGACTGAGTACAAAGAAGTTTTAAACATGCACCTGACTTCTTGTTTTGATGGCTTTGGAATGCTGACAGTGAACAGATTAATTTTTCTAAAGTTGTATTTACTTTTTTGGCAACAGTATGAAAACCAGGTTCTTATGTTTGGAAAGTGGGGAACCAGAGGGCTTGTTGGACGCCACAAGTTTTCTGATGTCACAGGAAAAATCAAACTGAAACGAGAATATTTTTTGCCTCCCAAAGGATGGGAGTGGGAAGACGAGTGGTTCGTTGATCCTGAAAGAAGGTCAGATTTTGACTCGGATTCTTCTCACAAAAAGGTGGGGAGGGGGAAGCTTATGTAATTTCCATTGGAGGAAATCTCATAAATTTAGCAGGAAGAAAGGAAGGCAGGAAAATGCTAACTCCTGTTGAAAAGCAGTTCTATCAAGATCTCCTGCATAAACCTGCTTATGCCAAGGGAAGGTAACAACATAAATAAAGGCTTCCTTAAGTTATGAATGTTGAGAAAAGGGCTGATGGGTGCAAGCTTGTTTTGACACTTCTGGAGAAGCCAACAAGGGTATATGGTATCCCAGGAAGAAATAACTATGCTATTTCAAGGGCCTCTCAAAGATTTTTAGAGGCAAATTCAAGTTTTGAGGGGCAGAAAAGGACCTTGTCTGAAACCAAGTAATCTACAGAACGTAACTTGGCTAATAGACCAGTCTTACTGAAATTTCAGCTATCAGCAGATGGAAGGAAGGATTGCATTTTCTCAATAAGCAGTTTACTAAAATTTTATTTACTTTTTAATCTATTTACTTTCACCGATTATGTAATCCATGATGATAAGATAGAAGATAAGTGGAAGCTAGGTGCATACCTCTAGTTTTGAGGCGTACTCCTGAGTCTTGTGCAGATTCTCTGTGATAACATTCCTACTTTTATTAACTGTACTGGAATTATTCCTTTGTACAGGTAGTCCTTGACTTACAACAGTTTGTTTAGTGACCATTCAAAGTTAAAACGGCACTGAAAAAAGTGACTTATGACTGTTTGTCACACTTACGACCTTTCCAGCATCCTCATGATCTTATGATAAAAATTCCGATGCTTGGCAACTAGTTCATATTTATGACCATTGCTCTGTCCCAAGATCATGTGATCATGTTTTGCAAAGTCAATGGGGAAGCCAGATTCACTTAAGAACCGGGTTATTAACTTATCAACTGCAGTGATTCACTTTAACAACTGACGCAAGGAAGGTCATAAAATGAGGCATAATTCACTTAACAAATGTCTCACTTAACAACCTGGGGCTCAATTGTGGTTGTAAGTGGAGGGCCACCTGTAATAGAAGATGTAGGAGATATTTTATTCAGGAAAGTTAATGCTTCTCTTGAACAAATCTACTTTTTTTCTCCTGCTGTATGAAGAAGGCACGTGGTGGCTCAGTGGCTAAGGTGCTGAGCTTGTCGATCAAAAGGTCGGCAGTTCAGCGGTTTGAATCCCTAGTGCTGCGTAATGGGGTGAGCTCCCATTACTTGTCCCAGCTTCTGTCAACCTAGCAGTTCGAAAGCACGTAAAAATGCAAGTAGAAAAATAGGGATCACTTTTGGTGGGAAGGTAATAGTGTTCTGTGCACCTTTGGCATTTAGCCATGCCAGCCACATGACCACGAAGACATCTTCGGACAACGCTGCCTCTTTGGCTTTGAAACGGAGATGAGCACCGCCCCCTAGAGTCAGGAACAACTAGCACATATGTGTGAGAGGAACCTTTACATTTACCTTTTATGAAGATTTATGTGCCTAAACATAAATGTGCCTAAACAAATTGAGAAAATTTATATTAAGAACTCTAAAAACTGTGCCTGTGGGTAGAATATCCAGAATAGCTTGGCTGTTAACAACCAGTTCAGTTCCACATGTTTTGCCATCCACCAATCCTCTTTAGCATCCTCCCCTTCTCTTTTGTTGAACTCACCAAATTTTCCTACTCGTCTGCTCTCTTGGATTCTGTCCCCAACCAGCTCAGTCCAACTACTACATCCACTCCCTTTAGACTGTCTTCCTTTATAGTGCTTTTTAGAGGTCACCCATCACCACTACTCTTTCCAATTTTCTCCTCTGCTTTTAGCTAATTCTTCTCTTATATGCTACTTATAAGTTATACTTCTTATATATTTATTAACCAAATGTATATGATCAACCAGAGGAACTCTGGATGGTGAACAACGATTAAAAACATAATTATCCAATTGATTTAAAAAAGAAAAATGAAAGACTTTAAAGGTGACAACTGGCATCTAAACTGCACCTCTATGCCAATTGGGAGCTAGTGCAGCTCACACAGCAGTGATATGGAGTGCCATATGTGCACATTATATTTCACTGCATTCTGGATTGAAATTTCAAATGGTTTTCAAGGGTAGCGTCATATTCAGCCTGTTGCAGATGATTAAGTACGTGTGACCTAAAACCCAAAGCCAGTCAGTTTTCTCAGGATTGAGCCAAAGCTAGTTCTTCCCCCTTCCAGACCTATATAGCCTCCAGGCCCTGGGAAAATGCCTTGACTGCATCAGTTGGATGAGTTGGGACAGAGATATATAACTGACTATCATCTGATGATTCTTGATTCCATGTTGATAGATAACCTCATTGAGCATTTTCATGTAGGGGTGTGGATGGATATGCTGCACCCATCCAAAATCTACCTTCATCTATAAGCATGGCTGAAGCTGTTTTGGTGCTATATCTTGGCCTGAAACCTGACTGCAACAGGTCCAGATAATTAGGTGGAGATCTACTTCCTTCTCAACAACCAGAAAAGGAAGGTTAGCAATTGGATGAAATTTTCCAGTACTAATGGATCCAGTGACAGGGTCTTGAGAAGAAGGCAGAATAATGCAATCATTATGGCACATGGAATTGCTCCTTCCAACAAAGTAACATTGGACACAACGTGGCCCGGCCACATATCACTTTTTAGGAGGATATGAACCTAACAGAGCTGTGATCGTATTTAATCACCCAAAAACACTGCCCACTTTCTTGGGAGTAATAGAATTAAACTCATCGCAGATAACTATTTTTTTTTTTAATTTTGCCCCCAAGCTCTTCTATCAGCTCACTGCTTCTATTCTTAGTTTATCTCAATTTTTCCTCCTCCTCTCATGGAGTACTTTCCTCTCCCCTCCCCCTTCGCTTAGTTTTCTGTCTCCTCCTATCTGGTTTTAATTTTTTTTATTCCCTACTGTTCTATTCTAAAGCAAAGAGACACATAATTTTCCTCCCAGTAGATGGAGCTGTATGTCACCCATGTCTTCATCATATCTTACTAAGCTGCAGTTTTATTTATTGCTGTTATTACCAAAAAAAGTTTAGAACAACTAAAAATAGCTACAGTAGCTTTATATTAATTGGCTTGGGACCTGGTTATCTACGGGACAGCCTGCTACCACCAATAGCCTCCCACCGGCCAGTACGCTCCCATAGAGAGGGGCTCCTCCGGGTGCCGTCGGCCAAACAGTGTCAACTGGCGGCCCCTAGGGGGAGAGCCTTCTCTGTGGGGGCACCTACGATCTGGAACGAGCTCCCCCCAGAGATACGGAGGATCCCGGATCTGCGCACCTTCCGTCGCGCGCTTAAGACTTTTTTATTTCATCAAGCTGGCCTGGCCGAAATCTTCTCCCCTTTTTAAATGTAAATTTTAATTTGTTTTTAAATTATGGGGTATTTTAAATTTGTTCAGCCAAATTATTTAATTCGTTTTTATTTTATTTTAAATTTTTGTATTTATGTGTTTTATCTTGTGGCTGTTCACCGCCCTGAGTCCTTCGGGAGAAGGGTGGTATAGAAATTTAATAAAATAAAATAAATAAATTAATAAATAAATAAATTTTAAAAATAGATAATGTAAATATTTTTAAAAAACCTTTTAAAAGGAACCGTGCCCCAGGATTTATACTGTAGCACAGTGTCTTTCGTTGAACATCCCCTGTTATCTAATGCTTTGAAGTCTTCCTTCTGGCTCCACAGCTTGCTAACAGAAGCAGATGCTGGCCACACTGAATTCACTGATGAAGTATATCAAAATGAGAGCCGTTATCCTGGAGGAGAATGGAAAGCAGCTGAAGATCAATATACAGATGTGGTAAGAGCTGCTTCTGATGGCTTAGCAATTTTAAGTGCTGCTGATTTTTTTTCCAGGTATGGGTGACTTAATGTGTTTGGTGTGTGTGAGAGAGAGTAGGGGGGGGAGATAGGGAGAGAGAGAGCGCAGCCAGTTGGTGAGGATCTACCTGAAACTAAGCAATTTCTTTCCAATCCCATAAGAGCCATGGTGGTGCAGTGGTTAGAATGCAGTATTGCAGGTTAATTCTGCTGACTGCCGACTGCCAGCAGTTCAGCAGTTCGAGTCTCACCAGCTCAAGGTTGGCTCAGCCTTCCATCCTTCCAAGGTGGGTGAAATGAGGACTCAGATTGTTGGGGGCAATATGGTGACTCTGGGAATCGCTTAAAGCGCTGTGAAGTGGTATTTAAGTCTAAGGGCTACTGCTACAAGATCTCATTAAGTCTAAGCTATAAACAAATTTTCAGCTAATTGTTGTGGCCCGCCAGCGGCCTGCGCGGATTGTGGCTGATCCTGACAACGAGGAGGTTGTCGCGCCAGCAGCCTGTGCAGCCGGCGCTCGAGTTGGACAGCGAGGAGGCTGAAGAGGATGTGGTGCCAGAGACAGAGACTCAGCCAGGGCCTTCAGATCCCCCAGAGGCTCCTTCAAGTGAAGAGAGTGAAGTGGAGGAGCCTCTTCTCAATGCACGAGCACGCAGAGCTGCCAAAAGGCAGGAGTGATTACTCAGGAGGAGGTCTCCTTGAGAGTAAGGCTTGGGGCTAATTGGCCACTCCCTTAGCCTATTTAAGTTTGCACACAGCTGGCAAACATTGCAGGAAACAACGTGTGTTCGTCCGGTCGTTCGTTGAGCATTTGAGAGTGAATTTTCCTTGCAAACCTGGTTTCTTGGCTAATTGCCAACTATTGTAAGCCTTTATCTAATCTTTGGAATTTCTGGCAGGTTGTTAAGGACATTTTTAGTAATAGTCTGCATTTGAAAAAGACTGTGTTTGTAGTAAATGGAGTTGTTTGGAGTTTTGTGTGTGCTACATTTCTTGGGTTCCGTAGCTGGAGCAGAACAGCTAATACTAAACCATAATATGGTTTGTTTATTTTGGCAGGGTATGATCTGTCCATTATGGCTTAGCATACTGAACACTGTATTTGTGTTTATCAAACCATGTTTAACATCCTATGTCTATGTCCCTTCAGCCATGGAAGCACTGTAGGTGAGGTTGGGTCAATTTTTGACTCTCAGCCCATACTTGTCTGCTAGATTATACAGAGAAGAATTGGTGGAGAAAATGTTGCCTTGAGCTCTTGAAGGAAACACATTTGTTTTTAATATTATTATTTCTGTGTAAAATGAAATTTAAATTGCAATGTGCAAGCAAACTAAAATGTGCATTACTGAGTTGTAAAATAAATTTAAATGCAGAATTCATGTGTGCACCCTTTAAAAAGTTGCATCTAACTCTATTGCTAGTTTACAACTATTGGATCCTAGTTTGCTGCTTCCAATTGTACATCAGGAGGAGTCAAATAGAAAAGAACTGGTCTTAGTCTTGCTAGTCTAGTGCATCAAACCACTCAATGGTATTATAGTACTTCAAAGGTTTAAACATTTCTTGGGACATACATTTTTGGACCCTCATTTGGATCTGATAATAAAATTAGTGGTCTTTCAGGTACTGTACTTTGAAATGAGTTATTATGAAATGTAGAGGTATCCCCAAATAATGGGGTAAAAAAAATCAAGATGTTGACCCATCTACAAGATTGAATTTTTTTTTTGTGCATTATGTGGAAAAAAACAAGTTTTGATATGCAGTTGCAGCTATTATGTTGATTTTTTAACCTCCCCTGAACATCCCTGATTATATGCACATATATCATTCTGCTAAATGTGAATATAATTCTCAGTATGATTCTTTCTATGTTTCAAAGAATGGAGAAAAAGCCCCCCCACCAGGTGAAATAACGTGTCCTCCTGGCTGGATGTGGGACGATGATGCTTGGATATATGACATCAACAGAGCAGTGGATGAAAAAGGCAAGTATTTGAACTTGCAGACTGCTTTTTATTTCAAATGTGAATGTAATGAGTCTTATGAATGTTGGCTTATGAGAAAAAGATGAGGAAAGGTTGGCGAACTGAAGGCTGTGAATCTTAGATTTCAGTAGCTACCCTATTGACTATGGAAGGAAAGTCCGGTTTTAATGGCCAATACATGTATTTTTCATTTAAGGTTGGGAATATGGAATTACCATTCCTCCTGACAATAAGCCAAAATCCTGGGGCGCAACAGAAAAAATGTATCACACCCATCGAAGGCGAAGGTTGGTTCGAAAACGCAGAAAGGATCCAAGCCAAACAAATGCATCAAAGGTAAGACAAAGAAATTGCAGCCGACAATGAGCGTCTGTGGAAAAGAATGCAGGAAGGGGGCAGCATGTAGAAAATAGATATCAGAAAATAATTCTATGTTTTGTCAAAGAAGTACATTGAACTCTTGTTATGATTGTCTTTTAGGAAATCACATCATACGAAGATCGCGAAGGGTGGGAATTTGCATCTTTGATTGGGTGGAAGTTTCACTGGAAGCAAAGTAGTTCTGATACTTTTCGCCGCAGACGCTGGAGAAGAAAAATGGCTCCTTCAGATGCATATGGGGCAGCTGCCATCTTTAAACTTGAAGGAGCTCTTGTACGTAGGGATAATTTGCCTTGTTATCACTTAATGATCACTTCGAAGATAACCTATGATTTAAAAAGTGCACTTAAATGTGACCTAGGCAAGTGGATTAAAAAGTGGCACTCTCAATTCTTTTTTCCCTTGTCACAATCCTAACAATCTTCCCTTCTGCAGATGCTGTTTAATATACCAAGAAAGTGTTCTAAGCAGGGCAATTGTTCATTGAGTCGCACCTGATTTTGCGACCGTTTTTGCTGCAGTCATTAAGTGAGTCACTGTGGTTTGGTGAATTGCAGTGTCTTCAGTGACATCATTAATTTTAGGAATCCCTATAGCTAAGAATGGATGGCCGTGTTTGCCTTCTCTCCTTTCCTTTCCCTTTTTCTTTTCATGTTGGGTTTTTATTCGATAAGCCTGATAACAAAGACCACTTTGAAACTATGGGTTTAAGCTAAGTCCTTTATAAACATTGAATAATTATATACTCTTAGGGAGCAGATTTTAGTATTGAAGATGAAGACCACACTTCTGAGAAGTCTACAGATTCAGCAGCAAATTTGTTTGGTGCAAACACTCCAATTGTTTCTTGCAACTTTGACAGTAAGTCAGTTCAAATTGTTTATTCAAAGTGATGGGATTCCTTGATTTTCTCACAGCTGCTCTTTTATTGTAGTTGACATGCAGTATAAACTCAAACTGGCGAACATACCTAATACCCTTTTTGTATTAGGGCTCTTCTGAGCCCTTTCCTGCCAAGAAAGAAGACGCTATGACCCATAGGCCTAATGTAAGGCCTCCCAAAATGCAAATATGCAAACTCCAAGCCAAATTGCTCTCATTGGGCAATGCACAAAAATGAATAGAGTGAAGTGAGAACAGGAAGAGGTCCACATCATTAACCATGATCCTTTAATGTCATTCAGTCTTCAGTCTGTTTCTTGGATTAGTAGAAATGTATTGCTATACTTTAACTTCTGGCAAGATTTAGTTAATAATCAATTTGACTGTAGAATACAGCTGTATTTCACATTATTATTTCAAAATAAACACTGATAGAAATTATAAAGAAAGGTTAATTTCCATTTATTTGATCAGTTAAAGAAGCTAGTCCAAAATATGGGCATATTCGATATGACTAGTCTTATGCTTATTAAAATTGTATTTCCGTTTCCATTCCATTTTCGATCCGATTTGTAGAAATGATCCTAGTTGGTTATTGCTTTCAACACCCTGGAAACCTACAACCCAAAGACTTCGGAGGCAGACAACACTTATATTAGAAATAACAAATGCATTAGCTGTTCTCCAGTGTTTTCCTGAATGCCAGATGTTGACATAGCATACTGTTGGACCAGATGAATCCATTTATTTGTGGCAAAAACAGATGAAGAGAATGATTGAAATGTTCAACAATCTTCAGCCTAACCAAATAATTAAAATTACTATAGAATTAATGAAGACTAATACATGCTAAACAATGATTAGAAATCGGAAATTACTGACAAGTACACCATAAAAAATACACATGGGGAAATAACTACAGAGAGTCGTACTACCATAGACAGAATAAAGAGGATAAGGAGGAGGAGCAAAAGTAAGTGTTCATAAACTGTCAGTTTTAGCCCTTCCTTAGGCAAGAAATCAGTTGTGTAATCATAGGCCAGTCACTCTCTCTCAGACTTAGGAAATAAACTGGAGGGACTTGTCCACTTAGTCATCAGGAGTCATTGGTTCAAAGGTAGGCGTACACAAAGAAAAAGATTGTTTCATTTACACTGACTTGTATTTTTGTTGTTTTAGGAGTTTTTAGTTACCACCTTCGATGTTACATCTATCAGGGAAGAAATCTTACAGCTTTGGACAAAGACAGTTTTTCAGGTACAGAGAATAGAAGCTAGGGAATGAATTCAAAGAACGTGTATCTTTTTCTGATATTTTTCTAGAACAAACAGCTTGATAAGCAAGGGAAATAATTTGAGCATTTCCTGTTCAGAATGTTATGGCTAATCAAAGATTTGCCTAATTATTTAATAGTGATGTCTATTCATTAAAATATTTATATAGCAGAACTCTTGTCAAATAGTTCAAACAATAACACAAAAAATAGAAAAAAAAGCAATTTGCGTGCAAGATCTTTACTTCATGGAAGCATCATTTATGTACATATATCTATACTATTTCATTCAAGAACAACTCTCATGTCTCTACATATGGATATCACCCAGGGGTGAAATCTACTTACCTTCCCTACCGGTTTAGAAGTGCGTGTTCTGTATGTGATTTTGGACCCTCTGCACATGCACAAAGCTTTCTGTGCATATGCAGAGGGTCAAAAACAGGTTACTTCCTGGTTAAAACCAGGAAGTAACGACATCCTGGTGAATGGATGGAGCTTCGTACTGCCGCCGCTACTGGTTCACCGGTCTGAACCGGTGCGAACCGGTAACATTTCACCCCTGATATCACCCCATTAAAAATATGTAAAGGAGAAACATCCCACTAATGAATATTAATCCTCAATCAGACTACTACTTCAAATATCATGGTCCAATGCTTTATGGGCACCATTACTAAAGGAGCATCACCATACTTGCGCTTTGGTTCTCTTCTGTTTTTTTTCCTTGCTAACACTATCCTGTAACCCAGTGTTTCCCAAACTTGGCTATTTTAAGATGCATGGACTTCAATTCCCAGAATTCCCCAACCAGTATGCCTGGTTGAGGAATTCTGGGAGTTGAAGTCCATACATCTTCAAAGGGTCAAGTTTGGGAAACACTGCTGTAACCCACTCTTTCCCAACCATAGACATTTTAAGATGTGTGGACTTCAACTCCCAGAATACCCCAGCCAGAAGCCCTGAGGTGCAGTTGGGGAACATTGGACTTGGCTCTTCCTCCTCAGATTTAATTTCCAATCCTTCTCAATCTCCTTTTGCTTGTTTTCCAAGTTTCTTCTGATTTCTTCTCCTGTTTAAGGACCAGAAGAGCTCAGGAAAAGGCAGGCAAAAGATTTAATTAATAATAGTTAGCCAAAAATAAATAAATAAAACATTAGTAGAATCACAAGGAGGAGTTAAGCTGTAATTAGGAGTATTATGCTGCATGTTATGCAATGTCTTTTTTGGGAGGGGGGCTGTATTTGAAATTGTAAGATGCAGTTTGTGGTCATTTTGAATCTATTTGGTTTTGGTTCAGTATATAAAATGTCATAACATATATAATGTAAAATGTATGACAATCTGCGTAGGCATCATATGTAGATTGTGATGATCACACAGCTTTAAGATTTTTCATTAGTTTTTAAAAGCTACAGACTCACAGTTCTTTTTCAAATATCCAGGTAGTTTTCATTTAAAAGTTACATTCTATTTCCCACACACAGAGATAAATCAGGATACCATAAACATTTTCCAGAAGAAAACTATACTATTGGAAAGAAAGAATTACCTGGATAAATGTGGGCCCTTGAAGTCTTTATTCACTTCATTAACTTTCTAAATACTAAAGTTAAAAATATATATAACACTGCCATTACATCTCTTGCATAAGGAATCAGAGGGATAATCTTTAAATGATATCCAGTCATAACAATTTGTATAGAAAATGATATCCTCCCCCACCCCTTCTTCAGAGGTCCCTTATGATTTTAACAGTTTTTAAAAAATAAGAGGTCTAAAGCTCTTGTATTCATTTGCCTCTAGTTATGAAAAAAAGGGAGAGATGTAAATTACAATTTTGGAATCTTTTGGAACCGTGCAGTGTGGATTACTATGACTCAGTACCAAGGTTAGGGCTAGTTTTAGGATTGTTAAATGAAGCAAAAAGAGAGATGGTAGAAAAATGTACAAATTTAACTCTAAATAAGTCTATGTCAGTATTCCCTTGCTGTGCTCTTTCAGATCCATACGCTCATGTTTCATTCCTTCATCGAAGCAAAACAACTGAGATTATCCATTCAACTCTGAACCCAACCTGGGATCAAACAATTATATTTGATGATATTGAAATTTACGGTGATCCCCAAATGGTAGCACAAAATCCTCCTCTGGTGGTTGTTGACCTTTTTGACAATGACCAAGTGGTAGGTACCGTACCAAACTTTTATGTCTTGTTTTAGTTTAATGATGTCAGATACATGATCATTTTGGGATTTGGGATTTCAGGGCAAAGATGAATTTCTTGGAAGAACCTCTTGCTCTCCAATGGTAAAATTGAATCCAGATATTGATATCAATCCAAAACTTCTTTGGTATCCAGTTAAGAATGGAGGCAAGGCTTGTGGAGATGTTCTTTTAGCTGCTGAGCTTATACTGAATGAAAAGGTAATGAAAAATAAATTGACTTATTTTGGACTTAAGATACTTCGATAAGATAATATCCATGTTTGGTCTCACTATAAATTATAGAAACATTTATCTATATCTTTAAACAGGGTGGCACCAATCTTCCAATTCTTCCTTCTCAACGAGCACCAAATCTATATATGGTACCACAAGGAATTAGACCTGTTGTGCAACTTACTGCAATTGAGGTATTTTGATTATTGTTTATTTGTTATCCAAAGTGACATGTTAATAGGGCATTTGGGCATACTTGCTTACACAAGGCCAAGTGCTAGCATAAAATCTTAGTATACTTTTAATGTATAATAAACAGCTGCTATCAAGTGCTTAGGCAACTATCCCCCCCCTCCCCAAAAAATCTGGATGATGTTTTATTTTCATTATGCAATGTTCATCCAAGATTTAATGTCATTATTAGAAGCTTTAATGATAAATTCAAAAACCTTAATTCATATCCGTCATGAACTTGATCTCAAATTAACAATTATATCTCAGTCTTGCATCTAAGAACTATTGTGGGCATCCAAGAACTACCTAGGTGAACTAAGAGCACTTTCAAAATATGTTATGGAAATGCTGAATATTATGAAATGGACTTGGATTTATGAATAAAGTAGCATTACATTCATGAGAATAGGTTACCCTGGGAATTAATACAACATCCTAGAAAAAGACAATGGCAAAACATTTGCAAATTCATGCCAAAAAAACCTTCATGGCTATATCTGTGAAGTCAGTAGGAGTCAAGATGCAAAATGAGGGACAAAAGGAAATGTGAATGACAATTTTTTTTAAAAAATATTTATTTTAAGTAATTGAATTGTTAATGGTTCCATGGTGAGCTTGCTGTGGCAGGTTGGCCATGGCAAGTTGTCCCACAGTGAGTTGGCCATGGTGAGTTGGCCGTGGCAAGTTGGTTGCAGTGAGTTGGCCACAGCAAGTTGTCCCATTCAGACCCCCCCCTTTTTTTTTTACATTAATTTTGCAGCAGATTATGTTTCTCTTCATAATGTGATGTTTTGGGGCCTGTTGCTTCATTTGTTTTAATAGATCCTTGCCTGGGGATTACGGAACATGAAAAACTATCAAATGGCTTCTGTGACTTCTCCCAGTCTCATTATAGAATGTGGAGGTGTAATGGTAGAATCTGTAGTGATCAAAAACTTGAAGAGGACACCTAATTTTCCCGGATCTGTTCTCTTCATGAAAGTGGTATGATACTGCAAAGACTTCATAGCAAAGCTGTATAACATATTTTGACTACATATCGATCATTAAAAAAATAGAACTAGTATATATGTTGATACATATATTCACTCTGTAAACTGTCCAAAGCAAAAATTTAACCATTGTAAATAAATCCTATCTTTAAGTTTGGATATGTCTGTATCCTCATTCAGAAGTAGATGGGAAGATACATGATATGGAATGTTGAATTCCTATACCAGAGATATCATTATTACGGTATAAGCCAGTGGTGAAATCCAATTTTTTTACTACCGGTTCTGTGGACATGGCTTGGTAGGCATGGCAGGGGAAGGATACTGAAAAATCTCCATTCCCTCCCCACTCCAGGGGAAGGATACTGCAAAATCCCCATTCCCTTCCACTCCTGGGGGAAGGATATTGCAAAATCTCCATTCCCACCCCATTCTGGGGCCAGCCAGAGGCGGTATTTGCCGGTTCCGCAAACTACTCAAAATTTCTGCTACCGGTTCTCCAGAACCTGTCAGAACCTGCTGGATTTCACCCCTGCTATAAACACATACAGATGCACAGCACGAAGTGGGAACATTGTAGAATATCAAGCAGTATTCAGTATATCTCCCTTCCCTACTAAATGCTTAATTGCATCCCTTGCTAAATTCATTATCTTCCACATCTCTTCCCTGAACATAACACAGTTTTTGAATTGAAGCAAAAATCACATTCTCCCATCTGAATATATAAAACTGTATTCATTTGTTAGCTTCTTTGGTGCTTAATAGTTTTTTATTCTGAATATCATATAGCAAAATGGATCAAAGCAATTTGTTTTTGATTTAGCCATTTTTTTTTCTAAGAATCAAGCTGGGAGAGATGTAAGCTGTCTATGATTGGAGTCCCCAAATGTGTCCATTTTGACTGTAGAATGTGGATCTTAATTTTCACCAGAAAAGAAAGTTTAAATCTTTAATCTCCACACTGTGCTCCCAATCCATATAAATGTCTTTTGCAGGGATACTCAGGAGATTAAAAAAAAAAAAGTCAAGAAATAGCTGCAACTATGTCATAAAGTTCAATCAGATTTTATATGTGTTGATATACAGTGGTACTTTCGTAGTCATTTTTAATTGGTTCCAGGAAGGGCGATGAGTGTCAAAAACAATGAGTACCAAACAAATTTTTCCCATAAGGAACAATGTAGCAAATCACAAGGCGGCCAACACCAACAAGTTTTAGCTTGTGCGTTGAGTATCAAACAATGAGTACTGGGACAAAATTTTGTGTTGAGTACCAAATTCAATGAGTTTCAAAGCAGTTGAGTACTACGGTATCACTGTACATTTAAAAATAAATGTAGCTTCAATTATTTTGACTTTTTATCTTCTCCATCCCAGATGTTGCTATGTTAGATGTATTTTTGTAATTGGTTTTAAATGTAGTCTATATAATATATATTTTGTTTGTTTTTAACTAGCTGCTGCCCAAAGAGGAATTGTACACTCCATCACTAGTTCTTAAAGTGATAGATCACAGGCAGTTTGGCCGTAAGCCTATTGTGGGACAATGTACCATTGATTTACTGGAGAGGTTTCGCTGTGATCCTTACCTTACTAAAGAAGATATTGCACCACAGATGAAAGGTATAGTTATAAAATAAACACATTATTTTTCATTTATCGTTCTCTCAGTCTTGTTACTACTAAGATAATTTATTGACTTTACAAAAACCCCATTGAAATAAATGAGCACAACAAAACTTTGGTGATAGTTTAACACTTTTATAAAAGTCCATCACTGTTTTTCATATATTGGGTAGTCAGTGAAAAGAAAATCAGTATTAATTGAGAAAGAATGAAACCAGATAATTAATAGCCATTAACATTCATGGTTTGGAATATGTACCAAGGATGAATAAGATTACTTTCATTGCTCCAACTATAACTTTGTCTCACTTTTTAAATTCTAGCATATAGTTCTGCATTTAACTTCATTAAAGAGGAATCTTAACCAAAATGTTGCAGTGGGGATTCAGATACAGACCATCCATTTCACTCCCTTGCCCCCAGAAGTTTTCTGATTGTTCATGAGCACTGAATATGCCTCCTTTTACCTATAAGACTTTGGGGT
This sequence comes from Pantherophis guttatus, assembly GCF_059756535.1. Taxonomy (NCBI): domain Eukaryota; kingdom Metazoa; phylum Chordata; class Lepidosauria; order Squamata; family Colubridae; genus Pantherophis; species Pantherophis guttatus. The sequence goes on along the minus strand of NC_142068.1, from coordinate 68,953,857 downwards.
TCCTCCAAGCTTGGTGATAATTCCATCTTGCAGGAATGGGTTATTTTGACAACACAAGCAACTGCATTTTGAGCTTAAATACAGAAAATGTACTTTGCTCTAAAATAAACACTAATTTATATATTTATATCCTGCCTTTTGGAAGCCAATTCCTGAGCAATTTGACTTGGCAGGTAATTTCCCCAAATACAATTCATTTAGAGCAATGTTTTTCAAATTTGGCCACTTTAAGAAGTGTGTCTATGAAGAGTCTCAATAATCCAGGTCATGGTTGTCCCAAAGGTGCTTTTTTCAAGAGGCAACTGGACTCCATTCCCCATCATCCAATCAGAGCTGAAGAAGCTTCTTGGATGAGACATGAAACGTCTTCAAAGGAAAAAAACAAGAAAGTCCATTTGTCTCTTGTTTAAGAAGTATGGACTTCAACTCCCAGAATTTTGGCTGGGGAGATCTGGAAGTTGAAGTTCATTTTAAAGTTGTTAAGTTTGAAAAACACTGATTTAGAAGAAGGAAGGATATTTTCTTCCAGTTTTAGCAATCAGCAGCCCAGTTCTCTAGACCAGAGGTCTCCAACCTTGGCAACTTTAAGACTTGTAGACTGCAACTTCCAGAATTCTTTGCCCAGCAAAGCTGGCTGAGGAATTCTGGGAGTTGAAGTCCACAAGTCTTAAAATGGCCAAGGTTGGAGACCCCTGCTCTAGACTGTCCCATCTGGAGGAAACAAATAAAAGAGCAGAGCATTAAGAGAAATAAAAGCTGAAGTTATGACTCCTGAATCTGGTTTTTTAGTGTTTCTTGGTTTAATAAATCATTTTATCTGCAGTTACTATTCTAGCAGCTGCACCTTGCCGAGATGTTGTAATTGAAGTGGAAGATGCACAACCCTTACTAACATCACAGGTAAACTTCTTGTTTATATACATTTTTCTGTGGCCAGTTCATTTGTTTTTTGGCATGCGAATCTTACCAGACAAGTTATCCGTAATAATTGTTGAAAGCTAATATGTTCTCTTATGTAGCCAGAAGGTTACATGTCAATCACTCTGTGTTTTTCCATTGTTTTTGTATGTGTAAATCAGGTTTCCCTATTTGGTATTCTTCAGATGTGTTTGATTTCTTCAGTCAGTATGATGGTACTCTGATGGGGTCTTATGGGAATCGAAGACCAACATATTTGGAGACCATCAGCTAGGGAGGGCTGATATAAATTATTGTCTGTCTTCTGTGTGGCTGCAGTTCCTGAGTTGTCTGCCAATAATTTTAGATCATATGTGCTCTCCAGTGAATAGACTGATAAATTGAACTGGCAGTTTGAAGGCTTATCTTCTGAAATCATCATCTAAAATACGTATTAAATTGGGTTAAATGGGAAAGCACTCTCCCTGTCAGAGACCATTGGAAAAAATGACAGCTGTGTGACAAAATGATTTGAGTGAAATGGCACAGCATAAATTTAAAATTGACATAGCTATTCAACCTTCAGACATATTTCCGATCAGCATCCTCCCTTTTCTGTAAAATAATCACTGTTTAACTACAATTAGATAGATAATTGCTGGGTTATCACAGACAGATATGAGACTAACCATTGATACTAAAGGGATTGTTTTAGTTTTTGAAGCTAAATGATGAAAATATTTAACATTAGATATTTAATTCAGAAATGTCAACATTTAAATTCAGTGAATTATTCATTTTCTCTCTGTAATTGCAGGGTTTTAAAACTGTGTTCCTCTTGCTTTAAGAATTTCTCTCCCCAACTTATTCAATCTGTGAAAAGAGAGCCAGTCACAATATATTGTTACTCCTAATTTTATTTATTTATTTATTTATTTATTTATTTATTTATTTATTTATTTATTTATTTATTCATTTCTTAGATTTGCTTGCCACCCATTTTGCCACAATTACAAATAAGAGTAGAAGCTGTACTAGAATTAAGTTGTACAAGATGTAACAGAATTAATTTCAGTAATGTGTGTGTTTTTGTAGCTAATACATTTCTCTGTTATGGTAGTCAGTCTCTTCATTCACTACAGATGGTCCCTGACAGTTACTTTGCAACTGCTGAAAAAAGCTACTTATGACCTGGATTCAAAGTTCCAACTGCCACCTCCTCAGAGTCACATGACACCATATTGTGCGCTTGTCAGTCAGCCTCCATTTACATTCATTTTCAGCTTCTTATGGTCACGTGACCATGATTTATGTCATTTGTGCCAGAACCTGGCATTTACTTCCAGTTTCTGGCAAAAAGTACCCCCTAACAAACAATGGATTCCATTGACCATTAAGTTAAGCAGTGGCTTAACTATTGCCATGTTTATAACTGCCAGATTCACTCTAAAAAAAAGATTGTGAAGTCACATGATGACCTGCTTAGTGACTGTCACATACTTATGACCATAATTGTGGGCTCATTTACAGACATAAGTCGAAGACTACCTGTGGAGCAACTAATAGAGATTGGTCATTAAATATTGGGCGCTACTTCATTGTGCATTCTTTTGACTGCTACTTTTTGTTAACCTTACATTTCACCAGAGGACACATTATTAGAATTATGACCGAAAGCAAAATGGTTATATTCTCTAATTATTCTGGGGTCTTTAAGCAGCAAACAACATTTTTCTCTATAGAAGATTTCAAAAATCTAAGATAATTTAAAGGCTAGATAGTCAATTCATAGAGATAAACTCCAATATTTTTGTGATAATTTTTAGGGAGGGGGAAAGCATGCCATATACAGATAGTCTTCAACTTACGACCACAATTGAGCTCAAAATTTCTGTTGTTAAGCGAGACATTTATTAAGTGCGTTTTTCTCTATTTTATGACCTTTCTTATCACAGTTGTTAAGTTAATCACTGCAGTTAATAAGTTAGTAACATGGTTGTTAAGTGAATCTGGTTTCCCCATTGATTTTGCTTGTCAAAAGGTTGCAAAAGGGGATCACATGTCCTTGGGACACAGCAACCATCATAAGTATGAACCAGTTGCCAAGCATCTGAATTTTGATTACTTGATCATGGGGATGCTGCAAAGATCATGACTGTGAAAAACAGTCATAAGTCACTTTTTTCAGTGCTTTTATAACTTTGAACAGTCACTAAATGAACTGTTGGAAGTCAAGGACTACCTACACTATATCCTATATGCTAAATTAGATGTTTGCATATATTGCATACTGATAAAAAGATCAACTCATGGCATCTCAAACCACTTTACAGGGTTTACAGGCGAGCAACTGAAAAGATTCCTAATTAAGCTTCTGTTCAACCACTGCCAGACAGAACAGTGATACTTGTAAAGCAATTTAATAGGCCAAAGTGACTTTAGAGATTAACTACAGAATGGCATCTATGTACATGCTTAGAATAATGTATTACTTATAGGATACCTGAAATAATTAAAGACAAGATAGTAAGCTATAGTGCCTTATTTAAATAAAATAAGGATCACTTTAAGGGGCTTCAAGAAAGCATAAGAAATAAATAATTTATTAAATTTTGAAGGCCAATGTGCATTATTACTGAGTTCCTTTTGGTGAGAACCATTGATGATACAACTCTGTACCAGTAGGTGCTGCATAATCTTTGCACTGTGTTTCTAACAATTAGTGGCAGTTGTAACAATAGGAACTTCTCTAGATCTGCAGCTTCAGGCACAAGGCAAATTGATCAAATAATTATCATTAATGGTTATATTTTGGTATATAGAATATTTTGACTGATATCTAGCCATCAGCACATGGAATTAAGACATGGAATTCTGTGTTCAAAGTAAACATATTTAAAAGCAAAGGGATGTTTAAATCTAATTTCATATATTAATTTGTTTGGAGCTGAATGTTCCTTTAAAGATGCAGCATTCTAATTTTTAATGGAGCAGAATGGAAAATAAAGACTTCTTAGAACAAATGATGTGCAGATCTCAGGCTAGTGTGATAGATGCAGAACTTTCACAAACTGCATTCCAATTTCTAGTGCATAAGCAGTATGTCAGCTGCACTCAGCAAAATGGCTTCTCCAAGCGCAGTACATGTATGTATAGATGAAAAAAATGCATGGGGATTATTCACCTTTGATGCTTTTATCATTGAGCTTTCATGCCACTTTTCAATATTCTACACAGGGAGCTTTTGGAGAAAAATAAAAGTTTTGGTTCAAAGCAAAATTGAGAAACATTTCCATTGTCACCGCTTTGAGGCAGCTGAAAATTACACCTTTCACTGAGAATGGGAAAAGTTGCTTTCACACAGATGTGTTGCCACTAATGTAGCATCTGATTGGCTTGCTAACAGTAGAACATTATGTGTGCATCCTCAGAAATGAATCCAGTGAATTCAGAGGGATAGGCCCCCGTCTAAATGGACATAGGATTGCAGTCAATCACAATAAAATTGCAATGCTTGATATGACCGATTTTTTTTCTGCCATTGGAAAACAAAATTTGGTAGTGATTATTTTTACACGCTTTCTCCAAAATCTCAAAGCACTAAGTATGTAATAAATAGATGAAACAACTTTTGGTGGTCAGTGATTGCTTATGGGTTCTATCATCAACTGGGTTCCTACTTAGAAATTGTAATTGTATTTTGCTGTGAAGGTCTATTTAAAGACTTCTGCAGGATAATCTATGAAAATAATACTTTTTCAGGAATAATTATAAGAAACAATTTACAGAAGATCTTTCTTTTGGTAAAAACTATAAAGCTCAGCCCATAGGGGTTTTGTTGTAGTGAAAAAATGGAGGATGGAAAGGGAAGATATAAAATACATACATACATACATAATATTCTATTCCACTTTCTGTTCATGTGGAAAAATTGAGTTGTTCTTTATCACTCTCCATAAGACAATTCCTGCCTTGTCTGAAGGAAACAGGCAAGCTTAAGGGCATCAGGCAAACTACTTAGCATTCTATATTCTTCTCTAATCTGTGTTCCCCTTAGTGCCATCTGGTTGGCAGGATTATAACATATAGAGACAGGAAGTTTAAACCTGGGATTTCAAACTCAAGGCTAGGGGGCCGGATATGGCCCACAAGGTACTTAGATCTGGCCCATGGGCCACCCTGGAAACAGCGAAGAACTGGCCCGTGGTGCTTCTGTCAGTGAAAATGGGCTCCCAAGCTCCATTTTTGGCTGCCACAGCCTCCTGCAACCCTCTGCCAGTGAAAACAGAGCTCGGGAGCCTGTTTTTGCTGAGAGAGCCCTCGGACCACCCCAGGCGTCCCCAACAGGAATGACGTCGAGCTGGCCCTGGCCCCCCCACCCCCCTACCGAGGTCAAACACAACCCTGATGTGGCCCTTAATGAAATCAAGTTTGACACCCCTGGCTTAAACTATCATCTGTAGTGTAACGGATAACTTTTTATAAATATTTAGAAAAAAATACAAACTCATTATTTACTGTCATTCAATATTTCTTACATAGCTGGTTTAACATAGTTAAGAATCATTTAATTTTGTTTCCAAATAAAGTTGTATAGTGCTTTTCTTAAAAGATAAACTGTCTTAGCTTATAATAACAGGGAAAAAAAATCAAAATACACAGAAAATATGTGTTAGATTACAAATTTCATACAATGTTAAATAAAGCAAAATAGCTGTGCACCCCTATCTGGAAGTACATTTTGTCAAATTCACTGGGATATAATTAATAGAATTTTATTGTAAATTGTTTAAAAAGGTGGTCGTAGGACAAAACGTAGTCAGAGGAACAATTTAATGCAAGCTATTTGGAATTCCTTTGACACATAATAGCAATGTCTATGAAATTAAAGATAAATAGAATAAGATGCTCCTAACTTTAGTCCTCTTTCAGAAAAACAGATTATTGGTCCAGTCTAAATTTCTTGATATTCCTAAACAAATCAATTAATCCTTTGATTCTTGGGCTAATCCAGAAGTGTCCTGGAGATAATTTCAAGACATGATTTCTCTTTATGTTCATTTGATAAGACTTATGGAATTATAATATCTCTGGTGGATCTGAATGAACTTCTTCACTTCACTAATTAAAGACACGGGCAATGTTCAGACAAAAACAAAACACATTATCTGAAAATATATCCGTAATCCAAAATCACATTTTGTCTTCTATAATGTTGTATCAAATACAGATGCTTGGTTTGATTTTAATTGTTCTGTTTTGGTTTTCCCCACCGATCCACCCTGGAATGTGTTTCCATAAACAGCTCACTGAAAAGGTAATTGAATTACATCTATGTAGTTTGAATTATTGATGCTATATCTATTAATTTTAACATGCATGAATTTAATATGCACTACTTAATTGGAAAAAAATCTGCCAGAGTCCCTTTATTTGAGAAATAGCTTTACAGGTCCAAAGGATTTAGAAGCTTCTTTGGAAAAATAATGGAAATGAATTACAGTAATTGAATACAATTCTTCAATGTATGCTATAGTATAATGTATATTATAATGTTTTCTTTTTCACAAAAAAAGCTTCTAACGCTAACTCTAACCTTAACTCTGTTCCTCTTTGAACAGGCAGAGACTTATATCAGTGGAAGAGGGAAGGGATTTGGGGTGTGGCTTAAGGAATTGTAACCTAATATGACAGGAAGAAACCAAATTGAAGAAATTATGTGTACAGTGTAGCTAAAATAATTATCCTAGAGATTGTTATTGCTTCCTTTTAGTTTTAAATTGGTTATTCTTTAGGAAAAAGAAGTTGTGGATTGGTGGAGCAAATTTTATGCCTCAATAGGTGACACTGAAAAATGTGGACAGTACGTTCAGAAAGGATATGATACATTGAAGGTATTTATTTTTTATTGATGAGACTAGTATTGGTGTCTGAGTTTTAAAAAATAACAATGTTTAAAAATGACTAGGTTTTGGATCGCTACCGTTTCTTAGCCCAATCCATCCTCTCTAGAAAAAAAATATGCAGGACAGGACTTATATCTATTATAATAATTTGTAGTGTTATGATGCTGTTATTTGTTTGTTTTTATTTGGGGGTGGTGCCTTCAAGTCATTGTTGACTCCTGGACAAGTTTTCTTGGCAAAATTTTTCAGAAATGGTTTGCCATTGCTTGCTTCTAAGTCTGAGAGGGTATGACTGGCCTAGTCACCTAACTAGCTTTGTGCCTAAGGTGAGACTAGAACTCAGAGCCTCCTGGTTTTCAGCTTGGTGCCTTAACCACTAGACCAAAATGTCTCTTTATGCTATTATTCATTAATTTATTGTTTGAATAATCTGATTTTTTTTTTACCATTATCGAGAATTATTTCACAAGTACAATTAAACATTTCCCCATATCCTTATATTGGTTTGGAACTGGGAATATTTTTTCCTATTTTAAATTTATCAGCATCTGTCATCGACGTATACATCACAGTTCTTTTAATTGTGGCACCTCACTTTTTTTTGGTAGGTTTACAACTGTGAACTGGAGAATGTACCTGACTTTAGGGGTTTAACAGACTTCTGTGATACTTTCAAGCTGTATCGAGGTAAAACCGAAGAAAATGATGACCCTACAGTTGCAGGAGAATTTAAGGTACAATGAAAACAACAAATAAATTATATTTGCAATAGGGAAACATGGGATACATTGATTTCATCTGTCCTCATAAGCCCATTGAGAATGCAGTCAAACTAAATAGTACAATTATTCCATATTTTCTCATGAACAGATTTGTGAAAAGAAAAGAAAAAACGGAAGTAGATGAAAGACATAATGGGTATAAACGATCGACATTATTTGGGCCAATAGTAAAACTTTAACTGAGGAATGGCTCTTTCTGGAAAGACCAAGAGAAAATGGGGGCTTGTGAAATGATTGCATTATGTGTACAAGGTTGATTCATTCTCCCATGGTCTTATTTATGTTTTTAATTTTATTTAATGGTTATTTTAGACTTGTTTTAAATATTTGTTTTATTTTATACCTTGCGGAGTCACATTATATGAGAAGGACTGGATGGATGGATGGATGGATGGATGGATGGATGGATGGATATAGAAAACAGGAAGATATAAGAAGCTTCAGAGAGCGAAAGGGAGAAAACAAACAACATGAAACCCTCCCCACTCTTGGCGTGCAGTTTACCCCTGATTTCCTCCACAATGCATTGATATTCTTGTCAGATTGCCTCAAGGGAACAAGTGTAGCAGTAATCCACAGAATGAATGGCTGGAAGTTTCAAGTATTCTGTCTCAGAAATATACTGAGATTATATACCCTGGCCCAATCTCCTACTCAGGAATAGTTGTATGGTAGTTACTGCCATCACCCCATATTTTTCCTTGGCATCCTCATTCCTAACTTAGTCCATGAAAGAAACAAACTGCCACAACCTATGTTGTCCTTCTGGCATATAAAGGGTAATGAAATTTTTTAAAAAAAGATTTCAGTACAGTATCCTCACGCTATAGTTTATAGGCATATGACTAAAGATTACAGTACTTCCTGCCCTTGGGAGACAGAGCAACCTTATCCGAAATAAACAAAATCAAACTTTATTTTAAAAATGCAGGCAGTATGAAATGTTATTTACCAAAATATATGCCACGATGACACTGTGTTAAAATTAATGAGCTGATTCTGCTTTCAAATTAAATTTCAGCTCACGTGAAGTTAATAAAAAGTGAAATAAGCTTCTTGATAACAATTAGATATTCCATTAAATGTTCTTTTTGTGCAGCTAAATAAAAACATGGAGCAAAAAGTTTTAATGGAACACCCAAACACATAAATGAAGATCAAATTCTAATATTTTATTCTGGCTAAACTGGCTTATTTATTGCCTATTTCTTTTTAAATAAAATCCTCTGAGACTAATTCCAGATAGCTAACAGAGTTATTGGGGAGATGTTATCCCAAATACAAATTCATCTTCCATTTCCGAGGAATTAGATTGAAATCTACTAAATCTACTAAAAAGGAAAGATATGAGGAAAAACTGTGTTTCACACATATGATAGAGAGAATATCTATCCCTCGAATATTGATTGAAACATTGGCTATCAAATTATTGCAGAGTTTTCATTCTACAGTTATCCAAATAGGTTTTAATCAGTGGTGGGTTTAAATCTTTTTTACTACTGGTTCTGTGGGCGTGGCTTGGTGGGCGTGGCATGGCTTGGTGGGCGTGGCTTGGTGGACATCGCAGGGGAAGGATACTGTAAAATCTCCATTCCCACCCCACTCCAGGGGAAGGATACTGCAAAATCCCCATTTCCTCCCGATCAGCTGGGACTTGGGAGGCAGAGAATAGATGGGAGTGGGGCCAGTCAGAATTTTTACTACCGGTTCTCCGAACTACTCATAATTTCCCCTACTGTTTCTCCAGAACTGGTCAGAACCTGCTGAAACCCACCTCTGGTTTTAATGTTTGGCTTATAGGAATTAATATTTCCAAAGTTTTACTTGTTCATTTTGTATTCAGAACAATACAAATAGATCAAGTCAAATCTTACAAACAAATATTTTTAATGAAAATAATGAAGTATGATTGTATATTATGGCTGGATACCATTTTAATAAATGAATAAATAAATGTGATCGTATTTTCATACCTTCCTTTACTGTAATAAGCTTGTTTTGGTTTATTTACTCGTATTCATGTGATTTATTAGGGCTCTTTCCGGATCTACACACTACCAGATGATCCAACCGTACCACCTCCTCCTCGGCAATTTTGTGTGTTACCAGACAGTGGGCCTCAGGAATGTATTGTACGGATTTATGTAGTACGAGCCTTAGAGCTCCAACCTAAGGATAATAATGGACTGGTAAGTTAATAGCTCTAGCCAATAGAACCAATTAGAGCAGTGTTTCTCAGTCTCAGGAAGTTTAGGTTGTCTGGAATTCAACTCCCAGAATTCCTCGGTGAGCATGCTGACTGGAGAATTTTGGGAGTTGAAGTCCAGACATCTTAAAGCAGCTGAGGTTGAGAATCACTGGATTAAAGCATTGTGGTGCATTAACTGGTAAATAATGAGTTGGAATGTAGTTGATAGGAATGAATAAATATACGGAGATATGAATTGTTCCTGAATAAATGAGTTTCACTAAAGTTATCTGTAAAACAGCATTCATCATGATTTGTCTCAAAGTGGTATGGAGGAACGAATAAGTTAAAGGTTCTGTATTTAATGCCATAATGGAGTAATTAAATGCAACATAAGTAAATCCCAGGCAATTAATTGAAAGTCTTTGGGAACACAGCTGCCTTCTCCAGTGAAATTTTTGGAAATTTATAATTTTTCTACCTGGACAGCTGTGAACTTAACATTTATAATGTATTTTTTGATCAGTCTAGCAATGAATGTTAACATATTTTTAAATATTATTAACATTATTATTAATACTAACAACTTTTTTGTTTATTTGTTTCCAAATAGTGTGATCCTTACATTAAGATCAGCTTAGGCAAAAAAATTGTTGAGGATAGAGATCATTACATTCCCAATACACTGAATCCAATTTTTGGCAGGTAGGTAATTAAAATGTTCTTCCTTCCCTTGTAATTAGAATTTATTTATAGAATACCATCTTGGGAACATTCTATTAAAATAGTAAAAAAATAAATTGTGAATTTATTTTCCTATATGAAAAAATAGGTATGTATGAGAAAGAGGGGGAAAGTGATATGGTTTTCTGGTTTTTTTCTTTCTGTCATTTCTGTTGATTTTATCTAGAGTATATCCTTAGCTGGATTAAAATTCAGAGAATAATTGTGATAGAATAGACCCGTGCTTTGGGCACTCGGTCTGGAAAAGGTTAGCCATCACTGATCAATATCCTTTCCTTTCAAGTACTCTTTTCAATATTACTCTTTTGTTTTAAATAACAGATCTTCAAACTACTCAGTTGTGTGAGCAGTGCTAGTAATATTTTAGCTTCGTTCATCTTTTCAATATCACTTTTCTGGAATTGAAATTTATTTCTGCACTTAGAATGTATGAACTGAGCTGCTTCTTGCCTCAAGAGAAGGATTTGAAAATTTCCATCTATGACTATGATCTGATGACTCGAGATGAGAAAGTTGGTGAAACTACAATTGATCTGGAAAACAGGTTCCTCTCGCGCTTTGGATCTCATTGTGGGATACCACAACAACACTGCACGTAAGTCTTTCCTATCCCAATTAGTCCTCCATGGGTCCTGCTAAAATCAAATCCTGGGCTTAATCCTATGGCAAAAACCACCTAGAATGTGATTGACTGACATACTAGTCAGTCAATCATTCAATAAATCTGAGTGATTTACTCAAAAAACCTAGGTGGGTTCATCTTTCTCTTTCCCTTTATCTGGTTTATTTTTTAAAGATGTGCAGTATGATTGGGAATTGCACTTATTTCTTTTAAACTATAACAAAATATGGAAAGAATGTAACTTCTGGAATTCTTCCCAACTTCTTTTGGATTCCAGTAGTGTCCTCATTTTCTTTGTCAAAACAGTGTAGCATCTTTCATTTCTATGTGTCTTTCTGTTCTTCTGTTGTATTTATGTGACTCTAGGTATGTTACAGGTAGTTCTCGACTTACGACCACAATTGAGCCCAAAATTTATGTTGCTAAGTGAGACATTTGTTAAGTGAATTTTGCCCCATTTTATGACCTTTCTCGCCATAGTTGTTAAGGGGATTACTGCAGTTGTTAAGTTAATAACCTGGTAGTTAAGTGAATTTGGATTCCCCATTGATTTTGCTTGTCAGAGGATCGTAAAAGTTGATGATATAACCCTGGGACACCACAACTACAATAAACACGAACCAGTTGCCAAAAACCTGAATTTTGATCACATGCCCATGGGGATGCTGCAATCATCATAAGTGTGAAAAATGGTCATAAGTCACATTTTTTATTGCCATTGTAACTTTAAATGGTCACTAAATGAACTGTTGTAAGTCAAGGACTACCTATGTTTACTGGGAAACCTAGTATACTCTGCTATGCATCAGATGGAAGTGATGTTAGGAGAGCTGACCAACAATGTTCCAAAGTTTGCAAATGCCTCATTCACAGGAATGCACTGGCAGGGATTTTTTTTCTGGAATGTTCTTCTCTGCAACTCCAAACTGAGTTTTCAAGCCTGATTTTTCTTTTGTTTTTGTTGTGACCTAGGTACCAAGTCATTACAAGACACAATTAGTCCCAAACAAACCTATTTTAGTGTAACAGCTGAGAATTACGTTCATTCCCAGCTGAGTCCCAATTAGTTGCAAAACAAGTCCTTCGGTAGAAGTCTTTTGGGATAATCACCAGCCTTTATCTTCTTTGACACCCTGCCAAAGGCCTTACTTGGCAAAGCCCCACGAAGTTCAGAAACAAACAAGAGATGCCGACTGGAAACAGAGTTAGCAATGTTGCTCTCCTGCAAAAGACCCCAAGTGCCTTTGTTTCTCTTTTAAGCCTTATGGGAGGGGCCAATCATCTCCTGGCTTTACTCCCAAATTGTTCCTTTTGCTTTAGTTGATCTTGCCTTCTGGCAGCTCTGCACATGCGTGCCCTAGGAGCAGGCTCCTCCTGTTCCTCTGCCTCAACTGCTGTCCAACTCTGGGGGCTCCAGAGTCCATGCATCACTCCCAGATGGCCCTGGCCCCATCTCTGCCTCCTTCCCCAGACTCCAGGACTGGCCCATGTTCTCCCCAGCCTCTTCACTGTCCAACTCCACTGCCAGCTCTGCAGGCTGCTGGCAGACCACATCAACTTTTCCCGTGACACTAAAATGATCCTGTCTAGATATGAGAACTCTCTTTTCAAAGTTATCTTATAATGTCATTGTCTTGAGCCACTTTACATAATACCTTTCCATGTGACCTTGGGTGGGAACAAATAAATATGAGCCATATAATCACACACATAAAAAATCACTTCTTCCTGAAATGACTTTTCCTACAGTTCTTTCCTACAGCTAAACATTTATGCCACAATTCTGTAAACTCAAACAGTGTTTTCCAGTTAATTTTATTTATAAACTCCTTTGGAGTTTCATTTAGAAAAGCTCCCTTGTTGAAATCATGGAAAACCTTTAGTAATTCCATATATGCATCGTTGCTTCTCTAAGTATCTGGAAAATGAAATTAAAACAAACTAAAAATAGTTTTCAGGAGGTTATTTCTTTTAAAAAAAACTTACATTATTTGTCATTTTGATGGTACTGCTTTTCTTTTCTTTCTTTCTATCTACCTACCTTTTTTTTGCAAGCAGTAGAATTTTACAACAATCACATCTAAGAGTAATCAAAGTATATATAGTATGGCCGAGACTATAATGCATTTATTCCAAAATGTGTTTTGTTTTCTATAAAGGTCAGGTATCAATACTTGGAGGGATCAATTAAAGCCAACACAACTTTTGCAAAATCTTGCCAGAGTTAAAGGCTATCGTACTCCAGTCCTCTCTGAAAATGGAAAAATAATTAGTTATGGAGGAAGGGACTATACTTTGGAAGAATTTGGTAAATCCTTTTCTATTAACTGAGTGTTACTGATTCATATTTGGCAAATTTCCATTTATCTCTATTATGCTTTTAACTGTATTCATACAGACTGTAGAGTTGTATTTATGGGCAGTCCTTGTTTAGCAGTCACAAATGAGACCAGCAACTTGGTTGTTAAGTGAAGTGGTCGCATAACCAAAGTCAAAGTTTCATTTTTTTGTTCATCACAAGCACAAAATCCAGAAACGATATCCAAATAAAAACCATAAATATATTCTCCTCTTTTAATAGAACAATCAAGTTAGCCATTTCTGCTTTATCTTCCTTGCTAAGGGAAGTTGCTAAACAAAGACACTGCTAAACAACTATCCATACATAAGAGGTTGTGATTTGGGATGCCAGCTCAGCAATGCTCAATGGACTTTTCTCTTGTACACTAGGGAAATGTGAAAAATATGTTTACATAAAATGTGAGGGGTCCTTGGTGGTCTCTCAGCTTGCTTGTTTTCTTGCAGACACTTCATTACCCAAACTAAGTAACCAGTGTATCATCATCAGTGTAAGTATCCGTGTAAATATCATCAGTGCTAGTAAGAAGTGTGGTTTGCTGTCAGATTATATTCTAGTGCCTTGCCCTGTCAGTATTGGTGGGGGGCGTGATCTTAGAGATCCTTTGGTTGGGCTGTTTACTGTTGGCTTCTTTGCCACTATATAGAACAAACAGGCAGAAGACTGACAGAACACATCCATGAACACCAACTAGCAGTCAGAAGACATGATGAAAACTCTTCAATTTCGCAACATGTAGACAGATTTAACCATAGTTTCAATTGGGAAAAAGTGACCATCCTAGAGCAAGCCAAGTTCAAAAACACCAGGAAATTTCAAGAAGCCTGGCACTCTGACAAATTAGCCATCAAATAAACACATAGGCATTAACATCTGTATATGCAAAAGAGACAATCAACAAGCTAAAAAGGGAACAAAAAAACCCAAGCTCCTCTCCACCAGCAATCAACACCCAGATCAGCATAGATTAACTTCAAGATTAACATCAGACCAACAATCAAGTAAACAATACCCCAATCAAGAAACTGCCAAAGAAGTCAACAGTAAACAGCCCAACCAAAGAATCTCTAAGAGATTCACCAACACTGACAGGGCAAGTCACTAAAATCTAAACTAACAGCAAACCGCGCTCCTTACTAGCATTAAATTATCTAGTTTGAGTAATGAAAAGTCTGCAAGAAAACAAGCAAGGTCAGAGAGCACCAAGGACCCCACATTTCAACCCTGAGCTACAAATGTTTTCCTTTATTGGTATTATACAAAATATGTCAAAAATCTGAATCCCATATATTTTAGATTTAAAGCACAACATGTAGATATATTCTGAAACCAATATGTAGATATAATGGTATGTGAGAAAGACCTTGAGAGACAGGGCAAGGAAAGGATTACTAGGGAATGGTCAAGTAAGAGAGAGCATAGCCCACAGCTGTATAATGGGTGGAGAAAGAGACTCAGAAGAGACTCTCCCTAGCTTTCCAGGCATTTAAGGAGATAGCAGGAGATGTGTACTTTCAGACTTGCAAGATTCTATAAATGTACCTTTACAATAAAGTAGAATTAGCTCACCTGATCATGTTTCCTGTCTGGTCTATTTAGAAAGGTTGACAGCAGATAGGGATGTCTACTTTCAATGCTCTATAGTGAGTTTCTTGTGAGTTTCATTGTTTCTTTCACTTGATTTCAGAGGTAAACAAAATACTGCACGAGCATCTGGGACCTGGAGAAGAAAGGCTGGCTCTTCACATTCTCAGAACTCAGGGTTTGGTGCCTGAGCATGTAGAAACCAGAACCCTGTACAGTACTTTCCAACCTAACATTCCTCAGGTATTACATTTTTTTCTTTTCTTTCTGTTTATGAGATGCAAATCCGTGAAAAAGCTAGATACAAAATGACTTTTCTACTCTCGCATCCTCCTTTTGTCAGTAATTTTATAGGGATATTATCATTTTTTTAGGGATATTCAGGTGTACGTCTAGAAAAAGCCCATTATGAAACACAGAAATTAAATAAACATCCATAACATAGTCTCCTACCATATGATTTTTCTGATGTAGCTAACTATATAATGCTTGGTACCACACCTTGCATTATCATTACTTTGTTTCATCCAGGTAGGGAGACCTGCATTGGCAGGAAATATACACACACCTTGTAATACTATTTTTAAAAAATCATTCTTATGGTGAAATATCACACACACAACAAAAAATAGTAGAAATATATCATAATAACCAGATGGTCATTACGGGAAGTACCGTGTGAAGGATGCTTCTGACAGTTAAAGTGGGAATAATTTCAAAGCAATCTCACTGCATTATTATGACTTGTTATTATGGGAGAGAGTCTAAAGGGCTGTTTTGCGTATGTCCTGTGAATGGTCTTCTGTTCCCCACTCCATTGCAAAATGCTTTTGAAAAACCCATTAGTTTTAATCATAGTTTGTCCTTTGAATATAAAAGAATTAGGTGGGACTCCTCTTTAGCACAATCCAGCCAAATATGACCTGGGCATGCAGAGTGAATTCTTAGGGGGTTGCATCCAGGTCATGTCATCAAATTAGAATACTGATAGTTTAAGAGATGAGTTTTCTTTTCTTCTTTATTTAAGTTAAAGCCTGACATGATCATTATCTTATTGATACAGGGGAAGCTTCAAATGTGGGTGGATGTTTTTCCCAAAAGCTTGGGCCCACCAGGTCCTCCTTTTAACATCACTCCTCGCAAGGCTAAAAAGTGAGTAAGCTTGGCTGAAGTTTGTAGCATGCTATTTCATGGCCCAGAAATATTGATCCTTTCAAATCCTTTCAAGATGAACGAGAAGTTTGCCTTGCATTCTGTTCCCTTCTGTTGCCCCTTGTCACCATCGCTGAATTCACGTGGAAGCAAAGACAAGAGCTTTAAGCCGTACCACTTCATTCTTTCCATTACTTGCATTACAGATATGAACTACGGGTGATAATTTGGAACACCAAGGATGTCATCCTGGATGAGAAAAGCATCACAGGAGAAGAAATGAGTGACATCTACGTAAAAGGGTAATGATGACTTCGGCATTCGAAACTTGTTGAAAATAGGAAAGCATTGTTTAGTGTTAAGGAACTTGGTCACTTTGCCCTGCAATCAGTTAGAAGTATTGGAATTGAATAATCGTGTAATATTCACATTCCATCATTTGGTCCATATTAAAAACCATACATTTGGATGCAAGGTTGTACAGTGTTCTTAGGTTAGAAAGATTAGTCCATTAATCTTGATAACTTTCAGATGTATAAACTTCAGCTTCCAGAATTTCCCCACCAGCATGGACAACTGGGCATTGAAGTCCACACATCTTAAAGTTGCCAAGGTTTGGATTGGTCAGTTCCATGGACTACACAGCCAATCTGCTGCTTCTGCCTTTCAGATGGATGCCTGGCCACGAAGAGCACAAACAGAAAACGGATGTCCATTATAGGTCCCTTGATGGGGAAGGGAATTTCAATTGGAGATTTATTTTTCCTTTCGATTATTTTCCAGCGGAACAACTCTGTACAGTTTCCAAAAAGGTATAGACACCAAGGACAACTTTGCAATCGTTAATGAACATGACAATGAGCATCTAGGCTTGTATTTGTTTTAACGAAACTCTGAAAACCATTATGCACAAATCCGTAGGAAGAATCATGAGGGATTGTCCTGCTTCTCTGGCGTACTCAACCACTTCTTCATCCATAGGAGAAAAGAATTCTGACTTAATATTTTTCCCTAAGGATGGAAGAGCAAGGAAATGGTATATGGGAAGGGTAATTCTGAATAGGAAATAGAAAAGGGAAACAGCTCTTCCCTTTGCTGTTTTTTCACTAAGGGCTTTCATCTTTCATGCTCAATTTTCTTTTAAAACAACAACAATCAAATATGTTTGTCATGTAATGTCTCATTTGAGAGATATTACATGGTGCAAGTAATAGCCTAGAAATATACTGCTCAAAAAAATAAAGGGAACACAAGCAGAAGACATCCGAGATCTGAATGAATGAAAAAGCCTTATTAAATACTTTGTTCTTTACATACAGTAGTTTATGCACTGCTCAAACAACTAAAGGGAACCCAAAACTACTGTATGTAATGAACAAAATATTTAAAGGCTATTTCATTCATTCAGATCTTGGATATTTTCTGCTTGTGTTCCCTTTGTTTTTTTGAGCAGTGTATAAGACAGGTCACTTTAAGAGTGATTATGCCTTTAAGTGGGCAGTCTTTCCTATGATTGCAGCAAGCACTCATCCCACCTTATTTATTTATAAAAAAAAATTTAGCCACCCATCTTACCATAAGGTAACTCTGGGCAGCTTACAATAATAAAAGATATATACACATTATAAAAAGTTAAAATAAACCAAACACTACAATCCATTTAAAGTTGGGAAGGCTGGGGGGGGGAGGATGGGGGAGTTGGCATCCATTGTTAATCAGCCACTGAGATGTTCCCCCATTGGAGCCCCAAGCTAGCTAGCAGAGCCAGGACTTTAGAATATTGCGGAAGGGCAGGGGGATGCTGACCTCACAATGTGGGGCGGGGGGAGATATTCCACAGAGCAGGTGGGATGGCAGAGAAGGACCTTCTCCTGACCCTGCCCACCAGAATAATTGGGCTAATGGGGCCTACAGGATGCCTCCTCTGCCAGCACAGGTGGAACAGCAGGACACCTTGCTAGCTGATATTTATTTCTGTATCTATAAAAACACTTTTCTCTCCTTTTTTACTGTAGCAATGACAATAGAAGGAAAGCTCAATTTTTCAGGCAAAAGTGTTCACAAAAAATTGAAATTCAGAGACGCAAACTACATAATCAGATATTGAAAACAATGAAAAATTATATTCAATTCAAAATAAAAAGACTGAGTAAAATACAATCAAAGATTTTAAAATGGGTCAGAACAATTGAGCCTTCAAATTCTTTTCTAAGAACTACAAAGATTGGGGTTGGGGAGTGATGTCACAGAAAAGACCCCTCCTCCTAATTCTTATTCTGTTTTGCATTATTTTGCCAAATGTGGCAGCAAGGCTGCTAACTGATGCAAGGGATGGGGACCGCATAGTGTGCTGAAAGTTTAACACAGTTCAACACATTGTTAGTGATTTACCAAGTGCAAATCATCGAATTCTACTAATCCCTAACAGTGGACAGTTCCACACTTAAATTAGAAGGCAAAAAGAGTCACACATGACATGAGGCACCTATCTGCAACTTCTTTAAAAAAATCTATCTTTTCCCAGGATCATGTAGCATTGTCTCAAGTTCACAGCAGAAAAAATAAATTGCCAAAGATTTTTTGTACAAGACTAACTGAATCTAGTTTATGTATATATTCCTTGAATACAGAGTGTTTAACCAGCTTTCAGTGGTCAGTATCACTGGCTTCTAATGTACGCATTACCATACCTTGAAATACAAAGAACTGAAGGTAATCGATCTTTTAATCTCTGTAGATTTTCTTCAGACAGAACTGAAATGCTGCTGATAGAAAGTGGTAGATGGGTGATGCTAAGAGCAGTTTTACGAAAGACAATGAGGGAAATTCATTATAAATTCCTTGCTTAGTCTCCTTCTGTTCTGATTCTGGTTCTTAGGAACACTTCTGGAGTCTTGACAATACCGAATTCAGAATTCCACCCAAGCTGCTTATTCAGATATGGGATAATGATAAATTTTCTTTGGATGATTATCTGGGTATGTATAAAGTATTTCCGGATAAGGAAAGTTATATCCTTAAGTTCTCTGTGCCAAAATATCTTGAGATAATAATGATGTTCTCTTTCTCTGCCCTTTCGCTTTTTCTTTAGGTTTTGTTGAACTTGATTTGCACAACACAGTGGTGCCAGCAAAGGTTTCACAAAAGTGCAGTTTAGACATGATTCCAGAGCACAAGCCAATGAGCTTGATGAAGAATGTTAAGATTGCTTCACTCTTTGAACAAAAATCCATGAGGGGATGGTGGCCGTGCTACGTCGAAAAAGATGGCTCCCGTGTTCTGGCTGTAAGGTTCTGTTAATACTCCTTAATCCTTGGGTTTTCATTTCGGAATGGGACAAATCGCCATGGCCAACTCACGTCAGCTGACTTGCCATGGTTAATACCCCACAGGACAACTCACTGTGGCCATGGGACAATTCAATGCGGGATAACTCAAGAGAGGGACAAGTGATTTCCAGCAGGCCTTGTCTTGCTTTAGGTTTGAACCTTCTCAAGTTAGAAGTCCTTTGGTTGAAACCTAAAGCAAGACGTTAGCAGCAAGACAAGGTCTGCTGCTACAATTCACTTGTCTCTCTCTTGAGTTATCCTATGTTGAATTGTCTCATGGTGAGTTGTTCCAGCTGCAGTGAATTGATTTGGCTGCAGTGAGTTGGCTAAGGTGAATCAACTATGATGAGATGACTGGGACGTGTTGTCCTAGACCCTTTCATTTTGCTTCTCAAATGTTTAACTACCCTTCTTCCTCACAAAAGATTTAAATTGTTTTTGAAGGGAAGTACCGCACACAATATTTAGTAAGTAAGTATTTAAGTAAATAACAATTCTACACCTGGAAGCTCCTTGCATGGGATTTTCATTTCATTTGTGTAGAGATTTATAATTCCAAACTATTTACATAAACTCATCGTTAAATTTTGCTTTATAGAATTCACTCCATTTTTGGTTATCCCATTTCTTTGCCTTCTCCACAATAGACCCTGATAAAGGGACAGAAAGAATCCACAAGCTATTTAATAACTCTTTCTTGCCCCAAATATTAAAGTAGAAGAAATTGAATTGATTGTGAAGATAAATTCCCAGAAGTACCAATATGCAGTGAAAATCAGTGCAACTAATGCACACAAAGCACACCCTTATGCCACATTCACAAAATCTGAATGTGATTTTTGCTTGATGGGTTGGGGGATTTTCCTGGGGAGAATCTGATTGGGGAATTCTTTTTGGGGGGGGACACATTTTAAAGCTGCTGAAGTTGAGACACTTTGCACTGAATCACATTTCAGGATGGGCTTGAAATCTGTTCATGTATCATTGAACATCATGAATAAAACATCATTAAGCTGCAGCACTATAAAGTTCTTGATCATATTTTTATTTATTTAAAGGGTAAAGTTGAAATGACTCTGGAAGTTCTTGGTGAAAAAGACATTGAAGAACGACCAGCTGGTAAAGGAAGAGATGAACCTAATATGAACCCCAAACTAGACATGCCAAAGTAAGATATTTTCCACTTTTTTATTTTAGGGTCTTGTAGATTATGCTTCCCAACATATGAGGGTTTAAAGTTTTGGGGATACCTTAAGAATGGCAAGTCCATGGAAACCTAAAGGTTTGAAACAAGAATCATTTCAGTGAGAACACATGAACACATTAGTTGGCTCTTAGTGGTGCAGTGGCCTTTGTTTTAATGCATAGTCTCTAGGTTTGACTTTAATGGAGGTTTTAAAGTCAAAGGTTTGACTTTAATGGAGACATTAGAATTCATTTCTATATTATTGCACAACTTGTCATCTGTAACTTGGAAAATTACACTGAAATAATCATTTGATAATCATTTCCTGCAGCTCTTTCTCCTCCAATTATCAGTCTTTTCTTCAAGACAAATATGTCTGAAGTTTAGGAGCAAGCTAATTTATGCCAAGCATATTATGCAAACCTTAGTTTTAAGAACTATAATAGAAACAGCAGTGGACATTTGGAGATGAGGATAGAAATAAACCTCTTTTTAGGCAGAAAAACTGGAAAAATTGAACATTTGCACAAATACGCAGGTAGTGCTCACTTACTGATCATTCAGTGATCCTTTGAAGTTATAATGGTACTTAAAAAATAACTTTACAACCCATTTATGACCTTTTATGACTTTGCAGAGTCCATCATTCAGGTAATCGCTATTATAGCCAGTACATGTTGTCCTGTGTCTGACCTCTTTCTCCCCTCATTTTACAGAGCAGAGAGATTGAAGTGGAGGAGGATTGTAAGAGAGTAAGATGATTGCTCTTCTACACATCAGATGCAATGCAGCCCAATGCATCCTACGCAAACAACTTATTCTCTTGAAATTTCTTTGTCTCCAATCTCTCTGCTTTGTGATGGGGAGGGAGGAAGCAGATTTTGCAGACCCTTCATTTGTCTGATCCTTCAATCCTCCTGCTAAGGGGGTGGTTGGAAAGGGATTTCAAGAGGATAAGCTGTTTGCTCTTCTACACACTGAAAATAATGAGATCACACCAGTAACAGAAAAAGGTCAGGTAAAGGATACCTATAGATATTGCTTGCTTTTTTTCCCCCTCCCATACACCTGTGCACAGAGTGGAGAGATTGGGAAAAAAGGGATTTCAAGAATACTATAAATTGTTTGCGTAGTACACCCACATCTCCCAGCCCAAAGCTGGGGGGCGGGGGGAGGTGTCACTGCATTGCTTTCAATGTGTACAAGGCAATAAACTAGCACTTGAACATTCCAAAGGACAGAGGAGTGGCTGGGAGGCAAACAAAAGCCAAAGGTATAAAACTGAGTGGTCACATCTCTTTCCAGCCAGAAAGCACATTTGTGAACACCCTGTTTCCCATTTAGCAACTACTTCTCTTAGTGGCAGAATTGCCCATCTCAATTAAGATCATTAAGCAAGGAGTCCCTGTGCCTCTTATTACATATTATACACAATGGTGTATAATATGTATCTTATAGTATCTTATAGGATTCTTATCTTCAACAGTTCAGTCATAGTATTCATAGTATTTATACTACATTCTTAAAGTTAGGATTTCTGCACACATAAGTCAACTATATGAAAGCCATGCACCAACTGGATCTTTTTTCTTTTCACAGCCGACCAGAAACGTCCTTCCTTTGGTTCACAAATCCATGCAAGACAATGAAATTTATTGTGTGGCGGAGATTTAAGTGGGTCTTCATTGGCATCATCATCCTGCTGATTGTGCTTTTATTTCTAGCGATTCTCCTATATTCCTTGCCAGTATGTATTTTCTGTTTGTATCTTTTTACTTTCAAATTAGTTAGGCTGATAATCAGTTATACATATATGTACTTGACCACAGACAAACATTCCTTCTTGGTTTCAATAGGCATTGATGGAAAGCTAAATGTTTTCAATTTTACTAAGCAAAACGAGTATTGTTAAATGGATTAAAATCTAAATCAATTCATTATTGCATTAATTAGGCAATTATTTTACACGTGTTCAAAGTATATTTTAGTGGTTTTTTTTCCCCCTTTGGTTCAATTGTCCTATTTTCAGAGACTTCCTGGTCATATCCCTGCAGGGTTTTTTGGTTTGCCATAGCCTTTTTCCTAGAGCTAACAGTAATTAGACTATTTAGGCTTATAGTAAACAGACAAATTAGAATGTTTGATTCTGTGAAACTATACTGATAATCCTCAATTTACGATCCAATTTTACAAACGTTTTTTCCTATGGTTGTTAAACGAACCCATTGTTTGCTATGGGGAGTTTTTGCTGAAAACTAGAAGTAAACACGGTCATGTGACCACAGGAAACTGCACATGGCTGTAAATACAGGCCAGTTGCCCCTGAAATACAACCACATGACCTAGAGGGGGCGGCCATTGGGCTTTTGAACCAGGTTACAGGTATCTTTTGGGGAGGATCTAGGTATCTTTTGGGGGGGGGGTAGTTATGAACGGCCGCTAAGCTATGAGTCGTAACTCAAAGACTATAACAGTAATTAAACTAATTACTAATAATTGTAGCACCGTGTCAAGATTATATTAAAAATCACTTCCTTGCCACAATATCTATATACACTGCTCCGAAAGCAAGTTAAGTGTATCGCCAAAGCAAGAGCTTTTTGAACCTAAGCTTTGAGCCAAAAAGGAGTCTATATATGAAGGAGATGATTGACACAATATGCATGTTTTTTTTCTTTAAACTATTTTGCAATGATTTTAGTTGAACACTTGTGAATTAAAAACTACCATGCCTGTCTAAATGTGAAGAATTCCTTACGGCTTCTTTTTATTTTTGTAGAACTACATTTCAATGAAGATTGTGAATCCTTTTTCATCTCGTTAAGGAAGACGTTGTTCTTGAAGCTTGACTTTGAAACGAGGTTATATAACCTTTGGGCCAAATTGAACCACCACCTCAAATTATGTGTCTGTCTCTCATCTCCTGAGTTTTGCACCAGGAAAAAGACCACTTATGTGAATTCAACTGCTATCCAAGATGTTTTGAGAAATAACAGCCGAAAGTGACTATGATTTCTGAATTATGACTTTGATAGAAGATTATAAAATGATATGTCTTTTTTGTTCTTAAACGTTTTTCTCAGTATACCGTTCATTATTTTTTTCAGTTTTACCTTCCTTTTAAATATGTACTCTGTTTACACTGTAATTCTATACATGTCTACTGGCAAGTAAGCCCCTTTGAGTTTCACAGGGAGTGACTTCCAGGTAAGTGGAAACTTCAAAGGTTTATTTTAATTATGAGCAGTTTGAAATGGTGCCTCTTAACTTTATGGGAGGGGGGGAAACACATGCTACTTATTCTTACAAAAGAAAGGACTGTAAAATGGTTCACTAGTGGCATGAATAGGATACTATAAAAGGTCATAATAATAGCTCTAAGCTTCATTTTGCTACGGTCCTGCCTTATAAACAAAGCAGTGAAATAAAGCCAAACAAATTTTCAGTTTAGTTTTGTGGTTATTGTGCTTAGCAAAATATAGATTTGTTTTTTATTTTATATCATTTTCCCTCAAGTGCAGAGTTCGCTTTTTTCAAAGTATTGAATATTTGGTTAAGAACAGGAATTGACTGACCAGCTTGTTGCTGACATCATGGGCTGAGAGAGAGAGTTACTGGCCCTAAGTCACCATAAGTTGGACATGCCTCCTCTAAAGTAACCTCCTCAGAGTCTCAGAGTCAGAACTGCCATGACACTTGGGTCCCGTTTGCCTTAAACTTGGTCTAGGTAAGGGACTAATAAATTTCACACACTGTACCAGCGGAGAATGAGAATGAAAGGTACTCATCTTCTTTTCTTAGCTGAGGGAGCCAGCTTTGTCCAAAGACATTTTCCATGGTCATGTGATCAGCATGACTGTCTGCCGAGGCACATGGAATGCTGTTACCTTCCCACCGAAGTGGTACCTATTTATCTACTCGCACTTGCATGCTTTTGCACTTCCAGGAGTTATAGCAAATAACCGGAGCTCACTCTGTTGCGCGGTGCTTTGGTCTCAAATCTGGGCTGTCAGTTTTACAGCTGACCAGCTCAGCATGTTTAACTGCTCAGCCACTGCGTCTGCAAGCAAGTGCCCCTAAAATAGACATACATGATTGTGGCATCTAATGCCAATCAAGTGGGAATGGAACGGGGAAAATTGGCTTTAACCCCAACAAAAATGATGGTATACTGTTCTGATCACCATTGTTCATCAGATTGATGTTGGAGACTTTGGTTGTTTAGAAAGTCTCTTCCCTGCTTAAGTTGAAATGAAAACAGGCCTATTGAATGTGTTGCAATAATTCAAACAGATAATAATAATACACAGTCCTGTCCTAAATGAAATTCAAAATTTCACATTAATCAAGGGATTCAGGATGGGGAAGCAGGTTAGCTACACAGGACTATCTGCCCATTCTTCATATGATTCCTTTTTCTTCTTCTTGTCATCAGATATAATGTTTTTAATGTTTTTATTTTATTTTATTTTTATCCTACCTTTATTATTTTTTTAAGTGACTCAAGGCAACAAACATACCTAATGCATCTTCCTCCTATTTTACCTGCAACCATCACCCTGTGAGGTTCTTGGTCTGAGAGTGAATGACTGGTTTGCATGCCTAAGAAGGGACTCGAAGGGACTCAAACTCATGGTCTTCTAGTTTCTGGCCTGGTGCCTTAACCACTAGACCAAACTGGCTCAGTATTTTTCCCCATTGCTTATATATACACTTAATATATACACTATGTGGAATTAATACAATAACTTATTCATAAATTATGGCAGCATACTCTGAAGAGAAGATAGTGAACCCTAACTTGTACTATCATCAGAAGATAAATTGTCTCACAACAAAGAGTTATACCACCACATATTCTAAAAACTCGATTGGTAAGGTAAGAGTTCTCAAAGCGGACATTTGTGGTTCATCTTACAAACAGAAATTCTAAGCATGAATGCATTTTAATGCATTTAATGTGTTTTTGTAGCTATTGGAAATTTGCTACAGTCTCTCATGTCATCCCCATGATCTATCAACGTCTCCATGGAGACAATGGCCATAATCACAAACGTCAAAACTAGTTAACTCATAGAGCTGAGAACCTTCTCCTTTGGCTGTGTTCACATAATAAATAAACCTAATCTCAGGCTAAAAAAAAATGCAATTCATAAATTCATAAAACATGCAGCAACTCCAATAAACCGTATTGTCGCTTACCATCATGGCTTGGTTCCTACAATCTATCAAAGCCCACTTTAGCTTAGTCAAGTGTCTTAAGAAGGTCAGGTGTTTGTGTGAAGTTACCATTTAGAAAGCACAAGTTCCTTTTTTTAAAAAAATGAGCCATCCACACTTAATTGTTACAGAGGCAATTTGAGATAGGAATCACTTCTGCAGAGGACTCAATTCCTACCATATGTTTATACTTAGACACGAAGCATGGTTAGGATGAAGAAAGCTAGGATTTTACAGATGGGCCTTCTTTCTCATTGGAATGCAACTTGCCCAGTCATTCCCAATAAGTCAATGGCGGCTACAGAAATTAGAAAATTCTTGCTTCTTGGTGAGTCATGGCAGGGCAACCTTTGAATCTGTATGAAGCTTATAGAAATTGCTTATTTTTCACCTTGACTGGGTAAATGATAATGGTCTGAATTTGGTGAATAAACTAATGGCTATAATTCCACGAAATTATTTCCATAACGTGGATGGAAATGTTAGAATGGAACAGTTTTTCTGTCAAAACATAATTGCCCTTTATTTGGGAGTGGTAAGAACCAACTTGAAAAGT
The DNA here is from genome assembly GCF_059756535.1 of Pantherophis guttatus. Classification (NCBI taxonomy): domain Eukaryota; kingdom Metazoa; phylum Chordata; class Lepidosauria; order Squamata; family Colubridae; genus Pantherophis; species Pantherophis guttatus. Next base: position 68,927,332 of record NC_142068.1, on the reverse strand, counting down.
ATGACCTAAGAGCAATAGCTCAGGGCTGGAACTAATCAGAATCCAGATGGATTGCTATTTAGTGACATAATATTTTGGCAGTAACTTGCCTGGATATAAGTGAACATTTGATCACTTCTCATTTAGTAAGGGTTCAGTCAGTGCCACGATTAAGCAAAGAATGAAAATCACAAATGGGTGGCTTTTCATCCAAGAGCTGAAACGCAATGTACTTAAAAGTTCTTATTAGAAAAAACATTTCCCTTAGAGAACTTTAAAGAGTATCATTTTAAGAAAATTAAAAATAAGTTGTGGAGAGACCTGGACCTTCTTGTTCACTTAGATTGCAATTCTAAGGAGAGAAGATTGGCTTCTATCTTTAACACTGCTCTTTCCACATATGATTGTGATAAAAATTAATTCTTAAATTAGTTCTTAAATCCAGTGGGGGTAAAAAGGAACTATGGGAGGATTAAATTAGAATAATATGAGGAAGAGACTGATCTTAAGAATTCTTTAGTGAGATTCAGCATGGATAGTTGTGTGTCTGTGTGTTTACCTTTGTGTTTGTGTGTGCAAATTTCCAAAGCAGCCCCCCCCCCTTCTCTGGTCTCACCCAAGCAGTAGAAGAGAATTTCCATTACTACTTTTTGTTTATAATCTCTGACATTCTTTGCTTATTCCTCTAAAATGTTCATCTCTATAATAATACAGAAGATAAATAAAAACTTAGAGCACTTGAAAAGAGTTTGACAACTTTATTGAATATAACACAGAGACTTATCAATTTCAAACTAAAATTATTATTTTTAAAAAAGTTACTACATGAACGTTTCATTGAATTTTACTGTTTATTTCTCTTTCTTGGCTACTCTGATGTACTTGCTCTTTTACGACAAGAAGACAAGGCTATGTAAAATTGATGGTTATTATTAGCTCCAGGTAATAAGTAAAGAAATAGTAATCACATCTGCATGAGAATTGCCTTAACACTTGTTAAATAATCAAAACTGCTTCATGTCAGGAACCAAAGTTGCTGATGGAGATATATAGATACGATTTCTTAGCATATTTGCTTTTTTTCCCCTTCCACATAGACATGTATTTATTCATTAAAACATTTTCCAGCTTTTCCAGCTTTTTTCCTCACAAGAAGGAACGTAGTATTGTTTTTAAAACAATGGGACAGCCACTGAACATAGAATTCAGAAGCAAAAAGATTAACCCAGCCAAAAGCTTTTTATTATTAGAATTACTTTTAAAATTCCCCTGCTGCTTGGTCCAAATATAACATAGCATTTCTTCTGTCAGTCACAAGATGTCAGTGTCTCTATTCTCTTTGTAAGGGCTCCACATGCAAATCTTTGTATGTTCCAAATGTTTAAGTAGAAAAGTGATGTGTAATGTTAGTCTTATCCTTTTATAGACCAGTGAGAAAATTAAGAGAGTTATGATATAAACTTTCCAAAACTACCCCAAAACAAAGGTGACAATTTCTTTAAAATTCTAATGCAAAGAGATTTAAATAATTATGAAAAATGCAATCAATATAAACTCAGCAACATCTGGCAACTTCATCTAGATTCACCAAAGAATAACAACCTCATTTTTCTGTAATTTTGAAAAAGCAAAAACACTTTTGCAATTCATTGATAAGGCAGCAGAATTATTTTTGATATGACCATGCCACTGTTTCAGTTAGAAGATCTAGAGAGAGGGAGGGAGGGAGGGAGGAAGGAAGGAAGGAAGGAGGGAAGGAAGGAAGGAAGATTTATGAATAAACATTACAATCTGCCTTTACTTGCCAATTGCTTTCAATGGGTTCTCTGTTCAGTCTGCTTAAGATTGGGAAGGGTTAGTTTAGGCATTAAAAGCCATCAGATATTTACCATAACAGATGTAACAGATTAACAGAGTTGGAAGGGACCTTATAGGTTATCTAGTCCAACTCCCCGCTCAAGCAGGAGACCCTACACCATTTCTGACAAATGGCATCCAATCTTTTCTTGAAAGTCTCTAGTGATGAAGCTCCCACAACTTCCGAAGGCAAGCTGTTTCATTGGTTGATTGTTCTCACTGTCAGAAAGTTCCTCCTTATTTCTAGGTTGAATCTCTCCTTGGTCAGTTTCCATCCATTATTCCTTGTCTGGCCTTCAGGTGCTTTGGAAAATAGCTTGCTCCTTCCCCTCTGTGGCAGACCCTCAAGTATTGGAAGATGGCTATCATGTCTCCCCTGGTCCTTCTCTTCACTAGACTAGCCATGCCCAGTTCATGTAACCATTCTTCATATGTTTTAGTCTCCAGTCCCCTAATCATCCTGGTTGCTCTTTTTCTTCTCTGCACTTTTTCTAGAGTCTCAACATCTTTTTTATAGTATGGTGACCAAAACTGGATGCACTACTCTAGGTGTGGTCTTACTAGGGCTTTATAGAGTGGTATTAGTATCTCACTTGATCTTGATTGTATCCCTTTGTTAATGCAATTTAGGATTGTGTTGGCTTTTTTAACTGCCGCTGCATGCTGCTGGCTCATATTTAGCTGATTGTCCACTAAGACTCCAAGATCCCTCTCACAGTCACTGCTATTAAGCCTGGTTTCCCCCAGTTTATATGTGTGCTTTTGGTTTTTCTTACTTAAGTGTAAGACTTTACTTTTCTCCACATTGAATTTCATTTTGTTAGATAGGGCCCAGTGTTCAAGTCTGTCAAGATCCATCTGGATCTTGAGTCTATCTTCTAGGGTGTTAGCTATTCCTGCCAGCTTAGTATTTCCCTCTTAGATGATTCCCTCATCTAAGTCATTTATGAAGATATTGAACAGTACTGGGCCTAAGACAGAACCTTGTGGCACCCCACTGCTTACTTCTCTCCATGTAGACTTAGACCCATTAAAGACTACTCGTTGAGTACAGTTTGTCAGTCAGTTGTAAATCCATCTGGTGGTGAAACTATCCCACTTTTTTCTAGCTTACAAAGAAATATATTGTGGTCTACTTTGTCGAATGCCTTGCTGAAGTCTAAGTATATTATGTCCACAGTATTTTGTTCGTCTACTAATTTAGTCACTATGTTGAGGAATGAAATACAATGAGATAATAAGATGAAAAAAGAATGAAATAATAACATGGGCCTGTATCCCTGAAAACAAGCCCACAAAAGTCAATTTCTGAACATTTTATCAATCAGTATTGAGCTCAGCTATCTAACTCACTAACTGTATCTTCTTAAATAAGCAGCTAGAGCCAGTTTGGGATTGTGGCTAAGGCATCAAGCTAGAAACTGAGAGACTGTGAGTTGCATGACTAGCAATGCTTTTTTGATGTGATCAAAAATATTTAACTCGCTTCATTTAGTCACATTTTTATTTTAAATCTGAGCTACTATTATTCCAGAGAGCCAGTTTGGTATCATGATTAAGGTTCAAAGCTATTAAGGAGACTAGGAATTCTAGTCCTGTCTTGTCTACAAAGCCAACTGGGTGACCTTGAGCCAGACAATTTCTCTCAGCCCTAAGAAGGAGGTAATGACAAAACATTTCTGAATAATTTTGCCAAGAAAACCACAGGGACCTATGCAGGCAGTCTCTTGAAAATTGAACATGATTGAATAGAAGAAAAAACTATATATCAACATCTACCTGACAACAGAACATGATAGAATTATTTTTATTTCTTTAAAGTATGGTAGGAAAAACATGCAGAGTATTTTTTTTCCCTCACTGACACCTTCTCTTTGTTCTTTTTATTTATAACAATTTTGATACCACCCATTTTAAAGAAGCTGACTAGCCTTTATCATAAATTGGAAGGGATCTTGGATAAAGAAAAACCCATCGGAGTTTGTGCCCAGTATTCAGAAACTGCTTCCTTCCGCCATAAATCTTAACTTTGAACTTCAGCACTTTATTTACTACACAAGAGCTTTTTTAAAAAGTAAAGTAAAGTAACGTAAAGGACAGGAAAGGAGTGAAATAATATGTTAGTTTCAAGTGTGGGACCTAGAATAACCCAAGGAAATATTTAACTTGTTTTGTTTTTCTTGGACTGGTTGACATCTTGAAGCAAAATGCTAATTGCTTTGGATTCCCCCTTAAATTTAAAAAATGCCCTGAAGCTTAGAGAACTACAGTTCACCCCCCACCAACCCACCCTTCCTGCCCTCCCGAAAATAAAAAATCTAAAACTTATTTGGTGTTTTGGCAAAGAAATAAATCCTGCCTCTTCTGTAGAAAACATTATGTATGAAATATTCCAACTTGCATTCAACCTAATTTTAGTACATTCAGGGCAAATAGATGTGATATTTGATACTTGATATTCTGAAAGTTCCCTCAAGATCTATTTATATTGCCAAGGTGCCAGGGACATGGCACCATTGTTGAGGGGCCATTTTTATCCTTCCCTCCAGTATGGTTCATATTTTTGTGTTTATAATATTTATTACTGTGGGGTTTTTTCCCCCCAGATTTTTACCTGTTCTTTTTATATTGGCAGATGTATCTATTCTTGTGTGTTGTCCAGAATTGCCTTTTGGTGAGATGGACAGCTGTATAAATTTGATAGGCAAATAAACAAAAAACTATTTAAAGGGCCAATATACTTTTGTTGAAATGCTCATGAAACAAATTTAGCTTTTAAGGCCAACCAAACCTGAACAATTTGAGTTTCATTAAAATAAGAATCTTCTGCTTGGTAAATATCTATCAGCCCCCTCAGCTCGCTACTCACCCACCCCCAGCAGGGACCCAGAACCAGCTAAATCCTTTTCGGTGCATTTGAATAGCCCACAATCTGCCCTCTCAACATTTTGCCATTCAAATTAACCTCCATTACAATGGAAAGAAAATAACCCTGAAATCAACTAATTTCCAAGTGTAAAAGCTTCATCAGAAAACAACTTTTGCATGTAAATTAGGCCTCCACCTTCTGGTCTTGTTTAAGGCTGACTTGGAAGCCAGATTTTAAACATTCAACCCCCACATCCCATATGGTTTTAAGCCCAGAGGGAAAAAAATAAAAGGTGAGGAAAAATATATAAAAGTGAGAAAACAATAAGGGCTGTGTCCAGCATGGTCCCTGCAACAATTCTTCTTTTCATGAAGCTTCAGGAGAACAGACAATAATCTTTCACACATTTTTTGAGCCCAATTAGGATGAGGAGCTGAACAAAGGAACTCACTTGAAGCCACTTTTTTTTAATTGACAGCCACTCCTGGAATTAAAAGATACCTTCAGAGGTGAAGAGGAGGTATATTTAGAAGTTACAGGAGCTCTTCACCACAGTCTCTATAATCCTTTCTCCCTTCAGAGAGTATAAAAGAGTGAAATAGGCTTTTTTTTCTCAGCCTTCTAGGTTTTAATCAGTCACAAATGAACCCTTCCTGTCACCTCACTCAATTCTTTTAGTGGCCTTTCAGACAGATATGTCAGGAGCGTGGGTATAAAAAAGGCTAAAATGGTGGGTGCAACTGCACAATACACATCTTAAATAAAGAAATGGGGCTTCGATCATGCAGCAAAAATCCATTCTTCTTGACTCTTTTGACACCACCACCCCTTTGTGAATACTCCCGTGTGTGAAACTGACTGCATTATAATTTTATAAGCTTTAGTTTTCCATATTGAATAATAGGGAAAGTTTGATAGTCAATGATAACAATTAATTACACCAGAGTATCAAAAATGCAGACTGTCATTAAAAATAAGGATATAAACAACAAAGATCTCAAGCAGAGTTGGAAACCTGATGATGTACTTTCTTGTCACTGACTTCAATCAGGTTGTCTTTAATTCCTAGTGCAGACTTCATTCTTGAGATTTTCTTATGATTTCCCAATCATGTCCTGATTAACTACATGCTACTACCAGAGCTGGACTAAATCTGGGGAGTCAATGTTAGCTGGAAGACAAATCACTCAAGAGCAGTAATATTGGAAAATTAAATTAGGAGATGTGAATGTTTGTATAACAGGATTTCACTCAATTACTTTTTGGTGTGTATGTGTCTTCATATCAGTGCTGACCCCTGGAGATTGTCTGGACAAGTCACTAGCCCCTGCAGTTTTCTTGACAGGTTCTTTTAAAAGTAGTTTGCCATTTTTTTCCCTAGGGCTGAAAGAGAATAACTGGCTCAAGATCAACAAGTTAAAAAGCAGGACTAGAACTCACCTTCTCCTGATTATTCCTTAGCTGGTAGGTGCCTAATCATTACTTTAGTAAGATGGCTAATATTAACACATTGCCTCCGTAATATACATAACAGCCCTAGGATATAGGTCAATTCATGCATTTGACCTCAGATGGAGATATAACAATGGGGTAGAATGATCTCAGGATTAGCTAAACCAGTGCTTTTCAACCTTGGCAACTTTAAGATATGTGGGCTTCACCTCCCAGGATTTTATTTGCCAAGATTGAAAAATAGTGAGCTAAGCCATTATATGATGACCTGTTTAAAATACTTATGGATGACCTGTCAAAAACATTTAAGACAATAAAAGTTGCATTTGGAAGCTACAGTAAAACAAAAAACAATGGTTTCAAGGGAACTTGATCCAGCCTGTCTTGCAACTTTCTCTTCAACTCAGATGTTTATGGTGCTAATTCAATAAGAGACTGGATTACAAGGAATGAATGAGTGATGAGAAACATGGAAAATTAACACATTACAGGAAACAGAAAGATTCAAATGCTTATGGCAACATGCTATTTTTAATACTAATTTGCAGCTTCCAGGCATTTGGAAGTATATCAAAAAGATTGAAAGACTGAAGATTTGCATCACTCTTGGGAAATATCGTATTCTGGGAAAAATAACAAGCTTAACTCATGATCATTCTTGTTCCAGGAGCTAGATCCATTTCAAAAATAATTTTAAAAGAAGAATGGGAAGGGCAATCAAACCACTTTCCAGTTAGCTCTGATTACACTGTCTCATTATCCATAACTACAAACAATGATATTTGTTTTGGATTCTATATAACACAAATACCACCTTTAGATCCCCTTAAATGTGAATATTTGTTTCCAGTTTGCAGTCATTATTGTGGTTGCCAGAAAAGCAAGATGAAAGAGCAAAGAATTTACAATGTCCAAAGTGAAAGAGAGGAAATGATGTAGGAAATGGGCTGTGCATATATTTTGAAATTTTGCTAAAAAATTATCATACTGTCTTAACCCAAAAGACTTTTTTTTTTCTAACCTTGTCTTCAAAATTGTAATTCTGTTCTAAATCATTCTAGCGTGGTGTTTCTCAACTTTAAGATGTGTGGACTTCAACTCCCAGGATTCACCAGCCACCAAGTTTGGCTACTGAATTCTGGGAGTTGAAGTCCACACTTAGGGTATGGTCATAGGGTTTTTTTTTTTTAAAGGAATGAAGCTTTATAAGGAATTTCTTGGAAAACTCAGGAACCTTGACATCTTACCTCAATAAAGCATATGATTTCTGGCTTCTGTACTGAAAGTCTATTTATTTTTCCTTGCTGTTCAAATTTTAAATGTGATGGTTTACAAGATGGTGGTGTGCTCTTGTATTTCTTCCTCTCTCTGAAGCTGAAAGTATGTTGATGTCCAGCTACAGAAATTAATTGGATGAGGATTATCAAATTGAACCAAGAGGAAATGTGGAAGTTTCCTTTGTTCTGGGAGTTTCAGGAATACAATGGAAAGAAAGAGAATGATAGATAACAGGAACATTTGACTTGGTTGATTTTATAGCATGGAACAGGATTTTTTTTAAGTAGGCATCTTTTTAGTGCATTTTTTACCATATCTAGGTTTCGGCAATCCAGACAACTGATAGATGGGTGGATTAGGTAGATTCCCTTACTAAGCATTAAAATAATGGTTAGGTTAGGTGAGGTGAGGTGAGGTGAGGTGAGGTGAGGTGAGGAGAGGAGAGGAGAGGAGAGGAGAGGAGAGGAGAGGAGAGGGCTGGATGGGACCTTGGCGATCTTCTAGTCCAACCCTCTGCTCAACCAGGAGATTTCAGACAAGTGGCTGTCCAGTCTCTTCTTAAAAACCTCCAGTGATGAAGCATTGAACATGAAAATATTCAATGAAATATTTAAAAGTATTCATAAAATATGAAATATGTTAAAGACCTTTGCATATACTTTATAGATTACATTATTGTTAAACATCCAGCTCTATCAAGAATTCATTAAGAGTTGTCATGTTTCTAATAATAATAGTAGATCATCGATTCGTATTTGGAATATGCATTCAGAAGAATTACAATCGACAGGGCAGTTTCATTGGATGTAGAAAAAAGTATCTGAAATGTTTTGAGCCATGTTTTTCCTAAATATGGATTTCCTCCCATTTTTATTAATTGGAGGAATAAGTCTGCTCTAGTCCCTTCAGGAGAGTCATTTCTAATGGTATTATTTTCTCATTTATCAAATATTTCATGGAATTAATCTGATTTCTAATTTAGTTTTGGAAATACTGCTCTAATTTGGGAGATGGACAGAGGACATTGTCTAACAATGGCTGAAATTGATGCAAATTGTTATTGTGAGTCAATGATCCTTTACTGATGATTATGTGCTTTCTATATATCATGTACTTCCTATTAACTCAAATTTTCTATTTAATCTTCTTATAATGGAGTTTCAATTATTTTCTGAATTTTTTTCTTTATTCCAAGCAACCATTTATGTATAGAGATAAATGATTGACAGATAATAGATAATAAGGCTCAAAAAATCCTTGGTAGTACAGTGGTCTAAAGCACCCTATTATTAAGACCAGCTGCCTGCAATTACTGCAGGTTCAAATCTCGCCAGGCTCAAGGTTGACTCAGCCTTCCATCCTTTCTAAGGTAGGTAAATTGAGGACCCAGTTGTGGGGGCAATAAGATGACTTTGTATAAATATACAAAAGGATGAAGGCTATTGCTTAGTGCATTGTAAGCCGCCCTGAGACTCCGGAGAAGAGCGGCATATAAATTAAATTAAAAATAAATAAATAAATAAATAAATAAATAAATAAATAAATAAATAAATAAATAAATATCTCACTTAAAAAAATGATACAAATAGATGGTTCAAAATCCCATTAAATTTGTGGGGGAAGATAAGTGTTACAAAAATGAAAAAAAAATCAACTCATTAGCTTGAATGCGTTCTTAGCCTAGTATACTTTAATTAAGTATATAATTAAAGTATATAAGTATATAAGTTAATAAGATTATATTAACTTTATTTTCCCATGGAAAGAAAAACCCCTTGATTTTCTATATTTAAATTATGGCTACCATATGTTTCAGGGGGTTGTCTGATTTGCAACCTTATATATTTTTACATTTTATGGAATGAAGTCAGTGATTAAAAGAAATCCATTACATGCATAATTAGAAAGTTACTATAGATATTCCTCGACTTTCGACCAAAATTGAGCCCCAAATTTCTGTTATTAAGCGAGACAGTTAAGCAAATTTTGCCCATTTTACGACCTTTCTTGCCAGAGTTGTTAAGTGAATCGATGCAGTTATAAATTAGTATCATGGTTGCTAAATGAATCTGGCGTCCCCATTGATTTTAATTGCCAGAAGATTGTGAAAGGTGATCACATGACCCCAGGACACTTCAACCATCATAAATATGAGTCACTTGCCAAGTATCTGAATTTTGATCAGATTACCATGGAGATGATACAATGGTCGTAAGTTTGAAAAACAATCATAAGTCACTTTTTTCAGGGCCATTGTAATTTCAAACAGTCACTATATGAAGTGTTGTAAGTCAAGGATTGCCTGTACTGTGTGTTATCTCTGTCATGTCTTGGCAACAAAGCAGGGGTGGGTTCTATTTACCTTTACTACTGGTTGGTAATGGGGCTGTGCGGGTGGGTTTTCTCTCTTCTGCACAAGCACAGAAGTATTTTGATGATGTCAGGGTTAGTGGGCGGAGCCTCCCACCGGTTTTACTACCAGTTCTATAGAACTGGTGCGAACTGGGGGCATCATTGCAACAAAGGATATCCTGCATTAAAGGCTACAAGGCACATTTGGAAAATTCTGGGACTGAAGTATAACTTTGATTCCTATTCACACAATAAACCTACCTACTGGGACAATTCCAGTTTATTGGATTTGAATTATTGGAAAAGGAATCTGGACCGCTTGAAACTTTACACATAAAGTATATTCAATTCAAACATCTACATAGTCCTCAATTTACAAGTTTTCATTTAGTGACCGTTCAAAGTTATAACGTCACTGAAAAAGTGACTTATGACCTATTTTCACACTTGCAATTCTTGTAGCATCCCTAGGGCCACGTAATCAAAATTTGGAAGCTTGGCAGTTGGCATGTATTTATGATGGTTGCAGTGATAAGCAAAGACAATGGAGAAGCCAGATCATTAACATCCAAGTTGCTAACTATACAACTGCAGTGATTCATTTAACAACTGTGGCAAGAAAGGTTATAAAAGGGGGCAAAATTCACTTAATAACTATCTTGCTTGATGTCTATGGAGATTCTCAGTCATCCAGGTCATGGTTTTCCCAAAGGTGCTTTTTCAAGAGGCAACTGGACTTTCTTGCTTTTTTTCTTTGAAGACGTTTCACTTCTCATTCCAGTCAGAGCTGAAGAAGCTTCTTGGATGAAAAGTGAAACGTTTTCAGAGAAAGATTGAGCAACAAAGATGATTAGGGGACTGGAGGCTAAAACATGAAGAATGGTTGCAGGAACTGGGCATGTCTAGTTTAATGAAAAGAAGGACTAGGTGAGACATGATAGCAGTGTTCCAATATCTCAGGGGTTGCCACAAAGCAGAGGGAGGCAAACTATTCTCCAAAGCACCTGAGAGTAGAACAAGAAGCAATGGGTGGAAACTAATCAAGGAGAGAAGCAACCTAGAATTAAGGAGAAATTTCCTGACAGAACAATTAATAAATGGAACAACTTGCCTGCAGAAGTTGTGAATGCTCCAACACTGGAAATTTTTAAGAAGATGTTGGATAACATCTGAAGTGGCATAGGGTTTCCTGCCTGGGCAGGGGGTTGGACTAGAAGACCTCCAAGGTCCCTTCTAACTCTGTTATTCTATTCTATTCTATTCTATTCTATTCTATTCTATTCTATTCTATTCTATTCTATTCTATTCTATTAACAAGAAAGTCCAGTTGCCTCTTGAAAAAGCACCTTTGGGAAAACTGTCTTGCTTAGCAACAGAAATTTTGGCTTAATTGTAATTGTTAGCTGAGGACTATCTGTATTGATTTCAAAAATGCATTTACAAGCATGTAAAACTTCTCAAATTTCTGTCAGTATTGGAACATGTTTCAGATAACCCTAGACCTACAACATTTTTATGCGCAATTAAAAAGTATCACTAAGATAGATATTAATAATCTGCATGGGTTCTGGATCAAAGAGTTGGGATATCCTATATTAATCACATTGCTAAATCACACCAATTAAAATGATACTAATTGATCAAAAAAAATTCACGTTTACTAGGCATCCCAGATAATGCATTAAAAAGGCTGGTGATTAACTTCATTATTTTGGATGTAAAAAGGGCTATGGAGGAATACTTGTCATATGATGTGGGGCCCATTTTGATATCAATAAGTTTGTTAATATGATATTTTTAAATTCCTTCAAGTAAACCTTGATTACGGACAACTTGTTGGACAAGTCCTTGCAATTTTCTTGGCAAAATTTGACAAGGGGTTGGCTGAGAAAGAATGACTGGCCCAAGGTCACCCAGCTGGCTTTCATACTTAAACCCAGACTAGAATTTACGGTCTCCTGGTTTCTAGTCTAATGTTTTAATCATGACACAAACTAGGTCTCTTTAATATGATAGTAGAAACATTACCAATTATAATAACTGTAATATAATAATTACAATTATTATATTACAATTATTGTAATATAGTTTACAATGTGAATGTACTTTTGAATTATACTTTTTAATAAGAACCCTGGTCCTTATTATATGAACAAATATCAATTTATCAAGCAAGGAGACAGAAAAATATCACTGTTTAATGTAGGAAAAACAGTGCAATCCAGATTTACACTTTTGGATTACTAGCATGTATTCGCTTTCTATTTATGAGCTGTCTAGTTTCTACCTCTTCATAGGTAGAAATATGTTTTTTTCCCCTCTTTTTCCTTCTCTCCTTTTGTATATTAAAAAAACAGCCCACTCTTATGTCTCATTTCATTTTATTCAAAAGGGTCTCCTTCCCAGCCTATGAACAGGTAGAAATTATTACAAAATGGAAGAGATAAGAAGCTTCATTTCCAAGCAACAATATCCTTAACTAGTTCAGAAGGATGAGCAGAATATATTTTAATTATAAGCTTTACAAAATCTCGGTGTTCCCATGAGAACCTGGATGTAAAAGAGGAGGTGAATGTTATGTGTGAAGTGTCTCAATTTAATCTCCTTAATCTTCCTTTTTGTTGACTGCATAGCCTCCATATTCCTTCTGCGCAGTTCTATTTCTTCCTGTTTGCTGAATTGCTATATGTTTATTTGTATTTCTTTGGGTCTTCTTCTATATTTATTTTATTTTATTTTATTTTATTTTATTTTATTTTATTTTATTTTATTTTATTTTATTTTATTTTATTTTATTTTATTTTATTTTATTTTATTTTATTTTATTTTATTTTATTTTATTTTATTTTATTTTATTTTATTTTATTTTATTTTGAATTTGTATACCGCCCTTCTCCCTGAGGACTCAGGGCGGTGAACAGCCAAGTAAAAACATCAAGTACAAATATTAAAATACAATTAAAAGTATATATAAATTTGGCCCCATTAATTAAAAACGATAAACAAAACAATTAAAAACACTTAAAAAAATTAGGCCAGCCCGGCTTGCTGGAAAAGGAAGGTTTTAAGGGCACGGCGGAAGGCACTGAGGTCTTGGATTCTCCTTATCTCTGGGGGCAATTGATTCCAGAGGGTAGGTGCCCCCACAGAGAAGGCCCTTCCCCTGGGGGTCACCAGCCTGCACTGTTTGGCTGATGGCACCCCGAGGAGGCCCTCTCTGTGGGAGCGCAAGGGTTGATGGGAGGTCGTCGGTGGCAGCAGGCGGTCTCGAAGGTAGCTAGGCCCTATGCCTAGCTATGCCCTATGCCTATGGGTACACTCATCATTAAGCCATATCTGTTCACAGTTTTGCAACTGAAGATCAGATGGAAACGTTAGCACAAATCTCCTTTGCCTTGTATTGATTAGGAAAAGTAGCCATTTGTTCTTTTATGTATCATGTAATGTATGATACTCAGATGAGATCTAGGTGTACTTTTAGAGGAGATCACTTTTCTGCATTTTCACTTTTGAGGTTTATCTCTGGAAACCCCCATGAATGGTATCCAACCCATGGGGATTTCCAGGTTCATTTTAAAAGAAACCATATCCAAATGGTATTGCTATCCAAAATCATGCCCTCTTTTATCCTGTAACTGAGACTATGAATGGTTCCAGACCAATTAAGTGATACATCCTTCTATAATAGGGATGAATAATCCGTGGCCTACAAGCCCTACACCATCGTTTAATTCAATAACAAACCATATTTCTAAATGTTTTCCACCAAGTCTCAAAAATCCCATCTCACCTTTCAAAGAACACAAGTCAAAAGTAATATATTTCCTCATCCCTCTGATTCTTCACTTTGATCTTGATAGTATAGAAAAATGACATGTGTGCTAACACAAATGGGACCTGCTACAAAATTCTCACCATCTTACAGGAACGGTGTTGCTCAAAAAACCAGTCAAATGTGCTCTCCTCCAATATATCATAAGCTATAATAGTAATGCCAAATTCTTATTTTATGGTTCACCATTGTTCCCATCAAATGTTTTGTGAACCATCAGCTAAGCATGAGATCTTTAATGTAATTATGGTGACAGAAATCAAGTGTAAATATCAAGAAATATTAAAAACACCTTGTGGTCCATTTTATTTGCTGAGACTCATTGTAGGCCAGCTCCTGTATACCACTTAGTACCACATATTGTGGCAAGAATGCCCTGTCTTCCCAGTCATTGGCTATGGCCCTTCACAACTGTGATTTTTGACATTTTCACTTCACAGTTCAAGATGGATCTATAAAAGAGGTGATATCAAAAGTCCACTTTCCCCTCCTGGCTTAATTGAATGGGTAAAAATGGCAAAACTGTGCCCCCCTTTTTTTAGATGGGTAAAGAAGGAAGGAAATCCACCAGCAGGGCTGAAATCCAGCAGGTTCTGACAGGTTCTGGAGAACCAGTAGCAGAAATTTTGAGCAGTTCGGAGAACCGGTAGCGGAAATTTTGAGTAATTCGGAAAACCGGCAAATACCACCTCTGGCTGGCCCCAGAGTAGGATGGGAATGGAGTTTTTGCAATATCCTTCCCCCAGGAGTGAGGAGGGAATGGGGATTTTGCAGTATTCTTCCCCTGGAGTGGGGTGGGAATGGAGATTTTGCAGTAACCTTCCCCTGCCACGTCCACCAAGCCACACCACACCCACCAAGCCATGCCCACAGAACTGGTAGTAAAAAAATTTGGATTTCACCAGCCAGAGAAATTCACCACAATCACAACTTCAGGTCTTTCCTGTGGCCCAAACAGGGGAAGGGTTGAAATCTGGAAGAGGCTTTTTAAAGCCACCTTCATTTCCATTTGGTTTACGCACAGGAGACAAGCAGCCGAAAGATGCAGGGCAGACCAAGGCCTTGGTCTTCAAGATACTTTAGCTGTTGAAATTGGCAGATATTAACTCCTTGTTGCTGTTTTTCTGTGGTTCTTCTGTCAGTTTTAAGTACAGATAGTCCTCAATTTACAACAGTTATTTAGTGACCGAAGTTACAGCGGCACTGAAAAAAGTATCTTATGACCATTTTTCACACTTATGACCATTGCAGCATCCCCATGGCCAGGCGATTTACATACAGATGCTTGACAATTGATTCAAGTTTATGATGGTTATACTTGTCCAGGGGGTCATGTGATCACCTTTTGCGACCTACTGACAAGCAAAGTTAATGGGGAAGCCAGATTCACTTGACAATCATTAATAATTTCACAGCTGTGGTGATTTACTTAACAACCATGGCAATAAAGGTCGTAAAATGGGGCAAATTTAACTTAAGAACCGTTTCACTTAGCAACATAATATTTTGGGCTCAATTGTGGTCGTAAATCGAGGACTACCTGTACACTGAAAATGGGATTGTACGTAGACTTTTTTCAAAAGGTTTATTTGTTATTTATTTATTTAGAGTACGGTGGATTTATTGAGTGTGCGCTTTTAGTACCACAGCATATGATTATTCATAGAATATAAATTCTGTAAATAAATAAAGGAGGCAAACAAATAGATACTTTTGTATTTTGGTCAGTAGGTGGCATTGGACTAAATTGCATCTGAGTGAATTGGTGATTTCCCTGGCTATTTATTTTAAGAGGTCTCAACAATAGAAAACTCTTCTAGCACCTTAACTATTTTATCTTCTCTGAGCCTTCCCTGGCAGACTGTTGTTGTTTGTACACTGTATTTGTGGCTCCCCCAGAAAAACACAGCTGCCTCTTTGGAAATCATATAAGGTGATTCCCATTTATTTAAAAAAACAATAATAAATGCCTGTGAGGGCCCTGATGAGACTCCAGAAAACATTCATTTACAGGAAAGCACCTACAACTCCTTTGTTATCTATTTGCACCACTGTAATCCATTTATCAGGATTTTGAAGCAACTTGCAAAGCCAGCAAATCATTAAGCGCATCATTATTCATGTAATTGCCAGAAGAAATGGACATCTCTTCAGTTGGGTGGCATGCTGGCGTAATTCTGTAATTCTTCGTTTGAAGTCAGCGGCCCGGCAATTATTTCCTTAATTTGCAGAGAAGTGGGGGGTATTACAGAGAGGAAGCGAAATAGGAAGACAACAAGGCTTTGAACATTAGTGAACAGGTGTCCTATCAAGCTAAAAGGTTTATGAATCACGTCTTCACTTTGTATCCCACTTTACAAGAAGATACCAAGCCAATTTGTTAAGATTTTAGGATTGAGCAGACATAAAAGAGCCAGTTGCAGAGATTAATAAGACATTGGTTCATGTTTATCTATGATCAATCTGAAATATTGTATAGACAGTGTATTACTACAATAGCAGAGGTAAATCTCATCTCCCAGCTCAGCAGTTTCTCAGAGTTTGTTCACAACAATATCGCAACATTCCCACTGCCTACTCAAGCAGTATAATATAAATTTTAAATTCACCCTTTGCTACTTGCCTCCCTCAGTAAATTGCTAAACTCATCACCCAAATCCCATAAACACATCATCAATTTGTACTTCACCTGTAGATAACCTATGAAATTACCAACATTACAGGAATAAGAATGTAAGGCGTCAAATAACAGATTAAGAACAGAGATGTAGGGATTGCTAACACAAAATCTAAAACTTCAAAAAAATTAAGGTCTGAATGTAAGAACTGTATTTAACTATTGATATTAAATTAAGTGGTGTAATGAATTTATAAACATAAATTAAATAATTTAATTTAATAATAATATTAATAAAATGACAACGACTAATAGGCCAGTAGACTGTACTTCCTTGGAAGTTGTTAAATTCGGCCATACAGTTGTTAAAAGTAGGTGGGAGATGACATTTCCTTAGTATGTTTTTTGGACTCTTGACATTTCACTTTGCTTAGGGATAAAGCTTTTATTTTAAGCAATACCATTATTTTACTTTCATTTAAGGTTATTCTTAGCTCAGGTCGTTTAAGTTTATTATTAGCAACAGCATGCTAGATCCATTTATAGAAAGTAATCAAAATCCATGTTCTTCATATTGTGCTGTTATTAAATTATTTCTGTTTTGCTTTATTTTTGTTTAAATTCTTTTTTTTAATGCTGGTCCTTGCCCAAAATAAAGAATTGATTGATTGATTGAGTCTAATATATGATGATAGTCAGTAAAATAAAGCAGCATAAAATAAATGAAATTAAAAAAATATATCCTAGAATGGTGAACAGGTCAAACAATCTGAGCTATATTATTATCTTCTCACAGATTTCATGATGTAAGAAGTTTGCTGATACCATCAGCCGGTCATTTGAAATGATAGGAATAAGAATTTAGGGTTAGATTGTTGAAGTCTAATATCAGCTCTTTCACCATGTCTAATTAAATCATATAACAGGATCAGCCACTTCCTCTCAGCTTCTTTTTCTCTGCTTCCTGTAAACCAGACAGGATCTGCTGGGGGCGGGAACGGCTATTTAGCAGGATGGGGAGATCAAAGAGTTGTTGAAGCGGTTAAGAGATGACACTTCATTGTGGACAATTATTAGCCTCTTCCGAGCCTTCCTCCCAAACTACAATCTATTGCTCCAAGAGCATTCATTATTTCTCTGCTTTATATCTCTTTACTAATTCCTAACCTCTACAAAAGAAAGAAAAAATATGGGAGGATATTTAGCTTAAAACAGTGTGTGAGCTTCTTCACAACAACTAAGACACTTCCTATGCCATTTTCTAGCCACCCCCTGCCTTCCCCTCCCTCAGATCGTTTTTTAGAGAACCAAGAAGGATCTCTGAAAAGAGAAGGACAGGAAAGCCCTTCTGGGAAGACAAACTCTGAATCCAGTCTACGTTTTACCTTCTGAAGAGCACTTTTTTCTTCAGATCTCAAGCCCACCAGACCTCAGAACATGTAATTTATTGGCAAGCTAATCAATTGATTCAGTTTATCCAGCTTTTGATCAAAATTGCACTGGCCAAGCAGGGGAGATGTTTGTTTCTTCTGTGGTTCATCTGCCACAACAGGAGCTGAATGAATGAGCCGGAAACATGTTGTATACTTTCCAGGGGTGGGTTCTACTTATCTTTACTACCAGTTCGCAATGGGAGCGCGCACACGTGCTTCTGTGCATGCGCAGATCATCAATTATTATATCCGGGCGGAGCCTCCCACTGCTTTTACTACCGGTTCTAAAGAACCGGACAAAACCAGGAGCAACCCACCACTGATACCTTCCCTCTTGTTTTCTGAATAGCACATAGATGTCCCAAGTATCACAGCTACAACACTCTGCTTTTACAGCTTCACCAGGTTGGGCAATGGCAACCCTCCGTTCTCCTTGTGTTGATGTTGCAACCTGGGTTTTTCCAAATAGGAGGCTAGGGCTCAATTTAGTTTCTGCTCAAATAACTCCGGTGTACAATTTTTTTTCCATACACCAAATACTCAATCAAAAGAGAGAGAGGCAATAAGGGGGTAGAAGCACCAAAAGCAAATTTAAAAAATTAAGAGTGTACTTGGATCCCAGCCGGTTCCCACATCTTGGATCAGGAAATACTTTTGTAGTACTGCAGCTTGATACATTTAGTGACTTGGTCTGACAATGAGTCTGTGAACAAATGTACCTGTTGGTGAGATATTGGAACAATTATCCTGTTCTAGCATTGTTTCTTGTTTTTTCTTCATTTGATACCAGTCTCTGTTGACCAGGCGTTTTCTGTAAAAAAAAAAAAAAGTCACAAAATGTTGTGGGCGTGTGATGTGGCCTCTTTCAAAGCACTTCATTCTATTCTGTGCCCACCTGTTGTTGGATTTGTTTGTTTTCCTTCAACAAGCAGCCAGTATTATACAACCACTTATGATTGTATAATACACTTACATTATATTCTCACTGAGGATTGGGGGGGGTCTTCTGATTTGGGGAGATTCCTAATCTATTGTGTTGATTAAGTGGAATCCTTCAGATTTATCCTTTCTTTCTGTAAATATTTCTCTCCTTTTGCAATCCTTGATTGCAGTCTCTCTCCTCTCAGGAGAATCCACATACATGTCTGAATCTTAAATAATCAAGGAAGGGATGATATGCATTTGATTTACATCTCTACAAACCCACACTTAATCAAGCAATCAGAATAGACCTGGAAAGGACCTTGGAAGTCTTCTAGTCCAACCCAGGAGACCGTATAGTATTTCAGGCAAGTGACTGTCCAGTCGCTTCTTAAAAACCTCCAGTGATGAAGCATCTACAACTTCTGAAGGCAAACTGTTCCACTGGTTAATTGTCCTCACTGTTAGGAAGTTTCTCCTTAGTTCCAAGTTGCTTCTCTCCTTGATTATTTTCATCCATTGTCTTTGTCCTGCCTACAGGTACTTTGGTAAATAAGTTGACCCCCTCCTCTTTGTGGCAACCTCTCAAATACTGGAATAATGCTATCACCCGCTAGTCCTTCTTTTCTCTAAACTAGCCAAACCCAAATCCTACAACCATTCTTCATATGGTTTCATTTAAAACTAGATAAACCTAATATTTAGTCCTTAAGAACTTTACCCTGGGACAAACATTTGGGAAGCTGTAGCATAGAACTGAATGAAAATGGGAAAAGTGTAAAGCAACTTCTGACCATGAATTTTTGTTTATTTCTTTTTTAAAATCAGCATTTCTAGAGGAAACTTAAAGTCGCTCTGGCTATACAATCTGAATTTGAGATCACATTTTCCCCCTTCTGGTTCTTAATCCATTCTCACAGAACAAGGAAGGTAACATCTGTAGAGATGTGAATGGTTGGTATTAGAGAGAAATGTGTCTTTGGAGTTTTCTCAAGATTTTCCTCTCTCTTGACCCCCGTAGCACACCTGACTTTTATATCTCTGGAATATGATCAGGCTGCCTATGTAAAATATACTCAGTTCCATTAGTTAAGCCAACAAGAATTAGTCCCTCATAAAAACTTTATGATTGTGAAATAGGTTTTGGTATATGTCTCTCCACTAAAAGAGAAAGGAAATTGTAATTCTTTGGAATATTAATTGTACTCCTTCAATAGAAAATCAGGTTCCTCTGTGAGTGTTCAAGAATAGCTGCTACAGTCTTCTTATAATACATATCAATTCAGGAGGTGAAAGATATTTACAAAAATTGCCCTTTGACTACTTATCTATTGTTCTCCATTGACACCTCAATTCTAAATCTATGTTAAATTGCTCTCATAAGGATAGTATCATAGTTCATCTAAACTACTCCAAAAAGTATTATGGGTATGTTCCAGTGGTGAAATCCAAATTTTTTTATTACCGGTTCTGTGGGCGTGGCTTGGTGGGCATGGTGTGGCTTGGTGGGCATGGCAGGGGAAGGATACTGCAAAATCTCCATTCCCTCCCTACTCCTGGGGGAAGGATATTGCAAAATCTCCATTCCCACCCCACTCTGGGGCCAGCCAGAGATGGTGTTTGACGGTTCTCTGAACTACTCAAAATTTCCACTACCGGTTCTCCAGAACCTGTCATAATCTGCTGGAATTCACCCCTGGTATGTTCTAGATATTTAATCAATTACATCATTAGTCTGCCTTCCATAAAAGTCCAATTCTTGTGAGATAGGTTAAATTGAAAGGCGAGATCCTGCCTTCAAATCAAGAATTTAAACTCCTTTCTACCTGGGCTAGGGGTGTCCAATCTTATCAACTTTCAGACATGTGGACTTCAACTCCCAGAATTCCCCAGCCAGCTAGCCAGAGTTCACATCCACAAGATTTAAAGTTACCAAGATTGAACACTGCTGACCTAGGCCATGTCTACCATTGTTTCTAAAGCATAATGTTGGATTCTTAAATTCTAATTACTAACATATGTACTATATTTACAACAACTTTCCACAACCTGGTACCCCCAGGTGGACTTGTGGAATTCCCATGATCCATCTCAAAATAATATTTCCATCTTGTTCCAATGTATTGATTCAAGATGGTATGTACTCCTCTGTATTAGTTAAAAATGAGAGGTAAACACGCCTTCTCAAATAACGTTTTTCCTGCAATTCCTAAAAGGCATTATTGTCAGTTAGCATAGAACAGAAGAATTGCCCTCCGGCACCACATTCTGAAATTGAACTTCCAAGTATGAGCAGAGTCACTGGAAATGCTGACATCTACTCAAAGTGGTGAGAAGTCTGAAAGAACCAAGGGAATTTAACTCCTCCATTTTACTGGCATGAATAATTCAAGAGAACAGGATTTTTCCCCCTCCAAGCCACGCTTGAAACTGGATCAAAAGAGAACTAGAAAATCATATTTTATCCAGGATTGTCAGGAGTTGATTAAGTGCCAGCGTAGAGCATTTCTGACACTAATAATAACCAAAGTAAACTCTCCTTCATACTCAGAAGAAATTCAAAGAGGAATTTTACAATAGCAACTAAAAGTGGCAGAGATGAAGGCTTGTTGGCAGGTTGACTCTCATAGGCTGGACTATGCACCTGTTTTTCTGTGTGCAATATCCACACAACTTAAATTTTCACAACTGAACATACAGAGTGTGACCTGGGATCTCCATGAGCACAGAAACTTGGAATAACTTTTTTTTAACTGAATAACTGAAAATTACTATTCCAGTTTAATAAATGGGAAATAGCTATCCTAGACCATTTTGCAATGTTGGGATTTACTAAAGCAATAATAGTTTAAATGTAAATGAGAAACTCCATAATCTAGATCGGGGTGTCCAACTTTGGCAACTTTAAAACTTGTAGACTTCAGCTTCCTGAATTCCCCAGCCAGTGGGGCTGACTGAGAATTCTGGGAATTGAAGTTCACAGGTCTTAAAGTTACCAAGATTGGACACCCGTGATCTAGATTTAGATGTCTTATCTAAAATCATGTGATGGACCATTGGCATGCCAAGAAGCCACAAATGGGGTCTTCTGGCTCACCCACCAGCGAACTCCATCATGCCAAAAGCCAACGCATTGATTAAATTGTTACAATGGGTTGGTTAAAAAGAGCAAGCCACAGGACTACCACATATTCAAAGATTTTGCATTCTTCTTTTAAACTGCTTGACTTCACTATCTATGGTAACACATTCAAAATGCAAACAAGGGCAGATGAGAATAACTGGGAATTTTCTAATCAATCAACTACTACTTCAGAAGGAGACATGTTAGAAAAGCATAGTGCTTACCTATTTGCCAATTACCTTTAAAATCCTTTATTTTTCTGGAGCGCTCACCTTTCTTCTTGTAACAAGATTTGTAGGGTTACAAATCCTCTCTGGTCTCTCTACTCACATGCACATCTTTGGAAGAAGTATGTACAGGTAGCCCTCAACTTACAACAGTTCATTTAGTGACCATTCAAAGTTACAACATCCATGAAAAAAGTGACTTAAGACTTTTTTTTCACATGTATGACCATTGTAGCATCTCCATGGTCATGTGATCAAAATTTGGATGCTTGGCAACTGATTCATATTTATGATGGTTGCAGTGTTCCAAGCTCATGTGATCATCTTTTGGGACCTCCTGACAAGCAAAGTCAACGGGGAAGCAAGATTAATTTAACAACTGTGTTACTAACTTATGACCTGCAGTGATTCACTTAACAACCCTGGCAAGAAAAGTTGTAAAATGGGGCAAAATTAACTTAAGAACAGTTTCATTTAGCAACAGAAAGTTTGGGCTCAATTGGGGTCACAAGTCGAGGATTACCTCTGTATGTGAATAAAATTCCTTTACATTTTGTTCTACATTTTTTTTAAAAAAAAAAGCTAGACTCCTAAGTCTTCATGGACACATCCTTGCTGTTTTCTTCGCAACAAACAGACATAGTTTACTATTAATGTCAGTTGTGAAATCCAATTTTTTTTACTACCAGTTCTGTGGGAGGGGTGTGGTGTGGCTTGGTGGGCGCGGCAGGGGAAGGATACTGCTAAATCTCCATTCCCACCTCACTCCAGGGGAAGGATACTGCAAAATCTCCATTCCCACCTCACTCCAGGGGAAGGATACTGCAAAATCTCCATTCCCACCCCACTCTGGGGCCAGCCAGAGGTGGTGTTTGCCAGTTCTCCGAACTACTCAAAATTTCTGCTACCGAACTGCTCAAAATTTCCACTACCGGTTCTCTAGAACCTGTCAGAACCTGCTGGATTTCACCCCTGATTAATGTCTTCTATAATATTTCATTCCCTAGCTTAACTCACAATCCTTTTGTTTCCTGGAACTCTCTTAACCAACCACCAATGAAGCCTAACTTTACTTAGTTCTGGAGCCCAACCAAGCTCAACCAGATGCTGCTGCAACTGACCTATATTAGCCTTTGCCCACTTGGTGCTCTTCAGAAGTATTGGGGCTCAATTTCCCAGAATTCTGAGCAGTGTTGACTAGGAATTCTGGGAACTGTAGATACAGTATATCTGGAAGGAAGTACAGTGAGAGTTACCTAGGTTTGGTCAAAATACTGACCAAATATGAAATTTGGTCAAAATACCGAAATCTTTAATACCCTCTAAAGCAGGGGTGTCAAACTCGATTTCATTGAGAGCTGTATCTGGGTTGTGTTTGACCTCGGGGGGTGTGGGGGCGTGGCCATCTTGATGTCACTCATGTTGAGGGCGCCTGTGACAGCCCAAGCTTTTTGCCAGTGAAAACAGGCTCCCAAGCTCCATTTTCAGCTGCCACAGCCTCCTGCAACCCTCTGCCAGTGAAAAGGGAGCTCAGGAGGGCTGCACACTGCCCTCCCGAGCTCCATTTTCACTGGCAGAAGCACCGCGGGCTATTTCCAGGGTGGCTCCACAGGCCAGATCTAAGTACCCGTGAGCCGGATCCAGCCCCCGAGCCTTGAGTTTGACACCCCTGCTCTAAAGTCTTGATTAAACTTCTCCATCACTGCATATCAAGGAACGGATGCATCTGTCGTTTGGAGACGGTTGCACTGGTGTTGCATTTATATTTCTGTACATGTTAACGTTCTAGCTAGGAGGCGCTCAAACAACAAAGCACAGAAGCGGAAGTCGAATCAACCAAACAGCACGCAAGATATGCACCTCCGCACAAGTGCAGTTGGGATTTGGGAGCTATGAACATCGGCCCGTCTGCAGCCATCTGCAACATATGCTTACCCATCAACCCCTTCGCAGCGTAGGTACGCGGCTACATGCAGTTGCAGACAGATTTAAATCAAGCTTTAGTCTGCCATTTTAGTTACAGTCTCATGGAATTGAAACTTTTATGATGTGCTTTGGAATAAGGAGGCATAGAAAAGTGCTATAATGATTGGTGGGGGGTAGGTTAGTTGCAGATCCATTCAATATTTTTCTTATACGTCCCCTTTGTCCTACACTCTGCAAGCCATTAATATTGCATTCAGGTTCAGCGTGAAGTCAGCTAAGAGCATATATATGTATATGAAATGCACAGGCACTTCCTTGTTAAATTATTACTGTGTTACCCTGAACTGTAAATGACCCTTTTTGCTTATAAAAGAAGCAGCTGTTCTTGCAATTGAAACCACGGTTCATTACAAAATGACCTCAAATCCTGGGGTAAAACTTCCTCCTTTTTACTATTCAGATGTCGCCTAGCTCGATATAAACAATAATCAACATCGGGATGAAATCCGACTAGAGGAAAACCACTCCGGTTCACTCATTTGACAAAATGACAGTCGTTCTTGAATCCCGAAGAGTGAAGCAATGTTTAAATGACCCTCAAAGGAGCTGGCTTGCGAGCTCTGAATCCTTAAGCATATACAGTGGACAAGTACTAATTAATACAATTCTTTCATGTTAGACATTGGGAAAGGGTTGAGAGAAAATATGTTATATTATTTTGACTGTGGAATATTTCTTAAGACGGGCAAGTCATTTAAAATTCTGAGAGAACTTTATTTCTTAGCATTGCTTTCTCTGTATGCTAAATTATCCTTAAATATGATAAGTTGGAATGAACTATATTGTTGCATGCAATAATCCACATCAGAGGTGGGTTTCAGCAGATTCTGACCAGTTCTGGAGAACCGGTAGCAGAAATTTTGAGTAGTTCGGAGAACCAGTAAATACCACCTCTGACTGGCCCTGCCCCCATCTATTCTCTGCCTCCTGAGTCCCAGCTGATCAGGAGGAAATGGGAATTTTGCAGTAACCTTCCCCTGGAGTGGGGTGGAATGGAAATTTTACAGTATCCTTCCCCTGCCACGCCTACCAAGCCATGCCATGCCCAGCAAGCCACACCCACAGAACCGGTAGTAAAAAAAATTGAATTCCACCACTGATCCACATATACATTGTAGTGCTAAGGCAAAAGCTTAATCTTTGCGGCCACATGGGTGATTATGGGAGCGGCGGGGCACTCCCATGTAACTCCTCTCCTGCGCGAGCTGCATTGGCTCCCAGTGGTCTTCCGGGTACGATTCAAGGTGTTGATTAACATCTTTAAAGCGCTCCATGGCTTAGGACCTGGATACTTACGGGACCGCCTTCTGCTGCCGACAGCCTCCCATGGCCAGTACGCCCCCACAGGGAGAGGCTCCTCGGGGTGCTGTCGGTCAGACAATGTCGACTAGCGACTCCCCGGGGGAGAGCCTTCTCAGTGGGGCCTCCCACCCTTTGGAACGAGCTGCCCCCAGTGGTACGGAGGATCCCAGACTTGCGCATCTTCCACAGTGCCCTGAAGAGTTTGTTATTCCAGCAAGCCGGGCTAGCCTAATTTTAACAGTTTTAAATTTTAAATTGGATTTTAATGGGATGTTTTAATTATGGGCCAAAGTATTTAATCTGGTTTTAAATTGTTTTTAATTTTTATATTTATGTATTTGATCTTGGCTGTTCACCGCCTTGAGTCCTTCGGGAGAAGGGCGGTATACAAATATAAATAAATAAATAAATAAATAAATAAATAAATAAATAAATAAATAAATAAATAAATAAATAAATAATAACCAAATAGACAGGCCTGAGATGGCATCTCAAAACAGCACCAACCTACTACAAATGTCTCATTAATCCCTCTTTCTTTGCAGCATATATAATCTGTAGTTTTACTAAACTATATTGGCCTGTTTACCATGATTAGAAATTCATCACAGTGAGAAAGAGGGATCACTATCCCCTTTGATATAGGTGCATTTAGAATTCATTTCTGTCGAGGATGAGCATCCAATTTGGTCTATGTAGAGAGGCTCCATCTGGGGATTGCCCATTGTCATTGTGAAAAGAGGACATAGTTGATCAGTCATTCTGGGAATTGTTATGTACAGATGGTTTTGGGAGACACTGAGGTAGTAGTCAGAAAAATAGTTATATTTTAGGTCTTTGAGGGTAAAATTAACATTGATGCTAGGGGTAGCTAGAATGGCAATTACACTACATTATTACTATGCCAGGATAAAGGATCTGAGAATTACCTTGTAAATGTTGTGTCACTTATTAATATTAAATGCTGATTTATTCATTAGAAAGAATCCCTTAATGCCATGGATCAGTTTATCTTATTTCAGTGAATGGCAATGTTCTGTGACATTGTCTAGGGAAAAGTTATCTTCAGTCTAAATGGCACGTACACGCAACATGTCAATATTACAACTATGAAGTTTACTCAGAAGTAAATTGTTCTGAGTAAGATAGAATTTGTTCCCAGGTAAGAGCAGATACGACTCCAGCCTTTGTCTAGTTACGCAATTTCTAAGACATATGCTTCTTTTTTGTGCTACTCTGAGTGTCTTGTCATCTTCTCCGGATTCTTTCTTCGCTGACATCACCCCTTCCTTTTGTTGTGCGTGACTTGGCTCCTCAAGCAAGCTCTTCCAATCTTCCCAGGCTCCATGCATATCTTGACTGCATAGATATAAAAGTAGTAAATATACTAGCATCTGTTTGCTGGCCGATGAATCAAAATCAACTCCCCCAGTCAGATACCCAAACGTGATGAAATCATGATATTCACTTGGGACATGTGTCTGTACCCCAAAGAGTAAATGCGTAAAAGGAATGAGATGAATTGGATATATGGGACTCCTCCATGGGTTTTCTATTGATACTCTAAAAGGAAATTAAATTATTCCTCCAATCTAATGCCATTCAGATAGGTTGGATTTTAGCTCCCATAGTTGAACCAACCTATGAATTGAATCCTATTTATCTGGAAGGTACTAACTTAATCATGCTCCTGTATAACAGGGTTGATGTTTTTCCCGCAGGTTTACTAGAGGTACAATTCTGTTCAAAAATGTCACAAGCCAAGGGAAAGTCTCTTGATTTTTTTTAATGTCCTTACTGCAGCCTCTAAACTAGTGCTTCTCAACTTTAAGGTGAGTGGATTTCAGCACCCAGAATTCCTATCCAGCATGTTGCGTTGAGAAACACTGCTCTAAACTCTTCCAAATATAGTTCCAAGAACTCACACAAATTCTGCAGATAAAAGTCTGAAGGAGGACAACTTGGTGAACAATGGCTTCTTCTTCCTCTTCCTGTGAGTGATAATTTCAACCTGATTGTAGATTCTTCTACAAAGAGTATTCACATTTATCATATTTGCACCACAGTACTGTATTTGTGTGAGCTCACTGGGCTTTCATTTACAGTAACTAAAAGTCCCGGTTAGTACTTGTAGTATTTTAAAAAGTATAAACAAGTCCTACAAATAAACAGCTGACATGCTGGAAAGACTGGACAGCTGTTTGCTGTGTGGTGTGGTAGTGGTAGAGCCACTACGAAAGAAATATAATCAGAATTCCAGCTATACAGGGAAAATTGATATCCCTGAGAAAGCCTTCCGGAGCCTGAGATCAACAGTATTTTCAAAGGTTTCATATAATGATGTTGTCTTAGTTTCTGTCCAATTAAGTTCAGACACTCATTGCTCACAACTACACTGAAATGGTTCACTAGATGGACCTGTTCTTCTGAGAAGACAGGAAGCAAAAGGAGATATCTAGAGAGTGTAAATATTTTCCTGATGTGTATATTTCACTTTTGTACTCCACTCCGTTGTTGAGGCTAATGTGTTGGATCCAACACTCTGTTGTTGAGACTGTTGAGTTGGCCGTTGAGTGATTCAGGATTACTTGGCCCATTGAATTCAATAAACCCAACTGATGATGTTGCATCTACGTATTGATACATGTATTGATCTTGTGTTGATATTTTAATGTTATTGATTCTTGATGCCAACTTTTAGCTTGATCTTCAACTAAACCTCTCTTTTTTTAAATGTAAATATTAATATATTCAAAACACAATCTTTAAACCTTGCTGAAAAATCTTATAATAATCCACAGTTAGTGAATTCTTCTTGCCTTAGTATTACTCCACTTCAACCTGATACTCTACCTTTATAGTCACAAGATGGTATAATCAATTATTACCTTTTTAAAAAATTAAACCATCCAATTCCTGAAGCTCCTTGACTGGTTTGCAACACAACCAAAAAGAAAAAAAAACGAAGTCAAACATATGCCATAAAATCAAATAAAGTACAAAATAAAGATACCATACAAACTAGAAAGCTCAAGGTAGACATCAATATCTAAAACTATCAAGTATGAATTAAGAATATAATTAAAAATACTGGGAAAAGAAAAGGCTTTTCACCTAGTGCCAAACTATTGCTAAGGTGAACATCTGATAAATCTCTCTGAAAAGGACAACCCATCAATGTCCTTTCAACAGAAAAGGCAAACCTACAGTACCTCAACTCCCTTGTGGGAGGGGACCTGGAAGAATAGAATAGAATTCTTTATTGGCCAAGTGTGATTAAACACACAAGGAATTTGTTTCCGGTGCTTAAGCTCTCAATGTACATACAACAATGGTGATAAGCAACAAAGTTATAGTCATAAGATAAGGAGAGAGGTAATAGGGAAGATGAGAATAATGATGGTAATACACTAAGATACAAGTCAGTAAGCTTCCTTATGATTTCATGGAATAGGAAGATACCATTACTGAGTGATTACTTAATAGTTTATCCTTTGGCTATGTATGTAGAGTGTGTAAAATGTAATCTGTTTTGTAACAAGAACCTTTTAAAAGCAAACAGACAACGATCAGTGAAGTTTTAAATTATGTTTATGACTCTTTACAAGAAAGCTACCACATGAGTACTTTTCCATCTCCCAATCTTTCAAATTTCAGTTTAAAAGAAACTTGAAACTGGAGCCAATTTTACTACATGCAGTGCTGCCGTTATGAGCCAGGGCTTGTAAGCTGTTGAAGTTTGCCAGCCTTTCAGGATTTATCCTTTCTAACCAATAACTGAGCAGAGAAAGATGTCAACCAATCAGCATTCGTTTACTGGCCAGAAAAGCCAGTATCTTATTCTGCTCCTTGCAGTTTGTGTCTTGCTTCCAATTCCCTTCTCCCTTTGCAAAAGGAAAAACAAAATTGCCAACATTTCCTTGCGTTTCTGGATTCACCAGGTTGAAATTACCATTGCATCAAATTTCTCAGCTTGACTTACTCTTACATTCTGCATTTTTTTAAAAATTGTATTTATTAATCAAATTTAGACACCATTCATCTCACCATCTGAGTGACTTCCTTTGCAAGTAAAAATAACATAAAAATGTAAAATCCTTACAAAAAGTAACAAAGGGAAAGCCAACAGCAAAGTGAAGCCAACAGTTCACCAAGGACAACCTAGATGGCACACTCTAACACTTCTAGCACTTCATGGTTGCTGAAAGAACCTTTGCTGTCTTGAAACAGTTTTCCTTCCAAAGATGAAACATCTCTGGCACGAAGGTATAATGAAGTCCTAGCGGTCATGAGATCTAGATGACAGCATCATGTGCCCAGTATATCATCGTGCATGCCTACAATGTTGACTGATCTGATATGAGATTTAAACATGGAAATTCTTTTGAAGACCAAGCATCTGAGAAGTTTCAAAGATAATGAAAAGCTCCTGGCATTTATATAGGGAAAACATATCTCAGAATTCTCCATAAAATTAATAGTAAAAAGGTATAAATTACTATTATTATACTATGTTCAAATAACGTATAAGGTGTAAGGAATATATTATTATATTATCATTAGTATATTATGTATTAGTTTAAAGTGTTGGAAGATGCTTTGGACCAGTGATGTCATATCTATGTCCAATGTTTTTAATTTTGAATTACTAATAAAAAACCTTTTAAAAAAAGAATTCTCCATAAAATTAATAGTCAGTGGGATGTTTTATCTTAGAATTCTTAAAAGCAGCTTATTATATCCCAGATAGCATCATTTTACTTTCTTCAACGTTTCTCTGACTATCAAATTGTGAGAAAAGGAGAAAAATTAACCAAGGTTGAGTTGGGAGCAGGTATGCAAATCGCTCATAAAAGTGATACTTATAATTACTGTATAGTTTCACAGGTAAAAATAGCAGAGGAAAAAACTATTGATGGAAGGGTAGGATATAATTGCTTAAGAAAATGTACAATGCCGACAAATGCAGACTTTCTTGATGCCTACTTTGCTTTATATTTTTGATTTATTAAATTCCAGAACTCATTAGTTCTCAATATATGGTTTGTCCAGGGATTTCTTTCACCCCCAAACTGGCCTTTCAGCCTTTTTATATTCACAATCATGAGTTCTCTTCTTGTTTATTTCAGAGAGACTATAGTTTGATGCCAGAAATGCTGGCTAATCCATTGCAAGTCATCCATTTGTTTTCAGAGGAATCCCATCTACTTAGTTCACATCAGTGGTGGGTTGCCCCCGGTTCGCACTGGTTCTATACAACCAGTAGTAAAACCGGCGGGAGGCTCCGCCCACTGACGCCGACATCATCAGAACGCTTCTGCGCATGTGGCCCCGTTGCGAACCGGTAGTAAAGGTAAGTAGAACCCACCCCTGATTCACATACAAGACAATGTACAGTAAGAAATTTCATGGCTAGCAATATTTTTTGATGTGATCGAAAATATTTAATGTACTTCATTCATTGAAATCTTTATTTTAAATCTGAGCTACTCACACACAAAAAACCCAGTTTGATGCAATGCTTCATGTCCAAGGGTAGAAATCAACAGACTGGGAGTTCTAGTCCTGCCTTGGGCATGGAGCAGAGGTGGTATTCAGCCGGTTCTATCCGGTTTGGGGGGAACCAGTAGCGGTGGCTGTGGGAGGCTCCGCCCACCCACCCGGATATCATCACGTCCCATTTTTGACTCTCTGCGCATGCACAGAAGGTCCTGCGTATGCACGGAGGTGGCATGTGCGCAGTCCCATTTGCAAACCGGTAGTGAAGGTAAGTGAATACCACCCCTGGCATGGAGGTGACTTTAGGTCAGTCATTCTTTCTCAG
Organism: Pantherophis guttatus; assembly: GCF_059756535.1. NCBI lineage: Eukaryota > Metazoa > Chordata > Lepidosauria > Squamata > Colubridae > Pantherophis > Pantherophis guttatus. The sequence continues at coordinate 68,896,279 of NC_142068.1, read as the reverse complement.
GCCTGGAAAGAAAGCAAGGCAGTGGTGGGTTCCTTCCCTTTTTAAATATGTAAATTTTAACCTGTTTTTAAATTATTGGGGTATTTTAATTTGTCTGGGACAAAAAGTTTAATTTGATTTTATCGGGTTTTTAAATTTTGTGTATTTATGTATTTTATTGTTGGCTGTTCACCGCCCTGAGTCCTTCGGGAGTAGGGCGGTATACAAATCAAATAAACTAACTAACTAACTAACTTCCGGTTCCGCCAAGCCGGTAGCGGTGATAATATGACATCACCGAACCGGTTCTGCCTTCCCCCCTGCGTTACCTTTTATTTGGTCCCACCCCCAATCTATTGCTGCCTCCTGAGTCCCAGCTGATCGGCTAGAAGGAAAAAAAACTTTTTAAACTCTTGCCGTGGGGCTTCAAAGGACCGCCCTACAGCAGATCAGTGTTAAAAGGCAGTGTGATGGTAGACCAGTGCCTCCAAAAACAAATGGGTAGACTGGTGCCTGCAAAAATAAATAGATAGACCAGTGCCTCCAAAAACAAATGAGTAGACCAGTACAGCTCTGCAAGCAGTTAAAAGCCTGGTAGACCAGTACCTCTGCTAAATCCTAAAGAATTGTCACATGACCAGCAAGCCACGCCCACAAAATAAGCCATGCCCACAGAACCAGTAGTAAAAAAATTTAGAACCCACCCCTGAAGCAAGGGTAAACCACTGATGAAAACCTTGCCAAGAAAACTGCAGGATCTTGTCCAGGCAATCTCCAGGAATCAATACTAGAAAAAAAGAAATATTATCTAACTTAGCATTCCACAGTAACAAATGCAAAATAAAATTGGCAGAGTAGATCACATGATTATCTTGAAATCAGTGCGCATTTAGAAGCATGAATACCAACAGAATTTTCCAGTATTTCAATCCATTTTTTTAGACCTTTTTATTCCATCAAGCGGGCTTGGCCTGATCTCTTCCCTTTTTAAATATGTAAATTTTAATCTGTTTTTAAATTATTGGGGTATTTTAATTTGTCTGGGCCAAATAATTTAATTTGATTTTATCGGGTTTTTAAATTTTGTGTATTTATGTATTTTATTGTTGGCTGTTCACCGCCCTGAGTCCTTCGGGAATAGGGCGGTATACAAATCAAATAAACTAACTAACTAACTAACATAGGAATACTGGAAATGAATGGGACAATTTAGAGCTTCGTGTAGTCACCGAAATAGTTAGGGAGATACACATAATGGAAGCATGAATTATAAACAGTATATTCATACATCCATTAGACCAAACTATTGCCGAGGCAGGTTAATAAATCACGGCGAATATACGTGTTTCAGGATATTGTTGCAGAATCCAATCTGGGTCAGTCACCAAGACCAGAGGTTTTGTCTTCCGAGCTTTCGGACTTCCAAGGATGGTTTCTAGCATAGAAAGCTTGGAAAACAAAATCTCTGGTCCCAGTGACCAACCCAGATTGGATCCTGCAGAGGCAAATTAAGTTTATATTGAGAATCATCAGTCATACATCAGACATTTAATTTTTATTCCACATCTTTATATCGTCAAGTAGGCCTTTGACCAAGAGTAGATGGGTTCAGAGGATTAAAAGTGAACTCAGAGGATTCACTTCTTTCCTTACCAGCCCTTTCTTGTCTCTTTCTCACTCCATCCTCGTTCCCCATTGAATGCAGCAGCCACCTGTGGACCAAAAGCTCAGATTAGAGATTTGAACCAATCAATCTCTTGGCGAAGAGCTTTCAAAGTAGCTTCTATGTCTAGAGTGCAGAGAATTATTCCTGATTCAAGGTTAAATTACTCTGGAAAAGCAGCCCAAAAAGCATCTCTCAACCCCACAAACTGTTACTTTATAATTTGCTGCAATCAGGATTCAAAGATGTTCTGATCTTTTCTAGTTTAGCTCTTTCTTTTAAACAGAGAACTTTGCTGTGCATTCTCTCCCTCCCTCCCTCCCTCCCTCTCTCTTGTCTTTCTCTCACTTGTAGGTGAGCAGTTGTACAGTTTTATTGCACAGTATTTACTCACCTCTCCCTCCCTCGCTCTCTCTCTCCCTCTCTTTTTTTCCTCTCTCTCTTTCTCTCCCGGTTTTGACCTCAAGCCCTGGCGAATTCCACAGACCATTAAACTGCTTACAGTAAAAGCATTTGTTGAATCGTCTACTTTTGAGCCAAACAGAGGCCTTCTCTATCAAGAATGAAAGCCGAGTTCCCTTGAATTCTCTTGACATAGGAGTGAACCCATCCAGTATGGAAGGTAAAAACAAAGGAAGGGTGTTAAAACAGGAGTGAAATGTAGCAAGGAGCAGTTTCTCCTTCATGAATTACGGGGAGATTTGTAGCGGTCCAGCCAGTGGAAGGCTTTCAGCCTGTGTATCCAGAAGTGTCATGGGCTCCCTGCATTATATCCCAGCTGCCCTCTTCATGAACTGGGCAGCTTCCTTTCACCAGTTTATTTTTGCTTCTATTCTGGCAGCTGCCTACAAGAGGAGATGCTTATCTTAAATAATTTGCTACTTGTTTGAGGATTTGTGCCAGTTTACGCAAAGAAAGTGGACGGGAGGGGCTTAGGGTCTCCTGTGGTAACAAGTTGAACTGAAAAACCAACAGAGGACAAGAAATACTCTATACTTATTAAAAGTGGTCTCTTTCATAGGCTCAGTGATTCCTGAAGCTTCTGGAACCCAGCGTTTTAAGTTCTACAGAACTCTATTTTAGATGTAAGCAAGGCATACCCATCACCAGAGATCAAGAATGGGAGGAAAAGATGATGACATATATTGGGCTGTGATTAAACGTAACATTCTCTAAATCTTCATTGCAAACTGAACACCATGATATCTCAAATCTTGTACTGGATAGCAAATAAGTATATCCATACTTCACAGGGAGTAAATGCTACTGTCTCCATGATGGAATTCCATTTCAGCCATAGGGCTGAGATGTGTAGATCCAATGGGAGAAAGGGAAACTGGAATTGCCATTTATTTATTTGTTTTTGATCCTGCTTTACTACTTTATAAGTAATTCGAGGCAGCAAACATACATAATTCTTCTTCCTCTTCCTATTTTCCCCACAACAATCCTTTGAAGTGAGCTGGTTCAAAGTCACCCAGACAGCTTTCAGGCCTAAGGGAGGACTAGAACTCACAGTCTCCTGGTTTCTAGGGCAGTACCTTAACCACTACATCAGACTGGCTCAAAATGCTATTTAGTGGTTAGTGGTAATAATTCATAAAGTATAGTTCTATGATATGATATACTGTAGTCTCCCAGAGTTACTCTGCGGTAAGATGGGCAGCCAATAAATTTGATTAATAAAAATAAATTAAATAAATAGCTATCTTACTATTCTGATAGGTCTGTTTCTTTATATTTTTCCTTCCCTTTACTGTTTGCTAGTGGCAAGTTCTAGATAGAAACAACCTTTATTACAACTAGTAGCAAACAATTGAAACCTTGGCTGTGGTTAAACTGAGTTGAGGAAAATTATGCGAGAGGGAAGAATTATCTATAGAAATTCTCAGTCATCCAGGTCATGGTTGTCCCAAAAATGCTTTTCCAAAAGGCAACTTGAAGATATTTCGCTTCTCATCCAAGAAGCTTCTTCAGTTCTTCAGAAGAACTGGTTGTTTAGCGACCAGCAATTCTGCCACTAACTCTGTTTATGATTTAGCTTCAGGGTTTTGTTTTGTTTTGTTTTGTTTTGTTTTGTTTTGTTTTGTTTTGTTTTGTTTTGTTTTGTTTTGTTTTGTTTTGTTTTGTTTTGTTTTTGTTTGCTTTACAGACCTATGAAGGTCATCAATGCAAGGATTAGTCAAAAAGTTACTTTACTGAAATTGATAGCTGCAAATAAAACCAGGAACATTTCAGGATTCAATGTGAATTGTGCATATGGTGGGATTTGCAAGAATCTTTACAATTGAAAGTGTTGAAATGGTTGCTGAGGAGAGACTTGGTATATGACTTATGAGCACAACCAGGGGTGGGTTCTATTTTTTTTTACTACCGGTTCTGTGGGCGTGGCTTATTTTGTGGGTGTGGCTTGTGGAAGTAATGTAACTGGGTGGGCGTGGCCAACTTTTTTTTTTTACTTTTAAAAGCATTTTTTCTACAACCTTAAGAGGTTGCAGAAAAAAACGCTTTCAGAAGCTTCTGAGATCCCAGCTGAACCGCGCGATCATCAGAGGCTTTTTAAAAAACTTTTAAAAGCATTTTTTTCAGCCGAAGAGGTTGTAGAAAAAATGCTTTTAAAAGTAAAAAAAAAAGCCTCTGATGAGGTGGGCGGGGTAAGCGAGCAGCTACCGGGCTGGGGACTGGTTCGGGGGCGTGGCCAGCCAATGTTATTAACAGTTCTCTGAACTACTAAAAATTTTTACTACCGGTTCTTGTGAACCGGTGCGAACCGGGAGCAACCCACCACTGAGCACAACTGAGTTCAAAATTTCTGTTGCTAATTGAGACAGTTGTTAAGTGAATGTTAAGTGAAGATCGCTTTGCTTGTCAGAAGGTTGCAAAAGGCGATCACATGATTCTGGGACACTGCAATCGTCATAAATATGAACTAGTTGCCAAGCATCCAAATCAGTGGTGGGATCCTGCCGTTTTAACAACCGGTTCGATGATCGCACGCGCACGCACCTGATGCATGCTGTGCGCGCGAGCGCAGTTTTACAAAAATTTACCTTCCGCGTTACTGCTGGGGAGTAACACAGCTGAGGTGTGGCAATCTGCTCTGCCGTGCGAATCAGATGAGAAGATATAGGTCAGTAAAGCGCAGGGGAGGGTGGGCAGGCCCACCTGATCGTCGGAGAGAACTGGTTCACTCCCAGCTGATCGTCGGAGCTACCAGTTCGCCTGAACTGGTAGAATCCCACCCCTGATCCAAATTCTGATCACGTGACCATGGGAATGCGCTCATAGGTATAAAAAACAGTCATAAGTCATTTTTTTCAGCATCATTCTAACTTTGAACTGTTGCTAAATGAACTGTTGTAAGTCAAGGACTGCCTGTAATTCTAGAAAAAAAAAAACAGGATATATTAGTTTTGCCTAAAATTTGGAATCTGGTTTAATAACCTGTCCAAAACCCTATGACTACCAACATTATACAAAAGCAGAATTCTCAGCAATATGTCACTATTCTTTTATCAGCCATGATTGCAAATCTGTTATGTGTTACATTGTCTTAAAATATGTCATTAGTCTCTCTGTACATGATTTAATAATGATGACAGTGTTATGTGTGAGATCAGGGGGGTCTATTCACAGGAGACATGTCCTTTTCCCTCTGTCAAAACTCCTTTTCTCTTAGCCCCTGATGCTAATAGAGGGTCCTTCAATGGTTAATAAACTTGCATGTTAGGGCTCTATAATATAAACTGAAGTGCCATAGAGAAAAAAGGATTTCACTCATGCTTGCGATTTTTTTTTAAAGCCAAAACGTAACTCTATGTTATAATATCATGTCTCACTTCATATATAAAAAGAAAACAATAAAGATACAAAGAGCAACATTAACTGAACTTTACAATGCCCCTAGGCATTCGTTTATAATTGATTTATAGTTGTTCTGAAGCAAAAGTTTCTTTTTCTTTTCTTTTTTTTAATCTCAAACAAATGCAAGAGGGATGTAAATCCCTACGGCTGTCTTTGATTTCAAAAATGGAGCAGCCAAAAACTCACCATTTCATTTCCAGGAGATGTGATTAGCCCTCTCTCTATTGGCAAAAATCAGTGATCCATTGAATGTCAAAGAACTAAAAAAACAGGAAATAATGCCTAAGCTGCAAATCCTGAGCATAAGACTTTATAGCATTCTACTTGGAATGGCAAAGGGTTTTGGTTTGGCATTTGAACGAAAATAAATATTTAAAACCAAGCAGCAGCATTGCCTTTCGGACAAAGAAAGTCCCAGAATCCAATAGCTACATTTTATTCAGTCAGCAATCTGCCTCTTAGCTGCTGATTCCTTCCATGGCGCAGACGCTATCTATTGTGAATTTTATTTTATAGCATCTTTCACCTTTTCCTTCCTTTAAATCAAGGAGGGCTAGCCTTTCTCCTAGGACTTTCCCAAGCCATTAAGTCAAGAGAAGACCTCCCCTCATTCATATGTGGAATAAAAAGTGCCCGATTGAGCTGATTGATAGATGATAAAGAATAAGATGGTAGAAGTGTGTACTGGGTTGTTTCAAGCAGCTGGTTGTGTTCCTGAAAGATTCTGCTATGTTTCTAATGTTGTTTCATAAAAAGCCCTTGCATGTAGCAATGTAGTCCAGTATTATCAGAGGAGAGTCTAATTTGTTTAATATGCTAAATTAACGTAATTAATAAATAACTTCTATCACACCATAAGATTTTTTAAACATGGGGAAAATATTCAAAACTCTCTCTGTCTCTCTCTCTTTCTCTGTCTCTCTCTCTCTCTGTCTCTCTCTCTCTCTGTCTCTCTCTCTCTCACACACACACACAGAGAGAGAGAGAGAGAGAGAGAGAGAGAGAGAGAGAGAGAGAGAGAGAGAGAGAGAGAGAGAGAGAGAGAGAGAGTGTCTAAGCAGTGCTATACAGAATTTTGTCACTGTGTAAGATTGCACTCCCCAATCTTTTTGCCACCATTTTGTGGAAGACAATTTTTCCATAGACTGGGTAGTGGGAAGGTAGAACATGCAACCTAGATCCCTCGCATGCACAGTTTAAAGTAGAGTTCACACGCCTATGAGAATCGAATGCCTGATGATCTGAGGTGGAGCTGAGGCAGGGATGCTAGCATTGGGGAAAGGCTGCAAATAGAGAGGAAGTTTCACTCACTTGACTGCCACTCACGTCCAAGTGGGCGGCCTGGTTCCTAACAGGCCATGGATTGGTCTGGGATTGGAGACCCCCTGGTGTAAGAATTCCTCTGATAGGACCAATGTGAAAGTAGGTTTAGTATAACTTATCCTAAACTTGTAGCCTCTATTCATAATAAATTACAACTTAGTACAACTTGAATTGATTATTAAGGGAGTTATAATCCAGCAATTCTGGAGGGTGATATTTGTTTACAGCATGTCTTAAATCTCTTGAAAGGATATTTCAATAGCTAAGAATGACATGAGGGGGGCCTCAAGTATAGTCTGGGAAGTGGTTGGAGGCAATATCTTGCAACAAGAAATGTTGGCCAGAAGAAAAGGTGGCCCGAGCATGTCAGTGCATCCTTGAAAGAAAATGAGAAAAGGCGCCATGTCTTCTCTAACTGGCACTTGCAGTCTAGTTCAGACAGGAGTCTTCCCAAAAATTAAGAAGAATTTGGTAGCATCTTTTCAGGCTACCAAATTTTATTAAAAGTCATACGTTCAATCATTCCTTCTGGTTTTAAATACCATAAGCCAGCATGATTGTCCTCTTAACAAAGTCTTCCTAAGAAACCTGGAAATGTGATGTGATGGATTGTTGAATGCAAAGGTCAAACAAGACTATTCCAATACTTTAAAATAATAGATTTCTCATCATTTAGTAGAAATGAAAGAAATCATGAGCAGAAGCATTTTGCTTCTTCTTGAGACTCTTCTATCAAAGAAACATTCCCCAAGAATTTCCCAAATCCTTGGAAAGGGCAGAGCACAAATAAAGTGAGTAATGGTTAACAAGAAATCCATGGCAGTAAGTAAAGCAATTCTGAATGTATATAATCCAATGAGTAACTAGAATATCTTTCTTCTGAAACTGTAGAGCAAATGAAAGAAGTGTATGAAATAGTGTTGAGTGGAACCAAAATTGTAGAACCCCAGTTTAGAAGAAAAAAACCAGAACAGAGAGGGCAAGTATGAGGAAAAAATAGCAAAGATTATTCAAAATCTTAAAAGGGAACACATGGTAAAGATGACAGTGGTATATTTACATCACTTTTTCATTATATAGCGCACTGTGATCCATCTTTTGTATTGGAAAAGAAAGATAATCTTAATAAGAATCTATTTCTTCTATGGTTTAATTAAAGAAATGGGAACTTCATCAACTGTAACCATAAAAGGTAATATTTCCTAACTGTTTATCTTCCTGAAGCATCAGACTCATAATTTGTCATGCTGGCTATAAATAATGAGAATTGAAATCCAACACATTTGCAAGGCTCAGAAGAGAAAGTAATAAGGTGTCATTAGCATACAGAGTTTATTTAATTCAAACTTTAATTTTAAAAAAAATCCCAAACAGGATCATAAGTATAATGACAAATAGTAGAATTTTCAATAAAACCCAACAAAACGAGCAGATAGTAAAACAGAGGTGCAGAATTCATTTCAATTCAAGAATTAAATCTCCCTCAGTAATCCATCTTGCAAAATATTTCTTTTAAAAAGTAGCTAGGCAAGATACCCGAAAGGGTCTTGTTAAGGGTATTCCAGAACTTGGAAAGCACAAAAAATTCTGTTTCATGGCTTCTTCCAGTAAATAAAAATTCAATCAATTTTAGCGCTCATCTAAGAAAGGCACCTTGAGTGCAAGTTTCCTTATATTGAATCAGATCCTGCCTAGCATTAAGTCTTCACCCTTTTCATTTGAGACTAAACCTTTGATGCCACTGTCCTAAATACACCATTGATCTTCCTTTTATATTTTAAATAAATGTATTAGTAAGGTTATCCTAGTCATCATTTCCTCTTGAAAACATTTTTCTCATATCAACTTTTGGAAAGCTGAATCAAGAAGCATCTCGGGCTCTTTTATATGTGAGCGGTGGCCATATGGTCTTCCTTCAAAGGCAATAGCTGCTTGGGAGTTAAATCATAATTATGACTACATTAGGAGTGATCGTTGTGCGTATTGCAACTTCCGTCTGCTGTTGAATATAGAAAGTTGAAGCATTCTCCATTTTACTTGTGGAATGCTGCTAGGAGAAGATGCACTGCCTTTTTTAGGTGAAATCATGTTAGGGAAGTATAGACTTTATTGCTTTTTTCTTTATTTTAAATTGACATTATGAAAGTGAACAGAGGGGTTATAAAATTATCGGTGTTCTTTGATGGTATTCCAAAGAGACTGGAATTAATATATAAGTAGTCTAGGTACTACAACAATTTGACAGATGTGGCTTGAAAGGTGGAGGGAAGGAAGCTGACATTGTAACTATTAATTATCCTGGAAGTTGGTTGTTTGGGCTAATTAGTCTATATAAAACATTTCTCTTAGAGACTATAACCCTACAAGGTTCAGTGGATCTTGTCTTTGTTTAAAAGAGATCACATGATTTGTATTAAAATCGTTGCATATTTGGTTTGATAGTTTTAAACAAGTTTCATATTGTCCCAGTCCCGGTGACTTTCTCCATAGGTTTCTGTTTTTTATTTTGTCTTCAAAATATGGAGAAGGAATGTCCTTGATCTTCCCGATTTGAAGCCCCATGTGTCCTTCCATAAGGATTCAGGTGAAGAGACCGTATCGCAAGACAGCAGGGATCCAAACTTTAAAAACCAATCTGTAAAGTCATGACCTATTTGTTTGGATATTTGATCATGCCCCAGACGGGAGAAAAACTATTGCTGAGACTGTAAAGACATAGAAGACTTCACAATTTATGAAGCAGATTAGCTGGGTTTAGCTGGGCATTAAGGACCCGCCATTGAATGTGTGTCATTCCGAATACTTCATCTCTTTCCAACCATTGAGAAATTATTTGATTTTCAAAAGGTGCATTCTTGCTGTCTTTGTGCAACCTGATGCAAACATATTGTTAATGTTACACAAATATGTATCAGGAGAGACCAAATGAAAGGCACCCTAAATATCGAGGCACGTGGCCCATCTTTCTTCTCCCACCCACCCACCCACTCTCACCCACTATATTTGGACTATATTTGTAGAACGACCTGCTGTGAAATGACAAGGTTCATGGTTCATCTGAACTTTTGAACTCCAGTGAGTATTTGACACAGCAAAAACAATCTAACATGAACCTAACACAAAGTTTTCATAGTTTTAAAACCTGGCTTTCAAGCCTTTGTCCGGGGCAATTGGATAGGAAAGTTCTTTATTGATGTTGTAAAAACGACCCATTTAATAACAGAAAGGGAGGGATGCCCAGATCAGGGGAAAGAGAGCACCTAGCATAGCTGAAATACTGCTGGGCTGGTAGTTCGTTGAACTCTACCTGACCCCGTTATTAAAGGCTTCCTTGGGACAAGTTGAAGAAGCATTTGTGACGAGACCAAAGATTCCTTGTCTATTTCAAATGCTCCAAGGCTGGGAGTTCACATCCAAATATAGGTTAAAAGAAAGAAAGGGAGGGGGGAGGAAAGTGCACACCAAACACTGCACTCACAACCTTGTGAGCTTCTCCTACTGAGCTGTAAGGAAGGAAGGAAGGCAAACAAGGGATGCTACAATGCCTCTTCATCTCTTTTCTAATCTCTGCGTAGAAAAGGGTTGTGGGGTTGTTGTTTTTTTAAAGTGTGCCTTTATGCTATTTCCTATCTCTAAGCCAGAAGTTAAGATGAGTCAGGAATTTTTATGGCGGTGACAAATGGCTTGTGTGTGTGTGTGTGTGTGAGTGCACAAGGTCTGGAGGAATGTCCTTGCTGGAGTTGTAGCAAGAACTAAATTAGCAATTGTGTATGCAGAAACGTTTATTTGGGGACGACAGTTTTTTGTGGCATTGTTGGACCATAATTGATCAAAATTAATGGCATAATTTCCTACTATTTTGAGTGGCAAACAATCAAAACATGCCACATCAATCCTGTGATAAGCTCCATTTAATGCCTCTCGGTGTTCCAAATCTAGGAAAAATGGGGAAATCAGCCCTATCCAAGCAGAGTTCTGCTGTCGCAGTGAACACACCAAGAAAAACGGGCGCATGTCAGGGGCAGATATGGAAATGATGTAACAGAAGGGACTTCTTCTATAGGCTCTGGAAACTATTACAACATTTTATCAGCTGAACTAGTTTAATTTATTTGCTTCCATTCCAGGTAGTGGAAGACGAAACTGAGACACTTTTGCACACTCTTCCCCCAGCAAAATGGCAAGCTGGTAGATTGGAAGGCTCCGGCTCAACAGCAGAGATGCTCAAGCCCAGAATAGCCTTTGGCCTCCAGGTCTCCAAAACCGTCATCTTTAATATGGTGGAAGAGTAATCATATTGACTTGTAATGTAATAATTCACTCACTATTTTTGTTCTTGACTTGCCCATATCTGCAATCTAACTCTCCGTATTCTTCACCATGCCACCCAAAGAACCACTCTAACTTTCAGTCACTCCCGACGTTGAGCTTATGGATCAGGTGATCTTCTGACCCACCTTCTCCTCCCTACAAAATTGCAGGTTTATTGATTTATTTATTTATACAACACATAAGGCTACACAAATTATGTTGTATGGCTCTGCACAGCAATATGTCAATAAAAAAAACCCAAAATCAGAGTCCACCAAATATAAAGTGGGTGTTACCATACATATAACAATCAGAAACCAGATTGTCTCATAAACCACTGGTCCCAAACAAAACATGCTAGTTTTCATTAAAAACTAATAATTTCCTGTTATTCGGGATACTGCTTATAAGCGCTATATACTTAAAGCTCGAAGCATTGTTAGAGACCCCACACACTTTCACTTACTTTTGCTACCGGTCCGCTCGTGCACGAGCACTCACTTTGCTCACGCACGCACCGCTTCTGCGCATGCACAGATCGTATTTTATGACGTCCAGGCGGATGGGCGGAGCCTTCCGCTGCTGCTGCTACCGGTTCGTCCAAACCGGGGTGAACCGGTAGCAATCCACCACACTCCCACTTCACGGTCTGTTTCTGTTGCTCCCCTCTGGGAGGAGGTTTCAAAATATTTCTAGCAAGACTACCAGATTCTGTAACAGCTTTGTTCCCTATGCCATCTGTCCGGTAAACTCACAAGATTCGTTTTTCTCGCCATGTACATGTACACATCTGAACTAGACTGTGTTTTTTCTCTGTGTCATATAATATATGTGGATATATAATATAATATATAATAATATATTTGTACATGATTTATTTATTTATTTATTTATTTATTTATTTATTTATTTATTTATTTATTTGTCATGTAGTGATTATGTAGTGTATATTGGAGGTGGTGACCCTTTGAGAGCTGTATGCAACAAAATTTCATTTTAATGTATGCCGATTACTGTACATTTAAAGTGACAATAAAGTTAGTCTAAGTCTAAGTCTAAGATAGACTTGGAATTCTAAATGACTTCATTTGCTCGTCTTTGGGGAATGAGTCCGTTCATGTTAAATTATGAATTAAATTACATTGATTTAAATTATAACGTATTCCCAACCTCTCTATGGCATTTCTGAGGAAAGGAAAAATCCCCAATTAGAAATAACATTCTCTTTTACAATAACCCATGTCTGTGACCTATTCCTGAACTAACATGCATGGACAACATTTTCAAAGTATCAGTCACATAAATCCTAATGACTCACACAATCTTAATACATCAGCCATATGAAACTATTCCCAACAAGCGCCTTGAAAAAAATCCGCAGGCCAAGCATCCTTGTAGGTAATCTTATAGCACTATCATAATACACTTCAGAGTACATCCCTTAATGGGGGAAAATGTTTAATCAGATCTTGATTTATTTTTTGAAAATGAATAATTGCTCTCTGGCAAGAGAAAAAGCTTTTAGACCGATCATCCAGCAACTGTTGGTATGATTGTTAGAAGATGTATTTTAAAACAACCAAGTACTTCATCCACTGGAGAAAATAGAACAGATCCAATTGCAGAAGGTTGAAGCTCGGGTCATATTATATTTACTGCATAATATCAAGATGATTTGTGGCTTCTAGGAAATGTGGAGATTCCTTAGGATCTAAAGCAGCCTTCCCCAACTAGGTGCCCCATCAGATGAATTAGTGAATCTGGCTTCCCCATTGAGACTTTGCTTGTCAAAAGGTCGCAACAGCTGATCACATGACACACACCCGTGATCACATGAACATTGCAGCCATCATAAATATAAGCCAGTTGCCAAGCATCTGAATTTTGATCATGTGGCCATGAGGATATTACAACAGTCGTAAGTGTGAAAAATGGTCATGTGAAGAAGGCACAGAAGAGGCTGTAGTTCCTGAGAATGCTCAGGAAGATACATCTATCTCAGCATCTACTTCTGTCCTACTATCGCAGCACCATTGAGAGTGTCCTGACATACGGCATTCTTGCATGGTATGGGAGCAGTTCTGTAGCGGACAAAAAAGCTCTACCGAGAATCATTAAAACTGCCCAGAATATCATCGGGCTCCAGCTACCAGCCCTGGACGACATCTTCGAATCTCGCTGTTTGAGGAAGTTGCATAACATTCTCAGAGACTCTTCCCATCCTGCTTACAATCTTTTTGGACTGTTGCCTTCTGGCAGAAGATACAGAACAATTAAAACTCGGACCACACGTTTTCTGAATAGTTTTTATCCCAGAGCTATAATTGTACTAACAATGAACTAAAGGGCCACCATCAGTGAGCTGTTGGACAGCATTACTTGGTCTGTTGTGTGGATGTTTGGGCAGTTTAGGGGTGGAGAATTGTGGTGTGTGTGTGTGTGTGTTTGGGGATTGTTATGTGTTTGGGTGTTAAGTGAATTTCATTGTATGGATATACCGTGTATACACGTACAATGACAATAAAGTTATTTATTTATTTATAAGTCACTTTTTTCAGCACCATTGTACCAGCACCAACTTTGAATTATCACTAAATGAACTCCTGTCAGTTGAGGACTACCTATACTAATTTAACAACTGTAGCGATTCACTTAACAACTGTGGCATGAAAAGTGGTAAAATGGGGCAACATGTACTTAACAAATGTCTCACTTAGCAACAGAAATTTTGGGCTTCATTATAGTTGTATGTCGAGGACTACGTGTACAATTCCTGTGTGCTCAGAAGGACCCTTTATTCAGAGAAGGAGAGCAGGACTTAGAACTGGGCACTTTCCAATTAGTTCCTGTTGTGTTTGTTGAAATCCCATTAACTGCATTCATACGACTTGCTGAACCATGGACACCGACCCTCAGGGAATTCTAATAGTCCAAACTTTGGGATTTGCACAACACATAATGAGAGAGAGTTTGGGATAGTGGTTAAAGCACCAGATTAGAAACTGGGAGACCATGAGTTGTTGTCTAGCCTTAGGCACAAAGCCAACTGGATGACCTTGAGCCGGTCCCTCTCTTTTAGCCCCAGAAAGCAGGCAATGGCAAACCACTTCCAAAAACATTGCCAAGAAAAATGCCAGGACTTGTCCAGGCAGTCACTGAGAATCAACACTAATTTGAAGCCACCAAAAATTAAGCAGACCACATGGGACTACAAACAAATCACACAAATAAGATTGGTGCAAATGCTAGATTAAACTAGCGATTGCCTATTTTGTGCCATTACGTTGTGCAAAAGCAGCCAGAGCTGTCAACAAGCTTCAGATTAGTTGCAAGAGATTTAAATTAGATCTCGCCTTGATTTTAACTAGGTTTAGGCCTAGCTTATTAAGGCTACTTTGGACTCTTAATTTTAGATGAAAATGTGATCTGCTAGCTAGCCAGAGAAAGACACCCTAATTTGTTTGACCGCTTTAAAAGGCACACTGACATAACGTATTCAAGTTGTATTCATGGTGACGATGACTGACACTGGATTTCTCTTATACTTCTCTGGGGAAGGTGAGTTTTATGTTTAAGCAGATTCCCATTTCAGAAACCCATGGTTTTCTATCTTACTTGGGAAGCTGGTTTTTGATCCAGGAATCCCTGATTTGCTCCTGGGTTTTCTCCCCTCTGATCGGGGTGGGTTCTACTTACCTTTACCACCAGTTCGCAACGGGATCGCACGGCTTGCTTCTGCGCATGCGCAGATCGCTGATGACATCTGGGGCAGTGGGCGGGGCCTCCTGCCAGTTTTATTACCTATTCTTGCGAACCGGTCCGAACCGTGGGCAACCCACCACTGCCTCTGATGTGTTGTAAGATAACTATTAGCATCTTATTGAAATAGCCTTAATCCAATGCAACTCCAAAACTGGTGGCTAAAAGGATTCTAATCTAGACTAACCCTCTGCTCAAGCAGGAGACCCTAAACTATTTCAGACAAGTGACTGTCCAGTCTTTTCTTTAAAACCTCCAGTGATGAAGCACCCACAAGCTATTCCACTGGTTTATTATCCTCACTATTAATTGTCCTCACTGTTTGAATAGATCCTAAATGGCCATCTCTTCCGTCATCACTACTCTGAGTTCAATATAGCCCATAGCCCCAGATTTACAACCTATTTTATTTTTAATGCATGCTCATATTAAAATCAGTACGGTAAATTTCAAAATCATCACAAGCTTTGTTTTCTCATGGACAAAGATCTTGCCCTCAGGCTTACTCCAGGACAGGTTCAACTCTATGTCTCCCCAGCTGAACCCAATGAGATTTATTCTTAGGTAAGTTCACACTGAGTTTTTCCCAGACCCGGTGGGAGGCTGGAGCGTTAAGGGCGCCTTGCACATCTGGAAGGTACCAGATGCTGCAATGTTGGCCATATAAGATCACAGCCTTTGGATGCATCTAATTTTTCACCTGCCTCCTAATCTTCTTAAGAACCTTGGGAACCAAATCATTGGCTATCCTTATTGGTGGTGGAAGCTGCCTGGTTCACCACAAAAACAAAGCCCGGTCACGCGAATGAGATTCTTTTTATATTATTATTAAATCTTCCCCCTTAATTCTCTTCTGAAAAGGTATTACCCTGTATTCCAAGACATGAACTGCTGAACCAGCTGCGTCTTTTTAGCTGAGTCTATATAAAAGGGTTATGTTTCAGGTTCTTTAAAGCCTCCGAGAGGCTGTTGTTCCCAGGCTGTGAGCCTACTATTGCTGCTTCTGCATTCCGGTTTGCTTGAAGAACGTATAATTCTTTCGGCCTCTTGTGTATTGTTTGCTGTCAAAACAGCTCTCCCAGCTCCTGTAGTTCTCAGGCCTGAACATCCGGCAAAGATTCTTTCCCATGGGGTGATATTACAAAGAGTAGTATCAATATTTATTGCCCCTTTGCTACATCTTTAATCTGCCTTCGCTTGGGGTTCGGATTCCCACTTTAGACTCACCGGATCACCTGCTTCTCCATTCAGAGTCTTCCTTTTCTCCATTTAATCAGACCCCCTTACCAGATCTACTTTGCTTGCTGCATAGTTTTGCTATTGGCATCGCTTAACTTCAACTTTCAGTGCCCTTTGCATTTTGTCTGCCATTTCATTGCTTTGATTGCCCCAATAAAACTTCTACAGATTCCTCCTTGGGCATTTTGGCACCTATGTGTTGTCCTTTCTTTTCCCACCAGCACCAAAATAGTTTGGGTCAGGATCCCTGGCATCTGCTTCAGCTATATACAGTGAACAATTTTCACAGATCTATTGATTCCAGATCCCTTCATGTCTGCAGAGAGGGTCAAAGAAGTGAGATGGTCTCCATGATTATACAGTTGAAGCCCCTGTCTCACCTAACAGTTCGAGTCTCACCGGCTCAAGGTTGACTCAGCCTTCCATCCTTCTGAAATCAGTAAAATGAGGATCCAGATTGTTGGGGGCCATATGCAGACTCTGTAAACTGCTTAGAGAGGGCTGCAAAGCACTGTAAAATGGTATATAAGTCTAAGGGCCATTGCTACTGCTGTCACTTGTCAAGAGGGCAAGGTTTTGTCATGCAATTGTGGCCACTATCTTGGCAACTACTCCTCCATAAGTGATGCCCATCATACTTGATGCGCACAGATTTAAACTGATGAAGGCAAAAACTTACAGACCCAATGCTGGAGCAAAGATAGTTCTCTTACAGTTGCTGAATAACTTCATATGATCTAGTAAACTAAAGGAGTAGATTGATGAGCACACATATACAATCTCTTTCTTTTGCATACTGTATTTTAATCAAGATTTGAGACTTGCTGACTCTGGAGCAATTGCCATTTTAGTTTGAAGGTTAGAGTATGTAATTTGCACAGATTCAAGATGGAGCTGCACATGTGTTCATTCAATGTGAGTGTGGCCTTCAGATGTGAAAGTACAGCCACTGCATCAGAGCTTAATCCATCTACTCAACATTGTGGACAAAAATAGTGCTAGACTAGTTGGTTTTGGTTAACTAATGGTATGGGAACCCAACCATTATAGTTTATGATGAATAGATCAGGAACCGTACAGAGCCTTGGTAGTACAGTGGTTTAAAGCACCCTGTTATTAACACAGCTGCCTGCAATTACTGCAGGTTTGAATCTTACCAGGCTCAAGGTTGACTCAAGGGCGGCATATAAATCAAATTAAAAAAAAAAAAAACCCCGAACAAAAGAGATTTATGTAGACAAAGCACCAACTAGAGGTAGTCCTTGATTTACAAAGTTCATTTAGTGACCATTCAAAGTTATAACACTGAAAAAAGTGACTTATGACACTTTTTCACACTTATGACCATTGCAACATCCCCATGGTCACATGAGCAAAATTCTGACGCTTGGCAACTGGTTCATATTTATGACGCTTGCAGTGTCCCAAGGTCATGTGGTCACCTTTTGCGACCTTCTGACAAGCAAAATCAATGGGGAAGTCATATTCACTTAACAACCTTGTTACTAACAGAACAACTGCAGTGATTTACTTAACAATTTACTTAGCAAGAAAAGTCATAAAATGGGGCAAAACTCACTTAACAATGTCTCACTTAACAATTGAGATTTTAGGCTTAATTTTAGGCACAATTAAGAAATATATATATATTTATTAAGAAATATATATATAATATATATATAATATATATATATATATATATATATATATATATATATATATATATATATATATATATATATATATATATATATATATATATATATATATATATATATATATATATATATATATATATATATATATATATATATATATATATATATATATATATATATATATATATATATATATTATATATATAAAATTTGCCAAGCTATCTATTTCCTTCAGATGTCCAAAGATAGGCCCACTTGGTCTCCAAAGATATATTCAAGACAGTACAGAAAATCTTGTAACTTTCATATGTAGGTTTCCCCTCTGTGTAAAATCAAAGTCCAATAAAAATGGATTTTATTTTGTTGTATCTGTGATGCAAAGGATCCTAAATAGTTAAGAGTGTTTAAACCTAAAGCATTTACTTATCGCAACTTAACAAACCGGCACAATTTGCCATTTTAAGAAAAGGAATTGTTTTACTGATGAAGTTCACACGTTGTCTAAAGCCATAATCTGGATTGTTTGCTTGTGATTTTGTGTGTTGGAAGAATCATCCCATTCTGGCCCACAGTGGCTCATTTTTTAAAACGTTGAAACAAACCACAACCAATATGTGGTTATAGTCAGCACTTCAATCGACTGTTTGTTAAAACATTAAATCTTGGAAGTGTTCAGAGTTTGGATACTTTTCAGATTTTCTGAAATTGTCTATGTTTACCTCCAGAGTAACCAATATTCTATGAATTTAGCCCTGTGGTAAATCTGTGGCTGTCTATGTTGTGTGATCGTAGAAAACTGGGATAAAGTGTGACATATATCCCATCTGCAGCTTGCTATGCAGATCTAAAAAACCATTCCTTTCCAAAAACTTTCTCTTTTTCCTCCTGCTATGTCCAACTTTGCCCAGTTGAAAAACAGGAAGAGGCATGTGAAGAAAAATTTCAGGTAGTCCTCGATTTACAATAATTTGTTTAGTGACTGAAATTGCAACAGCACTGGAAAAAAATGGACAAGAGCCTTTTTCACGCATGACTGTTGCAACATCCCCACAGCCACGTGATCAAGATTTGGATCCTTGGCCACTGGCTCATATTTATGACAGACACAGTATCCTTTTGTGACCTTCTGAAGCCAGACTCACTTAACAATTGTGTTACTCGTTTAATAATGGCAGTGATTCACTTAAGAAATGTTGTTAAATGGGGGCAAAACTCAATAAGTGTCTTGCTTAGCAACAGAAATTTTGGGCTCAATTGTGGCTGTAAGTCGAGGACTACCTGTACACAGAGTTGCCATGGATACAGTTCTGCAGCAATTGTAATGCTCCCAGAATGGATCCTGAAAATACTTAGTTCAGGGCAGTGTTTCTCAACCTTGGAAGCTTGAAGATGGGTGGACTTCAACTCCCAGAATCCCCTAGCCAGCGCTGCTGGCTGGGGTATTCTGGGAGTTGAAGTCCACCCATCTTCAAGCTTCCAAGGTTGAGAAAAACTGGCTTAGGAGAAGACATGTTTTCACCCTTGCTGGATGAAAAAAATTAAATTTCTCCCCTTCAATTCATCTTCTTTTTTTGTTTCAATTCTTCTCTTTTTGCTATCCATCTGGCTCTAAACAGCAATCTTCAGTATGCCTCAAAGCAATGGTCTGGTTATCGATGGCTGTTAAACAGCCAAAACTAAGCAAATCACATTATGACTTAGGCCAGATGTATTTATTATTTAAGTTTATTAAAAACTTCCCTTGAGCTCAATGGGACTCATTTTTCTGTAGGCATCTTCCTGTCGCACACCTGCTTTATTTTCTGGGGCACGATAGAATATGTGCCATTCTGTGCTAAAAATCTTAGTCCTGTGGTGTAAATTTCCTGATCCGGCAGAACAGGCTGAGAACCTATTTATTGTAACCCAACAGGTCTATTAAGAAGAGAAACCCATTGCAAACAGGTTGGCCTTCTTTTCTTCTTGGTAACACACCATCTCCAGCATTTTGAGGCCTCCAGAGGCCCAAAGTACTTTCCCTTGATTGTTAAAGTTTTCTTTTGACATGACAATAGTTTTGAGGAAAACGCCTACCCACGAATGGTTAGATAGAAGCAAAGCAGTGCAAGAATCCTTCATCAGTATAGTCGCCTTTGGAAATGTTGGGAACATCTAGAGTTTGAGTTGAGGAACACAACAAACAGGTGCTGCCTGACATCAGCAACCATTAGCTTTCGCCTTGATGGATGCAAGCCTCATCCGTCTCTCAAATGGTCGCCACAAGGCAGCTAAAAGTCATTGTCTGGAAACAAATGAATGAACGGGTAGATAACAATGCACTACCTTCTTTTCTTTTACAAATGGCATTTTTAATGATCGAGGCTGCTGTGCCATTAAATTTTAAATGGGGATGCATTTTACATTACACTATCAATACATGCGTATTCTTCACTCATGGCTTTTTAATGAGCTCCTGGTAAAAATTAATGGGTTTTGAAGACTTTAACAAAAATAAACAACCTCATTAACCAAATGCAAAAGGAAACTGGGGGCAGGGGGGGGGTTAAAAATGAAGAGGGAAAAGTTCTTTGAAGGACAAAGTCTCAGTTAGAAAGTCAAGAAGCAGAGCAGCTACTGAGATCTTAGAGTGGGAGAGTGGCCCAAAGGGAAATTTTGATGGAATTCATAGAGTTCAATCAACCCTACCGCAACAAGTTTACTGGAAAAACTCAGGTTGTCCTCAATTTACAACCATTCATTTAGTGACTCTTTGAAGTTACAACAGCACTGAAAGAAGCGACTTATGACTGTTTTTCACACTTAACGACCATTGAGGCATCCCTATGGTCCTGGGATAGCAAAATTCAGACACTTGGCCACTGGACTATATTTATGATGGTCGCTGTCTCCCAAGGTCATGTGATCAACTTTTGCAACCTTCTGACAAGCAAAGTCAATAGGGAAGCCAGATTCAGTTAACAACCAGGTTACTAACTTAACAACTGCAGTGATTCACTTAGCAACTGTGGCAAGAAAGGTCGTAAAATGGGGCAAAACTCATTTAACAACTGTTTTGTTTAGCAATGGAAATTCTGGGCTCCGTTGTGATCGTAAGTTGAGGACAACCTGTAAGTGAAATGGGCATCATAAACTACATTCTACGTTTGGAAAGGAGAAACTAACCCCAAATTTGTAAGCCTTCTATAAGAACCGTACAGCTTTTTTCAAGCCTACAATTATCCCTGAATTTTCCTTGGCTTGAAGAGGCCACATTCTAACAAGAACAAAAAAAAACCCTAACATTGAGTGTAAGTTTGATGTAAATCTAATTAATTAACTGATAGGTTTGCTCCCATGAATTTAATCTTTTTTTCTTCCATCATGTTCAATACTGTAATTTAGTTACAATTGAGGGGGAGTATTAAAACTACCTTATTTTTCAGAGTATAAGATGCACCGGAGTATAAGACGCACCTTAGTTTTTGGGGAGGAAAGTAAGAAAAAAGCTGATTGGCGGGTGGATTGGCCTCCCAGAATACCCCCAATCAGCTGTTCCCAGAGGTGAATTTTAGCAACAGGTTCCTTGGTTGTGAGCTCTGTGCCTTGCTTTTTTTTGCTTTTTTTTCTGCCTCTGAAAGCCTCCGAAACAGAGCTTCAGAAAAAAAGCCTCTGAAGCTCTGTTTCTGAGGCTTTTTTTTCCTGAAGCTCTGTTTATGGACTTTTTTTCTGAAGCTTTCTTTCGGATGCTTTTTTCAGCCTCTGAAACCTCCATTTGAGAAGCTGGGTGGGGCTACATTCGGAGTATAAGATGCACCTAGATTTTCACCCTCTTTTGGGGGAGGGGGGAAAGGTGTGTCTTATACTCCAAAAAATACAGTACATGCAGGGCCATTTATAAGGCTCTTGGTTGCAAACTCTGGCCCTAATTAATCCAACCTCATCATTGCTAGGCAGAAGAATTTAGCATTTAGCACCCCAAACAAGCAAAAGTTCAGTGCCGTGATTGGGCTCCCAATTTGCTTGGTCATGTTTAATAGTTTGCATATTGTTGCTTTAATGGCAGTGGGTTCACAACCTTTTCTTCACCACAGTAAGTATATATTTAAAATTAAAATTACTTCATTGTTTGGTATTTGCCAATTGAGAAACCACAGTATTTGGAAGAAGCCTGCAATCCTGTACAGCAATATAGTATAGAAACATCTCAGAGCTGTACAGATAAATCATCATATACTTTTCCCTATCCATTCACATTGAGTTTGATGATAGAGCATTTGACTTAGAAATCCTCTCAGAAGAGAAGAAAACATCAGATATTTTATAGCTGTAATATGGTGTTTGGGCACCTATTGTGTTGCAAGGCAGCCATAGGAAGATTATATGATTTTTTAAAAATTTACTTATTCAATTTATATGCCACCCATCTTGCCTAGAGAGGAATCTAGATAGCTTACAAACATAAAATAAGATAAATATTAAGGTATTAAAACACTAAATATTAACACTAAAATTGATTTAAAATTGACAAGATGGGAAGGAAGGAAGCAGGATGCATATCGGGAGAGGGTGGGGTTTTATCTTAATCCATTAACCACCCCAAGAGTGATAGGCCCCATTGGGATCTCTGGCTGGTTGGCAGAGCAGGTTTTCAGGCCCTTTCAGAAGGTCAAAAGAAAAGACTTAAATCATAACATTTCTTCAAGCCTTCACAGATTCCCTGTAACAACATCCATGGACCACAGATTGAAAACCACTGCTCTAAAGCACCTCTAACAGGTAACATCCAATATCTTTCTCAGTAGATCTGAGTTAATAGACTGGGTGATACTGGGAGAAAGCATTTTTTTAAAAAAAATACTTAGATCTTAAGCTGTTTAAGGTTTATATGCCAATGTAAAAACCTTCAGTCTGGTCCATACTTGATCACCTGTGGACCTTTCATAGCGGTGAAGGTCAGGTTAGCTCCCTGACTTAGCAGTCAGGTTGCAACATCCAGATGGCCTTCAAAGGTGGACCCATAGAAAGGACATTATAATAATCTAATTGAAAAGATTATCAGCAGTGATCTCACTACCATTTTGTATTTTTATAATGATGAATGATGAATGAAAACCCAGGAAATATTACAATAAGAACCAGACAAGACAAAATCAGAAATTTGCAGTTGTATACAGTAATATCCAAATTCTGGAAACAGTGGGGGGGAGGAATTGATTTTGATTATACTATAAATTAAATCCACTCAATTTCCAAGTGTTGTACACGTATCATCTCGTTTATGGCAATTATGTCTGTGTGCATAAGTGTAGTAGAATCCAAACTTGGTCTACTTGGAAGAATTGAGCATATCTAGATGTGCTGGGGGGAGTCAGGAACCTTTAGTAATGTTGGTTACAAGTTGCCCATGCCTGACAACATGATGCTTAAAAAGTATTTAGATGTGTGCCTAGAATAGAGGTGGGGAACTATGGCCCCTTCATGAATTATCGACTTCAACTCCCAGAATGGCTGCCTCAGGAATTCTGGGATTTGAAGTCCACAAGCAGAAAGATAGATGATAGATAGATAGATAGATAGATAGATAGATAGATAGATAGATAGATAGATAGATAGATAGATGGATGGATGGATAGAGGATAGGATTCTGTATTGGCCAAGTGTGATTGGACACACAAGGAATTTGTCTTTGGTGCATATGCTCTCAGTGTACATAAAAAGAAACAAAATACATTCATCAAGAATCATAAGATACAAGACTTAGTGATAGTCATAGGTTACTAAATAAGGTTACTTATTCAGTAACCTTATTTATTTTATATTATTTAGTAACATAATTTACTAAGAAGAACTACTGACGGAGAAGTTTAAAATTTCCAATTCTAGTTGTGAAGTTTGTGCCCAAATTCCCCATGCTGCAGCTATCCCTAGGAGTTGGTAACATTGCTTTGTACTTAGCCAAGTACAAAGTATGAATTCATAATAGTGCTAGATGCTACTTTGAGGGCAAACGAGAAGGGGATAAACTTGAGAGAGAAGGGTTAAATGTCCTCTCAGCCTCAGGCCTAATCTGGATCTGGTTGTTCTTCAGTAAAACCAACCCACTTGTACAGAACCTCATTGTGTGAGGAACATGTAGTTCAATTTGCTGATATTAGGGCACCTTTCACTTCCTTGTCCGATTTCACATTGTCCTTCAAAAGAAGCACAAGTAAACTAATTAAATCTGACAAAAAAGAGAAGTAGAAAGACCATGAATCATGAGAGGTATGGATTTCAAGGAAAAACCAGATGACATCAAGGACTGACATAGTTATCTCTAGAGCAGAGAAGATGGGGAAAGATCTGAGTGTATAAAAAAAAATTATCTACAGTGTACAAATGGCTCATGCAAAGATGCTTCAGTACAAAGCAGTCCTTAACTTAATGGGTCTTAAGCAATCCTCAAAACAGTCCATCAGGCGCCAACACTAGGCGCCAGATTAAAACGTTGCTTCCCTTGTCTCAGACATTAAACGCATTTGAGTTATTTGATCCCTTTTAACTGTGCAATTTTATATTTGTGATGCTACTTTCTTATTGGTACTAATGCTTCATTTTAAAATGACCTCGGAGAATAGTTGGTCCAAAAAGTTGAATCGAAAATAGTTTTGCAAAACAGGCCAATTTCAAAGCTGGCTTTTTGGTTTCCGCTAAGAAAGGGTGTGGAGAACCCTTCAAAAAAAAAAAAAAAAAAAAAAGACAGCTCAAAGGCCCTTGTTCCCAGAAGTTTTTTTTCCTAGTGTTTCTTTTCATTATATGCAGTTTTGTTGTGTTTCCTGACTGGGACAATTGAGACACACAAATCTAATTTATTAAAATACTCTCTTCACCTGGAAGATATAATTAAAACAGCTAAGTTGAATGAGAGTAGTTCTGGGAGGGGGGAAATTCAATTTCCATCTATTTAAACATACAATAAATCTTCTGTTAAGTAAAAAAAAAACAATCTTCAGAAGTGGTTAATATATTTTCTTGCAGGGTAACAAAGGACACATATCTGAAACCTGTCTTTGTGCAATTAGAAATGGATACATTCTTTTCCTTGAATCATCCTTCCTTGATCTGGTGCCTTCCAGATGTGGGTACAATGCAAAGTACATGAATAAATATGGAGCACCATGCTTGCTGAGGACATTAGGAGCTGAATTCCTTTGGCAAGAACCAGATGCAGAATGACTGGTCTTTAGCAAAGTGTCAGCCATCATGCCCAATTGGTTCCACTTCCCATCCTCAACACCAGTTCATGTGGATTTCTAAGAGGGTGAATTAGCTCTTCCATTTGATTTAGGTACTGCATTAAGGATAGAGAATCATACTGAATTAACTAGTTAACAATGGGATTGAGGCAGTTCCAGGCTGCTCCTGTTGTTCCTACAGTCATTAACATAATGACCTTCACTTTCACCAGCTTCAAAATGCTGAAAAGAAGGAGCAGAGAATGCAGTTTTGTTCCTCTCCCCCATTCCTACAATCCTCACCACAATCCTAATCCAATCCACACGAAAAGGGTTTTTTTTAAAAAAAAAATTGTACATGCATATCTCAATCTTGATTTCAAGTTGTGTTAATTAGTTTAATGGCCCCTATAAGGGAAAACTGAAAAGCCACCAAGTTGCTTCCTCCTTCGAAGACTGGCAAAAAAGAAGGTGAAGCCTAGGAGCTGTCAGGGAAAGGAAGGCAGGAATGTCCTTGCAACACACATAATGAAGAGATGGGCTTTGATCACAGTCATAGCCAACATCTTGACTTTTCTGCTACCTGAACAAACCTCCCCGAGTGCTTGTAAATGAGTAAACACTGCCTACAACCGTGATGGTGAACCTATGGCACGTGTGCCAGAAGTGGCACGCAGAGCCATCTCTCCAGGCACGCCAGCTGTCACCTGTTGCTCTTCCAGGTTCTGGCGTGCACATGTGCACCAGCCAGTTGGTCTTCGCATGCGTGGGAGCACCAGAAACTGAAAGAGCAGCTCCCTGGCGCACATATGCGCACTGGGAAACTGAGTTTCTGTTTTCCGGCGTATGCATGCATGCATGCATGCATGCATGCCAGCCAGCTGGTCTTTGTGCGCGCATGCACGCCAGAAACCAGAAGACCAGGTGACTGGCACACATGCGCATGCTGGAAACCAGAACCTCAGTGCGTGCCAGGGAACTGCTCTTCCGGTTTCCAGCGCTCCCGCGCATGCGCACCAGGGAGCTGTTCTTCTGGTTTCTGGCGCTCCCCCACTCACTCCCGTTTCAGCACTCAGTGCCGAAAAGGTTCGCCGAAAAGGTTCATTTGGCATCTACAATCTCCCCAGAGTCTTGGTGTTTTACGGAAACAACTAAATGAAACATCCTCTGGAAAAAGATAACAAATAACAAAAATGTTTAATGTGATGGTTTATTTGCTCCATTACCTCAAGTGGCCTGTGTTTTAATTTAAATAGCCATCAGCCTAGGGGGAGAATAAGGCAAATATTTTGTTTGGCCAACTGTGGGGACAGGACAATATGGAAAGCTCCTGACCAAAGTAAGAGAGCCAGTTTGGGGTAGCGGTTGAACGCCCTGGGCTAGAAACCAGAAAACCATGGGTTCTAATCCTACCTTAGGCATGAAGCTATCAGTGTGACTTTGCACCAGCTGTGCTCTCTCCCAACCTTAGGAAGAAGGCAATAAAAAGCCCTTTCCAAAATCATGTCAAGAAAAGTTTATTTGAGTCATTAACTAGTAAGCGAAGAAAACGGCATGGACTGTCCTTGTGATCACCAAGTGACTCAAAGTCATCCCCCCACCCCGCAAATCCCTCCTTCCTGCCTTATGTCCTTCATAGTTCATATGGAATCTTGGAATTTTAGCGTTGTTTGATAGTCTTGCATAGAGTATATAGCAAAGTATGAAGTGGGCACTCAACAGATTGGTCTCTCATCCAACTTCTTCTTCTGTTTTGGAGGGTTAGTTGTTCAAATGGGAAATAGCATATATATAAAAACAATAGAATAGAATAGAATAGAATAGAATAGAATAGAATAGAATAGAATAGAATAGAATAGCTGAAAGGGACCTTGGAGGTCTTCTAGTCCAGCCCTGTTCAAGCAGGAGAACCTATACAATCTCAGACCAGTGACTGTCCACTCTCTTCTTTAAAACCTCCAGTGATAGAACGCCTACGATTTCTGAAGGCAAAGCAGTGGTGAAATTCAAAATTTTTTTACTACCGGTTCTGTTGGCGTGGCTTGGTGGGCGTGGTGTGGCTTGGTGGGCGTGGCAGGGGAAGGATACTGCAAAATCACCATTCCCACTCCACTCCAGGAAAGGATACTGCAAAATCTCAATTCCCACCCCATTCCAGGCGAAGGATGCTGCAAAATCCCCATTCCCTCCTCATTCCTGGGGGAAGGATATTGCAAGATATCCATTCCCACCCCACTCTGGGGCCAGCCAGAGGTGGTATTTGCCAGTTCTCTGAACTGCTCAACATTTCCGCTACCGGTTCTCCAGAACCTGTCAGAACCTGCTGGATTTCATCCCTGAGGCAAAGATTACATCGAAGTCCAAGAAAGTATTTCCTAATAGATGTGGATTCAGCATACTTGGTTATTTCATTTGACTCACAAAGGAATTAATAATCGATCAGCCTTGTTGCTTAAAATCAGATTGGATGTGCAGAGAGTTAAAAAGAGAATATATATGCTTGCCTGCACTGAAATATTGAACCTTCCTTACTTTATGGGTAAGGAAATTGCAAAAATATGCCTCTTACTTTATGCAAGAATCTGATCCATCGTTTACTTTGTCTGGCAGCTCTACAAGAATCACCCTTAGCTTCATCTTTTGGTTTCCCAAGTCACCTGTAAAATGATAAAGTTATAAATTTCCCAACAAAGCTGTAGAATCATGGTTACTCAAATGAAGCAAACAAAATGTGTAAAAGTTATAATACTTATGTAGTTACTTACCAAGCACATCTAAATTATATGAAAGTAACCAAAAATCTTTACAATCCACAAGACATGTTGCAACTTTTAAGCACCCCTAATGTTTGAAAATTGAAAGTTAAAAATTTGACATACCCTAATAGTTAGCAACTTGTGAAACCTGGACAGCTCGGTAAGCATCCCCCAAAGTTGCCCGTTCTTTTCATTTATACGAAGATCAGAGTTGTACCAAGACATTTTGTGGCCTGAAGTAGTACAACAAATGGCCATCCATCTATCTGCACCCACCAGCTGCATAAGTTGTGAGACAGAAGTCCACCGCTGATCTCCAAACCCTAACAATTAAAAGAAGAAAGCAACAATCCCAAATTAAATAAGTAAAGGAGCTGTTTCAGGTATGACGTTGGCCATCAAGGCATGCTTGATTGATGGCCAAAATCATACCTGAAACTGCTCCTTCACTCAATCTCTTGAGAGCACCTACTGAATATCAGCATTCTGTTAACACATGATGCCTTTTCTGGAACCAGCATTGCCTGCTCAGTGTCTGCTGGGCAAGACACTATTACACAAACTAGACTTGTGCTTAAGGCACAGCGTCAGAAGCAGCAACAAATATTGGCAACTTTCTTTCTTCCCAATCCGGCTCCCCCAGTTTCTCCTACAACCTCCCTGCCTTGTCTTACAGCAAGAGCAAGGCTGCATACTGATGAGACATGCAGTCAAGGAAGGTATTTTTGAGCTAAATCTCAGATGGGGGCACCATATATACCAGCAATATATTCTCATCATCTCCCCAAAACAAGTGGAATGCTTCTATGGCCTCCTCCCATTCATTTTGCCTAATCAAGCCTAGGATGTTCATTCTTTGTTTACTTTAATACAGTATACTGAAGGAAGACAAAGTCAACCATCTCCTGCTCTTTTTATGTTTTTCATTAAATGTTCTGAATGACTAGACAACAGTGTGTATAAAAGCCCTCCCCGGGACAGCCATTATGTTGATTTACTTTGGACCATTTTAAGTTCAGGCAGTGGGGTAAAAGCCTTGAAGAGCTTAAAACCTCTTTCACTTGGCTGTAATAAATTCTGCACATAGCTTTAAAGATAGAGCAAAATAGCTAGTTTAGCGAAAGTAGAGGGTGGAAGGCGAAGAACTGGTTTTGTATTCCACTCTGGTGGAAAACAATAGATGATGGGAAAGTTCTCCAGAAGGTAATCAGAGGAAAAGTTCACCAGCATCGATCATGGGCTGTGTCTATGAGGCCTGCTGGGATAGGGGGGAGGGACATAAAGGTGTCAGCAGTTGAGCCCATACTGTAAATCACAACCATGTGAGCGGAGAGCAATGGCCAAGCAACGGAGAAAAAAAATGCCTTCGAATTCTACTTCTTTCTTGACGTTTAGGATGTATTCCTTCCTTAACCCCGACTCCTTCCTTGTGACCTGGGTAACGCTGGGTTTTGTGCAGAGCATTTCTTATTAGCTTTCATGTCAAGGGCTATTTTCAGGTTCAGAAAAGGTGAAAAGATGAATGACCTTCAGACCACCAAAGTTTCCAGGGACATGTGTAGGAGTTTGCATTTGTTTTCTTGGAGTCTCTTGCCATTCTTTTTCTTTCTTTTTTTTTGGCTTCTTTTTTTGATTAAATGCACGGAGGAGAAAATCATTTTTAAAAGAAAATGAAATTAAAGCACAGAATAAGAGGATCCTAATGGTGGCCTCAAAAAATGTATAGATATGATTGTTTGATTTTTATGAACCGTTTTTTAAAAAAGAAGTTACATCTTTTACTCTGAAATCTTCTGCACACTTACCTGAAAATAAGTAAGCAATGTGCAACACATTTTACAGATGTAATGTGTGAATAAGACAAAACCAGCATGCATGCATACCATCCACAAGATATTGAATTGGCTGAAGTTCTCCTTTTGAAGTATTTAATTCTAAGGTAGAACCAGTTTGGTGTGGAGATTAATTCATCAGACTGGAAACTGGGAAACTGTGAGTTCTAGTTCTGCCTAAAGCCCAAACCAGCTGAGTGACCTTGGGCCAGTCACTCTCTCTCAGCCCTAGGAAGGAGACAATGCAAACCACTGCTGAAAAACCTTGCCAAGAAAATTGCAGAAACTTCTCCAGGCTGTCTCCAAGAATCAGGCAGAAGAAAACAAAAATCAACAATGATTTTTGAAGTGGTT
Organism: Pantherophis guttatus; assembly: GCF_059756535.1. NCBI lineage: Eukaryota > Metazoa > Chordata > Lepidosauria > Squamata > Colubridae > Pantherophis > Pantherophis guttatus. Next base: position 68,866,348 of record NC_142068.1, on the reverse strand, counting down.
GGAATCATTGAATCAAATCAGCTGCCTCCAAATCGATTCAGAAAGATACAGATTCAGCACTTTTAAAAAAAAGAAAACAAGTATTTTTAAACATTTCAGCAGTGGTGAAATCCAATTTTTTTTACTACCGGTTCTGTGGGCATGGCTTGGTGGGTGTGATGTGGCTTGGTGGGCGTGGCTTGGTGGGTATGGCAGGGGAAGGATATTGCAAAATCCCCATTCCCTCCCACTCCTGGGGGAAGGATATTGCAAAATCTTCATTCCCACCCCACTCTGGAGCCAGCCAGAGGTGGTATTTGCCGGTTCTCCGAACTGCTCAAAATTTCCACTACCGGTTCTCCAGAACCTGTCAGAACCTGCTGGATTTCACCCCTGCATTTCAGACAAGAGACAAAGAAGCCCTTGAAAGACAAAGTTCACACTGCCTATCATCCATAAACTACAGTTTGTTGAACAGAATTTAGCAATCTGATACACACCAAGTCGTATAGTAGAGTTCATAAATATGAGGGGGGCCTCATGTACCACATGTCAGTTAAAACTAAACAAGCAATATCATAATATCTCTCTCCAAGAGTATCTACACAACCTTACGGTGTCTGATATATTGGGTACATTCCAGATCCACTCCCTTAAATGCTGTCATCTGATGGGACCTTGGAGGCATGCCTTATCTGTAGCCACCCCACCCTTTGGAGTCGCCTCCCACATGAGATTCGAAAGTCTCTATCTTTTAACCTTCCAGAAGGCCATGAAGATTTGGCTCTTCCCCCAAATGCTGGGCTAGGATGGGGGTTGAGTCAGGAAGCTAATAGCGCAGTTGGTCTGGCGCCAGGTGGGAAGGGTGGTTTTGTTATTATTCTTATTTTTACAGTTGGTTTGAGCTGCCTAACATCATTATATGAGGTAGGCAACCATGTAGGTTCTTTAAATAAATAAACCAGAACTATATCATAGCTTTGTGTTATGTGTGAATAAAGTCAGTATGACTCCAATTTTTAATTTACTTTGGAAAGGGTATTTTTTTTAAAAAAACCTTCTTTACTTAGCCCCATCCAAATACTGTTCATTTATGGTGTTTGAGAATTTGTGAGAGTTAAAATCCAATGCTTTGGTACATACCAGATTGAAAGAATATTGTTACAAACTGTAAAATCCATCTTCGTGTTCTTTGCATGAATATTCTTAGAAGTAGGCCAGTTTGCACTGAGATGAATTTCTAAAGAGAAACAATGCTATTATCTTAAAGTTGTATTATCAGACTTTTCCTTTGTTGAATGTCGATTGGAAACCTCTGTTGAACTTCTTGCATAAAACCCCCAAAAAACTGAAACTATTATGCATGTTTGATTATTAGAAAAAATAATTTTAAAAATGAAAGTTATGTTGTAACCTTTTACTAAGAAGTCAATTTAAATTTATACTTATAATTATTGTAAAATAAGAAATCATTTACCAGTATATTTGTTTTTTCTTTAAACTTGGCTTTGTTGTCTCTTTCTTTATTTTTTTCTCACATCTTCATTATTACTTTCTGTTAGTTTTTATTCTTCTCGTCTAACTTTTAATAAAAATTATCATAAAACAAGACTTTTCCTATGTTTGCTCTAAAAAGATAAACACTCTGCTAAACATGTGGTTGGTAAATTTGTAGGTTGGCTCACTCTGAGAATAGATAGTTTATTTGCCAATGTCTTATGAAAATCCTTTGCCTTAGGCTAAGTTTTAACTATTGGTTCTTGAGTTGTCTGTCCACAAACAGTCTTATGAAAACAACTAGACAATCATGGAAAAAACTTCTGGTCTTTATTAGCCAAATCCAATGGACAAGTTAAAATTTTGATTAGCAGAACCATTAAACACTACTAATCTGAGCACTTTCAAAGAACCTCTATTCCATAATGCCAAAAGAATATCAAGGTTATTCACCTTCCAAGGAACATATGAATGACTAGACATCTGGTCTGCTCAATCAAGATACTTCTTATCTTCTACAGTCTCGGTTATCGCAAAATGCGTCCCTTTCATGTTTTAAACTCATTGTAAAACTCCAGTGCCCTTGAGCAAGGTTGGATTTTCCGGAAACTTTCAGAAGTTTCTGGGCCATTCAGATAAACAAGGTTGTACTGAGTTCATTGGGAATTGCAAGTCTGTGTTCTTTCTTACCAATATTAATCTCCTTTGTAGGTGACAGATAGCTTTTGAATAGAGCCTTGAAGTGTCCAATGTAGACATTTTTTTTTTATTTTGCTGCCAGCTACTTTTGGAAATAAAATAGGTTCAAAGTAATTAAAAGACTGATCATTATATCCATCTGTTTCCATATGGAAACAGTTAAATATTTCATCTCAAACCCATCCATGAAGTTGGATTTATTTCCCTACCATGATGAAGACTGCATAATTCATGCAACTTTTCATGTCATCGTTTTTCATGTTGATTTATTAAACACTTTGGGCACACACACACACCCGTCCTGAAAATGGCTTTTTCTGAGTTTGCTGCCATTTGTCTTCCTGATTTTCCATCTGTAACATTAATGACTTCTGCACGTAGACAGAAAGATACTTTTTTATGGGTGATCTATATAATGCTTGCATGTATAAATAGGAAGGGGAAGATAATTTGAACTAGGCTGACTGCCAAAATTGCCCATCCATCCCCCACCTAGCTTTGAAGTTCTGCAGAAAATATAACCCAACCTTGTAAAACACTTCGATCTTAAGAGTTTTTCAGCCAGAAATTACTACACCTATTGAACTGTTACCCACTCCATGTAAGAGGCAGCAATTGTTAAAAGTACACCTATATGCAAAGATATGTGAGTGGACTAGCATGCGATAATCGCAATTTGTACATAATGTAATTAGCAGATACATTCTCGAGAGATAGCTGTATTAGACCATCATAGTAAAAAAAAAAAAAAAAACCCTACAAAGAGATCTGCCCCATCTGAAAGATAAATGAATTTCTGGCCTAACATCCTCATCATCAGATGAATGAAACAGATCCATTCAGTTGAAAAACGTTGATATACCCTCAAATATGCACTTACTTAAATACACCTTCCCAAATTAGCTAAATTCAGGAAGTATGGGATGGTAGAGATATTAATGCTTATGTTTTTTACAGACCCCTCACATCCTGGACATAAACTGTTTCAACTTCTACCCTCAAGACGACTAAAGAAGGATAGGTTTTTCCCCCCATGCCATCACTCTGCTAAACAAATAATTCCCACAACACTGTCAAACTATCTAGTAAGACTGCATTACTATTATTCTTCTCATCTTTCCTATTACCTATCTCCTTTTCTATGTATAACTATAACTTTGTTGCTTGTATCTTACTATTTATATTGTTTCATTTAGTATCCTAGTATGATTTATGTTCGTTGCTTATTTAGCAACTTGTGACTATCACTATGTATTGTATCTTATGATTATGATGAATGTATTTTTTTATGATGACTATGATCATGATTTATCACTTGTATGTACACTGAGAACTTACGCACTGGAGACAAATTCCTTGTGTGTCCAATCACACTTGGCCAATAAAGAATTCTATTCTTTTCTATTAAAATGTCATTAAGGTGTCAAAAATTAAGGTGCTTGTGAAATGATTTAATAGACCTGGCAACTAGCTGGGTCCACCATTAATACATTTTGGCAGAACTAGGACCATAGTTGGCAGTAAAAGCAAGAGCTTCACGCAAGACAATAGATGTAAAAAAAAAAATGCAGGTTTTCACAACAGCACTTTAGGCAGCTAATCCAGTTCCAACTTCTGCATCTCTGTGTAGCTCCTTGGAGTACAGACAGAGTACAGGGATGATGTGAAGAAACTTTGAGTCACATTGTTACAAGAAATCCACCTTTCCCAAAGTTTCACTGTATGGTTTTTCACAGTTCTTTTATGTTTATATTTAAATGATTACTTGCAACCATGGGTTTTAGCAAAATATATATAAAATTACAGCAAAGGTATCAATTCAATACATCCCCTCTAATATTAAAAGTGCCATTTGCTTTGTATCTTCCTTGCAGTCATTGCAAACAGTGCAACTGTTCTTTTATGTTCATTTTGGTGTTTGAATTTTTAGGGAAAGTGTGTGCATTTAGTGTAAAAGAGAAGTGTGATGGCACAACATTTAGGAACCCCTGACCTAGAGGGAAGTGTTCCCCAAAAAGATTAAACTTTTCAAGCTTTGGAAGCTTCAAGCTTCCAAAAACCATCAGTAAGCCATCACAGAAAAGAAGACCTAAGAAAGAAATAATTGAAGCATTGTTCCATCTTCCTTTTATGGGGTAGACTGCTGCTACTGCTGCTTCTACTATTACTAATAGGAGCATCTGCAGGGAATGGTCAAAAATAGCAGCCCAGCTGTGCATTTTATACATGTCTGAAACATGTATAAAACAGGCAGACTTTTGATCACATCATCATGGATACCATAATTGTTGATCATACTCTGTGGATACCCCTGGCTATTGCTATTTACCCTAGGACAGGCGTGGGCAATTGTGGCTCTTTTACAACCTGTGGACTTCAACTCCCATAAGGAGTTGAAGCCCAGCTGTCTCAGGAATTATGGGAGTTGAAGTCCACAGGTTGTAAAAGAGCCACAATTGCCCACCCCTGCCCTAGGACTATAATAACTAGACTAGGAAATCCATCTAGATAATATTTCCCTAAACTGGCAACTCCAAGATTAAAGAGAAACAGATCTTGCAATTACAAGACGGGAATTATATGGGCAATAGAAAGCATTCTACTATTATAAAACATTCTAGAGATAGTAGTCTTTACATACCACTTGTATCTTCATGAATGTAGCTACATATCGTCTTTTTGCTTCTGTTTACATATCTACGTATGTAGTTGTGGTGAGATGTACTTAAGTGTTATGTACTCACAAGTTATGTAACTCTTGATCGTATATTTTTAAACAGTTTGTGAGATCAAAAGCTCTCCAAACTTTAAAATTAGCCGCATGCCATCAGTTAGTATTTTGTTCTGCTTAGAATGAGTGTTTCTAAAACAATTCAGGATGTTTGAGAATGAGGCTTTTCCTGATGTACTGTAACTCAGAGAGAATTCTTGTCTGTCCAGTAGCCTCATTACCTATTAGTAAAAGTTTGCAAACCTTCAAAAAAGGTTTCACAGTATATTTCTGCATATCTCATTGCAGAACCAAGCCAGTCTGGTTCCAGTTATATCTCAATCTCATCACCATGCTCCTCAAAATAAGTGGGGCCAGAACAAAAAGTTAGCCTGACCCACAGCAAAAGCAGAATTGGATTTATTCCAATTGAACAGTTATCAGTATCCTCCATGTATTTATTAATTTCTCCCTTCTAAAACTTGAAAATCACTATTTGGTGGCAACATTTAGAATAGCTCCAATAAGTCATACCAACAGCTTGGCTGGAGGAAGCAGGTTTTGGTGTCCCATGTGTAGAAAGCACAGATTACATTTTAAAGTAATACCAGGGGGAGAATTCATTTTTTGAAGTTACTATTTAATATTTTAAGTATGGAAGATCAGATCAAAGGCTGATGAATTCAGTTTTCTGCCATCAGAAGTCAACCTTGGAGAGCATTCCATAGAAGTCATGATTATGTCACGGTGTGTGATGTCATTAGCCAGCCACCTTTTACCACCCTTGTAGATATCCATGGTAGCCAATTGCCCATGGGAAGCCTATAACATGGATATGTATATAACAGTATCCTCCCACTTCTGTATCCACAACAGTTGGTGTGAAGATGTTTGTATGCTTTTATTCTGGCATATTTTCCTGACTTTACTAGAAGATGCAGAGAACTGCCCTTTCCGTGAATATATTTAATTTCTTTTAACACTGTTCAAGTTGGTGGATCTTACTACATCTTGCATTGGCAGAGTTTACCTGTGTTAAATGGTGTTTTTATCTGTGTGATAAAATTATATAATCATGATAATATTTAAACAATATGATAATCATTTAATAACATTAAATCCCAAAACTCAGAAAGAGGCAGGCAAACTTTCTTGATATCATGGCTTTATTTCCTCATCTTTCTACTAAGTTATCAAATCTTGACTATTGTAGGAACACTATTCCAGTTCCTTGATAAGGCTGGCTGCTCTTGTCTATACTTTTTTCAGTTCTACAATATCCTTTTTTTTTTTTTTTTTAGTGTGATGATGTAACTATACTTAAAAGGCAGGGGCAAACTTTCCTGTGGATTTTAGTGTTGATCCAAGAAAGAGAAGACTCAATTTTTTTCAAAACATTTCACCCTGTGTAAAAATCCTAAAAATAAAATCAATTGCAGAAACGTACAGTTAGTAGGTGGCCTCAACAGTTGCTTTGAGTATGCTGAAAGCTTATCTTCCTGTGGAAAAAGGAAAATCATATCTGCCCAGCATGCTTGAAATTCTCAATAGTTCAACAGATTGTGTTTTATTTACATGGACGGAATGATGTATGGCGAAAAACTCTTGTTTTTTTTAACTATTGACCCAGCTAAATTGCCTTTGTGCTAACGTTGAAGTGCTTAGCGAAGGCCACAACTGCAGTTGAGGTAGAAATGTTGACTGAATGTATGTCTTTAAGGTTATCCAAGGTTCAGAAGGTCATTCCCGGGCCATTTTATCCATCTCAGGCACACATGTACCATATGACCATGTTTTTTATTTACAGCCATAAGCTAGGAATGAAGCAAAGAGATTCCAGGGTAGGTGAAGGACATATTAGAGCCAAGAGGATGAAAACCTGCTGACCTACAACCTAGTAGTTCAACTTTCTGATAAAGACTGACCCATAAGAGACTAGATGTTCGTGGTTTTTTAGAAACAGAGAAAATAGCCCTTATCAACCTGAGCAAACACCTCCAGAGGCATGGAATCTTCAAAATTTTGGTAAGCAAACAGTGAATTAAATAAGAAGTCCACATAACTCCATATAAGCTGCTTTCAGAATACTGTACCCATCAGTAGGATATTAAGAAACAACATACTACTGTTTCTGCAGAGGAACCAGTTATGTATTACCTGCGTTGACCAGGTAGCTTCATATAGTTGCCATGGATGAAAACTAGCCATTCATAGAAAACTTCTCTCCATGGAATTTATCTCTCTTTTAAAAGCCAGATAAGGCAGTGGGGAGAGAAGCAAATGATCAGACTGTATGTGGTGATTTTTATGGTTATTACCTTGTTCACCAGTGTATCCTGATAGAATTTGGACAAATGGTTCAAGAGTAGAACAAGCATGCAAGAAGAGTTTTGAAGAAGAAATGTGATCAGCACAGAAGAAATTTGTTTGGCTAAAGGTAGAGTGCAATGGTTTGGTAATAGTAAATCAATGCAACAACAGGATGCAACAAAAACAATATGAACGTAGATAAATATGGAAAAAGCATGAAGGAAGTAAAGATGTTTTTGATACACATTATTCTGTGCTTTTGCCGAGGTGCAATAGGAAAGTTTTTTTTAAGGTTGGGCAGATGTCAGTATACAGTAGTACAAGTCTCAGTAATGGCTACTAGCATGACCAGTGAAAAGTTCAACCACATCTGAAACCATCTTAATTGATTGATTGACTGACATATTGATTCATTATGTGCAATCAAGTTATTTTTGACACCTAGCCACAACTTAAGTTTTTTCCATGATGATCTATTCCCCAGCCTGTTCTATTAGGTTTTACAATGCTGCATTCAGCACCACAGTAACAGAGTCCATCCACCTTGCTGCTGGTCGTCTCCTCTTCTTCTCTTTCCCAGCATTAAAGCCTTTTCCAGAGAATTAGATCTTTGCATAAAGTGTCCAAAGTAGGATAATTTAAATCTGGTCATTTGTGCCTCAAGTGACAATTCCGGGTTGATTTGTTTGATAATCCATTAGTTTGTTTTCTTGGATCTTCATGATATTCTCAAGAGTCTTCTCCAACATCGAAGTTCAAAGACATGAATACACTTCCTATCATGTTTCTTCAAAGTCCAATGTCTGCTTCCAGTCACAGGGAAGACCATGGCTTGCATGATTCTGATCTTTGTACATATAGCCACATCACAACATTTGAATATTTTCTTCAAGGCCTTCATGGTGGCTAAACAAATCTAATTTTTTTGATCCATGATTTTGGACCATGTCCTATCAATGATTTCCATTCCATGCACGAATGCTTCAATTACAGAAAGCAAACTGGTCCAAGGTTTGGCTTTTATTGGGGTTGTCTATGAGGAATTCATATCAGAGGTAACCCATAATGAACCTGTCTTCTTGTGTATTTTTTATCAAGGATACAACAGGGCAATACCCTTTACCTTCTTAGTGGCAGATTCATGGCCATAGATGATTTGCTGTCAAGAATTAGCCAAGTGCAATTCTACATATCATATTAATCCATGGCTTGCTTGAAGATGTTACAATTGGCTGAATGCACACATTGCATTCAGCCATGATACTAAATGGATTGGTTCATATATCACACTAAATCCAAAATGTTTCATTATGACTTATTATGATTCATGAACCTATCCATGGAGCTCTAACAAATTTAATGATACAAATACTACTCATTTTCACTTTCTGGGAAGCAATAATAAGTATTGGGATATTTCTTTTATCATTCTTAAATTGATTATAGAAATATTGAGAACATCCTCTCTCGAAGATATTTTTAGAGAAAAAACGTATACAAAAAAAGGAGTTGGAAGGCTTCATATATTCTAGAGTGAAATGTTGATACATTTTGCCATTGTCTGTCCTGACTGAGTTATAGAACTGGAGGTACCAGACTGCCTATCCTTGAGGTAGAACTGATACCTCAAGATAGTGTTTCAGAGACAGACAATGAATGACCTTCTAGAATAAGGGATTGTCAAACATTTCCAGGCTGTTACTTAACAAAAAGAATCCTGCACCCTGTTCAACCGTCAAAGCTCTAAAAATAAAAAATAAAAAGGTTGTATTCAAGTTATTGTTTCCCCTTAGTCTCTCACACAACCCTGTAAAGTTCTTGTGGAACCTTAGCTTCCAATGGAACACAGCTTGAAATATCTTAAATATTACTAAAAGAGCAATCTTGCCATAATGAGCCATTATGACCAAAGGTGAAGATAAAGTAAAGGTAAAGGTCCCCTCCCACATATGTGCTAGTTGTTGCTGACTCTAGGGGGCAGTACTCATCTCCATTTCAAAGCAGAAGAGCCAGCGTTGTTCAAAGACATCTCCATAGTCATGTGGCTGGCATGAGTAAATGCCAAAGGCGCACGGAACGCTGTTACCTTCCCACCAAAAGTGGCCCCTATTTTTCTACTTGCATTTTTTACGTGCTTTCGAACTGCTAGGTTGGCAGAAGCTGGGACAAATAACGGGAGCTCTCCCCGTTACACGGTCCTAGGGATTCGAACCGCTGAACTGCCGACCTTTCAATCAACAAACTCAGCGTCTTAGCCACTGAACCATCGCGTCCCTCAAGGTGAAGATAATTGGTACAATTTACATGATCTGCCTGATGTCACTATCCATTGAACATTTAAGATGTGTGGACTTCAACTCCCCGTGTTCTCCAGATAGCCATGCTAAGGCTAAGGAATTCTGGGAGTTGAAGTCCACACATCTTAAAGTTGCCATGGTTGAGAAACAATGACCTAGGGCTTTGAGGAGAGGAAGCAGCAGAGTAGTGCCTTGAAGACCAGTGAATGGACGAGAAGTACGGGTATACCTAACCAAGTATGTGCACATGTTCAAGTCTTTTCTGTGATAAGAGAGGTGAATCATTGTTAGTTTTCCTCTTTTATGGCTTAAGTTTTCATCCAGCAACTTGATTCAGCTGGCTGATTCCACTAGGAGAAAAATAGCACCAAGCATTCCTGCCCAGTCACCAGGATTAAATAGCACAGCACTTTGTCAGTAAAATCGCTCAGATTCTCTCACGTTTTGACTCTATGCGGGCAGAATCTGGAGGAATGACTGGAGCATATCTTGCCTAGTTCTCTGGAATTCCTTTTGGTTTGGGTGGACAGTGGAGTAGTGGACAGAGGGCTCTCTAAGAAATCCTCTACCGTTTGCAGGTTGGATCCTACCCCTTCTGGCTCCTTCATGAAGCTGGAAAGTAGGGTAGCTTTCTGGATGGTGGGGCATTGAGACTATTGACTGATTGGGGAAGGGGATGTTGCCAGCAGCTTTGAACAAGGCTGTAGTATCCCCTCTTTAAGAATCCCTCCCTGTGTCCAGAGGTGTTAAGCAAAACTACTTCCCACTCTCTACTCTTCCCTTTTTCAAAAGGCTGTTGTGGTGAATTAACTACGCAACACCCTAAAGGAAATAGTTGATTTGGATTCTGGACATAAACTGTTTCAACTCCTACCCTCAAAACAACACTCTCTATAGCACTGCACACCAGAACAACTAGACACAAGAATAGTTTTTTCCCGAATGCCATCATTCTGCTAAACAAATAATTCCCTCAACACCGTCAAACTATTTACTAAGTCTGCACTACTATTAATCATCTCAAGATTCCCATCACCCATCTCCTCCCACCTATGACTGTATGACTGTAATCCTGTTGCTGGTATCCTTATGATTTATATTGATATTGTTTCCTGATTGCTTATTTGTAATCTATGACTATCATTAAGTGTTGTACCTTATGATTCTTGATGAACGTATCTTTTCTTTTATGTACACTGAGAGCATATGCACCAAGACAAATTCCTTGTGTATCCAATCACACTTGGCCAATAAAAATTCTATTCTATTCTATTCTATTCTATTCTATTCTATTCTATTCTATTCTATTCTATTCTATTCTATTCTTTTTTAGACAAGGCCTATGCGTGGAATGGAGACAGCAACAGCATGGCCATGACATCAGGACCTGGATGGGGAAGAAAACTTTTCCTGGCCCTGTTAGATCTCTCAGCGATGTGCAGTATGGCACCCTTCTGGGCCACCTGCAGAGGTTGGGGATTGTAGGCATGGTATGAATCATTTTCAGATTTCATATTACAATATGCAGATGATACATCACAACCCCCAGTCCTGATTCAATACTTGGAAGCTATAATGGTCTTGGTGGGACAAACCACTCTTAAACTGAATCTAAGCAAGTTGGAGTTAGATAGAATGGCAATATCCCTGATGGAAAGAGGTCTGTAATTTGAGCTTCCTTCTGGGTGTGCAGTATCTTGACTTATAACCACAACTGAGAGCAGAATTCTCATTGCTAAGCAATGAGTCACGGCCAATTTTATGACCTTTTTTGTGCCATAGTTGTTAAGCAAATCATGCAGTTAAGTGAATCCAGCTTCCCCCACTGACTTTGCTTGTCCAAATCCAGCTGGGAAGGTCACAAATGGCTATCACATGACCCCCTGTGACCCTGCAAAACATCATAAATACACTGCTTGCCAAATACTCCAGTTCTGATCATGTGACCATGGAGATGCTGTGACGGCCTAAGTCTGAAGACCTTTCATAAGTCATTATGTCAGAGCCATTGAACCGTTGCTAAATAAATAAATAGTTGCAAGTCGAGGACTATATATAAATATAAATAAATGGTTATAAGTCGAGGTCATAGCCAAGAGGACTTTCCCTAATTTTGCTTCTGCGTCGGCTGTGATACAACCTGGGGAAGGAGGAACTTGCTGCAGTAACTCATGCCTTTGTCAGATAACTGAAACTTGCTCCATATGGACTTGTCTTCAAAGATCTTTTGAAAATTGCAGTGGGTTTGAAATGACCTGGGCCATGCACTAGCCTGCATTTGACAGTGGGAGCAGACACCATTGGCTGTTGACCCTTCACTGGTTACTAGCAAGCTTTGGGGTACAGTTTGCTGATGCTAACCTATAGAGCCCTACAAGGCTTGTTGCAATTACCTGCAGGGCCATATTTCTCATTGGAATAAGCCCAACCAGTCCAGTCTATCCCCAGGAGAAGTTGCTAGCCGTTAACCCAAAGGTGCTTTTTCAAGAGGCAAGTGGACTTTCTGATTTTTCTTTGAAGACGTTTCATTTCTCATTCAAGAAGCTTCTTCAAAGCTGAAGCTTCTTGGGTGAGAAGCAAAACATCTTCAAAGAAAAACCAGAAAATCCACTTGCCTCTTGAAAAAGCACCTTTGGGATAACCATGACCTGGATGGCTGAGAATCTCCATAGACATTGCTAGTAGGTTCTTCAGTTTGTGGAGGTGAGGGGACCTAAGGCTCAGCACCACTTCTCAGAGGTAACATCAGAGCTTGGGAACAATCTCCCAACGGACAACCAGTGGAGTCCCTTTGGACTGCTTCCCATAAGCAGTTCACAATGGAGTCTTCTGGAGGGTGTCTGGGCTCTGATACTGGGGTTACAGATTCGAGTTTAATTTTAACTGTGTCCTTTAAAAGTTTGTGTGTGGTTTTTGTCTTTTGACATGCTGAGACTGCTTCATAATTGCAATGGTCTCTAAATGTGATAAATATTCGTCTTCAGAACTGTGCTTAAATGGGCAGTTTCGCCAATATTTCCCTTACTTAAAAATTACTTACTTTCTTAATTACTTAAAAAAAAAGTTTTGAATAGGTTTCTTAAATAAAACTTTTTTATTTTTATAGAAATAAAATTATCCAGTTATGAACCCCAAGGATCTGCAAGTATAACGCTTGCTTTTAAAAAAAAAAACCCTAAGTTTAATATAAGAAACATTTTTAAAAGAACATTTTATAAATAACTATTACAACTTTATATAAAGTTAATTGTACAACATTGAAGGTAAGACATTATAGAAAGCCACCGTGCAAGCTTTAAATGGAATTCCTTCATCTCAACCTTTGAAAGTGGTAAATTTTGTAGGGAGATTGTCCGCTGGATAAACAGTTGGGCCGGTCTTCATTATTGGAGGTCCATTTAAAAGCTGCCAATCACAGTTCCGGGCCAACTCTACTGTGAAGATTTTGAGAAGAAGTTTGGCAAACTCTTTGCCCACACAGCTTCTTAAGCCTCCTCCGAAAGGAATGAAACTAAATCGTGACGCATCTTCTGGGAAAGGAGCCATGAAACGGTCAGGGTTGAATTCTTCCTTGTTGGTGAAAAGTTCTGCAACGCTGTGAGTGTCACTGATGCTATATATGACATTCCAGCCTTTTGGAATCTGGTATCCCTATAAGAAACAGACAAATAATGATGCAATGACCAGCGTTTATAGCCATTTGCTTCGTAGAACCAACCACTTTTTACTAAATGCCCTGTCTAGTCCTGCTTCCTAAGAGCGTATACATAATTGAACAACAAGTAGTTAAAAGTACTATTATAAAGATGATTTACCTTGAAGGAGAAGGCAATTCCATCTAACTAGTTACCTAAATATTGCAGCTCAGGTAATTCTGAACATTTTATTTCCCCAACGCCTTACACTTTTGCAAAGCTCGAAGTTTACCCAAGTTACTGACCCCTGCACTTACGGAGGGAAGGTCAGTGGAGCAAAGACTGACGTTCAATGATTACTATGAGCAAGTATGGTGTACAACAGCCTTCTGCAGCTTGGCTGAAGGCCATGTTGACTGAGGGAATTCCAGAAACTGCAATTTCAACATAGCAAGAGGACACCAGGTTGAGATGGCTGCAATTACTAGAGTCACATAGAAAGATGGCCATTTTGAACAAATGTACTTTACCACAAAGGCATTGGAGAAGACATTCCATCTTAATGGGATACTAGAGATATCAACCACTTGTTGTCGTATAGATCTAAGTCTCCAGGCTATACTCTAACCCAGTGGTCCCCAACCCCCGGTCCGCGGACCGGTGCCGGGCCGTGGAGTACCTGGCACCGGGCCGCGCAGCGGCCGGGGGACATGAACGCTGCAGCGCACGGCCCAGGAGCCTTTGCGCTGCAGCGTTCATGTCCCCCGGCCGCTTTTGCGCACTGGGCCGTGCGCAAAAGCTCCTGGGCCGTGCCCCCACCCCTGCGCGCGCTCAGCGGGCCGCGGCGATAAAAAGGTTGGGGACCACTGCTCTAACCCACTAAGAATGACCCATGCATAGAATCAAGCCTCTTTGTGTGGTTATTCTTCAGAATTGATTACTTATTGAGAGAGAGACATAATTTCAAGTATTACTTCCTAAGCACATACAACAAGCATTTGGGACCTACCAAGTACAAGTACAAGTAATCTTCTGCTCAGAGGTGAATTCCTGGCTCAGAAGGAGGTGATACCCCATCCAACATGCACATACCTGTGTGTATGTGTATGTGTGTAATTATACATAATGTTAACACCCCATTAAGCCACCTATTTCTCTATTCTTCTTCAGTGAATGGATTGCCAATGCAAAAATTTATTCTAACGCAACAAAACAAATTATGGAACCCCATGAGTTATCAAACCAGTGGAGAAGCAAGTTTAAAGAATAAAAAAATATTCTACTTAATGTGTGTGTGTGTGCGTGTGTGTTTGTGTGTGCTCATTGCAACACAATATGATTTTCCTGAATATATGTATTGCTTTCCGTTTTTTGAAATCCCCAAGAAATATTTACTATATACTATAGTACTCTATTAATTGTCCTTTCATTTAATTCCACAAGTATCACAAGCCATGATAATACCCATACCACAATCTCTCTGCCAAAAATGACACTTGCCACCAGAATAGGAAAATTAGTTTTCAATTGCCCTACTCCATTGCATACTGAACTGTAGGAAGAAGGGCAAATTTGAACATTTATTTTTATTATAGGGGCAAGGGGCATTTATTGCTCAATTGATTTAATAGCTCCTCTTGTCCTTTGATAATGATATAGTCAGCTTAGTTAATAATATTCTGTTATGAGCCTAAACACTACAAGTGCGCATAAAAAAGACCACCGTGTTTAATTTTGTGTCCTGGAAATTTGGCTGAACCATTTCAGATCAGCCATAATTCAGCACAACTGAAACATAAATTCAGTTCAGATTGTGGAGGCAAAACAAAACCTGAAAGCCAAGTACTGTATATGGCAGGGGTGGGTTCTACTTACCTTTACTACTGGCTTGCAATGGGAGCACACATGCGCGTTTCTGCGCATACGCAGATCGTCAATTATGACATCTGGGAGGTTGGGCGGAGCCTCCTGCTGCTTTTACTACCAGTTCTAAAGAACTGGACAGAACTGGGAGCAACCCACCACTGGTATGTGACCAAATATATATTTGGATCAGCCAAAACAAGCTATTCCATACTTTAAATGTTCAGACAGAGAAGTATTAAAATATATTTAACTGCATATAAAGAAAATCAATACAAGATGTTTTACAGGTGGCATTACCACCCACAAAACTGGCCAAGATGTGCAAAAATTGCTCACCGAAATGTTGGAAATGTAAAGCAACATTAGGCACCTATTATCATATGTGGTGGGGGTGCTTGAAAGCCAAGGACTTTTGGTGCCAAATAAAACAGTGGCTAGAAGAGATGTTAAACAAGATGATAGATATGACACCAGAACTCTTCCTTCTGGATATAGTAAGGGATAATTACAAAAAAGAAGAAATATATCTTATGGTACACATACTAACAGCAGCGAGGTTGATATTCGCACAAAATTGGAAATGCAGAGAGCCCACAGGAGGTAGAAATAATTAACAAAATATTGACCTGTGCAGAAATGGACAGGTTAACACTGGAGCTCAAAGATAAAGATTAATCGGAATTCTATGTAACCTGGAATACATTTTATAAATGGCTAGAGAAAAGGAGGAATGTAGGGATAGAGAATTAGAAACAGAGCGAAAGAAAGGGGAGAAAAATAAATAAAATTAAATTAAGAAATATTAGATAGGAATAAATTGGATTTGAATAGGTACGAAGGGAATATGTATGTAACTGAAGTGTAATTGAATATACAAAAAGTATATATGGAATATGCATATTATATTGTAATATACACAAAAGAAAAAGTGCTAGAAAAGTATGTACCAGACAAGTCGCACCAAGTCTAATGTTTTTAAATTGTATATTTAATAAAATCAATTTTATATAAAAGTCTTCTAAATCATCAGCCTTACCCAGGAGATGCATTTAAGAAATCATGAACTTCACGATCTCTTACTTACATTGAGCTCAAAAGTTTTGAGGGCCACCCTGAACCCTCCTGGAACCGGTGGGCTCAGTCGGATAGTCTCTTTGACAACACAGCCAGTATATTTCAACTGCTCCAGGACTTCCATTCCCAAAAGCTTCTCTTGACTGCAATTGCCCAATAATCCCTAGAAGCAGAGGTTATGTCATGATAAATATTACCCTGTTTCCCCCAAAATAAGACATCCCCTGCTAATAAGCCCAATTGGGCTTTTGAGCGCATGGCAATAAGGCCAAGGGCTTATTTCAGGGTTCAAAAAAATGTAAGACAGAGTTTTATTTTCAGGGAAACATGGTAGAAGAGATGTAAAGCAGAGACTTATTTGACTAACAGAAATTACAAAAACATGCAGCATCTCTCAAACAGGTTATTCATGGAGGTAGAAACCCTCGTAGACTAAATCAAAACATCACCAGTATTTTCTGAGCACAAATCTAATTTAATTTACTTTTTTTTTTTCTTCAGCCTTCCTGCTACATTGCATTTTTCCCCAGGAGTTCAAAAGATTTTTGCTCATCTGGAATACTGCAAAGCCATAAAATGGATGTACATCCAAGAGGCTAAATACTATTTTGCCTAATTTGAAAACAGAACAAAATACTCCATACAAATTGCATAGGTTACTGCACTGTTTATAGTTACATCATTGGATTAAGCCATCCAATATAAGATTTAATCAAAAAAAAATACTTGAATATATTTGTATGTATGCAGACAAAGATACAGTCCATGCAGCACAGGACTTTCTGTCAACTACAGGGTCCTCACTGATTATTTTAATAAAAACTGACTTTGTATTTTCTTACCATTTTTGAAGCTGGAAACACATGAGAACTGTAATTGTAAGCCCTATATATGGGCAGCTTATATTTTTAAAAGCACAAAGAAATATCAACTCTGCAGGCCACATGATCATAATCAATTTGCAACCCTTTAAAGCAGAGGTCTTCAAACTTGGCAGCTTTAAGACTTGTGGATTTCAACTCCCAGAATTCTCCAGCCAGCTGGAATTCTGGGAGTTGAAGTCCACAAGTCTTAAAGCTGCCAAGTTTGAAGACCTCTGCTCTGAAGATTTAACTGTGACCCTCAACCAATAAAAAGTAGTCATCTTTGATAAATAACAATATCTGGACCAATTCAATCCACAATTAAAATCAATTAAAAGGCTACAGCTACCCACTACCTGGACCTGTGCTTTTTGGGCCAGGTCGTTCTCCTTTGTGCCCTGTCCTAGCTTCTTGCCTAGAGACCTTGAAGGCAAAACCCACCTTCTCTTGTAATTCCTTTCTCACTTTTTGTAGTACTTTAGGGTGAAGGCTGAGGTAGGTAAGCAAGGATGTTGCTGCACTAGCTGTGGTCTCATGCCCGCCAAAGAGAAGTTCAGTTGCCGATTCCTTTAGCTCCTTTGGAGGAAGGAAACAAAGATAGTGATCAGATTGTATTTTGCATGACAAGATATTTTCAAGTCTAATACTTCTGCATGCAGATATTGAGAGCCATACCCCAAAATTTGCATGCAAAAGTGCTGCTTGGTTGGAAGATTCCTATTGCTGGTGGTCAGGGGTGAAATCCAGCAGGTTCTGGAGAACCAGTAGCAGAAATTTTGAGTAGTTCGGAGAACCGTCAAATATCACCTCTGGCTGGCCCTAGAGTGGGAAGGGAATGGGGATTTTGCAATATCCTTCCCTCTGGAGTGGGGTAGAATGGAGATTTTGCAGTATCCTTCCTCTGCCACGCCCACCAAGCCACACCACGCCCACCAAGCCATGCCCACAGAACCGGTAGTAAAAAATTTTGGATTTCACCACTGCTGGTGGTCCTTTTCTTTAGATCGATATCATGCATTCCTCCTTTCCATCCAGGAACTTCCATAAACTTTTTGCCCATGGCTTCCCCTTTCTCCAAAGGCCTTTCATGGCTGATGCAGGTACCTTCCTTCTATTCTCAACCAGCCACATGTTGTCCTGCGATCAGCCTCGGAATTTTTCAACCAAATTTCTCTCCATTATACAGTTAGTCCTCAATTTATGACCACAACTGAGTGCAAAATTTATGTTGCTATGTGAGACGCTTGTTAAATGAGTTTTGCCGCATTGCACAATTCTTCTTTGTGCAGTTGTTAAGAGAATCGTTGCAGTTGTTAAGAATCTAGCTTCCCCGTTGACTTTGCTCGTTAGAAGGTTACAAAAGATGATCACACATCCTCAGGACACAGCAACCGTCGTAAATATGAACTAATTGCCAAACACCCAAATTTTGATCATGTGATCATGGGGATGCTCCAATGGTCGTGTGAAAAAATGGTCATAAGTCACTTTTTTCAGTGCTGTTGTAACTTGGGACAATCACTAAACAAACTGTTGTTGTAAGTTGAGGATTACCTTTATATATACCCTTGTTTATAAGAAGAAGCTACAAAGAAGGACATTTTCTCCTGCAATCCATTTCCTGCATTTTCTTATACACCTCAACATTTGCAATTGCTAGCTCAAAATATGGAGAGATAAAGTTAAAGGTTCCCCTCGTATATATGTGCTAGTCATTTCCGACTCTAGGGGGCGGTGCTCATCTCCATTTCAAAGCCCAAGAGCCAGCGCTGTCCGAAGACATCTCCATGGTCATGTAGCCGGCATGACTAAATGCCAAAGGTGCATAGAATGCTGTTACCTTCCCACCAAAGGTGGTCCCTATTTTTCTACTTGCATTTTTACACGCTTTCGAACTGCTAGGTTGGCAGAAGCTGGGACAAGGAACGGGGGCTCACCCTGTTACGCAGCACTAGGGATGCGGCACGAACCGCTGAACTGCCGACCTTTCGATTAACAAGCTCACCGTCTTAGCCACTGAGCCACCACGTCCCTTCCGTGGAGAGATAGACATGCCTAATTATTACCTAAACCTTGGGCTCTCTTAAAGAGAACATGGTTTAGAGATTGGCGGTGAGATAACAAGTCCCATAGAAAAGTTTTAAGGCTAATAGCCTGCACTCCATTAAAATTTCCTTTTGGTTGGGTCTTTCTGTGACACAAATGAACCACTTATGTCTAAGGACTGCTAGTAGCAGTCTGGTTTTCCTACATACGGCATACTGCAGTCAAATAATTGCACAAACTATGCCATAATAATCAATTTGTACAACAGGATGCACATGCACACATGCACATATATACACAGACAGACAGACAGACAGACATTGTTCTCTATGGCGCTTCATTAGGAGAGGAAGGATAAAAGCAGGAATGGGGGGAAATGATCCTTTGGATTCGATAATGAGAAAATTACCAAAGACAAGCTCACCACTTAAATGAATTGCAATCTAACACACCTAAAAGATTACTTTGCTCTAAATTATCTTTCTGCCCTCAAGTATGATGGAAAACTATGTCCAAGTCAAGCTGAAGAATCAAATGCTGCCTTATCCTTTATCTAAAGCAATAAAACCTCTTGAGCCAATCCTGGCCTTACTTAGGAATCTTCATTGTGAATAGCAGTGGGGGAAATGAGAGAGAGAATTCCATTGGGGATTTTTTTTTTCTCCCGATAGGATGGCCTTAATCTCGCTTGGCCTTCAGCTCAATGCAGAAGGCAGGTTCATAGAGTCAGAGAATCATGGCTGCAATATGTAAGGGCTAAGAAGAGCAGGACTGTAAAAATGGAAGAGAAGATAGTAGAGATTAGAAGGTGGGGGAGAAAACAGCCAAAAAAAAAAAATTTGGCCAATAGTGAAGATGTTTGGATAAGATATAATTTGAAAGTAAAAAGGCTTGCTAGAGATCTGTTTGCTAGAGTAGCAAAGGAACTCAAGGAATGGTAAATGTAATGGAGTACAATTGAATGGCAATTCCATTAAAGATACTAGGGAAGGAATGCTGGAGGCAGAGGTGGGATAAGGAAGGTCAACAATGAGGTAGAGAAACTGTAGCAAAGACTTATCATTGAAGATTACATGGTCCTTGAAGGAAACGAAGGGCTTGCAAAAATAGCTTCTTTTTTAATATATTGTCCATGTAATTCTTTTGCCTGATGGCCTATTTGGTTCCCTGAGCTCCTACACCAGCTCTAAATTGGGACAGTTTATACATACATATATTTGTTTACTGAAGTTTAGAAGTCATGGTCAGCCCTCGATCTGGCCCATGGGGTCACCCCGGACACTCTCACTGCCTCCTGGGTGGCCCCGTGGGCCAGATCTAGCCACATCACAAGCTGGGTCCGGTCCATCTTGCGTTTGACATGTCTGCTCTAATGAATTTAAACTGAATAAAATTCAAACAATTGAAAGCAATAAAGGTTTGATTTGTGGGATTATAATCCTTTTCCGACTGGGAACCACTGTATCCTATCAATGCTAAATTAGAAAGAATGCCAGTTATGATAAGGCTTATTTCTGAGAAAACGTGCACATGTCCACATTTTCACCTAATGAACATCAGCACAAAGTTGAAGAAAAAGAAGTGAGCAAGAAAAATCTAGGACCTCTGCCTGCGGAAAACCTTGGCATTTAGCAAAGAGTTACATTTCTAGGATTGCATTTAATATAAAAAGTCCATCAGAAGACCAAAGACAAGCATCTCCCTCTTCTGGACTTTTTTTTTAATTTGATTTATATGCCGCCCTTCTCCAGAGACTCAGGGAGGCTTACAATGCGTTAAGCAATAGCCTTCATCCTTTTGTATATTTATACAAAGTCAGCTTATTGCCCCCACAAACTGGGTCCTCATTTCACCTACCTTAGAAAGGATGGAAGGCTGAGTCAACCTTGAGCCTTGAAGAGATTCGAACCAACAGTAAATTGCAGGCAGCTGTGTTAATAACAGGGTGCGTAAACCACTGTACTATCAAGGCTCTTTTTAGTCAGGATAAGAGTTATTTCATTGAAGTTAACATCTACATCTGCTTCAGGATTAGACCTCTGGAAATATATACATCCACTCAGCTGATGGGAAACTAGCACTTGCCAGATGCACTAGGGCAGCAGATCGGCAGTATGACTTTCACAGGTACAGGAATAGAGAGAAAAATGTTACAGGATGCTCTAAAAAAGAAATAGTGTAATCCTTCTAATTAATTTTCCCTCCCATGATAAAATATAGCTTTTCTTGATCTCAAGCTTACTACTGAATTTCTGAATCTATCTGGAGAAAGCTACCGTATTTAGTATACAGTACGACACACCTTTCTTCCCCAAAAAAGAGGCTGAAAATCTGGGTGCATATGTATGTATGGCTCCAAATGTAGCCCCGCCCAGCTTCTCAAACGGAGGTTTCAGAGGCTGAAAAAAGCATCAGAAACGAAGCTTCAGAAAAGAAGCCCCCAAACAGAGCTTCAGAGGCTTTTTTTCTGAAGCTCTGTTTCAGAGGCTTTCAGAGGCAGGAAAAAAAGCAAAAAAAAGCAAGGCACAGAGCTCACAACCAAGGAACCTGTTGCTAAAATTCACCTCTGGGAACAGCTGATTGGGGGTATTCCAGGAGGCCAATCCACCCGCCAATCAGCTTTTTTCTTATTTTCCTCCCCAAAAACTAAGGTGCGTCTTATACTCCGAAAAATATGGTATTCTCCATTACTTTTGGCTCTGTTGTGCAGCCATGACAGCTATATTCTCCTTCAACCTAATTTAAAATTAGCAGATATCCTGAAGACTTGCATACAAAATTGGGAGGAGGACCCTATATCAGAAACATAAAATACATCATTTTCTCCCAGCTCAATGCCAGCCAAACAGCTTTTCCGGTTTGACCAAACAGCAGAACAGTCGTCATTCACTTCAAAGAATTGGACTTTGGAGGCTTCCAGACAGATGCTGAATGAAACACTCACCTGCATGTTAAGCTGCTCCCCTCTGCTTTGGGTGTGCTCTATCAACAGCTGCAACACATCTTTATAACCATTGGAGGGCTCCTTCTCAGCCAATTTCACTCGAATGATCTCCTCAATTTTGGCATGGATGACATTCCGTGCTTTCAAACCCTGGGAACAGAGCAAGGATTGTTTGAGTCTTTTAAGACAGGACTGTGTTCATGAGCTGAGAAACACAACTTTTCCCCTAAAGCAGGGATGTCCAGCCTTGGCAACTTTTAAGACTCATGAACTTCAATTCCCAGCTGGCTGGGGAATTCTGGGAGTTGAAGTCCACAAGTCTTCAAGTTGCCAAGGGTACTGTAGACATTGTTGTCCTCCACTGCAGGCCTGCGGAGCTGGCAGCAGAGTTGGACAGTGAGGAGGTTGGGAAGGAACATGTCAGACGCCAGTCCTGGAGTCTGGGAAAGGCTCGGAGGAGGGCTCTGCGTCAGAGCAGAGAAAGGGCCATCTGGGAGGTATGTGCTGCCTCCAGAGCCTCCAGAGCCAGGCCTCAGCGAGGCAGAGGAACATGTTCCCATGCGCAGAGTGCCAGAAGATAAGAACAGTTAAAACAAAAGGGCCGACTCTGGAGTAGGGCTTGGAGATGATTGGCCCCTCCCATAAGACTTAAAAGAGGAGCAAAGGCACGTGGGCCTTTGCAGGAAGCAACTTTGTTAATTCTGTTCAGTTTAAAGTCTGAAGCTCTGTTTGATTCTGGACTCCGTGTGGCTTTGCCAATTAGGTCTTTGGCAGTGTGTCAAGGGAGATAAAGGTGGATGATTATCAGCCTTATCCCGAAGGACTCTTTACAACTATTTGGGACTCATCTGTGAATGAACAGAATTCACAGCTGTTGCAATAAAAGAGGGACTACTCGTGTGTTTTACTGACTCGGGAAGCCTAGGTCCGAGCAGACATGCCTGCTCTGCAGGATGTCTATCCCATTGTCTAAATTCATAAATAGAGGCAGACTTCACAGCTTTACCTTATATAAGCCACTGAAAGGCACATAAATTGGCAGAGAGAAAAGGTTGCGGATCATCTCTTCAAAGGTGTCGACCAGCTGCTGCTCACTCTTGTAACCTGCCTCATTGGGCTGGAATCCCAGTAGAATGCGCATTGCAATGCGGAACATGAGGCGCTTAACTTCTGGGTACACCAGTAGGCAGGAGCCACTAGCAGAACTAGCCAAGAGCCATCGCTTCAAGCAAGCACACACCTCCTCCTGGATGACTGGGGTGTAATGCTCCAAGGCTTCACGGGAGAAAGCTTTCATGATGACCTGAAAATGGAAAAGGAGGTTAGGGGCCAAATTATTTAACATGTTTTAAAATTGTTTTTAAATTTTATATATGTACTTGTTTTATCTTTGGCTGTGCACCGCCCTGAATCCTTCGGGAGAAGGGCGATATAAAAATTAGATTAATAAATAAATAAATTAATGTTATTAATCACCTCAGTTTGGTGAAAGTTTGGAAGCTACGGCTGAATTATTAAGCCTGTCCAAAGTCTCCATCAGATGAATGGAGCTAACTAGGGGGCTCAGTGGCTAAGACACTGAGATTGTAAACCAGAAAGGTCGGCAGTTCGGCGGTTCGAATCCCTAATATAGGTGTCCTGCGTGAGCAGGGGGTTGGACTAGATGACCTCCAAGGTCCCTTCCAACTCTGTTACTGAATAGTGTTTGGTTCTCTTTCATTTCCTAAAGCTGGACCATTTTAATGATTGGAACGCTCCATAGATTCTCCTGAGCACAATAAGTGTTTAACAGGGAGGCAATAAAAGTTGCAGTATGATTAGAGAAAAACCATCTGAACGCCCCTTCAGAATCCAAATGGCTCGAACAATGAGATTACAGCCCTGAGTTCTTATACTGAAATGAAAATCTAGCTGAATTCAAGTAGGGTTTTTCTTCCAAATCAATGCACCCAGCATAAAATTAGGTGTCTAAGGAAGACTTCAAGAACTAAAAGCAATGAGGTGTTGTCCTTTTTAATGGAATTGTGTCTCAAAGAGCAATGATTTGTTTTGAGTTAAATAATTTGATTTTTTTTCTAAATGATCCTCATAGCTTTAAGAGTAGCAAAAACATGGATTTGGCTTTTTATAGGGAACTCACTTCAGTTCAATCATTTCTGAGCTCAGAATCCAAATTCTGAACATATTTGCTTATCTCAGAACTGCTTTAGTCATCTTAGGTTCTGGGAGGTGGGAGATAGAATAGATCCTATATTTATCTATCTGTTTCCAGGATCTTTTCCAAGGCTGAGGACTCTTCCTCAAAACTGAGCTAAAATGCTATCTTCTATTCCTTTGAGCCAGGACAAAAAAAATCCAACATAAATTGAATTGTTCCTCCTACATACACACAAACACACAAAAAATTTCCAATCTCTGTTCTGCCAAAGATATTAGGCTCACAAATGGTGCTTATCTTTACATACCTGCTTACATTCACCATGCCGATCAAATTAAGAAAAGGGATTGGTGGATTTCTTCTGTTTCCTCTACCAATGGGGAAAAGAACCTACCAATCACTCTCTCTATGGTAGCATGGGGTTCATTTAAGTTGGCTGTTTTGAATGATGGGCACTTTTAAGCCAAAATGGACATGGAGAACAGTGTCCAGTAGGCAGAGGAAGCTGACCCACACCAGCCTAAAACAAACAATAGGAGCCAGATAGGAAACCCCCCCCCCAAGCTCTGGTAAGTACCCTCAACCAAACCAGATAGGAACCCCCCCCCCCCAAGCTCTGGTAAGTACCCTCAACCAAACCAATCAGCAAAGCATGGAATCAATCACAAAAATTGCATTTGGGATAAACTGGAGAAAGCTACTTTAAAATTCAAACATCAAGAAGTGACTTTAGATGAGTTGGGGATGAGTTGAAGGTAATGTAACAAGGATATTATGGAAACCAAGTTGGCAGTAGATGCGTGTGCAAAAACCAAGTTGGCAGGAGATGTGTGTGCATTTTATCCATTCATTCCTGAGACATGATAAAAACAGCATAGAAACCATTCCCCATTGCCAGTCCTTATTCTACTTTTAATTCATCATCACTGCCAACCCTTCTAATCACACCCACAAAGATCAGCTGACCTCACCCTTAAGATAGCAGACAACAAAATCCTACACACCTTAAGACTCTAATGCAGGGGTCTCCAACCTTGGCAACTTTAAGACTTGTGGACTCTAACTCTCAGAATTCCTCCCCAAAGCTTTGCTGGCTGAGGAATTCTGAGAGTTGGAGTCCACAAGTCTTAAAGTTGCCAAGGTTGGAGACTCCTGCTCTAATGTGAAGCTGGCTGCAAGGGGGAAAGGCTTTGGTTCCTTTCTGGTCTCCACCCAAAAAGGTTTTGCCAGCCAGCAAGATCCGAAATCACAACAATATCTTCTGCATGATGTATCTGTGCAATATTCATGCAACTAAATTGTTGATTCATAAAAAGTTCTCAGAACCAGCCTGGGAGAATTTTATCTGCCTTCAGACAGTCTCAAAAACATGAAATTGCATCACTAGAAGTGGACTAAAAAGGAACAACAGCCAAGAAACTATTATTTTAAAATTGACACACCTAGGAGAGCATCAGCAATTTTCCTCAACCAGGGCAGAGAAGGGTCAAGTGTGGTTAAGATACGGATTGCTGTTAAAATACAGATCAGGACAAAACCTGCCTCTTTTCAAATCTTCTACAACTAACTGCTAGTGAGCACAGAAAGCGATTACACTTTTTAATATCCCTGGACTGTACTCCCTTTTTTGGCACACCGTCCAACCACTTGAAAGGAAAGGAAATGCTTTGGAAAAGGGGAGGAGGGGTTTCATCATAAGTCTTAAGGTGTGGAGGGTCGGGGAAGCAACCCCTCTTTATGGCCTCTAGATTGCCCCCGTTGCTTCTGGAAAAAAGTTCTCAAAGGCACCATTCATTTTATGGGAGCCTGTTTTATGGGGAAGGACCTTTTCAGATGTGTTTTAAGATCCTCCTCTGCCGCTTTCCCTTCCCTTCTTCCCTTCTCCCTTTTACAAGGAGCCCTACAGCCCGTTTATTCCGAAGCAGGGCAGTCCGCTGAATACGACGG
Source organism: Pantherophis guttatus (assembly GCF_059756535.1). Classification (NCBI taxonomy): domain Eukaryota; kingdom Metazoa; phylum Chordata; class Lepidosauria; order Squamata; family Colubridae; genus Pantherophis; species Pantherophis guttatus. The sequence goes on along the minus strand of NC_142068.1, from coordinate 68,840,323 downwards.
CTTTTTTTCTTCTTCTTCTTCTTTTGGCTAAAGAAGTTACAAACTAAAAGGCACATCGCACAGATTAAAAACTGGGCCTTAGCCGGCCTCCTTAAAACTTCATCCGACTTCAGGGTTTTCAGTTAAGACTCGGGTCCTTAGGTTGCCCCGCCACACATCTATACATGCATATACACATACATACGTGCATATATGCATGCATGTATGTAAAGGTTTTCAGCTAAGACTCGGATCCTTAGGTTGCCCGGCCACACATCCATACATTCATGCACACATACATACGTGCATATATGCATGCATGTATGTAAAGGTTTTCAGCTAAGACTCGGATCCTTAGGTTGCCCGGCCACACATCCATACATTCATGCACACATACATACGTGCATATATGCATGCATGTATGTAAAGGTTTTCAGCTAAGACTCGGATCCTTAGGTTGCCCGGCCACACATCCATACATTCATGCACACATACATACGTGCATATATGCATGCATGTATGTAAAGGTTTTCAGCTAAGACTCGGATCCTTAGGTTGCCCGGCCACACATCCATACATTCATGCACACATACATACGTGCATATATGCATGCATGTATGTAAAGGTTTTCAGCTAAGACTCGGATCCTTAGGTTGCCCGGCCACACATCCATACATTCATGCATACACACACACACAAAAAAAATACATCTCCTCTCTAATAATTAGGAATCCAGATCCTTCCTCCGCCTTTAAGATAGCCAGAGGCCGATCTCCTTTTCCCACGTCTTAAACCCCCGGCCGGATCAGGGGGCTGCTTTGCCACGGAAGGGAAGGAGCCCTTTCCCCAACCCGCTTACCTTCTTGCGATGCTTGTGCTGACCGTCGTGCAGGTTGGAGAGGCAGCCGGAGCCCAGGATGATGCGCACCGAAGCCGGCCAGTGCACAGCCACCAGCCGGTGCTCGCCCAAGAGGATGTGCCGCACGTTCTCCACTCCCATCACCCGCACCGTCGGCCTCCCGAAGAGGTGCGTCTTGTAGACCTGGCCGTATTGCCGACGCTTCATCGACAGGAATTTCCGACGCTGGGAAGGAAAGTGGGGGGGGGAGGCAAGCGATGGAGTGGAGCCCGGGCGCTTGGATCGGCTCCCCGGGGCTCCCCAACCGAGAAGGCGCGGTGCCCGCCGCCCTCCTCGCCTTACCTGCAGCACCAGCTGGAGGGTTTCCCCCAGGAAAGGCAGCCCCATGGTGCCCGGCGGCAGCGGCAAGGGGCAAGCGGGATCGCGGCCCCGCAGGCAATAGAAGTGCCAGAGTTTGACGGAGGCCAGGCAGAGCAAGAGCGGCACCAGGACGAGGGTGCCCAAGGCGCTGGCCAGCAGGAAGGAGAAGCCCATGCTTGAGCGGCTCGTTTGGCTCCCACGGCTGGAGCGGAGGCAGCGGGACCGGGTATTTGCCTTCCCTCTCGGCGAGCGACGGAGCGCAAGGGCTAAGCCCCGCTACGGGGACCCCTTTTATACCCATCCTCGCCCCCAGGTCGCTGCCCACTTTACCTTGGTCCGGACGATCAATTAGTTCATCCAAAGTTCAGCTTTAATTGCTGCTGGTGGTGGCCAGCAAGCTCCGCCCCATCGTTTCTTCGACCCCGCCCCGCCCTGGCTTCAAGCCTTTGGAGAGGGGGGGGTTGCCCCTTCCCATCCCCGCCCCTTTACCAAACCGCGGGCCCGAAGCCGGGCGAGGTCTCCTGTCACTCGGGCCAGGCAACAGCTCCGGGCGATCAGCTCCTGGCCCTGGGATCGGGATCCCGTGGGGAGGGCGGATTCTCCTTCCGAAAAATTAAAGGGAGCTTTACAGCTCCGATCCCAAGTAGACTGTTCTGGAATCCATCCTCTTCATCCCCGGAGAGATCGGGCATCTCTATCTCGTGCCTCCGGGTTGCGTGGGAAGCAGGTGCGGCGGTTCGTTCGCCCGTTTTGCTGGCAGGATCCGCCAGTTCGGCGTCGCGGTGCCATCCTCAGTATTTCGATTCCGGAATCCACCCTCGCTCTGATTTGTGATGGTGTCTTGAAACTAGAAACCAACCCCAAGGAACGGCGTCTAAACGAGAGACTGGCAATCCAAGTAGAATAGGGTAAAGCTAAGAGGCGTGGGTTCGGAATATTCCCTGGTTGGGTTCACACGTTCTAGGGCAGGGTCTGGCTGGGCTTATCGTGGGTGTAAACTCAGCCAGTTATGGTAGATTTAAGGTTACGTGAGATGCGTGAACTGGGTTAATGCGTAGGCGGGTTACACAGCCTCAAAAGCGGAGTCCCGAAAAAACTCGGGGAAGAATCTGCTTGCTCGGTCGCTCAGCACAATCCTGAACCATATTTATTCAGAGGAAATCCCTGCACGGCGGCCATGCATGAAATGCAAGTGATTTTGGCCTTTCATTCAAGCGCGGTAGCCCCTTCCTACTCCTTCTAGGAAGTAAAATTCCTGGGTTCCACGGAAGGTCTTCAGAACCTTTCCGACATTTCTCCGCTTCTGAGCAGCCCATAATGAAGGCACTCCGGTTTTTTTAGGTTTTAAGCGGCAGCCTGCTGAATTCAAGAGATTTATAATGTTAAGGGCCACAACACCCATAATCCCCAGCCAGTAGAGGGAAAGCTAATTTGAGCTAGTTTTAGACTTCCTTTAGTCTCGTTCCAAGGCCTATGAATTTTGCTTCGATTGCTCCCTGGAGAATCAGCTTCTCTCGAGGGGGCACAAAGGAGGCTAAACCGAATTTCAGCTGGTTAGGCATAGACCTCCTTCAGCAACTGAAAAGCTCCAAAAGATTTTTTTTTTCCCTAATCACTTTTTCTAATACCATCCGGGTGTTGAAAGGCTTGAACCTCGAACGAGTTTACTCTTTCCGTGCAAATTAATTTTCTTCCCGGTGTCCAAAATACATAGCACTATAAACTAAAACAGGTCAATCAACCAATAAACAGATTTATACTGGTTGATGACCACAATAAAGATCTGACTCGATTAAATGGGCTTAGCGTGTTCTAGAAATAACACTGTAAGGGTTTTAACCGAGTTGGTTAAACGTGCTGAGCAACCGAACCGGCCGTCTACTAATAAAATGCCTTTTCTCGCACAGTAACCTAAGACCATGGAGTTCCAAATTATATACTTAAAAATAACCAATTCCTGGAAAGTCGATCGCTTCCGTTCGTTTTATCCTCCTACCAGCCCGTGTGAAGCAAAAAATGAAGATTTGTGTTATGTAAGGAAGAAGGAATCTGATCCGGGCATTTCTAAGTAAATAAAATATCGACTGGACGCCAATCGTGAATTGCAGACTTGACCAGCGCTCTGTCCGGTTTCCTAACCCCATTCCGTCCTAGTTTCTCCGAATCTGTCTGTGTTTCGGAAAAGCAGCGGACTGCCCCAAGGTCACCCAGCGAGTTTCGTGGTTGTAGGATCCGTCCGGATCTCCTCAGAGATCAGAGTCCATCCCTGGCTTGGTCCACATTCTTAAAAAGTTTTATTATCTCTCTTAAGTATTTCCCCCACTCCAGAGGTTGCGAAATTCCTCCATGAATAATAATTACCTGTGAAAATCCTGAGCATTGCTGGCAGCTAAATCGTTGGCAATTTCCTTGAGTCAAACTATTTGGACTTAAAGTCACCTTCACCGCCTGTCCTCAGGTTTTGCACCCTCCCCCTCCCCCCCCCTTTTTTTTTTTTTGCGTTTTGCATGATATGCAGAAATGCAATTTATCTCAACACTTTCGGGCGTGGCAATGAAAGGAGAAGCGAGAGCAGGACTTGCTGAATTCCGGCCTGTGTTATCTAAAGACGCATAACGTTCACGAGTTAATCTAAATTCGTTTTGGTGCCACAAGGTCCATTTGGTCTCGCTGTTTTCCTAACACCTCAACTGATGAAGAATGTTGTTGAACTGGGAACTTTGCTCAGCTTTTTAGCCATTCTATTAGATTAGAACCTTCTGCAGATAGGAATATATATATATATTAATTTGATTTATATGCCGCCCTTCTCCGGAGACTCAGGGCGGCTTACAATGTGTTAAGCAATAGCCTTCATACTTTTGTATATTTATACAAAGTCAGCTCATTGCCCCCACAAACTGGGTCCTCATTTAACCTACCTTAGAAAGGATGGAAGGCTGAGTCAACCTTGAGCCTGGTAAGATTCGAACCTGCAGTAATTGCAGACAGCTGTGTTAATAACAGGGTGCTTTAAACCACTGTACTACCAAGTTATATTGATCATATAACTTAAATGATCTGCAGTTGATTGATGCTAGACTTCTCTACCGCTTTTCATGTCCATAGCTACCTTTAACCAACACCTATGGGGGACTTCATCGTTTTTCCGGAGACTTGTCTGTCTCTGGAAGTTTGTTCTTTACCCATAAATGGAGCCCTCTGATGCGGCTATGTAAATAATTAATCAATAAGCTTCATGCTGTTAAATTCGATTGGTGGTGTTAATCCCCCTTGCCCTGATGGCTCTGATGGGAGGGAGATATCTCTGTAGGGATCCACTCCAGCTGGAGCCATGGGGCTTCAGATTTGATCTGGTTTCGAACCAAATAGTTGTAAGATATTGAGATCCAGTCGGCCAGGTTCCTTGGTAGTTGCATCCAACTCATCGTCTCTTGAGAACCTTGGAAGCCATCAGATCCAGATAGATCAGGAGATCTTCTTCATCTGATCGGCAAGAATTTGTGACACACACACACACCCCTCCAGAGAAATAAGATCCAACCTTTTTTTTTAAAACCATCTAAACTAGAGAGCAAGACTGGTGTAGGGGTTAAAGCGGGAGAGGGGTCTACCCAGAGTTCTGCCCAGAGGCAAAAGCCAGCCTGGTGACCTTGGACCCATCACTCTAGCCAGCCCTAGGAAAGAGGTTGCACGAAACCACTTCTGAGAATTTTGCCACGAAACATAGAGACTTATCTAGTCACCAGGAATTGACTCTGATTCCTAGCCAGAAACAAAAGAAGTAAATTAGAGGGCTAAAATCTGGAAGTAGAAAGATACCAGGGTGACTGAGTTTTGGGCTTGGCTCTCTCTCCCCCTACTCTTACCCCACCCCCCACCCCACCCCACATACACACTCACACAGAGGCGCCAGTTTTTCCTCTTGGCCTATATCCGCTTTTTGCTGGGCCCAGCAGTGGATTTGGTGGGGGGTCAAATGAATCCCCAGCACAGGAGACCCGCCAAAATTGCAGAAAATACGACTTCAGCAACAGAGTGGTCAACGCCTGGAATGCACTACCTGACTCTGTGGTTTCTTCCCCAAACCCCCAAAACTTTAACCTAAGACTGGCTACTGTTGACCTCACCCCATTCCTAAGAGGTCTGTAAGGGATGTGCATAAGAACACCAGCCTGCCTACCGTCCCTGTCCTAATATTCCTTTTTACTCTTACTCTTTTCATGTATTCAAATTATGTTTATATGCTTGACAAATAAATAAATAAATAAACCCGCTGCTGCCCCCTCCCTCCCTCACCACCGCCTTCCCTCCGCGCGGTGAGCATCGGCCTTGGGTCTCTCCTCCCCTAGAAAAAGTCCTCCTTGGCCTTCGCTTCACCTCCCAAGGCAGGAGTTTTATCTTTACGTTCGGGGCCCTGAGAGGAAGAATCCGCCCCAGCAGCAAGAAGAGACGCAGCAGATTCTCGAACCGGCGAAGCGCTGTTAATCGCAGGTTCAACCGCAGGTCAGCGAGAGGGAGGGGGGAAAAAAGGTTAGGGTGGCCAAAGGTAAACACGCGCCAGCGCCGCGGCTTCTCGTCGCCCCTGACTGGCGCGGGCGGGAAAAGCTTTTGCTCCTTTCGCCTTGGCCCCGCTAGCAGGCCCGAGGGCGGCTCCTCCGGACGGGCGGAGCGGCGCTCAAGCAGCCTCATTTCTGTGGGAACAAGGACCGGGAAGAGGAGAGAGAGAGAGAGGCCGCCGGCTGCCTGCTCCCCTGCTCAACTCCGGCAGGCCGAGGGAATTCTGCATACAAATTACGCGAGAGGCGAGCACCGGGAAACGAACCGGGGCCGGGCCTGGCAGACGAGGCGCCGGGCTCCAGAAGCCAGCAAGGGCCCACTTCAGAGAGTTTGGGGCGCTTTTCCAGACGCCTCAGCCTCGGGTTGAGGCCTTCTTCTCGCCCAACAGCCGAGGCAGCGGAGGAGAGGGAGGGAAGGGGGGGACGGTGCAGCCAGAGGCCCGCTTGTCTCGCCCGCGCTCTCCTCAGAAGTCTCGAGGGAAACGATTCCACGGGCGCAGGCTCTTTCCCGCGCGGGACCTTTCCACCTGTCGATAAGCCACACATCCCTGCCGGCAGCGCCTCACGAGTTCCCTCGTTCGAGCCGGGGGTGGGGAGGGGCTTTACCGACCTCGGAGTCGAATGGGAAGCAGCGGGCGCCCCCCCCCTCCTTCCCTCCCGGCGCCGCCCTTGGGACGATCTCCGGCGCCCTTTAAGACTTTGTTGCCTGGGCGATCCAGCCCGAAGGCACCGCTAAGGAGCAACGCCGCCGCCAAGAAGACCTGCGCTCTCAAGAGTAGCTTCTACTGCCTCGACTTCTTCGCTCCGGGAAAACGCTGCGGGGGTGGAAAAGCCGCGGCCTTGGATCCAACGGGATCCATCGGGGGTTGATTTCTCTCTCTTCCCCCACCCCCCCCCACCTCTCCGTCCCCAATGCGTTGCGAAAGGTACCGCGTTCTTCGCTCACCGCCACGACCTCCCCACGACCCACCCCCCGCAGCCGGCCTGACTTCTGTGGTGTGACCCTTTACGCGGAGCCTCTTCAGCTCTGAACGCGGCCAGGTCACCTCGCTTTTTCTCGGGAGTCGGGCGCGGGCTGGGTGAATGTCTCGCCGCGCAAGTGAGGAGTTCAACGCTTCGAGGGGCAGCCACTCTCGGGCGACCCTCCCTTCCGAGATCGCCACTGGGTTTTGTTTTTTTTTCCCCTTCCAGAGAGCAGAAGCCAAGAAATCCACCATTGCAGAGACTTCCCTTCTTTGAAAACGGGGTGGCGGTGGGGGGCTCGGCCAAAGGCGGCGGCCTCCCAGTTCATCCGAAGCGGCGGCGGGAGAATAGGGGGGTTTCCTGCGGGATCGGGTTCGCCTTTGCCCTTCGCTCGCGTCCGACGGGCTCGAGAGGGAAGACTGGAGGATGCGATCCAAGCGGAAAGACGGAATGGATGGAAGCCTCAAGGAAGGCGATCCAGGAGGCCGCGGTCCCCTTCTTAGAGCCGAGTGAGAAACGGGAGTTCGTCCTTCTCGTGTTTCAGCGGAGATACTTGAAACCGGGCGGGTTCGGCCATCTGCTCTTCCTGGTTCTCGTTGTTACTGTTTGCACCGATTCCCCCCAATTCCGAGGGATTTGCTTGGGGGGGGAGGGAAAAGGTCCAATTAAGGACAGAAGTGGGGGGCCGAACTCAGGGGGTGTCTAGCGTTCTTTTATTTCACAAACAGAACTGGGGAAGAGAGCAAATCTAACATTAAGCATCTTTTAAAAAAACGGATGAAGAAAATCGAAAATGGACAAAGGTCTCCTGCAGTTTCAATAGAGTTCAACTGACACTGCCCCCCCCCAATCCCCGCCGTCCAAGTCAAACGTTTTGGGGACAATTAATAGGGTAGCTTGAGGATTGGTCTGAAACGAAACAAGTTTAAACCCTCAACCTCCAAATCCGAAAGGTAATTTTCGCTCAGATATAGAACCTCTCCTATAAATCTGCTTCTCCGGGGGTCCTTGGGGAGATGAACCCTCAAAAGAGGAAGGAGGAAAGGCTGCCGGCCAGAAATGTGACAAAGAAAGCATATGGGGCAGGTCTCTTCATAATTCGTGCATCATTAATCTGTGTTAAATGATCGTAGCAAGACGCTCCTGTCGAAGAACAGGATGCGCCAACTCAAAAAAAGTTTATTTACTCCAACGCTTTGCATTAATTGCTCCAGTCATTTCACTCTCTGGGAATTGGACACCCAGAGGCGCACCGCACCTCCCGGCCTTTTGACGCGTTTTTACACCGAATTGTTCCGCTTTTCTGGGACTTCCTCCAAGTGAAACTGCACTTCCCTCTGTGAGAGTTTGGCCTCTTCCATGGGAAGAGAGGACTCCTGGTGGCGGATTAACTCTTCACATCCTGAACGATGCCCAGAAATGGGGGAGAAGAGAAGGAGACGGCCGAGACTATGGGGGAGGGGAAATGATGTTTTATTTCCTATGGATACCCCAATTCCCTCCCCACATTCCCAAATTAATAAAGATTCTTTGTATTGCGGTCCTTCAGAAAAACTAAGGGGCCGATCTGTTTTATGTAGAAATCCCTGGCACGTTTTGAATATTGAATATAATATTGAATATAACAGGTAACGAATCTAACCAGGGAATTTGTAAAGCAGTGAGATAATCCCAAGGCCACTAAGCACCTTTACACTGAGTTCCCTCCCATTGGCTCTTAATCGTCAATCTTGCTCTGTACCGTTTTTATCTTTAACAACACACAATCCTGCACTTATTTCTAACTCCGAAGTCAGCCTTACAAGTACATAGACCCAACTCCTGCCCAGGATCCATTCTTCTATGGGTGTCCTCAACTTAGAACCACAATTGAGCCCAACAATTACGTTGCTAAGTATAAAAATTGCCTCATTTTACAACTTTCCTCGCCACTTTTGTTAAGTGAATCGCTGCAGTTCTTAAATTAGAAACACGGCTGTTAAGTGAATCCAGCTTCCCCATGGACTTTGCTTGTCAAGAAGGCCGCAAAAGAGGATCAGGTGACTCTGAGACACTGCAACCATCATAAGTATGAACCAGTTGCCAAGTATTTGAATTTTGATCATGTGACCATGGGGATGCTGCAACCATCATTAAGTGTGAAAAATGTTCATAAGTCACTTTGTTGCAACTTTGACTGGTCGCTGAGCAAACTGTTGTAAGTAGAGGATTACCTGTACAGTCTCTTCATGGAAAGTTATTTTTTTTTCCCCCTAAGTTTGCATCTTCATTCTTTTGGGCAAATGCTGATTTTAATAGGATACCTCTGGGGCAAGGGACACGGGGGAGGGGGGGCAATTGCACCCTCCCTCTCCCCACACCATACTTCTAAGTGTGCCTGTGTGTATGCGTGCACGGGGTGCCTCTTGGATCGCAAGGGGACCTAATTGTGAGCGAAGGGTGGGGATCGTGCAACCACGCAATCTATTTCCCCAAGTTGGCTCTTTGTTTGGTGGGAGTTTAAAGCCCCCCCCCACGTGCCCACTCTTGCTCTTTGTCGCCGCTCCGCCTGACCTAGATAATCCCAGCGCCCCGGCGAGGTGAAAACCGCCGGGATCCACCTCCAACTACGTGCCTGCTCGCCTAATGGCTGGGGCGGGGAGGAGGAGGAGGAGGAGAAGCGGGGGTGGTGGGGGGGGGAGACGGATGCCCCTTTGGCAGGGCCCGTCTGCGGTTTTGCAGCCACCAGAAAACAAGGGCATGACCTCGGGGCACTTGCGCCTTCCCAGGCGCTGACCTGCAGGCGACCTACAGCCCGGACCGTGACATTTGAATGAACCCTGCCTGCTTCTTCGCCAAGTTCACTGTCTATCAAATAACGAGATACGGAGGTCTGAGCACCGTTAATTGCCACAGGAAGCCTTCATTATCTCCGCGGCCATCTAGTTTCTGTGCGTCAATCCCGGGGTGGCTGGGGTGGGGGGGACACACGAATGTGGGGGTGGGGAGCTGTGCGCGCTCCGATGGCCACAGAGTGAAAAGGATAATTAAAGACATCTTGAAAGGAGGTTAATAAATGAACAGCCCAAGAGGAGCTGCTGGCGAAGATGGCAAAACCTTCCGTGGAATGACGCTGCCTTTGCGCTTCTCAAAAACGCCTTATTGCGAAATCGAAGTAAATTTACCAGAAGAATCCCATTCCCCCCTAAGGCCACGTTTACTGGAGATCCGATAATTGCGGGATCCCGGTTAGAAAAACTGGCCCGTTTTTCTTTAAAATAGCAATTAAATAGAGGAAGTCTTTCAGGTGATAAAGCATTTGCCTCTTGGTTAGCTAGACTCGTAAACCTTCTTCATAATTTGTCCAGAAACAGAGCAACAAACTCGGACGATCTCAAAAGCTTCAGAAAAAAAAATTTTTTTTCACAAGTTTTAAAGGCGCTAATGAATCAGTTCCGTGGGGTTTTTTTTAACAGATCCGCGATTGAACCTTTTGTCATTAAAGTGCCCGGACTTGTTTTCACAGGAAATACTTCAGACATTCAGGCAATGGTCACTTAAATGGCCATTTCTAAAGCAGATTAACATATTTTACATAGGGATTCAAATTGGATCTGCTCTACTTTCTAACTTTGCCTTTAGATATTCATTATGACTACTTTCTGGTTTCAATTGAGGTTTCCAACAATATATGTAAATCTAAAACTACCATCTGTTTCAAAAGTTCCTGTTATGATGCGATTGTAATGAAGATGAAATAATTCGCAGTGAATGAAAAGCTGTGGGGGGGTGGGTTTCCTCTCCTACACCTATGAGTAACCTACATGAGCTATTTTAACTTATCGATGTCCCAAACTGGAAAGTCCAGTTGCCTCTTGAAAAAGCACCTTTGGGACAACCATGACCTGGATGACTGAGAATCTCCATAGACATTTCACTTATGAATGCATAAATGAACTGAACTTATTGGGTGTGCAAGGCCCACTAAAGTGCATGGTTTCAAGTTGGGCATTTATTGCTACTTAAGATTTGATTGGCTTGTTCGTAGCTCAGGGTGTTGTAGAGAAACAGCAGCTCAATTCAACCTCTGTGTGCTTTAGGTCAGGGGTCTCCAACCTTGGCAACGGGTTGGAGTCTGGAGGACTTCAACTCCCAGAATTCCCTACCCAGCTTTGCCAAGGTTGGAGACCCCTGCTTTAGGTTGGACATGCATTCAATTTTTTCCAATGATAGATCAGCTGAGTTTTCTTGAGACTGGCTTTCTCAAAACCACACCCCGGCCTTAACCAAACAAGAGCAAGATCCACACAACGGGGCAGGATTTATTTCGCTAGAACAGGGATAATTCTGAATTTATAACTATGAAGAAAGGAAAAATCCATCATTTCAGTCATTGGGTTTTCAGAACACAAATTTAAAATAATTCTTGGATTTTCAGGATGTGACTAATCGAAGGGAAATTTCCTCATCTTGTTTTGCCCATATGTGTTGGTGCCTAGTGGCTATTATTCTCCAGCTACGCTGCCTGCAGTGATGGATGGGAAATGTAGTCCAAACATGTCCCAAACACATGGATGGGGGGAAGGGAGGCTGAGACCTCTCTACCCTGAAAAATACAAAGCAAGGTGTGCGGAGTCACTGATGGGAAATGTAGTCCAACATGTCCCAAAGATATGAATGGGCAGTGAGGCAAGGGAGAGTTTTTACCCTGATGGATACAAATACAAAACAAGAGACATAAATGTCACTTTCTTGCCCCTTTAAAAAGCTATTTCTTTGCTCTCCTTCATCCTAACCTGGGTTTATATTTAAATTAATAAGATTGAGGTATGTCTTGAAATTAAACAATTATAACTAGAGAGATAAATAGATTTTAAAATCAGCTTTTGGATGTTTGAATCGAAATCCTTTGATTAAAGGCAAACCTTAGAACTGTAGCATCACAGCACTTTAGATGCACCATACAGAAAGTTATGTTAATTAAAGTTAGTCATTGACATTTGGCTGTTTTCTTTCAGCTGACCACAAAGATTTACCTTAAAGACAAGGTCAGGAGGGCAGAAGCTTCTGGTTCACTTGAAGGTCAATCTGCCAACAGTATTTAACTCAGCATTATAGTGCAACCTTTACCCGCTTTGATGGGGGAGAGGAAAGAAAAGGAGAATTACCTTACATAGGAGCAGCACCTCCTATGTAAGGTAATTCGGAAGTCCTTCCTGATCATTGGAAGTGTCCTGCATGCAGACAGGAGAGTTCTAGGACTTCGGAATCAAATAACAGATGCAATTGTTTTAAAAAACCAAACCGTGAACACACTTGGCTTCCTCCTTTGCTTTAAAACCAACTTTTATTTTAAAGGTTAGAAGGATTTATTTTACAAAACTATCTTCCTTCCATTCTCTTTCAGGAAAAAGAGAGCCAGGGACGTCTGAGAACTTCAGGGAGTGATTAATCCAGTGAATGAAAAAGTGTCTTCCTCTATAAATGAAACCTAGGGGAGAATTTGGGTACCAGAGGCCTAAGTCAGGAGGCCAGGTTAATGTTAAAACTTTCAGACAGGCAGCTATCCAACAGATTAAGTGATGTGGATTAGAAGTTTAGGAAATATACGGGGAAAACTTCACTTTCTGAATATCTGCCTTTTTATCACAGTTGAAAGCATGATGCTCTCATGAGGAAAGGAAGGCAATTCTAACAAGACAGATAAGGAAGTTTATAGGCTAAAGGAAAATCTACTGTCAGCATCATCTTCTGGCTACACAGTTTAATCAGTTATGGTCTCTAATAGACTCTGCTCTGAAATGTGGACTTTATGAGAATTTTTTTCACAGGTGCTGATTGCTTTTCTTTAAGTGGCTGGGGATCTGTAAATTCTGGCCACAGGCAACTGATAAACAACTTTGTCATGGAGTAAAGTACCACAACAGCACAAGAGAAACATTTAAGTTTTAAAGTTTTGTGTAAGATTTTAAAGATTTATTTTTTTAACCTTAAAAACTAAATTTTTGAAAGATTGGACTAAAGAAACCATTGATGACTAATATGTCTTAGACTTGGTAATTGCAAAACAGAGAAGCTTGTATATTTTGCTTTGAAATTTGACTTTAGATTAAAAACAAATATTGTTCCGTTATCTGTCAATGAAACACAAACTTTTAAAAATTGCAGAGGAGAATCACCCTGGTGACCTGATGACACGGTGATCCCAACAGTAACTGGGATTAGTGCCAGTCAAACATCTATAAGGGATTAGAAGCAGGGCTGAAATGAAGCTTATCGTCCATTGAAACCAGCCTGTTTTGATTTTTAAATAGAACCTTTGCTTTTACTTTGCATATTTTACTTTGAACCTCATGAATTTGAAAACAAACCCTTTAAGCATCTACTTTTCCTGTAAACTTCCTAAATATAACCATGTTCATTACTGATAATTTGGAAGAGAATTCAAAGTCTTATTATGTTCCTGTTCCCAGCAAAAATATTGGCATCAGGCCAACCATTCACCGAAAATCGCTTATGTTTTAGGAAGCCCCCCAAAGAACATGGCTTAACTGTGCACGCAATGCATTTCATGTCTATTTGGGTAGTTGAATTTTTAAATTTTTTAAAAAGTAAATTTGCGGTAACACCAATTAAAAATGAAGATAGCTGCCACATAGAGAAACAAGGATTCCCCTGCCACGAGGCGCCCTCTTGTGGCCAGGCATGTAAAGAAAATCCAAAATGGTGGACATGACCATGCAACTGAAACTCCGCCTCTTTTTGACATGCAACATTTCTTTATGGACAGATTCGTAGGCACATCATACAACCACGTCTATCTAGGGGACAATACAGGTAGTCCTCGACGTATGACCACAATTGAGCCCAACATTTATGTTGCTAAGTGAGAAATTTGTCAAGTGCCCCATTTTACGAATTTACTTGCCATATTTGTTAAGTGAATCACTGCAGTTGTTAAATTAGTAACCTGATTGTTAAGTGAATCTGGCTTCCCTATTGACTTTGCTTATCAGAAGGTCACAAAAGATGATCACATGACCCTGGGACAGTGCAAATATCATAAATGTCAGTCAATTGTCAAGCATCCAAATGTCAATCATGTGACCATGGGGATGCTGCAACGGTCATAACTGAAATATGGTCATAAGTCATTTTTTTCAGTGCCATTGTAACTTTGAACTGTTGTAAGTCGAGGACTACATCATATTCCCTGTTTTGAGGAACAGACAGTACATCTCTCTACATGGAGGAGTGAGAGGAACAGGGACAGCACACAGCCGATATACCTTGAGTGGGCAAAACAACAAATTAAACATTAATTGCTTGAAACTGAAGCAATGCCAGTCCAGACACATAGTATAGGTACAATTCTGTCCACTCAGGTGATGATAGCTACTCAGGGGTGGGGTCTACTTACCTTTACTACCAGTTTGCAACAGGAGCGCACACACAGAAGCTTATGCACATGCGCAGATCGTCAATTATGACATCTGGGTGGGTGGGCGGAGCCTCCCGCCACTTTTACTACCGTTCTAAAGAACCGGACAGAACTGGGAGCAACCCACCACTGTACCTACTGAGAGATCTTGAAGTAGCACCATTCACTGATCTGAATGCTCATTGGGAATAGCTTAGTTCCACAACTAGGATGCTCATGGCCAGCGCTTCCAATTTTCCAAATTTAATTTTGAATTTAGGAAGATTTCAATTAGCAAAATAATCTCTCTCCCCGCCCCGCCCCCCCAAATCCAATCGTATCTGATTCTCAGAGACTGTCTGAATGGGTCCATGCAGTTTTCTTGGCATGTTTTTTCAGTAGTTTCCCCCCTCGCTTCCTTCCTAAGGCTTAGGGAGAGTGACTGACCCAAGGTCACCCAGTTGGCTCTGTGTCTAAGATAGGACTAGAACTCATAATTTCTAGCTCGATGCTTTAACCACTACACCAAACTGGCTTTCTAAAATAAGAAATAGGAGGAAAGTGAGCAAGGTTTCACCAGTGGCACTGTCTAAACTATTGAAATACTGTAGTGAATTAAAAGAACATGTTCTGTAGGACTAACTTAGGGGTGATGGAAAATGCTGTTCGAAACATTGGAAAGACAGCAGATTGTGGAAATCCCATTTAGATAATGCAAAGAAGCTATTTGGGTGTCATTCCCCTCCCCTCTAGGTGGTGCTCTACAAACTCCAGCCATTCCCCCCCCCAAAAAAGTAGGTTATAGGTACCCAATACTTCTAAAGATGCTAAAAGTTCCAGATATTTAATTTTGTTGTTTTAATTGCTTGAGGTTATTTTTGAGTACCATGTCCGTGCAGCAGGGCAAATATATCTGCCTTACTTCCTTTTGTTTAAATGATGACATAAATCAAAGGCAGCTTTTCCAATGTTCAGTAAGGCACCGTAATTGTTGAGTAAATTGCTTTCTTGCAACATTAATGGGCTAAGTTAATGGGAATCCCAGCTCTCAATTTCTTGGCATTACAGTTCACAACATGAGATGTTGCATATTTGGCAGAATGCCCCACCATATGTCCACCTCTCAGTTTAGATGAGGATTAAGCTCTGTTTGAGGGGCCAGGGGCCAGCAGACCACAAGAGAGAGAAAAAACAGCACAATACCAAAGCTGCACTCCTTTGGATTCTGACTCTCCCCAATGCCCCTTCCAGCCCGGATTTTTCTCAGGCCAACAGTTTAGCAGAAAACTATTTCCCCTATCAGGCGTTGTGCCAGGCAGTAAATATTTTAAATAAATGCAGAGCAAAAAGAAGTTCTGGCAGGATTTGTTTCTGAAAGGCCTTTCCTCCCACATCTTTTATAGGAATTTTATTTAGCAATCAGTTACCTACAGCAGAGTTATTCCGGATAGTGATAGCTAAAGTTGGGGCAGCCTGGTGATCAAGAAAAGGGAGCTGAAACACAAAATTATCACAATCCATCCAATGCATCCCTACACTATGTGACAGGACAAGCAGCTTTTGCTGACCAGGAGCTCTGCTGGATAACAGTGTGGCAGATGATGCCAAGTAGATCTAGCAATGTCACAGAACTGGGTTTATTTAAAAAATAAATAAAAGGCAGAAAAAACCGTTGCTGATTTTCAAGAGGACAAGAAGTTAGTTTTGGTAAGATGGAAGGGCAAAGAGAGGGGCAAACAATGGTCTCGGGCATTAAATATGCTGTTCAAGGATATTCCCTTTGCTGAAATGCACTCACTTTAAGACAGGCATAGCCGGCTGTAAATCCATTGCCAGCACAATGGCATCACGGGAGTTCCAATCCAACCATGTAGAAAGCATATCAAACTGAAGTTAATCTGGAAAGCTGAGTTTGGGCTGCACCATATCATTCTCGCAGGTAGGGGGAGCTCACACAGTGAAAAGCTGGTCTATACTCCCCCCACCCCCAGAGAGGAAAATGCTGCCTATGGAGAGGCAGAATAACAATAACTTGAGCCTAACTTTCTCCTTGCTGTATCAAATTCTTACATTTAGGTCTTAAAGGATTCCTAGCATTGGGGGATTGAATTACAATTTCTGATTTGCCTTTATGGTACTTGGGCCACCTACTCAACACCTACTCAATCTCCCGATGATCCTGTTGCAAGTCAAGTGGATACAGCTCTCCAATCCGATTTTGCAATTTGCATTATCTTAGTCTACTGTCAATCATATTTGCTAGAAGCTTTGGGCATCTTTTGGTCTACGCTCTAAGTCTCTGTCTTCCTCCTGTGTTTTTTTTTTGTTTGTTTGTTTGTTTGTTTTTTGAAGAGTAATAACCTTTTGTTCCTTATGTCACTTGTGTCCAACTTCTCTGTTCCTTTGTAGATATTGATTTTGATTTTGGGGTCTACCAGTATGAAAGTTTGCTTTCCTTGGCAACTTGTGATTGAAAACCCACTTCTTGGCAAGATATCAGCATGTTAAATACTTGGACAGAATTAGTCCCCACAATCTGGATTAGAGAGGGGAATTATCCACACAGAGTGCACCTTTTCTGTAATAATGCTCCCCATAGCTTTTTAAAGGCAGTTCTTAGCCTAGTAGCTCAAGAGAAGTATGTGTCATTCTGCAGGTATTACAAAGTGCTTTTCTAAGCTGTTGGAGAGGACTGATAGGTATTAATGGTAGTTTTATTTCTCCCCACGTTGGTATTCCTTCAAATACACAATCCCACAAAAATTCTAGTTGCTCATCATGCTGGCTAAAAATGCTAGTGATTAAAACCTCAACATATCTACAAGGCAGCAAATTGATAGGCTAAACATTTTACTACAATGTAAGCAGCAGTGGGGAACCAATGATCTTCCAGATGTTGCTGAACTAAGGATTCCCAGGATCCCTCACCATAAGCCTTACTGGTTTGGGCTCATAGATAGCTGAACAACATCTGAGGAATCAAAGTTCCCCACCTGGCTTAATTTACAGACTCCAGACATCATCAGATGCATGGAAATAACCTTAATTTATCAATTACATATATGCCCAGGTGGCAATAAATCCATAACTAATCCATAACTGCACGTGCTGTAAGAAATCATGTCAGACTCTTATAAGACTCTCGCTTATTCTTACTACAAGAGCTAATATAGCTACTCCTTTGGAAACTGGATATAGCAGCAAGCCATCATAGGTTCAATCTCTCAGAAATGAACCCTCCCATATCCCTTCAAGTGTAATGCTTTTCATTTTGCAGGACCCAAAGGAGAAAGAATTAAAAAAGCACGTATGATTATGAACCAGACCTAAGACATGCCATGCATAGTTTGCTTGACAACCTGGTACCCTAACACATGAGTAGCTTGCTTAATTAAAATAGGGTGAGGCTTTTGTGTCATGATCAGGCTGCTCACAGTTCAATTATACATGTGCCATACAAGCAGAATGTCTCCTGTTCAATTCCATCTGTCTCCATCTAGGAAAGACTCCAAGCTGAAACCATGGAGAGCCACTGCTACACATTCCCTTTAACACTGTACTTTGGGGTCATGGCAGAAACTGGAGAATAAATCTGTTCCAGACCTATCTTGTCTTCTTGTCTGCAATGCAGAATATGGTTACATTCATTGTCTTTAAATACAAAAAGCACATCCTGAAGCAAAGTCCGTTTCTGATCTATTTGGTTCCGTTTCTTTTGTTGGTTCTTGCTTTGCCAGTGCCTTTCCTTTCTGATGGCCATTCTGACTTGTACTTGGAACCTTTTCCATGCTGAAGGCAACACAGCTATGAAAGTTCTCTCCCTTCAGGAATAAAGCACAGACACCTTGTAAGGAAGCGATGGAGCAGCAGTCTTATTCAGAAGCTGCGAGGGGTGCTGAAGAAACTTCATAGGGCAGACTAGATCATGGATTCCCAAAATGTTCACTGCATCCCATTTCTTTTGTTTGCTTGAGCTACATACCCTTAATCCTCATGTAGAACTAACACCAGTGTCTCCACCACTTTTTTCAAGACATTTACCTTTGGAATAAGACTTCTCTTAACCACAAGACAAAGTGATTATGCACTTCATTGCAAAACAAGAAGTGCAACTAAAGATGATAGAAGACCAACTGATGCATATTTTCCCAAAGAAGAGATGCTAATAAATTCAGGGAGAGTGCAGTGAGTCCATCCTTTTCTCTTACTCCATAACCAAGAGGCAGGTGGAAGGGGCTTGCGCTGAAAGGAAAGTGGTGTTTTGCCCCAGAGGCCTGTCCTAGTCTACTCCTAAGCTAGAGATGTAATGGAGATGTCCATGCATTCAGGCATTGACCTTGCCTGCTCCACTGCTGCTTTCATGGCCAGCCTTCAGAGAATGGAAATAGAGTTGAAGATCGTCTACAGGGTGCACAATTGGCACGGTCTGCATTTTGGGGAAATGAGCCGTGGCCAATTCCCAGCTGGCTGTGCTGACCAATTCAACGGCAAGCATCTTGAGAATCACCTTGGCCAGTTCTTTGCCTATGCAACTTCGGACTCCTCCACCAAAGGGAATGTAGTTAAACCGGAGGGAGGCAGAAGTTTTGTGCTCCTCCTGGTCTTGCGGTGATATCCAAAACCTCTCTGGATCAAAAGTATCGGGGGGACTCTGGTAGATGCTGGTGGTCTCGTGTGTATCCCGAATACTGTACATCACACTCCAACCCTTCGGAATCTGGTAGCCCTTTAAGGAAGGGAAGGAGAGATGGAACAAAATCAGCACCACAGACAGCAGCCAGACGGATGAAACCTGTCTGAAAGAGTGAGCAAACATCCACAACAGTTTGAGCCAACCTTTTGGAGGGACAGCGCGAGCCTTACTTCATCCACTATCCATGTGCTTAGACGGGCTAACTTCAAAAATATTACTAACAATCTACAAAAACAACACTTTTTAAAAATGTGGATTTTCTGCTACCAAGTGCTGCCATTTTAGATGACTAAACAGCAGAGAGAAAAAATCACGAATAGACCATTTTTTTTCACTAAGTTTATCTCTTTCTCCTTAAAGATGTCATTTTATTTTGTGCTTTATATATTTTTAAATATCTTTCTGAACACTGCTGCTATAGGTCAAGGAACGTGGGAGCCTGTTTATTTAAAAATATATCACTATTTCACAGTTAGTTAAAATTACAGTCCCCGTGAACTGAGATATTGATGGCCATGATATTAGCACTGGCTTGGCATGGCTGTTCCAAGTGCCATTCCAGATGAGAGCAATTGTAACTAGCAGTTATATTGTTCTCTCCCCCCTTTTTTCGTGCTTATGGATCAGTACTGACTTCTGGAAATGTACAAGTACTAGTAGTTTTTGTTGCAACATTTTTGAAACTGGCTTGTCCTGACCTCCTATCTGGGGCAGAGAGAAAGGGACTGGCCCAAAGTCACACACACACAGACACACATCGGCTTTAGACTATTCACAATCTCTTGGCTTCTAACCCGGCACCTTTAACCACTACACCAAACTGTTACAGTTATTCTTCCTAAATTCTGCCCAATAGACACAATCGTTTTGATGATCTGAATGAAGCATTCGTCTTGACCTCACTCCTCTCTCCAGTTCTCAATCTTATGAAAAATATGTCGTGCTCTGGATTCTATCAAATTAGACCATCGATCCATCTTGCCCCAAACTGCTAACAGGATCTGATAGCAGCTCCTCCAGCATTTGAAGCAGTACAGTATTTCTTTCCATTGCTAAAATAGTAATGCCAGAAACCAAATCGGAGACCAGCATACAAATATTGCTCGGACACTCTTTCTGTGGCCCCTTTTCTACATGACTTTTCTTCACAAACCTCTTTACTCTTTATCACAGTCCACTACCCAGTACTTGGAATCTTGTTTACTGAGCTTCTATGTTTCCCATCCCTAGTTACAGTACTTACAGTCCATTTGAGACATCCTTTCTCATACACCAAAAGGTCACCTTCCTACAAATGGCCCTGAGATTCCTCACATATCTGCTGGCTGTAAACAGAAGAAGTTCTTGGAATTACTAGGAACCAAAAGTGCTGTTCCTGGATTCCCATATAAAATACACAGCCTAACCTTCTAATATCCAGGTCAACCCAGGTTCCTCACACTTCCACCAAAAGGTTAGAGAGCAAGCCACTCAACTCACATCTAGCTCAAAGGTTTGTAAGGCTGTCCTATACCCTCCAGATACTGGGGGCAACAAACGGAGAACTTCTTTAATGACACAATCCAAGTAGCGCAGACGATTCAGCTTCTCCAGGGTCAAGTAAGAATGGCAACAATACTCAGATCTTTCCAGACTGCTAAAGAACTGGCCTGTTTCTTCGAGCCTGGACAATGAGCTAGGACCATTTGCAGTTCCATAGACAATATCCTGGGACACTTTAGCCATGACGTTCATATTAGGTCCTTTCTCTTCCATCTTGGACTCTTGTCCTTGTTCTCTTCCCAATCTGGATGGAAGAGGCAGTCTGGAGTCACCATCTTTGTTTTCCTTCTCATGTGCAGGCAAAGTTTTTTGGCCAGACTGGTAATCTGTTAGGAAATCCTCAGCTGCAAAGCACTGACACTGCCCAGTAAGGCCATTGGAGGTCAGTTCCTGCTGGATCTTTTTTATGACCAATGGGTGTTGCAATAAGAGTAAGATCATAGAAGTGGTGGCACTGGCAGTGGTGAAGAAAGCTGCAAATATTAGTTCAATTGCAGATTCCTGTAAGGCAAGCCATGGAGATACATGAATTAGAAGAGTGTTCCTCTTATTATAGGGTTAGAGATAGGCCTGTCTATTATTAGATCTATTATTATTATTAGATCTATTAGATCTTTCTATTATTATAGCTAGGCAGCAAATAAATATAACAAATAAATAAGTTATGCATGCTATTAATAAATTGAATCTCTCTTGTGCTTTCATCTCAGATACCTTGTGATCAGAATTTAAATAAGACATTACTCAGCCTTTTAAAGGAAAAAAATGCTAATTTTAAAATCTAAATCAAGAGTTTTGAGGATTCGATGGAGTCAGCAATCCAGTGGGATGGAGTCAGCAATCCAGTGGAAAGACATCAAAGAAGATATTATATGGATTATAAATTTAAAGTTAT
The DNA here is from genome assembly GCF_059756535.1 of Pantherophis guttatus. Taxonomy (NCBI): domain Eukaryota; kingdom Metazoa; phylum Chordata; class Lepidosauria; order Squamata; family Colubridae; genus Pantherophis; species Pantherophis guttatus. The sequence goes on along the minus strand of NC_142068.1, from coordinate 68,819,074 downwards.
TGATTTTGTTTATATAAGGGAATTTTTTTTTAGTAGGATGGGAAGAAGAATAAAGATATTAAGAATTGTTGTGCATGGTAATCTTGTAGGAAAGTGGGTGGAGACAGGCTAGTGTATTGATTGTATAGATTAAAAAAAGTGATGCTTAAGAGACATATATATGGGAGTGGAGGAAATGGATTGAGTAGAATAAATGTAAAACTAGAATTCATGGGGAAGGCTGCTTTGAAATGTTATATTAATATACGCAAAAGATTAAATGTTAAAGTTAGTTTTAAAGTGGAAGGTTGTTTTGAAATGTTATATTAATATACAGATATAAGTATGGGGAAGGGGGAAAAAAAGGGCAGACTATCGATAAATTGGGAGTTATAATAATATTACTGTGTTAAATCAGAAGTTGTCATACAGTGTTATAATGGAATGTTATTTTGAAGTGTTTGGTAAGAGGGGGAAGTAATAATATTAATAATATCACTAGAAGTAAGGGTCAGTATTTGGAGGGGGGAGTAAGGGGATGGTAAAATATTATATAATCTGTTATGTACTAGGTTTTTATTTTGAAGAAGTCACAGGGGGGATGGGGTGGTGAGGGGGAGTTAGGGAGGAGGGGGGGAAAAATTTGTAATTGAAAACTTTTTCAATTAAAAAAAAAGAGTTTTGAGGATTCTAGGAGTTGCTATTGGACACTTATCGAAATGTTGGTGCTCTGAAAGCCCTTGGCAATACGCTCACAATATTTCCCTATGCTTAACATGGCCTGCTGAACAATGAGCAGCCAATTCAAGTTGCTGGATGAGCCACTGCCCAAGGAGCTGCAAGCAGTAGACAGTAGTTGCTGTCAGTCACTGGAGATGAGGAGACTGAGCTCAAACACCATCACTCCAACTCCCGCAAGGGCTCCCTGTGTGTAGGAAAGCTGCTCTGTAAGACTTCTTGCAAGAAGAAGAGCAGCAAACTCAACCCTCTCTGTTGGCAACAACGGTTTGTTTACCCAGATTCCACATGCCTTCATTTGAAACTACATGACTTTTCATTCTGGACCTAGACTGCCTGATGAACCTTCTGCAACATTTAGCCCCTTGGGACTTCACTCGAACACTTGCTGGACTTTGGGGAGAGGGGGACTTATATTTGTGTCTGTGGTTTGTGTGTGTGTGTGTGTGTGTGTGTGTGTACGTGCACATACATGCATTTGTACTTGCATTTCTATATCTATGTTCATGACCCAAGGCAGGACAATGCAGTCTAGTCTAGTCTAGTCTAGTCTAGTCTAGTCTAGTCTAGTCTAGTCTAGTCTAGTCTAGTCTAGTCTAGTCTAGTCTAGTCTAGTCTAGTCTAGTCTACTCTACTCTACTCTACTCTACTCTACTCTACTCTACTCTACTCTACAGAATAGAATAGAATAGAATAGAATAGAATAGAATAGAATAGAATAGAATAGAATAGAATAGAATAGAATAGAATAGAATAGAATAGCTGGAAGGGACTTTGGAGGTCTTCTAGTCCAGCCCCCGATCAAGCAGGAGAACCTATGCCTCTCTCTTTGATTAGTTTCCATCCATTGTTTCTTGTCCTGCCCTCCGGTGCTTTGGAGAATAATTTGACCCCCCCCTTCTTTGTGGCAGCCCATCAAATACTGGAATACTGCTATCATGTCACCCCTAATTTTTCTTTTCTTTAGACTAGCCAAACTCAAAATCTGCAGCCATTCTTCATATGGTTTAGTCTCCAGGCCTTTCATCATCTTAGTTTCTCTTCTCTGAACTTTTTCCAAGGTCTCTGACTGCCCCCCCCCCCAATTTTCCTCTCTCCCCCTTTCTCTTTCTTTCCCTTTCTTTAAAGTACTTAAGCGTGACTACAGAAGAGGAGAAACATAAGAACAAGAGATGACCTTTGTGGTGTTGTGTGTCTGGGTATATAGATGAAGTTCAAAGTATTTGGAAGGAACAATACTGATTGGTTTGCATTTCAGCATCAATGTTTGATAGGAGCACCTTCAATTAGGGGTCAGAAATAAGTAGTCAGTATGAGTGAGAAGAATAGAAACCATAAGAGGAAAATCCTTGGGATTTTTCCCCCCAAACTGATAGCAATAGCATTTAGACTTATATACCACTTCACAGTGCTTCACAGCCCTCTCTAAGCAGTTTACAGAGTCAGCAGATTGCCCCCAACAATCTGGGTCCTCATTTTACAAACCTCGGAAGGATGGAAGGCTGAGTCAACCTTGAGCCTGGTGAGATTTGTACTGCCAAATTGCAGGCAGCTGGCAGTCAGCAAAACTAGCTTACAGTACTGCATTCTAACCACTGTGCCACCGCGGCTCTTGCAGTACTAATTGAATTATCTAAGGACAATTTCCAGGTAGAATGTATGATAGTAATCTAATCTGGATGTAACCTAGTATTTGAGGGTATGGATTGGCTCCAACCCAATTCAATTCATACCATTTACCTGATTTTGGGGGGGGGGTCACATTGAGTCAGTTCAAAGGCATTCAATTGGACAATTCGATTTGACTTTCCAATTTGATTCAGAAACTCAATTCAAATAGGAGATTTAATCAAAATCTCAAAATCAAAGCTTTACATATTCATAGCATTTATAGCATTTCCATATTTATTTAAACAGCCATTATTCCTCAAAGAAACAGAGCTCACTTGGCTTAAAATAGTTTAGAAAATATGCACTGGATTGAACGGCACAAAATCAAGCTACTACCTGAGCCAGGTTATCGCTTCTCATGCTAATAGAATGGAGAATAAAGCAAAATAGATATACAGGTAGTCCTCACTTACTGACCAGTTATTCAGCGACCATTCAAAGTTACAACAGTGGTAAAAAAAGAGATTTATGTCTGATCCTTCCAATTGCAGCTATGGCATCACAGTCATGTGATAGAAATGTAATGGCTTGGCAACCTGTGTGCCTTTATGGTGGTTGCAGCAACCTGCGGTCACGTGATTGCCATTTGCAACTTTCACAGCCAGTTTCCCATAAGTCAATGGGGAAGCCAGCAGGAAGTCACAGTCACATTGCAGTCAGAAAGTGAGGGCCACCTGTATGGTCTAAATCAGGGGGTCAAACTCAAGGCCCGGGGGCAGGATCCGGCCCATGGGGTGCTTAGATCTGGCCCATGGGGCTGCCCTGGAAACAGCGAAGGACCAGTCCACAGTGCCTCCCAAGCTCCGTTTTCACTGGCAGAGGGTTGCAGGAAGCTGTCGCAGCCAAAAATGGTGCTCAGGAGCCCATTTTTGCTGGCAGAGCGCTCAGGCCACTACAGCCACCCGTGACACAAGTGGCTCCCAAGGTCAAACACAACCCTGACGTGGCCCTCAATGAAATTGAGTTTGACACCCCTGGTCTAAACCCTCAATCAGGTGCTTTACGTGTGTGTGTGCCTCCAGAAGTTGTAAATGCTCCAACACTGGATGTTTTTAAGAAGATATTGGATAACCATTTATCTGAAATGGTATAGGGTTTCCTACCTAAGCAGGGGGTTTGAACTAGAAGACCTCCAAGGCAGTGGTGAAATCCAATTTTTTTTACTACCTGTTCTGTGGGCGTGGCTTGGTGGACATGGTGTGGCTTGGTGGGTGTAGCTTGGTGGGCGTGGCAGGGAAGGATACTGCAAAATCTCCATTCCCACCCCACTCTGGGGCCAACCAGAGGTGGTATTTGCTGGTTCTCTGAACTACTCAAAATTTCTGCTGCCAATTCTCTGAACTGCTTAAAATTTCCGCTACCAGTTCTCCAGAACCTGTCAGAACCTGCTGGATTTCATCCCTGCTCCAAGGTCCTTTCCAACTCTGTTGTTCTGTTCTATTCTATTCTATTCTATTCTATTCTATTCTATTCTATTCTATTCTATTCTATTCTATTCTATTCTATTCTATTATTCCATTCCATTCCATTCTCTCTCACACACACATGCTAAAACCAACTTCTGAGTGACTGCTGACAAATCTTTGTAGTCTATGAAGCTACAGTATCCTGAGACAACTGACCACAGAATCTTCAGGATCAGTAAACATTAGGAGGCCAGGCATTAGCTATTCCATAAAAATATTTCCACCCAGACCTCCTGCAAAATTATACCAGCTGAGAAACCATCTTCCACCAGGGGCTAATGTCAAATCCTGCATGAAACCACTGATCCCCAGGAGCATAAAAATCCTCACCTTCAATTCCTGCATAGTGAAATCTTGGCCGTGTTCTTTGGCGCTGTTGATGATAAAATCCAGGGCATCGCGGTGAGCTTCAGGATCTTTTCTCTGCAGTTTCTCCAAGATGGCTTTCTCCATGTAAGTATGTAAAAGATCACGAGCCTTCATACCCTGAGGAACAGAAGATGGTTCAAAGGAGAAGAGCACAGAAATCTGGTTCAGAAACTCATTCAGAAAATGGAATGTCTTGAAGTTCCAGTAAGAAAGCAGTAGACTGCTTAGAAAGTTCCAGAACTTTATTTATGTTGCCTTCTCCAAGTAATAAAAGCTCAAGTTAGCAAGAGGGCTTTATTTTTTCTCTTGACTGAGAGGAAAACAACTAAGCCCTGTTAGAAGCAAGAAAATGGGAGACCCTGAATTCTAGTCCTACCTTTGGCACAAAACCAGCTGGGTGACTTGGGCCAGTCACTCCCTATTAGTCCTAGAAAGCAGGCAATGGCAAATCTTGCCAAAAAAACCTGCTAGACTAGACCAGGCAGTTACCAGTAGTGAACTCTGACCTGAAGGCACGAAATAAGCAAATAAAGTCTTACTGAACCCACAGGAATTTATTCCTGAGATAAATAAATATAAATGATGCTACAAAAGAACTGAAGTTCTAGTCTCTTTGGATAGATCAAGAGAGCTAGTGGCTTTGTTTCCATAATTTGCTGAAGGCTAAGTATGGAAGCTCACTGGGCGAATTGGACTAGTCATTGCTACTGACACCCTGAGCACAAATTAGCTCACTAATCTCTTGTGACAAACCCAACACATTGTGTTTTTAGTCTGCCAAACCAAATTAGCTGATTAGACCATGATTAAATTCACATTGGGTCACATAGTGTCTTGTGAACGCAGTCCAGTCAGTCTAGTTCAGTGGGGAAATTGAAAAAGATTGTGCTATATAGACAGGTTTGAGCTTCTGCAAGAAAGGCTCATTCAGATAAAATTAAATTATTTTATTACCGGTAGTTTCCTTACAAATAATAGAAATAAAAGGTGGTGTGGCTTTGGCCTTCAAAATCACTCCTTTCAAATAAAGCCACTAATGAATTAGGTAGCCTGGGCAGAATCCTTATTCCACAAGTTATGGCCCTGTTATGAAAAGTTGGTTTGGCTTCCATAAGCTTTCTCCATGCTCTGCCTCTCTTAGAGTTAGCACAAGTGCCTGGGCAACATTTGCTATCCCCGTGGCCTCTGCTTATCCTGCCTGTATTGCATCTGCTCCAAATTACTGGCATCCTAATTTGCAATTGTGCCAATTCCGATAAATAAGGTGGGTTTTTTGGGGTTTTCTGCCATCCTCTTTTAGGATGTTGGAATCACCACAAAACCACCAGCCATCATATCACCTACAGCCTGAATAGGATATGGACTGGCTTCTTGGACTTCTCTTCTGATCTGGGCTTTTCCCAAATTCCAAAAATTGGGGGGCGTGGGGACTGGGAAACTATGGAAAGAGAGTGGCACACAAATAGCCCAAAACAGATCCTGTCATAATTAGGCAACTATAGATTAGAACAGGAATGGAATGGAATGGAATGGAATGGAATGGAATGATGATGACAACAACAACAACAACAACAACAGGAGGAAGAGGAGGAGGAGAAAGAAAACAATAGGACATCAAGGCTTACTGAATACAGAAGAGACGAAACTGGCTTACAAGAAAACCTAAAATAGAAAAGAACTCAAGAAAATCACATAATACACCTAACATATAGATGTGGAACAGCTGTGACAAAAGAAAGTGAAGATAATACCAATAGTAATAGGTACCTTTGGTGAAATCCCCAAACATCTGGGGCATCACTTGAACATCATCTGCACTGACAAAATCACCATCAGTCATTTGCAAAATTCAGCTTTATTGGAAGAGTTTGCATCATGCAATCATGATGCAAACAAAACACCATCAAACAAAATCATCTTCCTATCCGAGGAAGGATTCAATAGCTGGAATGCTAAATCCAGTCTAAACATCGGGCTGACAGTGTGACGAACCATAACAACAGGCAAAATAATGTGAAAGATTATTCACAGAAGTTGAATTGGAAAAACTGCAAAGGTTTTCCAAGGGCAAAGAAATCAAAGCCTTCTCAGAAGTAGCTCAGACTGTGGAGGAAAATCAAGGGGAGTCAACCATAATGGAAGCCTGATCAGCTATTGAATTGTTTTCATTCCCAAACCTGGCACCCATCACTCTGACCTCTCCTCAGAAAGAGCAAAGTCCTCTAACAAAAGAAGAATCAAAGCAATGAATAACTGAGCATCTAGAATGGTACAAAAACAGCAGAAAAAGGTTGCCTGCATTGAAGTTTGCTCTACGGAATCAGCTAGCAGCGCAAGTATTAAAAAGTGCCAATACTGTAACATCAAACATAAGAACCAGCTCACTGCAAGGAACAAATGCACAGCACAGCTGCAGTTATGAATGAATACCTGGCACGCAAAATTAACAAACAAGAAAAAAAGCCAAGCAGTGCAATATCAAAATAAAAGATCGAATAGCATCGGCATGCTAAGATCCGATGCAAGCAAACTATAATAGATGGGGGGGGGGAAGAAGAGGAACAAGAAAACAAAACAAAACAAAACTGATCAAGAAATATCACCTAGAAACAAGGAAGTTCAAGAAGCACTGGAAAGAATAAAGCAGCAAACAACAGCTGCAGTATATCCAAGAGGATAAGCAGATATGAAGCTTGACTTGTACATTATAGGCAGAATCTCCATTCAGTGGAATTAGAAATGGTTCTACCAATCCATCAATGGACAGACTGCAATGAACTAATCCACACCCAACAAAGAGAAGATTCTGGGAACAGCTATGGAACAACCCAAAGAAATACAAGAATGCAATCCCAAAGGTGCTTTTTTCAAGAGGCAACTGGACTTTCTGGTTTTTCTTTGAAGACATTTTGCTTCTCATCCAAGAAGCTTCTTGGATGAGAAAAAGCACCTTTGGTACAACCATGAACTGGATGACCAAGAATCTCCATAGACATCAAGAATGCAGCTTGGATAAAGGATGTGGCTAAGAATAAAAACAAAGCTGAAATGAAAGAACTTGTAAAAACAGCAGAAATGGTGGCGAAAAGAGCAAGGAAGATCAACAATTGGTCAGCAAATCATCCTAATAATGAAAGATCCAACAAAAGGGGCAGCACCAGAAAAATACAAACCAATTACCCGCTCACTACTTGAACAAACATCAGCATTGACAAAATCACCCATCAGTCACTTGCAAAAGGCAGTATTACCTAAAACAGCTTATCAAACTACATCTGCCTTCCCCAGGTTCTTTGGGAAAGGACAAAATAAGTGGATAAAACTGTCCAATCCAATCTAAACATCTGGCAGTTTTCTTCTCTTAACTTGCTGGCAGCTGGCAGAAGTTGGTTTCAGAAACCTGAAGGTTGGGAAGCAATGGGAATGGAAGGAGCTCAGGATACAAAGGGTAAAAGGAGAGAAATGTGTGGGTAGAAAGGTTTCTCGTGAAACCTGTGACCCAAGTGCAGGGAGTAGAGAGGAATGATGTCTTTGACTCTAGTCCATTATTACTTTGGACACTCCACTGTTGCTCAGAATACATTGAAGGCACTATTCTAGCCTTCCACCAATCGAGCAACTCCCAGAGTGCAGCTTGACCCCAGTTCTCGAGATCAATTAGTCCAACTACAACTGGAGATTTGGAAAGGCTGGGTTGAAGAGGAGGCTTTGTGGGTTTGGAGAATGCTGTTGTCAGGTGCACCTCAATTTTTTTAAAAAAAATTTGATTTATATGCCGCCCTTCTCCGGAGACTCAGGGTGGCTTACAGTGCGTTAAGCAATAGCCTTCATACTTTTGTATATTTTATACAAAGTCAGCTTATTGCCCCCACAAACTGGGTCCTCAATTTACCTACCTTAGAAAGGATGGAAGGCTGAGTCAAACTTGAGCCTGGCAAGATTCGAACTTACTTTAATTGCAGACAGCTGGTGTTAAATTACAGTGCTTTTGTCTGCAGAGCTATCCAGCTATCCCTTTCACAGGGAAAGGCAAGAGGGTGATAACCAGAGTTAATGCTATTTTCTATTTGGAAGACTTTGGGTCCTTTTGCAAGTTTGCATGCTGGCATCTCACCTGTGCCACAAATCAATCCCTATTAAGCAAATTTAAAGGAGCAAGGGGCTTTTTTCCACCTTCACTAAGCCCCCCTCCCCCCAGTGGTGTATTAACCATTAAGCAGACAAAGCACGTGGCTTAGGGCATCAGGCCCAAAGGGGGCACCACAAAGTTGAGAAAGGAAAAAAAAGACCAAGGAAGATTTGTACAGTATGTACAAAGGAGGGGATTTGTCAGTGATTTGTCAGTGTTTAGGGCACCAGTGAGCCTTAATCCTCCACTGCCTCCCCCCACCGACTCCCGTGCAAGCAGAACTCCAGAGCCATTGAGGAAAAGGATGACACCTGTGTGTGTGTGTGTGTGTGTGTGTCTGTGTGTGCCACCTCCGCCATCAGGTACCTTCCTCAATCCGCTGAAGGGGACGTTGAGCGGCAGGCTAAAGAGGTTCTCCACCAATTGCTCGAAGGCCCCGGAAAGCTCCTCGAAGTGCTCCTCTTCCAGCCGGAGGCCCAGCAGGATCCGTGCAGCGATGCGGAAAGTCAAGGCCTTGGCCGAGGCGTAGACGGCGATGGGTCCTGGGTGGCGGCACCAACCGCGCAGCTCCCAGATCACCAGGCGTTGGATTCGGGGCAGGTAGACCTCCAGGGCAGCGCGGCTGAAGACGTGGGCCAGGATCTGCGCAAAGGAGGGAGAGGCAGAGCGCGGGAGGTGAGGCAGCCCAACGGGGGAGAGAGGGGAGTGGGGGGGACTCCTCGGCTGGCCTTGGGGAGTCCCCGGTGGGGAAGCCACAGGGAGAGGTGTCTGAAGCTTCTCCCCGGCTGGAGGTGCCCCAGGGAAAGGCTGGGCTTCCGAGGGGAAGCGGGGCTGGGAGACTCCCCGCGCTTCGATTCAACGTGGAGCAGTTTAAGAGTCCCTCAGTTTAGCCCAGGGCTCTCCAATCTTGGCAACTTGAAGCCTGAAGGACTTCAACCTCCAGAATTCCCCAGCCAGCAAAGCTGGGAGTTGAAGTCCGCCAGGCTTCAAGTTGCCAAGATTGGAGAGCCCTGGGAAACGCTGGAGAAACTGCCCATGTGCCACTCTCCAGATAGGCATAGGTGAGCATAGCCTATCATGCCCAGCCTCACGCCCAGGTGAGCATAGGCCATCATGCCTAGCCTCACGCCCAAGTGAGCATAGCCCATCATGCCCAGCCTCACGCCCAGGTGAGCATAGCCCATCATGCCCAGCCTCACGCCCAAGTGAGCATAGCCCATCATGCCCAGCCTCACGCCCAAGTGAGCATAGCCCATCATGCCCAGCCTCACGCCCAAGTGAGCAGAGCCCATCATGCCCAGCCTCACACTCAGGAGAGCATAGCCCATCATGCCCATCCTCACGCCCAAGTGAGCATAGCCCATCATGCCCATCCTCACGCCCAAGTGAGCATAGCCCATCATGCCCAGCCTCACGCCCAAGTGAGCAGAGCCCATCATGCCCAGCCTCACACTCAGGAGAGCATAGCCCATCATGCCCATCCTCACGCCCAAGTGAGCATAGCCCATCATGCCCAGCCTCACGCCCAAGTGAGCAGAGCCCATCATGCCCATCCTCATGCCCAAGTGAGCATAGCCCATCATGCTCAGCCTCACGCCCAAGTGAGCATAGCCCATCATGCCCATCCTCACGCCCAAGTGAGCATAGCCCATCATGCCCATCCTCACGCCCAAGTGAGCATAGCCCATCATGCCCAGCCTCGCGCCCAGGTGAGCATAGCCCATCATGCCCAGCCTCACCGAGGCCCTGCGGTCCAGCCCCCCAACCCGGCCAGAGCAACCGTTTGAGTGCGGACCGTCCGGGCAAGACAGACGGTACCCCCGCCGCTCCACCCCCGCCCCGCTCACCTTCCTCCGGTGCCGGTGCGCCTCGGCGTGGGCGTTGAGCAGCGTGTGGGAGCCCAGCAGGATCTGGGTGCTGAGCGGCCACTGGGCGCTGACCAGGCTGTGCTCGCCCAGCAGGATCTTGCGCACGTTCTCGGCGCCGCTCACCCGCACCACCGGCCTGCCCAGCAGGTGCGTCTTGAACACGGCGCCGTAGCGCTGCCGCCGGGAGCTGTGAAAGTGGGAACCCTGCTCGGTCGGGGGGGGAGCGGGGGGAGAGAGATGGAGAGGGGGAGGGAGGAAGGGAAAGAGAGAGGGAGAAGAAGGGAGAGAGAAAGAGAGACAGAGGAGGGAAAGAGAAAGAAAGAGTCGGAAGGAGAGAGGGACGGTGAGAAAGAGAGACGGAGGGAGGGGGAGGGAGGCAGGGAAAGAGAGAGACAGAGAACGAGAAGAAGGGAGAGAGAAAGAAAGAGAGGGAGGGAGAGACGGACGGTGAGAAAGAGAGACAGGGAGGGAGGGAGGCAGAGAGAGGGAAAGAGAAAGAGAGACAGGGAAGGGGAGAAGGACGGAGAGAGAGAAAGAGAGGGAGGGAGGGAGGGAGGAAGACACAGAGAGAAAGGGAGGGAGAAAGAGAGGGAGAGGGAGAGTGAGTCGGGTGTCGGGGGCAATTGGCAAATTACCGCTGCCTTTTTGCGCCGCTAAAGGTCGACAAGCCCAGGCTATCTCTGCGCTTGCGCAGAGCACCTTTCTCTTGGCGCCCAAATCGCTCCGCTGCTCAGCTCCTGCGGGGCTCAGCGGGCACCTGAGGCGGGCAGCTTTGATCCCAGAGCGCGCGAGATCGCTCCCGACGGGAGGGCCAGTTTCTTGGGGGGGCTTTAAACCCTCTTTGTCCGCCCAGCTTACGGGGAGGCTGAAGTGGCGACGAGCCTCCCCTCCCCTCCCCTCCGGCCGATGGGCTCTCCGATGCCGGGGATCAAAGCCAAAGGAGGGAGGGGGGAGGGGCCGGCCGAGAGCTCCCTTCTCCTCCTCGCCCCAATTTGGGGAAGAGCAACTCCTTTCCAAGTGGGCGTCTCTCTTCCCAGTAGGCGGAAATGGAGAGCGCCTTGTGGAGACTCTAAAATGGAGGGGGCTCTTAAGCATGTGCAGAGTGCCTGGCCTTCAACCCGCAGCAAAGGGAAGGCAGCGTTTCCGGGCTTCAAGGGCTAGGAAAACCCGGTTCAAGCCCAGGAAAGGCTTTAAAGCAGCCCCTCCCCCAAGGGACCGACGGGAGAAGGTAACCCCGGGGTGGGCACCCCCGCCTTGAGAGCCCCAAAGGCGGCGACGGGGATCGGCCGCCCCGTCGCGGCTGCTCACCTGGATCAGCCAGTGCAGCGTCTCTCCGAAGAAGGGCCACCCCATGGAGCCCCTGGGCAACGGAAGGGCGCTGGCCCGGTCCCGGCTCAGGCTCCAGCGCAGGGCCCAGAGGTGGCGGGCCGCGACCAGCAGGAGCCCCGCAGTGGCGGCGGCAACCAGCGCGACTTCTAGCCAAGCCAGCGGGTCCCCGGAGCCCCCCGACGGCTGCGCCTCCTGGCCGGCTTGGGCTGCCGGGAGAAGAGGGAAGGAATCAGCTGGAGGCCTTCTCCCCGTCCTTTCCATCGCTTGGAAGGGGAGGTTGCCTGTCCCAGGACGCTCCCCGGAATCCCGGCTCCTGGCTCTCCCGGCATGTTTGGGCTTGGTTCGGAGGGGGCAGCCGGGCAGCCCTCAGTTCCCCTTGCTCCCCTCCCCCCACCCTGGGCTCCCCATCAACGAGCTTCCAGCGCCTCTTCTCCTGGGACGCGTCGTCGGAAGCCGGTCCGGCCCTGCAGAAGAGGCAGCGTGGAGCTGGCCTGGGGTCTCCGGAGCCCTTGCCCCCCTTCTCGACCTCCTCTTCTCTTCCTCCCTCCCTCCCTCTTTCCTTCCTTCCTTCCTTCCTCCCTCCCTCCTTCCTCCCTTCCTCTTTTCTTCCTCCCTCCCTCTTTCCTTCCTTCCTTCCTCCCTCTTTCCTTCCTCCCTCCCTCCCTCCTTCCCTCCCTCATTCCTTCCTTCCTCCCTCTTTCCTTCCTTCCTTCCTCTCTCCCTCCTTCCCTCCTCCCTCTTTCCTTCCTTCCTTCCTCCCTTTTTCCTCCCTCCCTTCCTTCATTTCCCGAGCCAGCTGTCCACGAACCGCCCCGCATGCCCTACCCATGACCGAGCGAGGCTTCGCGGAGTCCCGCGCGGCCTCCCTTTGCTCCCCTCGGTGTTTTTAATTGTGCTTTGCTTGGGCCTTTATAGAGCTCCGCCGACCCACCTTCGCGGATGACGTCGCCGCTTGATATTCAAAGCGGGGCCCGAAACGGCTGCGATTGGCGCCCGGGAGGGTCCGCCAGGAACGGAGTGGGGAATGGAGGGGAGCGGGTGGGGGGGCGGCTTTCGTCTTCTGGGCGAGCGTGGGAGCATCACCCAGGTATAAGCCACAGCGGAGTCTCCCTCCTGCGGTTCCACGTCAAGGGCAACCTCTAGCCACGGAGGCGAAGGACCTCTCCTGCCCCCCCCCCACACAGGTGGCCCGCTGGGGGCTCAAACACTCCGCTTGCCTCTTGTCCGAGAGCTAGCTAGGCTGCTCCGATTCCTCAAACTGTGGTCGTGTCTGGGGGAGGGAAGGGGGGGGTCTCCCAAAGTTCTCCCGTCACTGCTAGCCACAATTACGGGGAACAAAGCCCAACATCCATTAGCTGAGGTTAAAATCCCCAGGGGAAGAAAATGCAAGGTGGAACCAGGTTAAATTTGCAACCCATTCGAGAGAATGGCATAGCATAGCATAGCATAGCATGGAATAACTTTATTGTCACCTTTGAATGTGCACTAATTGGCATACATTAAAAACGAATTGTTTTAATTTGAGGCTGTCCACCCCAGATGCAAGGGGGCAAGACTAAAAAAAGAAGCCCCGCATCTCTTATTGGGAGCTGAGCTCCACCGATTTCTTTAGGAGGCCTGACTAAATTTAGAGGAAAGCGTTAAGGGAGCCGCCCCGCCTAAGCCAGAGATGTTGGGAGTGCAATTCCCACCAGTCGGCTCAGAAAAGGAGATTGGGAAAAGGAGCCGATTTCCAGTTGAAGGCAGCGTTGCAAGAAAGAACGTAGGATTCGTGTCGGTCATGTCCGCTTTCAGGATACTCCATTTCCAGTCTTGGACCCTGGCTATGCTCTGTAGCCACGAAGGTTACAAAGGGAAGGTACTTTCTCAGAATTAATAAAGACCAAGGCGGATTCCTCACAGCGAGTGATTTACAGCCATTTAGGGTGTCGCCCTCCCATCGAAATAACGATCTCGAGGTTAGCTTTACGATTCCACGGTGCAGGCAGAGTAGAAGAGGTTGTAAACCACTAGTTACGAAATGCCTCCAGATTTTAAGCCGGTCAAACAAGCAAAAAAACTCGAAACAAACTAGGACGTTTGGCGAATGGAGGTTTCGTTTGGAGAAACTGACTGGATCCTCGCATCCCGCTAAACTTGAGCATCATCTCTTTTCCCTGAGCCACACGATTGGTTTGTTTAACTTTGATTCGGCGCGTCGTGTGAACCCAACTATTTTGATGATGCAGATTGAAACGACAAAGGGGGCTTCTTCCCTCGATCCCTCCTAGGCGAGCAGTTGCCTGAGCCACGCGAACCAGGTTGCTCTGATCGAGATGAAGAATTGGGGACCACTTGATAGCTATTGACTTCTCACGCAGCTGAGTATCATCCGACTAGGCTATCGGTCTCAAGGATGCCCGGTCACAGCCTAAAGGTTTATTTTCTGAGATAAAGATTCCCTTCAGGAATCCGACGATAACCAGCGCGCTCCTCCGGGTTACCCGCAAGAAAGGCGGAGGGGATCTGAAGTCTTGGTCAGCTGGAATTCGCTTCGTACCGGCCAACCGGGGACCTTCTAGTGGGGGTCGGCTGCAACCCGCACATGACCTCCGCGGGAAGGTCTCTGCCCCTCAGAGCTTCCACTTTCGAGCTGGGATCCAGACCTTGGGATGCAGAGGGCTGCTGTATGTGCCAGAGCGAAAGGCTGGGGGTCTTAATCGCAAAACCCCGCTTCTCTCAAAGCTGCTTTTTCAAGAGGCAATTGGACCTGTCTGGTTTTTCTTTGAAGACGTTTGGCTCAGAACTGAAGAAGCTTCTTGGATGAGAAGCGAAACGTCTTCAAGGAAAAACAAAGAAAGTCCAGCTGCCTCTTGGAAAAAAAAAGGCATTCTTTGGGGCAAGCATGACCCGGATGATTGAGAATCTCCACAGGACGCTCTTCACCCTGGATGCCACAGCCTTGGCTTGGCGTACCTCCGAGGCGTCAAGTCCTCAGTCCGCCTACCAGCAAGTCGGTTCGGAGCGGCTTTGGGCCAAGAATATGCGCCACTCCGAAGCGCAAAGGCGTCACGGGAAGCCAAGTTCGCAACTGGTGCCCGGTCCCACGTCAGCCGGAGAAGACAAGCAGGCAACACCCATCGACTTGAGCCAAGTATATAGTCAAAGATGGGGACGTTGCTGACCTGACCCCCCCTCCTCTCCCCTAGCAAATCACAATTCGCACCAGACTCCTAAACCTCTCATTGTTACACCCTAAAGAGCGTTGCCGTTTCCCGGAAGAGGGAAGAGGACCCCTTAACTCCCTCGCAAAAGACCTCAGATTCCCTCTCCTCCAAAAGGATGCCCGAGGCGCGGCTGGATCTCTCCGCCATCGGCTTCCACCTGAGCATACTGATCCGCCGGGCAGCTGCTCCATCCCGTCCCTAAATCCCAGGAAGGAAAACCAAAAGCTTTCATCTTTGCCGCAGGGGAAAGATGCTCCTCTGCCTCTGAAAGTCGCATCTTGGCGGATCTGGAAAGAGCCGCCAGCCGTTCAGCACCGAAGGAAACGTATAATCCGCTGGAGAAAACCTGCCCGGGGACTTTTGCCCGTAGCGTGTGGCCGGCGCATCCAGCGGCACAGCTAAAGGAAGTTCTGGGTTTACACGAAGGAGTTCAGCAGGACCATCAAATAATTTAATCAGCGGCGAGGCATGGGAAGAAAGTGGACATTCTTTATAAGTCCCATAGTTATGGGGCGTTCCCTTTATGATACATTCGCTTGTCTTTCCAGCAAGGACGCTCCCTGGCAGAAGCTGGGCACCCTGGATTCAGGAAACACCCCCTCCCCGTGCCCCCACATCCAACACGGGCCGATCTCCCGGAGATAAAATCGAAGGGCGCCGGAGGCTGCTTTCCAAAGTCAAAATCGGTTCGGGACACCATCGGGACTGAGTTCGAGTTAGGTAGTTTAAAGGGTACTACAAAATAGCTCCCCGCACTTTGGCTTCCCCCCCCCACACACACACCTGGGAAAAAAAAGGGGGAGAAATTCTGATGTCAGGATTACTTAAGGCTTACAACATACAAATATAATGCGGAAATAGGGAAGCAGAGGGGCAAGTAGGAAATGTCCGAGTTGAGAAAAATCGCTGGTCGGAAAATGGGACCTTGGAGCAGAAAACACTAAATGGCCTTTTGGGGACTGGGGGGGGGGGGGGAAGAGGGAGGATGTTGAGGTCTTCTCCGAAGATCGTATTTACACAATTAAGTACGGCAGAGGCAGCCCGGCGTTTGGCCTTGGCCAACAAAGGCCCGCTTCCCCCTTGGCAAGGCCTGGCCTCCTTTTCAAGGGCTGCAATGCAGGGCAAGGGGTCCTTTCCTTCGGCCGGTCCCTTCCAGGGCCTCCTTCTCGTTCTCCGTCAAATCAGCGGCCCTTTCACCGGAACCAGCTTCGCGGGAGCCCGGCTCGCCGGCGGGGTGGGGTGAGGTGGGGCGGGGCCGCTTTCACGGGTGCTGGGCGATGCAGTTGGCCAAGCCCCGGAGCTGCCGCACCACCGTCTCGATCAGCTTCTGTTTGTCGCGGTCGTTCTTGCGGAACTGAGCAAAAAGGTGGTTCTTTTTGTTGACGTCTTTCATCCTGAAAAGGGAAGCCGAGAAAAAGAGAAGGTCAAGGGAGCTCTTGGGAGAACCCCGCACGAGGCCCACTTCACGAACCCACGCTGGGGGTTCTTCCAGCCTCCAACCAGAAAGCGTGGAAGCCCAGAAGCGGCTTCCAGGAAGGGAAGGTTGGAGGGTTGGAGAAGGACGTGCCTTTCAAGGTAAGCCAGATCTCTCCTTAGTTCGTTCTAAGACCGACGAGAGTTAGGCGTTTTGGGGGGGTTCACTACCTCGGAAGGCTTGAGCCCCTCTGCTTCTTGGGGGAAATAATTAGGATGACTTGGAGATCGCCCCAATTCGGCCTATCAGCCTCGGAAATGCCTTGAAAGAGGCCAGTTCAATAAGGCGACTATTTCTATCCGAAACTCACAAGTTTCCAGTGCTGAGGAGGGAGAAGCTGTAGCTGCAAGAGGTCTGCATGCAGCCCCCAGCAAAGAAAAAAAACAAAAACAAAACCGAAGCACAAGGCAAGATCTCTTCTAAAGAGCAGGAAACCCACCCCCTCCCCGCTCCATTATACAAAGAACCATCCAAAGTTTGGCTCTTTCCACGAAACTTCCCAAGAGTTCTTCTAAACTGAATCCTGGGGAATTGATTCAGGATCAAAACGAATCGAAACAATGCTTACCCTCGGTGGACTCTGCCAAACGTCCCGGCGTTGCAAGCAGGAGAGAAAGTTGGGGGGAGGGAGGGAGAGAAAGAGAGAAAGAGAGAGAGCGCAAACCAGTTAGCAAACGGCAAAATCCCACCTACCTGTAGAAAATACCCGGGAACGTCTGGAGAGAACATCGCAGCCACAAATCAGACACACACACACACTTATTTATTTATTGGTTCGATAAACTTGCGTTTATCTTTCCGTTTTAGACAGCATAGCTAAATCTTTATTCTCTCGCGCTCTTTTTAATTTTTAAAGTTTTTTTTTTTTTTTTAATGACAATTTGAGGAACAGCCGAGCTACCGACCACCTTATCCAGGTCTGGTAGTTCGTCTTGTTTTTAACCAGATGATCAATAATTTGCCGAGTCCGGATCCAAAGGACTTCGAAAGGCAGCTACCCATTGATTTGCTAATTGAGCCAAAGAAAGGGGCGGGGGCGGGGAGGCAAACCGAAAGGGATACTGGAGATCAGAAAGAGGGAGAAGGTCAGCTGAAGAGCAAAAGCGTCTCAGAAAGCCCCGATGCGAAGGCAAAGAAAGCGCGTCCTTCGTGAGCTCTGGAGACCCCAGCGGGCCCCCCACAGTCTATTTCAAAGACTGGGGTTGGGGTGGGTGGGAAGAAGGGTGTTTTCTTGTTTGCTATTCCGGCAGACGCAGGACAAGAGGCGCTCCTCCCGCAAACCTTCCTAACCGGCTGCTCGGCCAACCGCTCGGTGCAGACCCCGCAGTTCTAGGCTTCTGGAGGGAACGGCTGGCTCTTCTCGGGGTGGGTGGGTGCTTATCTTAATAGTGTTTTTTTAAAAGGGGGAACGTCTGACGTCTGGGAAAGCAGAAAGGCTAAACGGAGGATGGGGGTCTCCTCCAGCGCAGCCCGCGCAAAGCCGCAGCTCTCCGCGACCACTTACTTCTCCAAAAGGGCCAAAGCTGTGCTGGGGTTGACGCGCAGGTACTTGGAGCCGGGCTGCCCGTAATCGGCCAGGTAAGTCGACCAGTCCCACACCATGAAGAGATCCAGGAGCTGCGGCAGACAAAGCGACAGAGAAGGATCAGGTCAAGGCCACCTTCGGCGGCTTCATCTGGACGAACCTACCGCACACACACACAGCCCCCAACCAGGTTTCCCGTTCCTCCCTGCAAATTGCACGACCCTGAGTCCGAGGCAGTCGGGAAAGCGAAGGGAAGAGAATCCCCCAGGAATCCATTCATTTCAAATCCCTCTTTCTGGATGCCTCTTTCGCTGCTGCAAACATGCTTAAGGGTGCATTAAAACTTCGCGAGGGACCAAGAACCCGATGCTGAGGATGAACAGCCGGGCGAGATTTGCCTCCGGCCCCTCTTCTCCCCCTTCCCGCTCCCCCCCGCCCCCCCCCCCCACAGTTCTTTCCCGGGTTCAGAATCTGCCACTGGAGCTGCCCTCCAATCCCGACGTAATCTCTTAAAAGCCGGGGTGACTCTGGCAGGAAAGCGGCAGCCCCGTCTTCAATTTGAAGTCCTAATCCCCGCTAAACCACTTAAACCCGGACTTCCGAGCCGCGGCTCTGCATTGTTTCAGGCTCTCGACCCCCCTGGCCTGAGACTTGGGCGCGGATCAGAGCCTCCACCGGCTTCGCTCACCCACCCACCCACCCACTCCCGCCCCGCAAACCCCCCATCCCGGCGGTTCCTGCGAGGTGGTTTGTTTTGATTTCGCCCCGAGCCGAGCTCGCTGGAGGCGGCCGGGACGCTCTCGCCGGGGCCTTTATCTCGTAATTATGGGGCTCGACGCGCGATTTCCTCTCCGCCTTAATCCGACGCTGCCTGAAAGGGGGAAGGAGTTGGGAACGGCAGCCCGAAGCGGCAGTAAGCAGCGCGATCCCGCCGCCTCGGGGGGCAGCTGACGCTTCCCCAACCCCTCCGCTGGCTTTGCGGAGCTCCGGCTTGCACGGCGAGATCGGATTTCCCACGGCCTCCCACGCGATCGCCCTTCACGCGCGGAGATCGGAGGGCAGGGAAGGGAAGGGGGCCGGCTGAGCCGTCTTGGGCACCCCCGCGCTGAAACGGATCCCTCTGAACCGAGGGAAGGAGAAACGGGGGGAAAGCGGCCTTTGGATCCTATCGCTCGGAGTTCGTCGCGATATATGCTCCGTTTTCCCAGACACGAATGAAGGAGGATCACAATTTTTATAAGTTTTCTTCCTTTCCCCACGGAAAAGGCCAACAGGCTGCCTAACCCTAAAAAAGGGAGCGCATAGAATTCTATGCGCATATGGGCATAGAAAACACACAACGCATCTTTTTAAAAAGACATTATATCTCTATTACTCAGTGTGGGTCTACTGGCCAACTCACTAGTTTGTATCCATTTCAGTGTGATTTTTCTGAATTGCTAGCTAAGCTACTCCACTGTCTCCCCTGTATCTGTTCGTGGGAGGCTCTTTAATTAAAATTTCAGTGCTACAGAGAAAAAAGGCCCTTAAAACACGGATTCCTCTTATTTAATTTTTATACTTAAATCCTTTTTAGGTGGAAGGAGTAAGCTGGCACCAAACAGGTGTCAGTAAATCAATAAGGAGAATGTGATTGAACCCACAACTTAGGCAGCCCTGGATGTTGCTTTAAGATGACATTGTGTTTCTTTGTCAGTAGAAACTTCCATTCATTTGTCCCTTTCATATTTTCCAATGCAAGGGGACTAACCGGCCTCAAAGGAGGAAAAACTGGATTGCTAGGTGTGTTCCTATGAGCTCCTGGTGGAAAGATGAGATATAAATCTAATAATAAATATAAACCATCAACACAGTAAGATATTTTTACTGAAAAGAGTGCATAAACCTAAGAGTCCAATGCTTGTACATTTTCCAATCTATCTGAATTTAAGGGTTCAGTCACTCATTACTAGGTCCTTCTTGCTCATATTATGCTTAAGAAAGAGGAGTAATGTTTTTTTACATTGTGATGATGCTAAACTTTCTTATTTAAAATTAAGGCAAGGAGCTCATGGCCCCAAGAATAAATCCTTGTGCACTCCTGAACATTTAATAAACAAAAATAAAAATGAACCACATCATTCCTGCTAGGTGAACAAATACGGTTTGGAACCACATTTTCCTTTCCATTTTTTTTCCTTAGTGGCACTTTTCTGAACCTGCCCCAAGAGAAGCCACCTTTGGCTACCACCTGCCACTGAGTGCACCATCAGGAGCTCTTGAAAGCCACAAGGAGAAGTCTAAACTGGTTGGAATGACCCATGGCTCAATCCCCTTCCATAGGGACCACTACAGCACCCTCTGCATGAGGGCCCCAGCAAAAAGGGATTGAAGCAGAAACTGCCACCAGTGTGAGAGGCAGTGTTTGCTTTCTCTCCTTGGCTTTATGGTTCACCTGCCTGGTTGAATGGCTCTGGCTGCCAGTCTGCTTCTGGGCACAATGGGGCAGGCTACTGGAGTGGCTGCCTCTCCCTACAGAATCCCAATTCCCATAATTAAAGTTCATCTTTGAAAACATTTTCAATACGCAAAGAAGGGGACATGCGTTTCTCTAAGGTGATTTCCATAACCTCTGGGTTTTTTTTATCCTTTTCTGTTCTACTGGGATGATTTAGGTTTTTAAGGTTAAATGCCACATGCACTTCTCCGAAAATAAGACTCCCTGAAAGGCCTGGTACTTACTTTTGAACTGAAACATTTAGGAATGCCCTGTTTTACATTTTAAGACATTCTGGAAGGCTTTTCTGATTTAGAAACTAATGCAGACCATTCATTAACACATCAACAATGCATACTTGGGCACAAACAGGCCCCACTGAACTGGACAAAGCTTCCTTCCAGAGAAGCAAATGAAAATTGTAACCAGAAGAAGTTAGTAATACACTCATAACCTATTGACATACCACTGATACTTGTCTAAATATATACTTGTCACCAACGTTCTTCAAAACATGCTACTACACTTAAGCCATGGACTATTTGCTCTTGGCCCAGGTCTAGTTGACCATATCTCACCAGGTTTATTTGGGGCAGTCATTCTCAGTCTGGCCTACTTGACAGGGTGGTTCTAGGGCAGTGGGTCTCAACCTTCCTAATGCCGCGACCCTTTAATACAGTTCCTCATGTTGTGGTGACCCCCAACCATACAATTATTCCTAAAACCATTGAAAATATGTGTTTTCTGATGGTCTTAGGCAACCCCTGTGAAAAGGTTGTTCGACCCCCAAAGGGGTCCCGACCACAGGTTGAGAACCACTGTTCTAGGGAAAAGTGAGAGGATGGAACATTATGTATTCTACCTGGAGTTTCTGAATAAAAGGCTGAATAGAAATCCAAATAATAAATAATAAATGAAAACCTGAAGAGTAAATCCCCTTGGAAGCCTATGGGAGAAGCTTAAACAGGGAAATACTACAGCTATCAATGCTGTTCCTCCATAACTCTCATTAGGAGTATGCTGAATAGGCAATCAGATTTCAGCAAAACCCAGTTCTATAGCAATTGTATAAGACGTTCATATGCAATCCACTTTTCTATTGTAATATTTCTTTTCCACTTTGCCATATCTGTACTTAATAAGTGGACAAAATAATTTTTTTAACCAACATTGATTAATGTTACGGGTTCCTAAAATTATCATTTTTCAAATAGATCAGTTAATTGTCACTGATGAATGGGAGGCTTCAAGCTAGCAAAATATATTTTGTTTCTCATTTATACAAAGCGGCATGCTACAGACATTCAAAGATCTTTGATAACTTCATTAAAACATCCACGATTTTTACACATCAGCTAAATATTAGTATAAAGTTATTTTGTCATCCTTTTCATCTTATAAGACATTATATATTCTCCAGATGTATCTTTTTTCTGGTACTGATTTATTGTTTTCCTTTTTCAATTATTATTTATTAAATGTACGAATATAATAGGAAAAAGTAAGAAAAAATAGGAAAACAAGTTGTAAATAGAGGTTTACAACCATTCTAAAATTTAAAAGAAAAGTTTTCCAACTGATATGGATATAAATATAGATATTATAATATTTTACATCAATTTGAACATTGAAATAAATATTAACATAAATTACTATTAACATCAGACTATTGCAGCTGCAACTTGCAGCTGTAACCAACAAGGTTCAGTTTATAAATTATAAAACAAGAAAAGGAAAAAAACATTAAGTTTTATCTAAGCTGGAAAAAAAAATGAATTTAGCAGTTCAGAAGAAAGGAAA
Source organism: Pantherophis guttatus (assembly GCF_059756535.1). Lineage (NCBI taxonomy): Eukaryota > Metazoa > Chordata > Lepidosauria > Squamata > Colubridae > Pantherophis > Pantherophis guttatus. The sequence goes on along the minus strand of NC_142068.1, from coordinate 68,797,044 downwards.
AGAAAAACATAAATGTTATACTCTTATATTAAGAGAAAATCAAACTTTGGATATGGTATGAACACCTTTGTAGGATTCCATTAATGTTCCATCGTTACATACCAATTATTTTGTTTAAATTCTGTATCCATTTGATCTTAAAATCCTTAACTTGTTCATTTTCTGAACTGTACTGCAATAAATTCCTTTAAATGTTCTAAATCCTGTGTGACAAAATTTTCCAAATTCAGTCAAATCTCTTGTTTCTCCTTGCTTTTTGTTATTCCTTTAGGACTATATTGCTTATTTGTAGATTTGGAAACCAGTGTGATTCAATGACTACTGCATTTTAAAGAATCTCAAAGGACTTCATCATTATTTTATTAATAATTCTTTTATTTGATGAGTGACTACTAATAATTTTTTTTCTGTACACTCTCCTTCATGAATAAAGATCAGAACAAGAGGTGATAAGTGTAGTCTAATTCTTTTTCTGTATTTATCTCATAGTTTTAAAATGCTAATTAGTGAATAAGTTGAATTCCTGTGCAGACCATCTGAAAGTCCTGCCCTTTCCACAGAAGCAATCTAGCCAAAAGATTAAGTCACATTTGAATCTGAGCCAATCTTTGCATCAAACTGGAAAGTGTTAGCATTGGGACAGTGGAGGTGCTTATTTAAAGCAATGATGAGTTGCACTAACTTCTTTAACCTCTCCTCCCAGTTATACCCAATTGGGAGAACTGGGGACAAGTTCTGAGGAAAATATGATCTGTCTATCATGAAAGGATTTATTCCAGTATACGTCATTCTAAGAATATTCTAGAAAACATCAAATAATGCTATTGAGTTAACTATGAAAACTCAAAAATTACTTCTAGCAAATCAACAAATTTGCTAGTTGGCAAGGGAACATTTTTCAAATTGTTCAATTCTTGGCATGATTGATCTCAGATATACAAAAACATATCGATCCTTAAGTAATAGCAAAACAAAATTCTTAAAATCAATAGCAGATATGCTTTACTCAACTTCTAATGTCATCACCAGATTAGAGCTAGGCTGTATCTCACTTAAAGCCTGGACAAGATTATAGCTAAGATTCTGGGCAAAACAAATCATTCAGGGAAACCTCATTGATACCTCTCTTTCCTCGTTCAATCTACTCTGAAAAAACAAATAGACCAAGATTTGAGACAGTATGAACTGTCAATACCAGCCCTACTTGCTTTGAGTCTAGAAAAAACCTTGGTAGAACTTAAGCAAAGGGTATGGATTTAGACATTCAGGTAGACAGAGCCAAACTTTCCCATCTCCTTTTAGATGAATTGCTCTCCCCTCCTGGACCTCCCCAATTATTTCTATAAGATTCTGTGTGCCTTACACAGAAGGGTCTTCTCCCTGCCCATAGAGATGCTCTCCTTATTAGGGTGACAGCTGCTCCATACGCCAAATTCTTGAGTATGTATTTGCTCAAGTACATAGGTTGAGTCTTTTTTACACAACCTTATCAAGTGCCCGCTGTACTCTCACCGGCAACCAGAGCTAATACACCCCCTTTGAGACTGTCAGATTTCACTCCTGAAGAGAAGATTGAGATATTCTTACTAAACGACCATTTACCCAGGGGTTTTGAAGGCAGAAGCAAAATTTTTATCTAGAGTCTTATTTTATACAAACCATTTAATATCTCCAGTGAACTGCTAATTTTATAGGCTTCTTCTTACATACATACCGTATTTTTCGGAGTATAAGATGCACGTTAAGTTTTTGGGGAGGAAAACAAGAAAAAAAAAATTCTGCCTCTGCCTACCAGCATCCATCAGTATTCATCTGGCTAGCATCCTAGTCAGAGTTAAAGTATTTTGTTCATGTCAGAAAAAAAGGTCAATATGAAGACGTCAGTATATAAGGGTTCATGAATTGGAATAGACATGGTAACAGGTAACAGCTGGGCATGTCTTAAGTTCACTGATCTGTATATATATGAGTGAACATAAAGTGTTCACATCTATGGCTTTGCCACAAGGTTGCAAAGCTGTAGGATGTAAGTGGGTGCACAAAAAGAAAGTACTGCCCAACAATGAGGTACAATATAAAGCAAGGTTAGTGGCACAAGATTTTTTTACAAAGGAAAAACATACACTATGATGAGGTATTCGCGCCAACTGTAAAGAATGAAAGCATAAGGTTGACATAAGAGTTGACAGCGGCACATGGACATAAAATTTGGCATTTGGATATAACCACAGCATTTCTCAATGCAGAATTAGAAGAAATTTACATAGTTCAAGCACCAGGGTATGAAAGTAAAAAGCCTAACACTGTATATAAATTGAACAAGGCCATTTATGGGCTGAAGCAGTCAGCCAGGAATTTGAATATCTGTTTAGATACTGCATTGAAGGGTCTTGGGTTCAAGAGTTGTAAGGCTGATGGTTGCATATATATTGGAAAGTTACAAGGTGGGGATTGTCAATTATTAGCATTTGGGGATGATCTTTGTTTCATTGCAAAGGATTTGTCACGGTAAAAGAATTTGCTAATCAATTAGAGAAAAAAAATTGAATTAAAAGATTTGGGAGACATGGAAAACTATCTCGGTTTAGAGATACAAAAAACTGAGAAAGGTGGTTACGTTCTCAGTCAAAGAAGGAAAACAGAACAGCTGTTGGAGAGATACAACATGAAGGTTTATAACACTGCTCCAACACCTATGAGCACAGATTTTCACAACAATTTGAGGACAAAAGTGAAGCCTGTGATCAAGAGATATATATCAGTCTGCAATAGGCAGCCTGTTATATCTGTCACAGTGGTCCAGACCAGACATAGCTTATGCAGTAAGCATCTTAAATCGCTTTACTGCTGCACCAATGCAATTGCATTGGATGGGTATAAAAAGGGGGACTTTAATTGGTTGGAAGTCCAGAAAACAAACAAATGTAGCCATTTCTATCGCAGAGGCAGAATTTATTGCTCTATCTGAGCTTTGCTCAGAGGTAAATTGGTTAAAGCTGTTAAAGGATTTAAATGTAAAGTAACTGAAGCTGTAACAGTGTTTGAGAATAATGCTGCTTGCATTAAAATGGCTACAGGTGACAGAGTAAAGAATAGAAGTAAGCATGTGGATATCAAATACTGTAATGTAAGAGAAGCCATCAAATATAAATTAATTAGCTTGCTTCACTGTTCTTCAGAGGACAATCTGGCAGATATAATGACCAAGCCATTGGGTGGAGTGCACCATGGGAAGAATATTAAGTTATTCGGTATTATGTCTATTCCAGTCATGAAGGGAGGAGTGTCAGTATATAAGGGTTCACGAATTGGAATAGACATGGTAACAAGTCAGCCAATGGGGACTGTTTGGTGACCCAGATGGTTCGGACTGTGGGTGTGGCTTAGGTTCACTGATCTGCATATATAATAGTGCTTCTGTGACTCTATAGCTTCTGTGATTATTGATTCTGTACTTCTGGATTCTGAGTTCTGGTTCTGGCTTCTGCTGTATGGTATTGTATATAAAGAAGTTTCTTATATAAACGAATCCTGCTGAATTGTTTACTTGTGTGCTGGTTGGATTGCTGCAAACTCTAACAGAAGAACCCTTACATTCCCAGTAATCAAGAGAAAAATTCAAAAGATAGTCAAGAGAAGGGCCTACCTCTTGAAGAGACTTGGAGAGTCATTATGGTACTGAAATGAAAGCAAATTTATCTTGAACTGTTTGTGTATGTGTGTGCTTCACAATTCACGAAATTAGTCCGACTATATTCAAGGAATCTTACTCGCTAGTTTAAGATTGCTTAATCTACAGATAGAGATCTGCTAATCTCTATCTGTAACAGATAGAGAGTACAAATTCATATCTTCCTCACTGCAACCACACACACACACACACACACACACAAATTGCAGATGTCTCTCATGGCTTCATATATTTCATACGCAAATTGGCACTTGCTTATTTTGCAGAATGGATGTTGTTTGTGCTGGTAATGGAAAGAACAAGGCACTAGGAAAGGCATCCATCCAAGTTATGCCCTCTGCCGTTGGAAGTCCTGCGTCTCACACACAGCTGCAGAGTCAGTCTTGAAGCAAGAGAGGAGACACTGCTTTTGAAAAGGAAGAAAGGGGGGGGGATCAAGATGCCAACTTTAGCAGCCAATGTTCCCCTTTTCATTTATGCAGAATGACAGAATGCACAAGGTCTGTAACACAGAGAGAAGCAAGACAACCACTGAAGCGTCAGCCACTGTGCCCTCTCTCTGACACCCAAAAGAAAGGGAAATGATGTTAGTATCACCAGAGAACATCATCAGCTCCAGAGCAGTGCAGAGTCGACAAAATATTTTATCCCAATCGCGTTCCCTCTAATAATTCTACAATTACCCTGTTTCCCCCAAAATAAGACATTGCCTGGTTCAAAAAAATAAGACATCAGGGTTCAAAAAAATATAAGACGTGGACTTATTTTCAGGGAAACACGGTAGCTGGTTACACTACAATTAATTCCCAAATATTTATTTTAAAGAACACCATAGAAACCAACTTTAAATGCAGCACAGAACCAACTCCTACAAGCACATTAAGTAAGCCATCCAATTATTCGTTCCCTTCCCCACCGGAGGGCAGGGGGGTTATGTTAGGACAACCATCTGAGGAAGATGGAGCAGGAATAGCAGTGAACTATAGTGGTGTACATTTGGGCCTCTGGGCAATGCCACTTCCTTTTTTACTCACCGTTGCAGTTACGTGATGTAGCAATAGACTTACAGATGGGCAAAAGTCACTTGCTATAATGATTCTTTGGAACTATCTTAGTCATTGGTAACATAATTTGGCACTTTGCAGATGTTCCCTCGATGTCAGAGTGATTCGCTATCAGGGAAGGCTGGCAAACAGTATCACTGTTGACAGATGTTTCAAGGAGCATCAAATGAATTTTCTACAGCTAAGTATGAAACATTTTCCCATTTGTTTAGTCTACATAAGGACACTGCAGAGGAGCACACATCTATTCTCTATAAATTCACTGTACTTTGGTTTTACTTATTTAACATTAACACAACTATTTTACATTTTCATAATTTCTGTTTGCAGTGGGTTGTAAAGATAAAAATCCTCCTTCTCCTCGTCCTCCCCACCCCTCTTTCTAGGACAGGGGTGTCAAACTTGCATCGTCACAGCATCATCACGTGATGTATCACAATTTTTTTCCCCCTTCACTAAACTGGGCGTGGCCAGCGCATGACGCATCCAGCCCGTGGGCCGTGAGTTTGACAGCCCTGCTCTAGGACCAAGCCAGTATACATAACACTTCCATTTCCGATTTTATATTCCAAAAACCTTTCTGAAGTGGGTTGGGCAGAGACATGGTTCCCTGCCCAAAGTTAGCCCTCACTGAGAAAACAAATTAGACACTTTTTCATTCTTCTCACGTCTGGTCTGGGCTGAAGTTTACCGTACAAACTATTTTTATAAGTTATTGCTCAACAGGGAACAGATTTGCTGCATTTACTGTAAATGGCAAGCTCTGCTGACAAATATTCTGGATGGATGTCACATAAATATAAGATTGCAAAAGGATTAGTACCTGAGAATTTGAAATAATTACAAATGTAGGAATATATTTACTTTCAGATATTATACCATTAGGCAAAATGCTTGAAACCTACAAGGCTTTTAGCTTATGACTGATGGCTTAATAATCCCCTGAAATGCAGGGAATTGTCAATAGAGCAGAGTGCTAAAGAAATCAATATAAATATAGAAGTCTCTCTTGTAAATGTGTGTCGGTATATGTATACATACAGTATGTGTATGCTAATTTTCTGGAAAGTGATAAATCTGTATGTGATTCTCTCTCTCTCTCTCTGTGTGCGAATGAAAGCCAGACTAGTTCAATGATTAAGGCACTGGACCAGAAAGACTCAGATTCTAGTCCACCCTTAGCACAGAAGACAGCTGAATAACTTAAGACGGTCATTCTTTCTTAACCTTAAAATGGGAAGCAAAAAAATATCTATATAAAGTGGACCGGCATGGGATAAAATGGTCCATAGCCTTTGATGATGATCAGGCCTTCATCTTGCAGTGCTTTGGCTTAAGACAACCATAATGACTCATATCTCAGCAGAAATAAAACCGTACACATGTTTATTTCCAATGAAGCAGAAGAGGATATAATCCTAGGAGGCTGAAATCCTGTAATTAAATATAAAGGTGGAACAGGAAAAGAATTTGAAGGCAAGTTCAATCATATGACAGTTACTTTTGCCAAAAATATACACACCAGCTTACAACTGTTTATAGTGATGCAAAATTTAAAGTTTCAGGCTAACTGTTCCCACAATGGGAATGCAATGCAAGCTTAGCAAGTGGCATTGCCAGTTGAGACAGGGAAACTATGATTACTAAGAGTGTGTCATTTTGCAATTCAGCAATCACTTGGTAGTTGGAAAAATGGCTGTCCTACAACAGTGTACAACATAAACAATCCTGCATGCATGCACACACAAACAATCCTGTGCGCAGACACACACACCCTAACTATACTGCGTAGAATCTAGCAGAAGTCAGTAGTACACCGCTCTGTTGATGCTGATAAGTACATTACTTGTATCAAAGCAAACTTTTGTTGAAATAAATGGAACTAACACGACACGTCGCTATCAGTGGAATCAAAACAGGAATTATTCTGAATCCATTTCATTTCAACAATGTAGTTAAGCTCCTTAAATTATTCATAGGTGGAATAAGCCTGTTTTAAAATAAGATCTGTATAATGTAAGGTATGCAAGCATTCCGCTTGATTAAATTATATTTGAAAATAAGGAAAAGGAGAAATTAGTCATTCTTTCTTGCTGCTGGACAGTCATCTGACACAGCTATTGTAACTGGACCCTGTACTGAATAGATGATCATGACTTTAATGTTCTCTTCTAACTTCTTCCTTCTATGGATAGAAAATAGATACATAGTTTTTGCAAATAATTTCAGCCACCATCCATGACTTCTCAGACTGTCAGGCAATTAGAGAAAGAGGAAAAAATATTTGGAGAAAAGTAATATTTTATTCTATACACCCGTTTGGTGTAATGGTTAAGGCATCAGTCTAGAAACTGGGAGACTGGGAGGTCTAGTCTCATATTGGGTACTAAGCCAGCTGATGATCTTGAGCCAGTCATTTTCTCTCAGCCCCAAGAAGGAGACAATGGCAAACCATTTCGGGGGGGGGGGGGATGTTGATAAGAAAACTGCAGGAACTTGTCCAGGCAGTCTCTGAGAATCAGACACAATTGAATGGAAGAAAAAAAATTATACACAAAGTCCCCTTTAAGGAAACCTTAACTCCAGGTTAAGTTAGTTTTGGTGACTTTGGGGACGTATCCATGTAATTTTTTTCATCAAAGTATAGAAATGGTTTAAGAGCCATGGTGGCGCAGTGGTTAGAATACAGTATTGCAGGCTAATTCTGCCAACTGCCATCAGTTTGATCCTGACCTGCTCAAGGTTGACTCAACTTTTCATCCTTCCGAGGTCGATAAAATAAGGACCCAGGTTGTTGGGGGCAATATGCTTACTCTGTAAACTGCTTGGAAAGGGCTGTAAAGCACTGTGAAGCGATGTATATAAGTCTAAGTGCTATTGCTATTGCTATTGCCTTCTCCTGGAATTTTTTTTTTTTTTACTTTACATCTAACCTGTACTCCTAGTATTCTTTTGTGTTTCTCATCCAAGAACTAAACAGACCTCACCCTGCTTAGTTTCCAAGCCCAATTGATAGTGTGAGATCAAGTTATCAAAACTCATCAGTCCTAGTCAGTAAAAATCTATTAAGACTTACTAGAAATAGTAACATATATGTCTGAACCTTAATCAAATAAATCCATTTTGTATTCCAATTTATCTCTAAGAAACATAGGAAAAGAAAATTCCCCATTTATAAACAGGTCTTTAGAGCCTTTGACTCTGATGCCTCAAAAGTATTTGGGTTATTACTCAAATAGTGCACACTGGAGACAAATAATTTAACTGGTTGAATTAATGGATACATATTATGTTTAAGTACTATCTTTTGAGATTTTTTCCATTCTGCATAAAACCTTATCCCTAGTTACTGCAATTGTTTTCATTCAACTGGTTCAATTTTTCCCTTGAGCATTTAGTTTTAAATATTTAATCCTTCCCTCATTAAAATCCCACTGAAAATGAAAAGGGAAATTCCCCATGTTGGATTTGGGGTTGATGGAAAGTTGCGCTTCATCAATGAAGTATGATGAGATTATAGAAATTGGCAGGCTTTCCTGGCTACACATATTCACTATGTTCCATTAAAATATTTTTCATGCTGCCAGATATTATTTAATGACCTTTGCCGTGTGACAAGATTTCTACCAAATCCTAAAGCTCTACAGCTGGCAAAGATTGTATACACCATGATATATAAACATTTTAAGAAGTTACTTCATTTTTGGCAGAGATGTCTGTGACAATCTAAGTGTAGGACTCCAACTGGAAAAAAAATTGCTCAAAATAAATATTTACTGTTTCAGTTATTGATTATAGTTGGCTATTTAATGTTTAATATGGTAGAACATTTTTGTATATGATTTGTATATCATTTTTTTTTATTTGATTTTTTGGTTTTTATTAAGTTTCTGGTTTGGGTGCCCATTATATTTGCATATCAACAGCTACTGTTTCTACTGCAGAATGCACCAATACTGAGAAACACGTGGTTACAAATTTCCTGGTAACATGATTATACACTTAAATAATTTGATGCTGCAAATACAAAGATAATAAATAATATGTGATTATATTATAGGATCACTTAGGTTGAAAATAATACCATGGATATTCTATCAATCTATCTTTTAGAAGGAAAAAGGTAAATCAAATTCAGCTGCTGGGTGGCCTAGAGACAACATGGAAAGCCTCTTGTATTGTTTATGGAAAGCTTAGAGATAAGTTTAGCGACTGAAATGTTTAATGAAGATTAAATTATATATATATTTAAAACTTGCTCATTCTTAATATGAAAACTTGGGAACTCATTTTTTTCCTGCCCAGTAATGAGTTAACTCTCTGCTATTTAAAGCCTCAAGGAGCCAAGACTGAACCCAGCAGTCAGAACAGTCTCAAAAGAACAAAAGAATATGCGAGAGAAGACATTTGTGTGAGGAATTCCTGTAGCTGACCCCAAGTTATGTGCCCCTGCTATTTGAACCCAATTCACATCTTCAAATGCACCACTCAGCAATTTGGCTGCAAGATAAAAAGGACATTTGTTGCTTACTTTGTGTTTTCGGATTTTTCTTCCTGCCTTGCATTCTTTTAGTTTCTGTTTCCAAATTTGTAGATGTAAAACTAAAATCAGATTTAGATGATTCTGAACAATCATTGTCCATGAGGTTTGAACTAACTAATCAAATATTTTTTAAATTATAATAATTAAAATAAATAATCACATTTTAACATGCAGGTGCCATAGTGCTGATCACTGAAGTCAAAGGAAGACCTTTTTTGGCATCCTTTACAGCTATATATAACCATACATAAAGCCAGTGGGTTCTTATTAAATATAATTTTTCAAGCACAGCCAAGTTCCAGTAACAGCAGAAACCCATGTGGCTATTCACTAGAATAGCATTTTGATGGCCTCACAAATTCTTGTATCTGCCTGCCTCAGGAATGATATACCCTCCTTAGAACTCAGTTTTGGGGGGGGGGGAATGAAATTCTGGTTTAGAAAAGAGAAGTCAAGGCAGAAAGCTATAAATCACCAGGTTATATAGATGTTCATATTCAAACTAACTAAAAATGTTAAGAAAAATTTACCACATTCAAAGTATTGGCAAATTAATTCTTATCAGCTGCATAGAACTGAAACAAGGGAATTCAAATGGATCCTGTGGATACTGGTGTTAGTTTGTGTTTAAAATGCTGTGAATTGAAGGCCATGAAAAGAGAGGCTGTGTTCTCTTTTTAGGGTTGCATATTAGTTAGCAAATATTGCATCGTATTATTATTTTTTTCTTAACCAGTGATCAACCCAAATACTTCTGGACTGCTCTACGGGTAAAGTACCTTTGTATCAAAAACAATTTGCCTGAGAAACATGTCAGAACACTTGCTGCGTAGTCCTTTTCAACAGGTAAGGCTGCCTTCCAGAGCCTTGGGGCATAATTAGCTGGGGGTGGGGGTGGGAGGCTATTATAAAAACACACAGAAGCTGATTCACTGCTGAGGCGGGGAGTTCACAGCATGCAACCTGACAAGGCCTATTTCATGGCCAGCCATGCCTGCCTAAACATTTATTGAGTTCCAGCCTGCTGTGATAGTGCAATGGTGACCAGCTCCAGCAAATGGCGGCCATTTGTATGGGAGCTTCTACGTGAACTTCTGTAAGGGCCCGAAGTTGGCCTTTAATGAACGCTTATCAACATTAAAGAACACAAGTCCCACTTCTGCTGTCAAAGCAAGGCATGAAAGGAACCCGTTGCTGGTGGACAGAAAATGTGTTTCTTGCTTTCCAAGGCAGAGAATAAAGGGGATAACCTTGATAAAGTATGCAAGAACTTTTGCATAAGCAATGAGAGCCAAAGCACCCTTCAAATCTGGGGAAGTAAGATAGTCCAGTATTTGGAAGTGACAGAGAGGATCCTCCCTGATTCTCCACAGGTGGCCGGGGGATTCTGAGAATTGAAGTCCACAGGTCTTCAAGATGCCAAGATGCCCTATCATTTAACAAGGAGGAGAGATAAAGTTTGCAGAATTCTGTTATTGTAATTTATCTCAATGAAGCATAGTTCTAGTCTTCTAATGGACTTTATTTTCTGGTCTGGTGTACTTTGTGGGGCTGACAAGTCACTTTTTCACATTTAAGATTAAGGATGTTGCAGGGTACAATCCTACATGCACCTATTTGTATTATCTACCTTCTCCCCCTCTATAGGATTGCAATCGGTGCGCAATCAGAAAAACAGAATGCCACCCGTGATCTTGAGCCCATGTGTTAAGAAGCAAGCACTACTGCCACCCAAAGCAGATTGATTGGAGAAAAAGTCCCAATGAAAGAAAAAAAGTGGGGGGGGGGGTTATTTTCAAGAATACCTATTTTGGGATAAAGCCCACTGTTTTCTTTGATAGATAACTGGGATTCATGAGGGCTGAGAAGATTTTAGCCTCAACCCAACAAAGGCTGAAAAAGTTTAGCCAGCATTAAAAGAAATCCCCACCTGACCTCCAGATAACCCAAACAGGAGATTAGCCCATTTCCAAGCAAAATAAGTTGTCACACTGTTAGGCCAATTGCTCCTATTGACATTTTGCATAAACATCTAGCAGAGGGTGATCAGAAAGAAGTCTTATGCCATTAACGCTTTTCCCCCTTCTTTCCTTCTTCCCTTTCTCTCTCCCTCCCTCTCTCTCTTTTTAATACCTAAGCTTTCCAGAATAAAGGCGTTTCTGAATTAGCGATAACAAAAGGGTCAAGAGGTCACAAACCTCCTTTTAAGCAGGTACAAATCTAGAAAGTTTAAATTCATTGGAGAGTGCAAATGAGAACTTTTAAAGAAGTACAAAACTCTAGGCACAGCCTAGACTCCTGAAAGAACCCATCAATTTAGCTTACTCTAAGTTTAATGACAGGAATACTTGTATCAAAAAGTTTAGGCTACCAAAGAGTGCATTTTTAATTATTTACTTTAAAATATTCAAACCCAATGATGCAATCTTTTTTTAAAAAAAAAATTCTAATCCTCAAGAAATATGGTTCTATGTATATAACATTTTAAAAAATTAAGGTAGTTTTTGTATTTAGGGAAAATTCTTTATCACTTGCACAGAATGTAATGTATGCTGCATACTACAAAAATATTTTACAATTTTGCTGAATTTATTTTGGTTTAAATCAGCCATTGAAAAGTTATTCTACGAGAGTATGAAAGTTGAGAACTGCAGTATTCATCTTTGAAATTCAGATATAATGGATTGTGATTTTAATTTTTAAAAGGTAAGTATCTTTTCCTCAACAGTTTCCTGCCAAAAGAGCCTCCCTAAATAGCACATTATGAACTATGTTCAGCAGATTCCTTGTCATTTAGATAAAAATGATAAATTTTAACCCATGATTATGATAGCATCCATCTTTGATTCAGACAATCACATCAAAGATAATTATTGTCAGGATTGTTTACCTCAGAATTTGATAAATTAACAAATATAAGATTAGTTCTGACTCAAAAACTATACACCCTAAAAGAATCTAACTTATGTATGTAACTTATGGAAAACAAGTTAAGTAAACAACTGTCATTTGGTATTCACGTCAATGTATCCTATACACATCGAACAACTATACTTTTGAACATATATATATGTATGCATGTACGTATGTACATATGTACGTATGTAAGTTTAGAGTTTCTTTATATACATGTTGGGGGGGAGGGATTTTTTCCTCAGCATTCGTTCTTTGTCTTCAGAAGTTACTACTCTTGATGGATTTCAATCTTTGGAAAGTACAAATACATATTAAAAGGCACATCAAAATGATATCTATGTTCTATCATCATGTAAAAGATGGAAAGTGTATTGTAGGATGTCCATAATTCAGTAGAATGAAATGTTACAAATATACAATTATTTGGTCTTGTAGCAAACTTGCATAGCTGCTACAATAAAGACAGGTGTCCTATAATATCCTTGTCAGTATATTATATAGTATTTTACTTATCAGGATGCATATCTTATTACAGTAAACATATTTTAGAGAGAGGGGGGGAAGGGAGAGAGAAAGAGAAAGAGAGAAGGAGCTAGGATACAATTCAACTAATCACAGTCATACATTTGAAGTAAATTAAAAAAATACACACTAAAGATTAATGGGAAATCCCAGAATTTCATTATCAGCCTATTAAGCTAAGACAATGTAACTATGGGATATGATATTCATAGACACGTGTTTTTTTTGGTCTAATCCTATTTATAAATATAGAAATATCTTTCTGAATACTAAAACTAAAGGCATATATAATTTTGAAAAATTGTGCTTATACACAAAACATAACCAAAACATTTATTATTAACTTCCGTGAAGGGGAATTATGGTAGTTTTTCTTTCAAGATACATTTTCAAAGAAAACTTTCATCAGCTCCATTGTGAAAATTCAGCGGAGTCTTAAACTGAACAAACACTGCTGAGAACATCAGCCAATATTCAGAGAAACAGGGCAATGATATTAACATGAATATTATTTTTAATAAGTGGTTCTAAAAAGCTGAGAATCAAAAACTTACCTAGCTACTGTAATTAAGCACAAGAGGAAAACAGCATTCTCTTTTAAGATACCATAACATATATTTCAAACAGACAACTCTCAGAAAAGATATAATCTCTCACACATTTGTAAGTGTATCTAAACACATAAACTTTGGGGTTATGACAGCTGCACCACAGGGAATTGTTTTGTTCTGAAAAAAGTCAAAAGTTATTTGGGTTCATACTAATCCTTTGCAACTTAAATTATCCCAAAGGGCAAAACGCTTTCTTTAAGTCTATCTAAACCTTTAGGAACATTATGAGAAATGTCTGGTCTTGTACGTTCATGGAATAAACCCAAATATGTTATTAATTCTTTAGGGATTCAAAATTAACTAAAGGCTCTTTGCGTTAAAAAAGAAGATTGTCGAATTGTGCTCTGATGAATTAACCAGAATATTTGAAGGGTACAACACTTGCTAATCCTATTTTAGAAACAAAGATTTAAATGATATTTTTGAAGAAAGTCCCCCTAGAATGAAACAAGGTGGGTAAGATTAAGTAAAAAAAGAGTCCTACTTAATATGCTATAGCTGTTTTAAGTAGAGGAACAAAGAAATGCTACATTGTAATGCTTCCCTTCACATCATTATAGGTTAAAATGGACCAGTAACAAAAGGAGCACGTTTTTTTTTTTTGAGTTTACAACTTGAAAAGAAGCTCATTCACATACACTCAAGTTTCCAAAGGATATGATTCTGGCTAAATTATTTCTGAGTAACTGTGGTAGCTAGTTTATACACAAAGTCCTTTAAGACAAAAAAAACACAAGGTCCGAGGTAAAAGTGAGGGGAATTAGAAATATATTTATATTTTCCTTTGCTGTTAAAATTTTCTGATTTCTTTCTGTTTCTTGTTAAATTCGACAATACACTTGTCATTTTAACAAAGCTGGGCTTGAAATGAGTATTTAAAAAGCTCTCCCCTATACAATTCTTACTCAGAAGTAAGTCTCGTTTAGGAGAATCCTACTGAATTCAGTGGCACTTTGCCTCATGTAAATACATACATGATTGCAGCCCTTAATTTCTTTAGGTTTAAAGCTTCTTTGAAATGCCAATGTTATGATATCATGCAGAATGTATTTTATTCCTTCATTTGTATGATGCATAAAGTTTACATACATATCAATTAATAACAACGTAATTTTTCCAAAATGAAATTGAACTGTAATTAGACTATTTTTGTCCTTAGGAACAATGCATTTTTGTTTTTCAAAATACAAAATATTTACTTGTTAGCAATACAGTTATGTTCAAAGACAAATAATATCATTTTATAGGACACTGGTACTGCAAATCAGTCACTACAGGCAACTTAAAAGAAGAAATGTGCCTAGGAGTAAAAGCCACAGGACACCATAAAACCCAAAATATAATTTAATATAGTAATATTATTAATATAATCAAAGGTTATATTTCATGGCTGTATGTATAGTTTGTCCTTCCTCATCAGCAGTAGTAACACCAAACCCTTAAGAATATATATATATATTCTATATATCTATATCTATATCTATATCTATATCTATATCTATATCTATATCTATATCTATATCTATATCTATCTATCTATCTATCTATCTATCTATCTATCTATCTATCTATCTATCTTTCTTAATATCACATGCTACAAAGACAGAAATAAGTAACCTGGAGAAAAGGAGAAAAAACACGGAGCGAAAGAGCATTAAGATGCAGACAGTTCAGCTGCCATAACCTAAAGCCCTCATTTGCCAATACAGAACCACAAATAAATGTTGAACATTCATTACTGTGGCTCTTTAAAAGAAACCAAATGTGCTAATTTTAACTACGTAAGTAGTAGGATAAGCAGTACCATGTCATGTCAAAAACGTTACCAGAATGCATTTATTTTTCTCTGCAACGTAATTCAATTTGCAACACTTACAAAGTCATGCATGGCATAGAATCTGTTTATTTGCATGCCTTAATACGCTTAGTTTGGACAAGCGTTTTTACCTGTTTTAGAAATCTCCATATTAGTCAAAATGAAATAGAAGTTGCAGTTCTATGACCCCTGGAATGCTATCTCAAGGGAGATAAAGATTCCTTAGAAACAGACAGCTGACCTCCACTAGAAGGAAAACTGAAAACCAGCTCCCCTCCGCCATCTTGCACAGCTGGCTTTTTCTGAGGTCAGAAAACCCTGATCTCAGAATGCCCCATAAGGGGTCACCATGAGAGCTACATAGGCAGCAAGATCCAAAGGCCTCTGCCACAATCCTGGCATGTGGGAGAATCAGAAAACTGCTAGACTAGTCCAAATGTACCCATAATTTTGAGTACCGTAATTCTTTCTTTCTTTTTTTAAAACCCCACTTTAACATTGCTGCTTTCTCGCTTATACCATTCTGACTTTTGTTTCAAATTGCTGCCAGTTGCCAGGTGTTTTTCATTAGAGGTAGTCTTCGAGTTCATTTAGTGACAAAGTTATAACGGCACTGGAAAAAGTGACTTATGATCCATTTTTCACACTTATGACCATTGCAACAGCTCCCTGGTCATGTGATCAAAATCCAGACGCTTGGCAACTGAGTCATATTTATGAGTGTCCTGGGGTCATGTGATACCTTTTGCGACCTTCTGACAAGCAAAGTCAATGGGGAAGCCAGATTCATTTAAGAACCATGTTAGTAACTTAACAACTGCACTGATTCACTTAAACAACTTTGGCAAAAAAGGTAGTAAAATGGGGCAAAGCTCACTTAACAAATGTCTTGCTTAACAACATAAATTTTGGTCAATTGTGGTCATTAAGTCGAGAACTACCTGTACATTATTTTATATTTATTACAGGGATAGTAATATTTATTAGTTATTTGGTCCGTAGAAGAAAGTAAACACACACTGTAAATTTTTCTTTTAGTAGAATATCTTAGTCCATATTAATTCCACAAATAAGAGCAAAACTGAAAAAAGGAAAATGGCCTTTGTGTTAGATTTCCAATATATATTCTAGTGATGATTCTGAGGACCTTCACATGTTGCTGAACTATAACGCTCATTATAGTCAATGGAAAGTTACCGGGAGTCAAGCAGGGTATAATAATAATTAAGAAAGCAATATCAGCCCTCTACGTAAAGAACTGAAGAAACTTAACTACTGCAGGAAAATTGCACAGACTGACTACAAACAACAACATAACAATGTAGCAACAATGGTGCATTGGAATACTTGCAAGAAATACCACTTGCCTGCAAGCAAGAACTGGTGGGACCAAAAAAAATATAGAAAGTAAAAGAAAATGAAGTAGCTAAAATGTGCTAGGACTTTAGAATTCAAACAGGCACCTGCCATATAAGTCTTGTCCAGACTTAACAATTAACAAAGACAAAAAACTCTAGATGGTAGACATAAAGATACCTGAACATAGCAGAATAGTGGCTCTAAGGATACAGATCTAAATTCTGTTAATTGGTAAAGACTACCCCTATAAGTAAATACCAACCTTATAGACTATATTCCAAGATTTCTAGAAGGGAAAGTCACTGAAATGCAAGCCAGGAAAAACTCAAACCCAAATTTTATAATGGTCAAGCAAAACTGAACATTATCTGTTGTTCATCACAGGGAAACATTTCTCAGCAAGCATCCTATCAACACAGAGGTGTGCTAAATACAAAGTCCTGATGAATCATACAGTGATCCGATTTCTACTACACCTGTAAATACTTAGCCAATAAATTCAGGAGCATGTTCCTGAACATTTTCCTGTTTTTATTAAACTTAAGACTGAAATAGAAGAACCATAAGGCTGTTAAGAGTCAGTACTGGACTTAATGCATTACTCATTTTAGGAGAAACTCTTGATGCTGGGTGGACATACAATCAAGAGTTCTTAACCAGAGTTCACTGCGAGGGCTTTAGCATCCAGTATGATTCAATGCCATATCAGATCCTAATGAGAGGTCCATAAGCACTACATAAATGCAGTAGCCCCCTCTGACTTGTGAACCCCTCCCCAACGGTACTGAATGAACAGTCACAAAGTTGAAAGCAATAGAGAGCTCTTATGTTATATAGCACTATAGAATTCCTCTTCCTGAATTTGCCTAATCTTTTTTTTAAAAAGTGATCCAAATTTATCTATTTTCAGTCACTTGTCTATTAACCCTCACCAGAATACTTGTTTTTTTCACAGCAGCCCCACACTGGAGTAACATTTTTACTGAGCTATACCTTTCCTTGAAAAATGTAGTTCTTATCAGAAATGTACAGCAGTTCTTATCAGAAGAGAGGTGAAGTTAGGATTTATCCTTTTGTTTGCCTTAAAATATACTGAATAATTTGAAATCAATCAGAAAACATAATCCTGCCCAAATGACTATGGAAGTCCACTTAAAAAATAAAAAACCACCATCCTTATGTAGGGATGCAAAATACTATGTAGATTAACATCTATGCTAGGCTGGGCAGGATACTCTTCTGTGTGTTTCCCATGTAGTGGAACTTCTAAGAGGATCACTGAAACAGCTGTATGGATTTCTTTAACTATCAAGCTTTTATACATGTGCTATATAGTATTTGTAGTGAAAATTACCAATCTGTATTGCCCTCGCCTCCAAATCTTGTAAAGTGTCAAGAAATCACACCAAGGGGCTAAGCTGTTGTTGAGATAACTGGCTTCCATTAGCAAGCATGTGATTGGCAGGACGATAAAGTTTTTTTTCTCACAGGTCAGCTACTTTTTAAAAAGAGGGCAATCCTGCTGATCCATCTTTTAGCTACAGTCTCTTGCAATGTCCCAATTCTCTTGCCTTTTAGCTTTGATATGGTTCAAGCTTTCCCCTTTGTATCAGCCCCTACCTGTCATCAGCTCCTCTGCACCAAACAGCAAATATCAGGAGCTTGACCTCAGGGCACAGTCCGGGTGGGCAGGTAAAACCTGACCACTGGACTTACTTCCTTATCTTTCATATCCTGCAATTCACGAAACAGTATCAAATTCAAACTAAAGAACAGAAGCCTGACCTCTTATAAGAACCCTCTGAAACGGCTCTGTTGCTTTTCTAAGTATTCTTGAAAAGAACTGTCATCTGTCCTATTAGGAGAGAAATGAATCATAAATAGAGAAGAGGGGACGGGTGTTAAATCCTTCATATAACTTAAATATCATCCACACGAGTTGTGAGTTAGGCCGAAAAGAGAATAATTTACCTCAAATTTTGCATTCAAAAGCAGAAAAAAAAAGAATGTAGCCAATTGACTGAGATAATAATATACTGTATATATTTACACACACATGGATTTTGTAGTCTACTGCCCAGGAGATATGTGAAAAAAAACCTAGGCTAGCAAAGAAAGTTTGTAAAGTGACTGATTGATTAGCCGTGTAAAGAAAAAAAATTTAAAACAATATTTTTCTAATATGCGATAGGATTAACCTATATCCCAGGTCAAACGAACAAAGACGTTTATATTCCTCCAGTTTTAGAGCTCTAGAATAACCCTATCCTAGAATAAATATTTTTGAATATAATTTCTGTTTGTAAAGGTAATATTGTAATAAAACATTTCCTGTTATGCTACTGCATGTGATCTCTAAAATCAAAAATACAATTTTTTAAAAAATCACATTAAAGTTAATTTACCTTTTTTGCACTTATAGCCATATAACCTCCTATAGAAATAAGGCAGTCTGCTAGCATATATTAAAACAGTAATTTCATTAAAATGTACAACTGTGTAAATATATTAGAATTCAACCTTATGTATTGATCATTTAATTTATGATCTTAATATACAACCTTTTGCTAGTTGGAGAGTTCTCATCTAAAATGATGGAATTTTCTATAACAAATGAATTGCCAAGAAAAGCCTTAATCTCATTTTTGGTAAGAATAACAAAATCTCCCTGTTATGGTAACTAATAACATTTGCTACAAAATTAAAAAGGTATTTGATTAATTTATGGAATTGGTCACAAACATTTCAGGAACAGAAATTTTCATCCATTACTTTGCTGGATCAGAATAAACTTTCAACCGAAGGTAAAATAAATGGCTATTTCTGCTGTTGAGAGGCCTACTTTTCATCTTGAACTAATGAATTGCAGAAATTAATTAACCAGTATATTAAGAAGAGCTTCCTTCTCTATACTCCTTTATCACCAGAAAATCTCAAGCTCTTTTTCTGCTCTCAATATTACAATTGCATAAACCTAAATAATGCCATCTTTTTTTAATCTTTGACGGTGTGTTACTCTATTTCTTCAAAAATGTGTTATCTTTCATGAAGCACTTATAAACATACCAAAATACAGTGATAATAACTTTTCTTTTATTGTTATTCAAAAGACCCAAGTTACAAAATGTTACAGAGCTCAGAGAATACAGAACCTAGGATCTGGAAGATAGGAGAAATCATAATGTAAGAACGAAGAATAGATGAAGTAAGCAAACACTTTCCCCAGTAACACAACACACCTACCATCAGGGATAATATATAGTTTCCAATTCAGCTAGTTCAGTGGTGAAATTCAGCTGGCTCTATCCGGATCGCGTGATCCGGTAGCGCTGGCAGCGGGAGGCTCCGCCCACCCACCTGGACATTATCACATCCTGTTTTTGACTCTCTGTGAATGTGCAGAAGGCTCTGCGCATGCGTGGAGGAGGCGCGCACACTCACATTTGCAAACCGTTAGCGAAGGTAAGTGAATACCACCCCTGATCTAGTTTAATACTGAATTTTAATCTAGTTCAAAAAGACACTTGATGACCAATATCCTATATTGAGTGAACAAGAGACCCAAACACTGAGAACAGTCTGCTGGCAACTCTACTTCATGCTTTAGTGGTGAGATACCAAGTTTCTTACTCAAGTTCTAAGTCCACTGTTAGATTCTGGGCTGCTAAATCTCAAATGTCTTGGTCCCCCCATTCCAAATTAGTACATCCATATTTTAAACCTGAACTTGTAACCTCACACTTGTTAAATAAGTAGAAATTAGTCCCAATCGTCTGGTGAGATATTATCTTTTGCTTCAGTATGCCAAGTGAATTACAATTAAACTGAGCATATACATAAATCTGCTTTCCCTCCAGTCCCAGTCAACACGTTATTGTTGCAAGGCGTTGATATCTGCCAGAATCCTGACATAGTAAATTTAAGCAGGAATAATGAAGTAATGCTTATTGAAAATATTAAACATAGAACAAGTTCAGGAAACTTATGTAATCTTATGTGCTCTATGCAATCCATTTTGAGATATCACTAATCAAAACCTGAAATGTACTCTTTCTAATTATGCAGTACTGTAACTAAACTCTCTCTCTCCCTCTCTCCCTCTCTCACATACACACACACATCTTTGGAGTGGTCATCATCCAGTTGATTCATTGGAGTAGTTTTTTAATAGGAAAATGTAAACAATCACCAGTAATTTTTGACAGGTACAAAAACTACATCTAAATATAATGAAACAGAACAGTAAGGAAATTTGGTGCATTTCCTAGTAATCTCCAACTCTGATCTCTGCAATGTCTTGTGTAAAGGCACAAGAGGCTGCCTTTGTGTCTACTTTAGAGTTATAGTAGAATACTCAGCAGCTAGACTGGTTTCTGCCCAAACTCAAACAGACAACATTACACTTGTACTAAAACTCTTATCCTGGTTGCCAATTTGTTCCTAGAGGAATGACTGTGTTGTTTATTAACTTGTACAGCCCTGCATCATTTGGATCTAGGCTATCTGAGGCAAGACATTCCAATTTGATCCCTCTCTATATCCCCCCACTGCTGCCTACTGAGTCATCCATGGAGGTCTTTTGATTGGTTGCCAAGGTTCATCTGCTGGCATCTCCGAATTGATCTTTTTCTATGAGCACCCCAGACAGATGGAATGCATTCCTTATTGGATTAAGGGATCTAATCAATTTGTTAGTTTTTTAAACCACATCTTTTAAAAATAGTTAAATTTAAGGGTATGAATGGTTGGTTTAATTCTTTTTTTTTTTTTTAATATTGCAGGATTATATAGCAATGTTTAGACAATTTTGAACTGAATTTGACAAGTTTAAATTAACTTGAAACAACTGGAATTCGCGGAGTATTCTTAAAAGGAACCAAATAAATAAATAAATAAATAACAAGAACATCTTACTTGTCTGAGATCAATGAATGCTAATTGCAAGGTTTCTCCATGGAATCCAGGTACAGGTTCAGAACTTGCAAACACTGAAAAGAAATAACAAGATTTTATGAAAAAAATGCTGGGAAGAATCTAGATTTGATACATTCTATGATTCTTATTGACTCTGTGTGTGTGTGTGAGAGAGAGAGAGAGAGGAGGGCGCACATAATTTATTGACTTAATTTCTTAGGAAAACAGAATACATTTGAAATCTTATTTTCATTTATATTGGATTTAAGGATTATAAATAATTAATTGTTAATTACTTTGAATTCCTCATTAATAGGAAAAATTAGCCAGAATGGTAAATCAGCATTCTGAAAAAAAAATCTGGTTTACTCAGATTGGGCTACATGAAACAACATTTTCTTCCAGGAAATTACATATTCATGAAGACCATTTCAAAGAAAGAATATATACTATATAAACATTTTATTGAATGAATGCTTTATTATACTCAATGATATCTACTAGCTAAAAAGCCTATTTTTACTTCAACCATTTGTGGAGCTTTGGGAGGAATCTATCAAATAGGAAATCAGGTATATAAGGATGCAGAAAAAAGATGCAGTAAGAGAAGAGTTACACAAAGGGACTAACGAGAGTGGGAAGGATTCAGATGAAGCAGCTAACTCAGAATTTTTGCAAGACAGAATATTCAGTACCTAACCATCTATAACACATGTTCAGTTCAATCTATTGATGGTGTGGAGGTTTAAAGAAACATTTTCTTAGGTTCGTGTTTCATAAAGGGAATATAAAGAGAATGTCAAAGGAAAAAAAGCTGACAATCAATTATTAAAATAATTTAAGCAATTATAGGTAATCCTCATTTAGTGACCATTCACAATTATGAAGGTGAAGACAAATAACTTCATGGCCAATCCTTGAATTTATGACTTGTGCAGATATGTATCAGCTCATAGACAGACTGACTAGCTGAAGAAATTTTGAATGTGAAATTGGATATCAACCTTCTGTATACAAAAACATAAAGAAGTGAATGAATCAAATTCATAAATTCCATTACAGTATATTTAAGAAGGTATATATTTGTTTGGGAAGAATTCTTGCAACCCATCATCGTGATTCAACAAGATGAAAACAACTGAGCAATTTTCTGTTAGAGTTAATTTCCAAAGGGTTTGCCTTTTTGGCAGCAGAAACATTAAAAAGGTTTTGTAGTATCTAAAAGTCTAAAATGTATTATTCCATAAACTTTGAGTTAAAATTACATAAAGTAATTTCTTTAAATGCACTACTACACTAATAATCAAAAGTAACATTTTTCTTTTATTATAATAAATGTTCAAGTTACCAGCAGAGGGAGACAAAAGAAAGTTTGGCTCAAATCAATTTAATAAAATATATTCCTCTGAAATACTTGGCATGTAACAAATATTTGGATATTTATATTATTTTTACCAATTAGGAGTTTTCATTTGGCTCATGCACACTCTGTTAGGTGGCTTAATTTCTCAGAATCGTCCTTAGAAAGATCCTCCGTACTAGCAAATAAAATTCTAGGAAAACCCCAACAATGGCAGCAAATCATCAGAGCCAATAATCTTTTATAAGCTCCGCAGGAAAAAAACCCAAACTGCAGCATCACAGATATGTAGTTATTTCTTCTCAATCCAAAAACAAACCACAACGTCAAAAAAGGAATCCAGATTCTACAATGCTTCAAATAACCGAAGCATAGTCTCATGGATTTCTGGCTTTCATAGTTTATACATTCAAGGCATGCTTTTTATTCAGAATTTGCATACTTACATTCACACTGTATGACATCTAAATTAAATTGCTGAATAGCTCCCATGCTGATCTGTTTCAAGTCACTATCCAACAGCATCTGCATCAGGGCGGTTGAGAGATGCTGGCAAGCAGACATACAAGCGGTCTGAGCTACTTTTCCCTATTAAAGAAAAGGCAACACATTACAGAAATAAACTGGCACCTCTTGTCACAAAGATCTCCCAATTCTCCCCCCCCCTTTCCCCAAGCATTTATTCAACTCAAGACAATCAGATAAGGAATGCTTGGCTTTGTTTCACAATAATAGTTTCCCTTGGATGCTTGAGCCAACACCCAAGAATTTTCAAATAGACAAAAATGGCTAAGATATTATTTTTTTGTTGTTGTTGTTGCTGTTCTTGTGAAAAAATTAGGGGGCAAAAATCAAAAATGTCTTGATATTTACAGGATATTACTACAAATGCCCCCGGAGGCTATATTATTTTCTGCCAAAACCCTCAGTTGCTTTCCTCCTGATCCAATAAGTGGGAGGATTCTAAACATTAAAAAATGACCAACTTGCATGAAGCTCTCCATTGTTCAAGATATTCATAACTGTTCAAAGACATTTCATATTAACAGTTTAAGTTCTATTGGCTAGTAGCTAATAAAAACAGCACAGTAGTTGGTGGGAGATAATATAATTTTTTTGGTGTGTATGTGTGTGTATTTCTATGAAAGGACGTTCCATACATTTTGGTGATCTTATGTTTTAGTAACTGATCAATTCAGATGTAAGCTAAAGAAACAGTGTGCCAACTATTAGCAAACATTGCACTTTGTTAAGTAACTTAGGCGCCTTCTCATTTCAAGATTAAAGAAAGCCTTTTCTTTACAACAACATTATAGGCTTATCAGTCATCTGGCCATATAACTAATCCATAAATTTAAGTTCTGTAGCCTTCCATAGTGAATTCTTGTGCATGTTTATTTAATAGTAAATTGCATTATAATCCTTTATACAATTTGGGAATAAGCAGCACAGGATATTTGCATATGGATTTAGGTTGTGTTCTTGGATTGTTTTAGTTCAGAAGGAATGCCGTATCAAGTCAATCCATGGAGATGACAATGGCTCAAAAAGATAAGAAGAGTCAGACATATTCGTTGGATGAAAAATCATTGGAAAAGACCAGGGCTTTATACCAGATTGGGAAGTTGAGAAAACCACTTTGGTACCGCTGCAGAGAAAACTACGTGAGAAGCCCATGTAAACCCCAGAAATGAACATGACCAGTCTATTTATTTTATCTTGTGATATGAAGCTTCCAGAGGAAAAAAAAATGGAATAATTTAGAAAACAATAAATACAAGGGTGTTTCTGAATATAATACTTATGCTATAGAGTAAGTAGTCTTCAATTTATGACCATAACTGAGCCTGCAATTATGGTCATAAATCACTGTGGTTGTTAAGTAGGTCACCATATGACCATGCCCGATCTTACAACCTTCTTTGTGGTGGTTGTTAAGCAAACACAATTGTCAAGGCAACACCAACGGTCATTAAGCAAAATTGTTTTCTCCAATGGAGGTTTTTGCCGGAAACTAAAAGTAAATGCTAGAAACTGGCAAAAAAATGTTAAAATGTGCAGTGGGACACTTTAAATAGTTGTCAAGTGTCCAGTTGGTTGTCGAGGACTACATGTAAATGCTGTGTCAAAAGACATTTTGCAATTATTCTGCCTTTTTTAAATAAGTGTTTTTGTGGCAAGAGAATCATTGAAAGAACCCATTTGAAACAGAAGAATTTCCACAAATGAGAAGGGATAATGGCAAAACCGGAGCCTCCTTATGGCTTGCATACATAGAGATTAAGCAAGCGGTCTCATGTGAAAACACTATACTAAAATGAATCAACATTTTCAAACCAATTTAGTATTTATATGTTCCCAACTATAACAAATATTAAAAGGATATCCTTGGGAAATTCTACCTATTTTGCTCCTTGGTATTTATTTGTGGGCAATATATATCATGTAAGCCATAACGGCTCTATCACACTTCAAAAATTATTTGGAAAAATGTGCAGACATTTTGCGTCTCTGCTCTTCATTAATATAGTCCAGCCTTTTTCAGGCCTCCAGAACATGCAGCTGCTTAGAGTTTAATGAGTGTCATCTTGTTATTCAGACTCCTGTCAAAGCTTCAAGAAAGTTGGGTTATTTTAATGAGTACCAGCAGTGTTGTGGTCACGCAAGTTCCAAATTACTTCTTCCAAATCATGTTTGAAGCATGTACCTACTATAAATCTTCAGCAAGCTCTATAGGCTGCTTCTAAGGTGTCTTTTTGTTGGTCATTCAAAAATTGAAATATTTTCTAAAACTATACAGCGGCTGAAACAAGCCAACTACCAAAAGCCAACTACCAACCAAACATATAAAAAGTGAATACACAATCCACATGCTTAAACAGCTGCCAAAGTCACTCATAATTACACTAGCAGACATGCAGTTCTATTCCCCAAATGGAACAGTATCAATATGAATGAAAACAGAGCCTTGAAGGGGAGGGATAGAAGGAAAGATAAGAATCAATAGGCTTAACTGAATTATGAGATAACAGATTTAAGATACAAATTGGAAGTCTTATTTTAATTTAATGAAACAACTGCACCTTTTGATGTAATGCAGGGCTCTGTGAGATTAGTCCCATGTTTTATGCAACAGACTGGCTTTGATGCCTTTGTAGTATTTTATTTACTTGTATCCCGCCTTTATTATTTTTAGAAATAACTCAAGGCAGTGAACACATCCAACATGCCTTCCTCCTCCTATTTTTCCCACAACAACCACCCTGTGAAGTGAGTTGGGCTGAGAGTGTGTGACTGGCCCAAAGTCACCCAGCTGGCTTTCATGGTTAAGGCGAGACTTGAACTCACCAACTCCTGCTTTCTAGCCTGTTGCCTTAACCACTAAACCAAACTGGCTTAGATATAAAACATATATCATGTAACATATATAAAGAATAAAATATTGCCCATCCCCAAACTAGCAACCAATTAAACCTTATTAACATTTTATTGCTATATATTGATGTATTATATTCCATTTCCTGTTTGTCTTCCAACCTAGGCATTCAGAGCTTTCAGATCAATGTATCAATAGTAGTGGAGCACAAGGTAATGGTTACAATGCATGATACAAGAGAAGCTACAAGGCTTTTTTTAAAGTCGAGTTTCATAAATGTACATCAAGTGCATGTTTTATGATGATAGACAAATGCTAACACCCTATTCAAAGAAGCAACAGATTTGCTTTCAACTATGCACTCCGACTACAGGCTTATTGCTCTCATGGCATTAAAAAACACATGCACAAAGGGAAAAAGTTTGTATTATCTCTATTTGAGATAACTAGGTTTTTATCCTGGCAAAAATAAACAAGCAAGCCCTAAAATTTAACCATAAGCTACCGGTAGAAGGCTCCTAGAATCATTTTATGTGGGTCTCTGTACGTTTGGATATACATGTAAAATTATACTAACATATTTACCTACATATTTTTAACTCTTCCAAATTGAAAATATAGCTGTTAAATACATTTATTTATGAAAGCTATTAATCCAAATTCTCGTTGAACAATTTAGCTCTCCGTACTTTATTGCTCAGGCTTATCATGTTTATGTTTGAAAGAAATTAAAAATAAACTTATTGTATATAACGCATGTAGGAATCCATTAACGTAATATTGCTTTTTGAATTATTGTTAAGTTGTACCCAAATCATTTATAATAATAAATACTAAATTTATCGGTCATGTTTCCTCAATACCAACTATGTCATAGCTATTACTATCTCATCACTTCTAACATCCTTGCATTTATTTGTCGGTTTCAACTATCTTTACATTTTGTTTTACCTTTGCAAAGCACAAGAAATAAAAAATAACACCTGCTACAAGACATAACACCCAGAATTTCCCCTCTTCTTCACATCTGCTAAAGACCACATTGGTAAAAAGAGAAAATCCTCGGACAAACGTCTTATATTTCAAAGCCGCTTGTAAAAGAGAATCTGCTGACATGTTAAATCTTTTCTATACTGCCCCAAAGCTTTTCTCTTAGGAACAATTGCTGTAAAGAAACATTTGGCCCTTAGGAAATTCCCAAAGGGTCAGCCATATGCATCCTTCCATGGCACCTTGGTGGTGCTGCTTTCTCGGCCTACGCTCGATGTCTCAAAAGCAGCTTTCATCATTCAGTGGGATGTCAGTCAATATGATTTATGGACTGCATTCAACAAAGTCAGAGCATATAGAATGAGAAATATGACTACAATCTCCTAATTTGTTTTGTATTGAGCCACTTAAGAGTCAAAGAGCTGATGTCAGACTGAGACCAGCAACACAATTAACCAGCCGGTGACAGATTCATCTATCCTCCCTGCCAGGCTGTGCCAATCAAGGACAGCATGAAACGACATTTGGAAGGATCAGTAAGAAAGTCCTTTCTCTAAGTAGGCGATGTGGGCTTCTGATGGACAGTTTTTGACTATAGCTTGCAGAGCACTATCACACTTTATCCAATAGCCCCCCGCTGCAAGCTGTGAAATAAGGCTTTTACTGCCAATCATAGAAACAATAAAACACAGTCCACAATCCCCAAGCAAACAGCGAACAACAAGACTTGTCTGTTAGCTCTGACAGTCTAGCTTCATTGTTAATTTAACAATATTACATGACACATTAAGGGGAAGCTTCTTTCACTGTCTTAAATACAAAATTTAAATTCAGATATTTAAGTGTGTAAAATGGATATTCTTGTGACAAGAAAGAATTAAAACTTAGTTTGATCAATTATAACAAAATGTAACCTTCGCTAATGATGAATATATTTGCCACTGTGTTGAACAATAACTGATAAACAGTGTCTGTTCTCCTGTACTAAATGAAGTTTAATAAGCACCTAAGGTTGATTGGCTGACTAAAAATAATGAGGATGTATTTATATGAATGCATAATAAGATAATATGTAGTCAGGCTTTTTTAGATGCACAACTGTGATCTTTTGGACAAAGGACAGATTTCACGAAGAACAAGAATACTTACTATTCAAATAAATCAATCCTGAAAAGACTGTTAACACATACTAAATCTCCTTTACTTCCCCAAAATCTAATTTTTCCAAACAAATTTTAACATTTATTCAAGGGGGAAAAAATCTCCAGAATGTTTGAAGTCTTTCAGAATGATTCCAAACCACATTAAGAACTGATGACTGAATGTATTGCCGTAGCTACAAACTTGCACATTAAAACATCTGTTGATCTTTATTTCTGGAGATCTACAATGTGAAGGTAAATATATCCTATAAAACACGTAGCAGTACCAACACAGGCCAAATAGTTCACAAGCACAGACAACAATTCTGAAATAGAAAACCAATCAGTCTTTGCAATTTCTTGGTTATAAAGTCTAGTCCAAGAAATACGTAAATGAAGAGTTCTGAGGATTTACTTCTCTCTCCAGCATATGGATGTCTTTTGTAATATTGAACACATTGTTCAATTTCTTGCTGATTGGATAAGAAACAATATTTCCCCATATTATCTTATAAGGTGCACATGGGGAAGAAGTTGCTTTTGTAGAAGATCTGATACACAAGAGCAGGAAGAAATCTCTGCAGATTTTACCCCACTAGCCGTAGCCGACTTTAGAAGATGATGCTCATCTCTATTTCTTTAAGCCATTGAGCCGGTACTGTCCGAAAACGTTTCTGCGATTATGTGTCCAGCATAACATCATGCCACAGAGCAAGGCTACCAAGCCACATTGTTGTGGTCCACCAGCAGCAGAGTTGGACAGTTGGAGTTGGAGTTGGCTGGAGAGGACCATGGTCCAGTCCTGGAGTCTGGGGAAAGCCCGGACGAGGGCTCTGCGCTGGAGGCAGAGATGGGGCCAGGACCATCTGGGAGTGATGCGTGGACTCCGGAGCCTCCAGAATCAGACAGCAGTGAGGCAGAGGAACAGGAGGAGCCTGTTCCTAGTGCACACATGCGCAGAGCTGCCAGAAGGCAAGAGCAGATAAAACAAAAAGGATGACTCAGGAGTAAGGCCAGGAGAAGATTGACCTCTCCCATAAGGCTTAAAAGAGCAGCAAAGGCTCTTGGGCTCTTTGTAGGAAAGCAACATTGCTAAATCTGTTTCCAGTCGGCATCTCTTGTTCCTGAACTTCGTGGGGCTTTGTCAAGAAAGGCCTCTGGCAGGGTGCCAAAGAAGATAAAGGTTTGTGATAAGCCGAAGGACTTTTTCTGAAGGATTTGTTTTGGAATTAATTTGGACTAAGCTGGGAGTGAAGTAATTTTCAGCTGTTATAATAAAACAGTTTTGTTTGGGACCAATTGTGTTTTGTAATGACTAAGTGAGCCTGGGTCACAACACACATATTAAATTGGAAAAAATACTTCCAATAAAATATAAAGCAGAGATCCCAGTATGTACCAACTGGGATGAACATACGGATAAGTCAATGAGTGCAAAATACAGTGCCCACATATGAATTTTAAAAAATTGGCATCATCATATAATACCATTGTTGCAGAATCTGGGTTATTTGAGAGTTTGTGTGTTGGTGACCACCCTTAAAGTTCCAGGTGGTTTGGGGCCTGGTCACCTTCAAGACCACTTGATCCAAAGGATGCCTGCAGGAAGATCCCTCCCGTGGAATGTCCTTCAAACAGACAAAAGATCAACACTCCTAGGAAGTTGTTTTTAAAAACTGCTTTTTAAATATGCATTTGCGGACTGAAGTGAGAACAGGAGATATACCAAAATTGAGATTAATATGGACATGAGTCATAATTTTTATTATTACGATAGTATTTATTTGATAATTGTAATGTATTTGTTGTACATGGTCAATCCTTTGCATTAGTTTTATATAATTGAATATTTTGCAAATTGCTTGGCCATAATAGCCAGCATGGATATGTATGAAGGGAAAGCCAGAAATAAGTATATTTGGAACATGCACTGTTATGAAAAGCACTTTGTATGAAAAAAATTCACCAAAATTAATTTATTGGGCAATTCTTAACAAACGTTTTAAGAAATAAAGAAAACCTTGTAGAATGATTGGTAGTTCACATATGACTGGGTTGGGGGCTTTTTCTTTCCTCAAATTCATCTCCGCCCCCCGCCCCCCACCTATCTTCTGTTATACAAATGGACTGGGATGCTCAAGCAAATAATATTTACCAATCTTCAAATCAGAGGACATTTTGGATATAACAGTTGAATGGAATTGAATATCAATTGCTTATATGCTGATTATTTATCCCATTGATAATTACACATTTTCTACATTGAATCCTGAGGTTACGCTACTGTTTAAGAAATGTATAGTGCTACATACTGAAAGCCAGTTTGGTGTAGTAGTTGAAGTGCTGGGCTAGAAAGCAGGAGACAGTGAATTCTAGACCACCTTTAGGCATTAAAGCCAGCTGGGAGACTTTAGTTGAACTGAACACTTTTGTAATACGAGCAGTATAAAATAATATGGGTCAGTGTTTCAGGGACTCCCTCTCCTTTATTTCTTTTTTCTTTTTAACTAACAATTGTAGTAGTATTTATTTATCTATCAAATTTTGAAACCGCCCATCTCTCTCACGCAGGGACTCTGGACATATAAAATATTAAAACACAAAAACAACATATAAAATTTAAAAAGAGGCAAGGATGGTTAAAATTCAGTGTTAAAAATTAGTTAAAAGGCTAAAAGTTTCCTGAATCACAAGATGAGCGCCAAATACATTTGAAAATAAATAATGAAAAATTAATTAATTTGGATATATCCATTGGATCCAAAATATCCAACTAACAAAATTAGTGTGACCTAATATGATTCTTAAAACGCCTAAATATATTCTTCATAAAATTCAAATTCAAATTAGAAATCACCTTTTAATAAATTAAAACATATTCTCATAAATGTCTGCTATCAGAGCAAAATCTCAGGCCCACGAATTGTCATAACAATTGACACTTATTTTAATAAGTGTCAACTTTGAATTCATTTAACAGAAAGCAAGAAACTTTATTCCTAAAGGAAATATATGTGCATTGAGCTAATAAGAATCTATGTCTCTTGGAATAGATCATTAATCCATAAAACTTGGTACAGATTTCCATTTATATAGGACAGTATAAAAAATAACTGGGAAATTTTGAGTCACAGAAACAACTGAAGCAAAACCTTTAGCATTTGTAAATACAGTATTTAACTAAATACTTTAGTTTCATTTTTGCTATCTATATAAGGGACATGTCCAAACACTAAAAGCTACAGAATAAAGTACAGAAACTGATAAAACTAGAATAAAACAAAAGAAGTAACTGTTTCAGGTAATAACTTCTTTGATATTTCCAATTTACAAGTATAATGCTTAAAACTGTAGCCTCTGGTTAATGCAAGCAAGGTTTCAATTTAAAGATGGCATATGCCATTTCTCAAATTTAAAAGGCAAATAACTGCAGCTCTGTCTGAAATTCAAGCTACTTGATAGAGCATATAAGTGCAAAACTTGGAAGTGCCCATGTTAAAACTGCAATGTGAATTAGTTCCTGAAATCGAATATATTTGTTAGAACGATAAACAACTGGAAAAGCAGTAATTTTGCTGCATGGTCAAAATTCACTTATTATTGTGCAGTACATACTTCTTCTACTTGCGCCTTCCAAATGTACTGATCAAAAACTCCTCAAAACAAGCAAATTTTCTTGGATACCGTGGAATTAATTTCAAAGCATCTGAAAGCAGCTAATTTAGGAAAATGAGTATATAAAAGGGTCTGTCAGCTAGCACTCTGTTTCACGTTATCCACTCATTTATGACTTTATATTCCTGTATTTCTGCAGTAATCTCATTACATGTTGCCTCATCATTATTGGCCAGTTCTTGTCTTGAATACATTAGTTTTCACAATGGAAGAGTGAGAGGAATTATTTATTCTAGAGTGGTAAATAGATCAGTTTTCCTGCTCCCCATTGATACCACTAACATTTGGTTTAAACTGTTAATTTCAATGCATCAAATTAGATTTATTAAGTATTTACTAAAGATAGTTAAATGTGAAGGTGATATTATAGCTTTCTCCAATTCTTTCTCCAACTCTTAAAATATTCAGCAAAACATTTTACATAGCTCCCAGCCATTAAATTTGGTTGCTTTAATTTTACAAATCTGAATCATATTTTTTTTTACTTTTTAGTAACTTGTCCTTTTTAAATTAGTGTGGATATTGAAAATTATGCAAAAATACTATCAACTGAAATAAATATGACTTAGATAATGCAACCTAGGCAGACAGAATTCAATTATGCATTAATATAAATGATTCTGCCTATTTAAAAGTTGCAATTGTTCGTCAAAATGCAAATATTGTGTTGGACTAAAGTAAAATACTTAAAATAAGCTGATGACCTGAAAATGATTGGGGCACAAATCCTTTAAAGCAATCCATCATCTTTATGAAATACATTTGGGTACAGACATTCTCCTCACTTCAAAAAGTATGTTTTTAAAAGAGGCTAAAACTTTCACCAGCTCTTTATTCTCAGCCACTATCTGGCCATTTTAACCTGATTTTGTATGCACATCCCATAGTTGCATTTTGACACCTGACCTCAAATCCAAGAGGTCTTAAAAGTTTCCTTTGAATGATCTCATTTCAGATGCAACACAGGCTGTATCATGTTTCTATGAGACTTTAAAAGGTTCCTTCTGCCTTCTGTCCAAAAGACCAGAGTTAGTCTTCAACTTGGATTCTGCATGCTGCTATACAACTTAGCAGTCAGTCAGATCAAACCAAATAGTGGGCTTTATAATAAGTCACTCAATACTAAAGCAATAAGCCTGCAGGCAGTCCATAGTTAAGTTTTCCAAGGGCATGCTTTTCTTGAGCTTGCAATCTACTTACCGACATGGCTGCATAGTCATTGTTGTTATTCTGAGAACGAAATCAGCAAAGCAATCAAAACAGAAAGTAAATTAAAATACACTTGTCAACATTAAATTGCATTTGAGTAACAGAGGTGGGGTGGGGGGCTGCTGGGAGCCTCAAGAAAATAAATAACACCTACTTCTAAGCTTTATTTCCTAAAGATCTCCACAAGTTAAAAATATGATTCCAAATGTGAATGGTTTTTACCTCATTTTCATAAACTCAATGAATCCCACTTGTAATCTGTAAAAGCCTAACAGGTGCTTGTCTAATTAATCTAATTTTATTTTATTTTATTAGGTTATCATTTACCGTAAGCGGATATTCAGACATACTAAGGAATAATATAAAGTATAGTGCATTAAAATACTCTGCATAAAGTTGTATTTCTTCCAAAAGAATGGAAAGATTTGTCTGGAGTGCCACTTCAAAAAAATTGAGCATCTATTCAATTAGTTTGACAACTTCAGAACCTGAATAGATCCAAATTGCTATAGATGGTATTCTCACATGCATAGTGGGTGGGGGATTTAAGCCCCTCTCTTCTAGCAGCACAGTGCTAGCCCACCATCTCTAAAGCACCAAGCTCCAAAATTCTCCAGAAGAGAATTCCACAACATGCCATCAACCAAAGGATTAATCATCCAGTTATTTTAAGATGCTTGTGTGCAAGTGTTTTCCACTCACATCTACTTGTGATCCAATCCTTCATGGTTATCATCAGTCCTATTTAAGGGCTTTTGCTATAAAAACACACTCAAGCAGTGGTGGGATTCAAATAATTTAACAACCAGTTTTCTGCCCTAATGATTTCTTCCAACAACCAGTTCACCAAACTGCTCAGAAAGTTAACAACCGGTTCTCCCGAAGTGGTGCGAACTGGCTGAATCCCACCACTGCACTCAAGACATTTGTAACAATCTGAAGTAACATTTCATAAAAAAATATTCTGCCGTTACAGTAATTAACAAAGTTTAAAAAGCTGCTTATTTTCATTACAAGTATGGTCTTTTACTTTATTTTTAAAACATCAGTGTTTTTCTATCAAGTGACAACACAGAAAAGGGAAAAGCAAACAAATTTTGAAGAACAAAGCAAATAAAAATCAAAGAATGATTATACCACAATAGCCATGTATACAGTGTTAACCTTAGGCCATCCTTCTCTGATCTGGAGCCTTTCAGACATGTTGGGCTACTTATCATTTGCCTCTGAATTGGAATAATGTCCAACATATCTCAAGAGTATCAGTTGTGGGAAATCTACCACTGATAATGCCGATAATGCCTTCAAGTTGGTACATTAACTTATCAATTCTTAACTAGCACATGCTGTAGGTAAACCTTCTCCAGAAAGATCTGTCCTTAGCCTAGCATCTGAAGTCATTGGCATGTATTTAAAAAACTCTGATATTCATACATAATTTTGATTGCTTTCTTTACTGCACTGCTATTTCAAATTTCATTTCTTAAGTCAAAAGTTGAAAAATTATACTTTCCCTCGCGTTTTAAAATTTTTTTATTGAAAGGAGAGAAGAGAATTCCAACTAAAACCTTAATTCAGTATGGCCATTATATTAATCATATTATATTCTGAAGATATAAGTAGGCACAAGTAAAACAAAATTATGGCTGAATATGTTATGCTTGAAAAAGCTAAAAATGTCCAGCTACTTAACTACTCGAGGGTTTCTTACTTGTCTTCGGAAGTGATAAATCATTATTCCTTATTTTTAATTGAAGTCAATTTCCATGATTTTATTTACAACGTTTTACTGGCATAATTAAGTTATAATTTTCAACTAATCATAGGTATTATCTGTGATTTCTAGAAAACATTCTAGATATAATTTTTCTACATATGGAAACCATTAATAAAAATGCTTCTTTAAGTGAAGCTAGACTGATTTGTGATTGATCTCAGGGGGGTTGGAAATTTATCTGAAATAGGATTCAGCAGAAATGAGGAGCCACAGAAGTTTTACTTACTTCACACTATAGCAAAGCCACTGCTTGATAAAATCTACACCCTTCAAGATCTGTTCTGATGTATATAATATCCTAAAAGTATACTTTTAACCAAAAAAATGGTCATAAACCAAGGGAGAGCAGATAGGGCTCTGCTTCTGATTTAGCAGGTGATATTCCACTTGTGCCATCCATGTACACTGAAAGATCTGTATTTATGTAATTGCTAAGTGCCTATGAGAAATTTTTCAATATTTTAAATTTAACTCAAGTTTTTACTGATTTTTAAGTTAATCAGAATGTTATCTTAAGTGTGCCATTATTTGTCATCCCAACCAAAGTATTTATTTCAGTTTAGAAGTTAACAAAACCTCCTTGTTATGGGAGGTGATGCTGCAGGGAGAATAAAGCAGGAAAGCATTTTATTTAAATATACAAAGGTCCCCTGCAAGCCCAGTATTTACTCGATGAGAAAAGCCAATCATTCAGCATTATGATTTCTGTGAGATTTCAGAAAATCATCAACATGAGATCCTATTAGGACTTCCTGTATATTCTCACATACTAAAGTTAGGGCTTTAGGGAGAGGCCTTAGCTGAACCCTTGAATGTGTATATTGCATGTAGAAAACCTCTCTCTCTTCTCAGTAAAAATGTTTTTAGGCAGAATATGCTGGGGTATATATAGAGGAGTCTGTAGATTTGTTAACCATCCTGGAAGAAAATACAGCCCGAGATGGACAAGTAGTTTTATTCACATGTTTATTCCTTCTCTGGAGATTAAACTTTTTTCATTCACAACTACTTGGGATGTTCTCAGCAGAAAATGGAATAGGTCCTCCTACTCTAACTACAAAGAATATGAAGAAATTTAGTAAGAATAAATATTTCTCACTTCTCCAGAAAGAAGTGAGTCTTCACATCAATTCTAATCTTGTTTTTCGTACAATAAATAATTTTTACCTCTGCATTTTCAAGCATGGGAACATATTTTATATTCTGAGCCTACTGTACATTTTCATCATATATTTGATAACTTCCTGCATAAAGGTAAAATTAATAACAAGAAAATATTTGGAAATAAATTGTTTTTCTTCTGAACTAGTTTATTTCTTCAAACTGGAAATATAAACATAGCTCCATACACATAACTTAAAGTGAGATAGTCCGGTTTACCCCTTCATCTTCTTTGTGTAAAGATCTGGATAAAATTTCCAAATAAATTCTCAGATAGAAGTGTTTAACTCCATTTTCCTCCTGGATAGCTGCCCTGATCACTCAATCTGCCCTATTTCTGCCATCTTCACAACACACTGACATGACCTTTTATGCCACAGATTCTGCAGAAAAGTTGCAGAATAGCCATGGTTCAATATGCATCAGTTCAGATCTTGAAAAAGAGAAAAAAGTGTTAGCTGTAGAAATTTTCATATAGAGCTGTTCTGTGAACTACACTGTTTAAATATTAGTCCTTTATCTCTCTCCTCCAAAGTGGCTGAAGGGGAAAATCATGGCAATCTAATAGGTTTTACTATTTACAGATACGTCATAGATTTACTATATATATTTAGAAATAATAGCCAAGTTTTTCCTAACTCAAAATTCCAGAACAATATTGATTGATCCATAGGGTATTTTCACATAAGATATGAAAAAAATTGTAGGAGACGAAATGACAGAGTCCAGACTAACAACCAAGACATCACATTGATAATTTCATTTAACTGAGGCACAGTATATCTGATCCAATAATGCTAACAAAAAAAATCGAATCATAACTAGGATTTCTGAATAAATGTGAAATAAAAGCTTGTGAGGGAAAGAGTTTCAAATAATGCACAAAATCTAAAGCACTGACCAACAAGGACCATTTACACTATACCTGTAAATGTGGTTTTAATACACATTCCCCAACAGTAAACCAGGTAATGTTAAATAAAAGTATATATATTTTTAATCAGGTTCAATAGTGACTATTTTTTTTAAAAAAATCTTTTAAAGTTTATAGATATATAAAAATGGTTCAGAAGTCTTATTTTACCCCTCCCAGTCCTCATAGTATACAGATTAAAACATAGCACATGTGGTATGTTGCTTGTAATGGTCCAAAAACAGATCCCATTTGATAGGAGCTGTTGGAGACATTCAACCATTCGTAAGAAGCAGAAAATGGGTAGAGAACTCAAAGACTTCCACCTCTTCCTATTGCTAAAGGAAGCACAGAATGCCATTAACTAATTCTAAGTTATTGTTGAGTAGTATTCATTTTTTAAACTGGAGGGTGAATCCTGATAACTCAATACTAATAACACTATTACAGCTAGACTTAATGGGGGCCTCCAACTGACTATCCAGATCCCCGCATAAATTCTCAGTCTAATTTGAGCCTATAAGGTTGGATGCTGTTCACTGCAACAGTTTTTCTTTTTAAAAAAACGCTTAAAAACAAATGTTCATTTTACTAGTTTAATATTTATTGATTTCCTACAGTAAGTGATTACTGTTCCAAATAATATGCATGACTGTCTAAAAGGTGTAAGTTAGTAAGTCCACACTGTAAAATTATCTAATTGCCCTAAGTGCTCACTACAAATGGAAAAGGGAAGAAACTGAATGGGATAGGGATATCCTTGATTTATTGAGCATAGTTGTTGTTTTTCTTGTTGAGATTGTTATCCTAAAATTTCAGTTTGTATCCTATCCTTCTGTCCCAAAGCTGATCACAGACTTGCTTAGAAGCAACATTAAACTCTTGGTTTAAGACTACAAAAACAAGAAAGAACTTCTCCCTTCTTTTGGTCTTGTTGAAAGTCCAAGACCACAAGACATTTTTATTTCCCCTTTGGATTAATCAAACTTTACTAAATCATCCAGATTCAGATAATCGCTAGTTAATCTTAAATATGACTACCTAAAAGAAATCATTTGCAGACATTATTTATGAAGGTTTGTTGGCCTAACCCCCACCTCCCTAGGATTGCCTTGCTAACTGAAGTTGAACTAAAACAGGAGCCAATGCTTTCAAACTGCTTTTCACAGCCAAAGAAAAGACAGAGAGAGAGAAAAAAAGGATAAAACTAATCTACATTTCTCCTATGTATGTGCTGCATTTCTGCATTCCAGGGATGGGGATTTTCCCCTCCCATCTATCGGTATGTCCTTAGATACGTAGAAATTAAAGTGAACTGTTATAGATTTGATTTTCTATACTTACAGGCAAATGAGTAAAAACCTGAAAGGTGCTTCTTAAGAAATTAATTAGATCCATTAAATAGCCGCTAGCTCTCCCATCAGGCTCAATCATTGTCCAATCATAGTCAGCAAGCTGGATAAATTCATCGATTTTCTGATTAAGTTTTGTATAAATCTCCCCTTCAGCAGCATGTCTTGCATCCTGAAAAGAACAGATAATAAAATGTCAGTATAGCATTACTAACTTAAGGATAATTGCTTGAAATAAATTCTGTAAACAGAGCAGTTGTGGACCAAGAAAAGTGGAAAATAAATCTTTAAAATTCAAACTGTAAGGTATTTAAAAACAAATTGACTACCAATATCAATGCAAGTCCAATTCTGCTCCAAAAGGAACATGATGCTTAATGCTTTGACTCATTTTTGAATACATTTACATATATCTGTAAGATAACTACTATATGCTATAAAGCAGCAATCCACAACCTTTCTGGCACCAGGGACTGGTTTCATGGAAGACAATTTTTTCACAGACCGAGGGTGTGGGAGAATGGTTTTGCATGCAACCTAGATCTCACACATTCACAGATGAAGCTTTGCTTGTTTGGCTGCCACTTGTGCAGCTCGGTTCCTAAAAGGCCATGGACCACTACCAGTCCACGGCCCAGGGGTTGGGGAACCCTGCTATAAAAGTTCTGAAATAATACTCAGATCTTGCTAGTTTTTTTAAAAAAAGGAGCAAGCTATTATTCAAAAGACTGCATTACTGTTTCATCGGTATAGATTTATTTATTGCAATTTTAGAATCATGACTTTTGCATTGCTTTTTATAACTGGATAAGAAACCAATATTTCCAGCAAGGCTTGTTGTATTTTATCACTATTCTTTATGATGTCATTCTACAATTTTAAATCTTAACATTTTAAGTACATGAAGAAATATTTCTAGATGTAGAAATATTTCTATATACAAGTCAGAACTAGAATCACCAAGTTGGAAAACCTAGAGGTCATTTAGACTAAATTACCATGTATTCTGCTCTTGAGTTTGGTATATAAATGTAACCTTTTCAAACAACCTGAACCTTACCTAAATCTGTTCCAAAGAAACCAGAGTTACTTAGCACAATCCTATACAGATGTCACAAATGACAGCCACACAGCATGATGCCACGGAGCAATAATATGGATCATATAGTAGCCATTACATTAAAGGTAATGCTTATACATATGGAACAAATTACAAATTCCCACAGAACAAAATCAAAAGGCCCCAAACAACGTTTTATTGGAGAAAATAAAACAATAGTTTTATTGACAGTAGTTGTTCCTCAGAACTTTCCTCAAAACGGTATTTGATTCTAAAGATGACCAACTTTTGCAGAAGAATCACAACCAGCAGTTTCAGTAACTTTCTGCAACTTGGTGCCTTCCAGTTCTGTTGAACTGTAGTTTCCATCAGCTTGATCACTGATTTGCTTACAAGAGATGGTGGACTTATTGCCCAACACCTCAACAGTAGCATCAGATCCTCCCATGCAATGTAGCATGTCATGCAGCAATGGATCTCAAGCATTTTCGGTTTTAAGCGAGTAGTTCAGTGTCTTCCCATGTGATGTTTAGAGTCCTTAGGTCTGCCATGAACATTTTTCACCATGTATTTTGAGGGTGTCCTCTTGGTTGTTTGGCAACAGGCGGTCCATCTCATTGCCATCTAGGGGATTCGATGGTTCTCCATATGGAGAATATGACCTACAAATTGGAGTCTTCTGCGTGTGACAATGTTATGTAATTTGCAGGAGAAACTCTTTTGGAGCTCTTCATTAGTAATATGGTCAAAATAGCGAATCTTTAGGATTTGGTGAAGGCATCGTTTTTGGAAGGCGTCAAGTCTCTTGTTAATTAATGCTTGCTGATGCCTCCTCACTGGCACAAATGGCTGTTGGGATCACTACAGAGGTGAGCAAACAGAATTTAGTGGTATAGACAACAGTGATATAGACGACAAGTACCAGATTTTATTAATCCTCTGGAAAACAACTGTTGCTTTTCCAATGCATCACCTGACGTCCATCTCTGCATCTCCACTTCTGGTGACCGTACTTGCCGAATAGGTAAACCTTTCTACTTCAAGTCACTGTGATCTGAGTGTGCTTCCCCATATCTGTGTAGTGAAGCTCACAAACATGATCTTCGACACTTATCTTGGGATCAATTCTGGTTGCTTCCTCATCCTAGGGAGTCGTCACTTGTACTTTTGTCTCATCTTCCCCAATTAAGACAATATCATCTGCAAAATCTAAGTTGCCTGGTCTTTTTCAGAATAATGAATGCCTTTCCGGGTGCGTGATGTTCATCACCTAAGGCAGGGGTGTCAAACACAAGGCCCGTGGGCTGCATCCGGCCCACAATGTGGTCAGATCCGGCCTGTGGGGTTGGCCTGGAAAATGTAATGGGCCGGCCTGTGTCACTTCAGCCCAGTCTACCCAATGCAAAGAGGAAACATCAGGCCAGCGTGCCTTCAGCCTGGTCTACCCAGTGTGAAGAGGAAACATGCCAGCAGTTTGGGGAGTGGCGTCAAGCTGCCACACCCACCCAGCCAGCCTAAGGTCAATCAGAGCCCTGATGTGGCCCTCAATGAAATTGAGTTTGACTTAAGATCATCAAGGGCCACGAGGAAGAGGAGCAATGATAGAATACAGCCGTCTAACTCTGTGTTGTGGCCCGCCAGTGGCCTGCGCGGATTGTTGCTGATCCCTATCACAAGGAGGCTGGTGTGGTGTTGCGCCAGCAGCCTGTACAGCCAGCGCTCGAGTCGGACAGCGAGGAGGCTGAAGAAGATGTGGTGCCAAAGGCAGGGATTCAACCAGGGCCTTCAGAACTTCCAGAGGCTCCTTTAAGTGCAGAGGATGAAGTGGAGGAGCCTCTTCTCAATGCACGAACACGCAGAGCTGCCAAAAGGCAGGAGTGGTTCCTCAGGAGGAGGGCTCCTCGAGAGTAAGGCTTAGGGCTAATTGGCCACTCCCTCAGCCTATTTAAGAGTGCACACAGCTTGTAAAAAGCTGCAGGAAACATCGTTCGTTCGCTGATCATTGAGTTTGGATTTTCTCTGCAAACTTTGCTTCTGGGCTTTCTGCCAACTCTTGGAAGACTCTATCTTATCTGTGGAATTTCGGGCAGATTGTTAAGAACATTTTATTAACAGCCTGCATTTGCAAAAGACTGCGTTTTGAAGTAAACTGAGTTTTGTTCGGAGTTTGTATGTGCTGCGTTCTTTGGGATCCGTAGCTGAGGCAGAACACTCTGGTAGTAATTTTAAAGACGTCCGTATGGCCATTTTTGGTCTTAATGCAGCAGTTTAATCATAGGTATAAGTCCTCACAGATAGTAATAAAGACCATCGGTACATTGTATAAACATAGGATCTGCCAGAGAGATTCTTGATGGATACTGTCTAATGTTTTCTTAAAATCAATAAAATTAATGGTAAGCGGATGTTAATATTCAATGCAATGTTCTATGATATTTCATAAAGTGAAGTTTTGTTTGCAGCAGGATCTTCCACAGCGAAATCCAACTTGTTCTTCTCTCAGATGGTTGCCTAAGGAGAATAATGCAAAAGGTCTTTCCAGGCACCGAGAGGAGGGTAATGCCAATTGCCCAACGTATCTGAAGCATATTGATTTAGCTGATATAATTAAAACGGCTCTGATAGGAAAGTTGAAGAAGTTACAGTACAGCTTAAATGAATTAGGTTTTTCCTCATATGATTTATTGTTCTTCATATAATTAGCATTAAACATGAAAATCTCAGATTCTATGAAGAATTCATTGAAAGTTTAAAAGAAAGGTAAGAAGAGACAATAAAAGACTCCAGTCTTCCTGATTCTTTTTCCCCTTGAAACAAATCCTTAAACAATACGAGATACATGGGATGGAGACATTGCTCCAAGGATGTGTTTTGTGATCTTTTCTACAATTTAAGGAAGGAAACCCTCCATCTCTAAATTGAACTGCTTTCTGGGATATGAAAATGAAACAGATGAGCAGCTAGTGATCTTTTTTTTTTATTTCATTTCATTTTTTGCAGTAATAGGGAAAAGTACGAGACACATTAAAGGAACCTCCCCTCACATTAAGTTTGAGATGTAGGGAAGGCCCACTAAACATTCTCACCATCCCTATTTTTGCTGTAAAGGCTACCAGCACATATATCAGGATTCTATCCATTCTAGATTCCAGGATGGATTCTAACTCCTACAAAATACTTCAATAGTCTCTAAAGGAAGGAAAACGTTGAAATAAGCTAGAGCTGAAAGCTTGCTGAAGTAACACAACTTTAATTTGTGTGCAGAATATTTAGGAAGCAGCCATGTATAAGGTAGTCCTTGTTTAGTGACTACAACTTAAACTGGATATTAAGCAAAGTAAAGCAACTGTTATGTGAAGATACAACTATGCTTATGATCTTACTTCAGTTTTCCTTTGCTTTGCTTTGACTTGTGAAGGTTGAAAACGCGACTTGCTTTTTCAACAGTCATAACCGTGTGAGGTGATGTAACAGTATGCAGGAATGAATTTGGGGGACTGGGCTCAGAGTGGTTTTATTATTTTTATTATTTTATTAGTTCAATTTATATGCCGCCTTTCTCTGGAGACTCAGGGCGGCTTACAATGCATTTAAAAAACTATTATAAAAACATTTAAACATTAAAACATTAAAACCCATTCACACCATTCATGGCCGGATCTCACAAGATCGCAACAGCGAGATCAACGGCTCCAGGCCTGCCGGAAAAGCCAGGTCTTCACCGTTTTTCGGAAGGCCAATAGGGTGGGGGTGGTCCAGACCTCAGGAGGTAACTGGTTCCAGAGAGCTGGGGCAGCCACAGAGAAGGCCCTCCCCCATGGGCCCATCAGCTGGCATTGTTCAGCTGACGGGACCGGAGGAGACCAATTCTGTGGGATCTTACCAGTCGCTGGGAGCTATGTGGTAGAAGGCGGTCTCGAAGATAACCTGGCCCCGAGCTATGTAGGGCTTTAAAGGTAATAACCAACACCTTGAATTGTGCCTGGAGACCAATAGGGAGCCAGTGCAGCTCGCGGAGAATTGGTGTAATGTGAGTGTATCTAGGTGCATCCACGATAGCTCGCGCGGCTGCGTTCTGGACCAACTATAGTCTCTGAACACTCTTCAAGGGTAGCCCCATGTAGAGCATGTTGCAATAATCTAACCGTGAGGTAACAAGGGCATGAGTGACTGTGAGGAGAGCCTCCCGATCCAAGTAGAGTCACAGTTGGTGCACCAGGTGAACCTGTGCAAAGGTTGCCTACAGAATGGTGAGACAAGAGACAGAACTAAATTTTAAGTGGGACAAGAGGCTCAGAAGAGACCCTTCCTAATTCCTTGGGTGATAAAGGAGATGGGGGAAGAACTGTACTTTCAGACTTG
Organism: Pantherophis guttatus; assembly: GCF_059756535.1. Taxonomy (NCBI): domain Eukaryota; kingdom Metazoa; phylum Chordata; class Lepidosauria; order Squamata; family Colubridae; genus Pantherophis; species Pantherophis guttatus. The sequence continues at coordinate 68,753,231 of NC_142068.1, read as the reverse complement.
CAAGATTCTGTTCATGTAACCTTACAATTCTTACCAAAGTAGAATTAGTTCCTCTGGTCATGTTTCTTGTCTGGTCTACCTGGTAAGGCTGACCTTTGTAGGGAAAATTCTACAAAGCAAAGGCTACCATGGAGATGGGGTGTCACTTTGTGCATTATGCATGAACCTTGAAAGGAACAGTGAGCAGTAATAGAACTCTTGAGAATAATATCCTGGTCAGGATCCATCCCTAAATTAAACAATCATGTTGATCCTATCTACAGCCAAAATTTGGTCTCTGATTTGCTCTTTCATTTATGATTAAGACAGCAGCAGATAGGAAACACAAGTTGTCATAGGAAAGCTTTAAGGATATTTTGCACCAGGTAAGGGATTGTTGCATTTCTTATTATTCGTATAAGAAGCTACTCTGTGTTCTTGGTTTTGTTTCAAAGTTTTACCCCTCTTTCTTTAGGAATTTTTCACAAATATGAATAGTTTTTGAGACTTTCCAAAATAATCCCATACTTTAATTTTTTAAAAATGTGATAATTTCCATAATTCTTTTTTTCACCTAGGAGTTTTCAATGCATTTTCCCCAACACAAGCACTTTAAAAAAAAATGTAACCACCTTATTTATCTACATAACTTCGACAAAATACCTTCCTTCAAATCCATAATTTTTAAAAGGAAGGCTTGTGTGAAATTTTGATTACCAAAATACACAACTTGAGAACTGTTTTTTGATGTCTTTAATGCTGCTACAGAAAAGTCCCTTTGGGCAAGTCTTGTAAATCCACTTCAGCAGAAGACCATGGAGGATTTCTACTTCAGCTCTATCACCAGGTGTCTAAACTGAAGGCAAAACAGCTGCAAGCAACAATCCATAGAGCACCATGAAAAAGAGGGATTTAACAGAGAATACCTGACAAGTTCTTCTGAACTTTGCTGTGTTAACAATTCCCATTTGCCCTATTTATAACATTCACAGTCACATGGTAATGATAACTAAATGTTCTCCACGCAGAAAATACAAGAGGCATGATGCTAATCCCTTGAGCATTTCTTTATCCTCCCTATCTTCCTTTAACCTTGATGACAGAGACTAATGCTGGAATTTGATAGGTATCATTTTAGATTTAGTTACAAAATAAAAGTGCTGAAGACAGAATTACTCTCAGTGGGAATAATCCTTTTTTAGTTTGTTGGTCTGTAAAATCCTGCCCTGTTTGGGTGTATACACAGTAAGGCAATTACTTGAAACTTAAGATGTAATTGTTAGGGAATTAACTGATGCCTGTTTTTGTGTACTTTTAAAAAAAAAGTCAGTGAAAGAAAACATTCCAATTTTGTACAAATAGGTTCAGAAATGAGAAACATAGACCACTTTTTTGCCTTGTTATTCCACAGATCATTATCTAAAGTAAACACAGGTCATTATCTAAAGTATTAAAATAATACCTATGCTGGGGATAGGATCCAACAGACCACGCAGCTAGTTCCATGAGGCCAAAGACTATAAAGTTTGAATCTTCTCAAAACAATGCGACGTGACAAACTACATTTGAAATGGATGGTTTCAAAATGATTATTCTAGAATAAGCTCATGAGTAAATTTCTGAATTGATAAAAGATACACGCGCGTGCACACGGACACAAACGTACTCCTTGCATAAATCTCCTATAGGAATTTGTTTTCAATTTTATACACATTTAATTAGTTGGAATAATTTTACTGAACAGAGAGGGCCTTACTTCTAAGTCAGTACAGTTAAAGTTAGCTGTTTGAAGTTTTATAAACCTAGTTTTATAGTCTCTAGACACATGAATTCCTTATTATTTTTTATGGTTGATCACACAGTCAGTCGGATTTTTAGGTTGGATTTATCATTTTTTATCCACCTATTAAGTCCTTCCCAAGGACCTGGGATAGGTAGATGTTGTTTGATGGTGTCAAAGGTTATTTTGTTCCTATACAAAATATATAATAGTTTCCGAATTTGTTTTTTGGGAAAGTGTGTCAGCTCTGTGATGATTTTGGTCATTGTTTCCAACATCTTTCTTAGCTCTTCCCCAAAATCATTTTCCTGGTCAGTTCCCACTAGCTCATTTACATCTGAGTGTAAATAAATGATTTTTGGCTTCCAGTTTACTTTAATCTTACCTGGAGGCAGTACAAGTACCAGAGATCAGAGAGCCAGAACTGAATACTGATCTTCTTCCAATACAGGTAGACCTCAACTTACAACCAGTTACTTAACAACTGTTCAAAGTTATGGTAGACCTCCCCAGAGCTACTTACGACCCAGTTTTGAAGTTCAGACCTTCAATCAAACAACTGCATTTTGGGCACTTGGCAATCGGCTTGCATTTCTAGCTTTCCCCAGTCACATGAGCATGATTTTCAGCATTTTTTTATTGAAACCAGTGTATCCTTCCAGTTTCGGGCAAAAAATACCCATTATTGTATATATTATGTATAATGAGTTTGCTTAAAAATCACAGGGTTCACTTAATAACCACTGGAAAAAAGATTATAAAATTGGGAGGAACCACATAATGTAATGACACTTAACAACTGCCACAACTTATGACTGTAATGCCAGTGTCAACTCTGAAGCAAACCTGGCTGAAGCCATCTTTTGCTTCCTTGTAGTTGCCATGAACTCTGAGAGGGGGAAGGGAAGGGGAAATAGATAGGCTGGCTAACAGTCAAAACAAAAAGTTTTCTTGTGGGAACCAAGGTCATCCCAACAGGTGGCAATTGAAGGAGGAGAGGAGTGACCAAGCAGCCTGCCAGCTATTGTCAATGGATAATGTGACCGGTGACATCTGGGGAGGGAAATATTTGTCTTTTAATTAGGGGAAAACTGCGGGACCTTTTAGAGTTGGTTTTCACTAGCTGTGCCGATATGATGTATCCAATAACATCTTCTTTGAGGAATCTACCTGCCTCGGAGTTCTGCTTTTGGCAGATGCGTTACTCAGAACACTGCAGCCAGACTCAATTATGGTCATGACTTTGAGTGCTACCTGTAGTGGTACAAATGTAGGAAACTCAGTAATACATGCCTGTGTAATAACTGTAGCCTATATACACTGATTTAAATTTATTGTCAAGTGACCAAACGCATAAATGCCTATATACCTGACATTCGCTTTGTGTTTTTTTCTTTCTTGGAAACTTGGAAACAAAGCCATGTCTTTGCTAATGAAACTATCTGGAAGAACCATCAACATGTATAATCAAATTTGAGAAACATAGAGGTGTAACTGAAGATGTTTAGCACAAGTATATTTTAGTTTTGTCTCCTCCCAAATATGACCCCATCATTCAATGTATTATGTAGTTCACCATAGATTAATTTAATGAGATTAGGTTATTTTAAAATAAGCAACACTCTGAAAGTGATTATTTTATATCATAATAATGATGTACTTAAATTAGTATCACCTATTTTATGCTTAGTTAATGTACTCTTTATAGTTGAGTGGCATGGTGACCTAGAGGTGTAGCTCACACCTCACAATGTGGAGGCTGTGTATTTGATCCTAGATAAGGCAGATATTTCTCTTTCTGGATGCAATGAGTAATTGTTTGCTGTGAACTCTGTGTAGGTATCAGGAAGGGCATCCGGCCAGTAACACTCAGCTCCAATCAGGCGCCCCATCCCTATCCCAAAGCAAGGAATTACAGGGATTAAAAGAAGAAAAAAAAGTACTCTTTACAGGTAAATATTTGGAACTTTTATGATGCTGAGTCACTTTACCTAATATGTTTGGGTACTGTTATTCATACATATATAAATTGCACAAAAAACATTGAACTAAATCATGATATCTAGAAATTAAGAATTTGGCTGCTTAGACAGGGACTTGAAAACTGATCACATCTCCCATACCTTAAATGTTGAAAGACCATACAGTCTTGCTGTGTGGAGAGTTTCTTGGGAAATATTTGTAATGTTAGTTATAAAGTCTTCAAGATATTTACATGCCTGTTCCAAATGCGTTGTATTTATGATAATTTGTACCAGCTTTAAAAAAAGTGAAAACAAAGATATAAGAACAAATTCTAATAAAGCACTTCTTTAAAGTTTCAGCTTATATTTAAATCACTGTTAATTATGGAGCCCCCTCCCAAACCAGAGTATATAATACAAAACGTAACATATAGCATGTCATGAATTGATTATAAAAAAACATATACTGGTATGTCTATTTTAAAAGCAGATTGTCTTTTTAATGTGGAATACCAATGTGTGAAAAAAACTCCATTGTGAACATTATGTGCAAATTTTCTAGCTTCAGGAAATCTTTTTTACACTTATATATCCACTAAGAAAACCTTAAATTGTTCCCTACAGAATATCTATGTGCTGGATAAAACATACTTTCCTATGCTGTTTTTTCACCATTTATTTGGACTGGAATCTACCTACTCTAGGAGTCTGTCAAGCACTACAGATTTAACATATGAGCTCAAATTACCTGAAAATCCCCCCTGGGGAATCACAGGTTCAAGCAAGGCACTGAACTAATACCAAGATGTATTTTAAAGAAACTAATCCACAATTCCTGATTTTCTTTGAAAAGTTCTGGGGAAATCACATCCTTCCCAAGGAGAGAGTTTGGAAGTCCCCAAACTACCGAAAAAGTTTGAAAGCACCTGACAATATATTGAATATTAGAAAACATTCTCAGCACTTACCTCTGTCAAACCTATGTGAGGTTTTTTAATGAGGTTTTGCAAACAACTGCTTAAAGTTCTAGTCAACAATAAATTTGTAGATTTTCTAAGCATGTCATCTATCTCTGTTGAACTGCAGGAAAAAAATGAGATACTCTGAAAACAGATGAACACGGCATATAAAATTACTAAATAAACATGCAGTTTTGTTTCTTTACCACTACCTGATTGTAATCCAGTGTCAATATAACTCTTGGCACGTTGATTGTCTGGGAGTGCTTAGAACAGCTTTCTATTTAACAGATATCCTTCCAATCTCCAGCTCCATATCCCACCCTATATAGATGCATTTTGCAACCAGTACACCATTTGGCTACCTGGAGAAATTTAAATCTTTTCCATGTGACTGTTCGCTTTGCCTTCTTCATTTGGGGAATTCTGCACACCACTCACCAACTGCCACCATCTTTCCTATTATGTGCTGCCAGCATTCCCCACAGCCAACTAGAGTGGGAGCAAAACTGAAAAATGAAATCACCCATCTTTGCTCTGTGTCTTAGCATTTCATAATGAGGAAGAAGAAAAAGTCAACTATTATTGGTAGACTAGTCATGCAACTGACAGGGGTCCCCAACTCCCAGTCCGTGGACCAGCACCAGTCCATAGCATACCAGAAACTGGGCGACGCAAACAAGCAAAGCCCCATCTGCAAGGTGTAGACAGCATGTGAAACCACGTCCCCTCTGGTCCATGGAAAACTTTCTCCCCATGGAACTGATTGGTCGTCACTGGTCTAGAAGAGGAAGCTAAGGCACTTTGTTGTAATTTGCCTGTAATTAGTTTGGTTTTTCCAAGGCTAAATGGAACACCAATAGAAACTTACAAGAGACATACTAAAATCAGCACATCCAAAATACTGCTACACTATCACTACATCATCCCTAAATCATTAAACTGGTTTAATATGAAGCTAACACTAACAACAAGGAGTTAATCTTTTCTCTGCCCACAAAATTTAAGATCTAGCACATATTATTTTCCAAAAGTTCAAGGAAGACAAAAAGCGTAACATTTTGGAAGGCTGTTGTGTAGTAATATCAAATAGTGTTTACTGAAGTTCTTAAAACATAATTTTATTTTCAAAATTTGTTGCCCCTTCCTTCTGGAGGCATGGTAATACATAAATTATTTTCAAGATGTAGATGCAGTATTTTACACAGACACATTGTTATTTTTATTTGTCCACACATGTAATCAAGTATGTTGCTTAACTGCTATGAAGGACTGGATTTCACTCAAGCTAATATTTGTTAATAATTTGACAAAATTTAGCATGTGTATTTATGTAATTTGAACTCTAGCTGTTAGTATATATTTGTGAAGAGTAATTTGCATAATTAATTAATTCCTGTTTGGAGATGGAGATTAAGGAGCCTTATTAGCTCGGTATTTGTGAAAGGGGAGTAATTTACCATTGTCAACAGTAGGCACAGCTTGACAACAAACTGAAATAGTTTCCAGATTTCAACATGCAAAGAACTACACATTCCATCCAATTAAAGGCAAGTAATGCTTTGAGATTAATGAAAATGGAAGCCTTTGAAAAGTGGAGTAAATTCTCCTTTGTAGTATCTTCTACCTATTAGAAAGTGAATTTCTCAATATTCCGAGAATGACCTTTTTTTTTAATACGAGGATATTACTGAATGGGGTGATAAAAGTAAAGTTTGAGCTGAAGAGGAAAGAAAGAAATTTATTCAAACAACAAAAGAATAAAGATTTATTCCCTTCTACCAATCTGCATTTCTGTATTTTTGTGTGTGTGTGTGTGTGTGATAGAGAGAGAGAGAGAGAGAGGGAGGGAGGGAGGGAGAGAGAGAGAAAGAGAGAGAGAGAGAAGCATTTGAATATCTATTACTTTTTCTAAATGATCTAAACTAATGAAAAAAACCTTTCCTACCATTACAGGTAATCCTCGATTTACAACAGTTCATTTAGGGACCATTCAAGATTACAACGGCACTGAAAAAAGTGACTTACGATCATTTTTCACAGCTACAACCTTTCTAGCATCCCCATGATCATGTGATCAAACTTCAGATGCTTGGCAACTGACTCATATTTATGACCGTTGCAGTGTCCCGGGGCTCATGTGATTCCCTTTTGCGATCTTTTGACAAGCAAAGTCAATGAGGAAGCCAGAGTCACTTAATAACCGGGTTACTAATTTAAGAACTGCAGTGACTTGATTAACAACTGAGACAAGAAAACTTGTAAAATACGGCAAAACTCACTTAACAAATGTCTCACTTAACAACAGAAATTTTAATGCTCAATTGTGGTTGTACGTCAAGGACTACCTATAATTGTGTCTTTTTATAGTTATCTACCATAGTTATAGCATTCATAGGACTCATTATTAATTGTAAAATTAATTGCAATTTTATGGGTCTGACACGGATTTTAATTTCTGTACTCCATAATTTGATATTGTAATTTATGTTTACCTTACTCTATCAATGTTTTTTTTTTAAAAAAAATACTTTTATTTTAGAATGAATCATTATTAGCTTTAGAAATAAAACAAAATAAAATAAAAAGCAACTTCTAACACTACACGCAGAGCAAATAGGAAGACAAATCCGGAAGTATGAGGAGAAATTGCCTATTTCTGAGACAGGTGATTGATCGAGCTCATCCCTGGCTATATATATACCGGCATTTTAAGGAGGAATCCTTCCCAGCTAAATGCTAGGGATTCAGCACAGGACTTTCCAAAACCAAACACATTTATCAAAGCTTACCTCCGATGAAGTGACTCTGAAAATTTAAGGCTTGCATAAATAAATTCTTTAACCTGGATATAAATCTGAGGCACTGACTGTGACATTGGAAGTTTCTTTGGAAAACGGTGCTGTGGAAACAAAACAGATTTTCCATGTGGTACTGTATGTCAAAACAGGTCAAGTAAAAAAGAATCTGATCTCTAATCTAAATTATATTTGGTTGCAACTTAGTTACTTACTGTAGTTCTATTATTGTCTTTCTACAGTTTCATACACAAGTAGTTCTCGACTTACATTGGTTCATTTAGTGACCGTTCAAAGTTACAATGGCAGTGGAAAAAGTGACATGATGATTTTTCACACTTATGACCATTTTTCACACCATTGCAGCATCCCTATGGTCACTTAATCAAAATTCAGACGCTTGGCAACTGACTTATATTTATGACCGTTGCAGTCTCCTGGAATCATGTAGATCATCTTTTGTGACCTTCTGAACAGCAAAGTCAATGGAGAACGCACATTCATATAACAACTGTGTTACTAATTTAGCAACTAAGGTGATTCATTTAATAACTGTGGCAATAAAGGCCATAAAATAGGGCAGAACTCACTTAACAAAAGTCTCACTTAGCAACAGAAATTTGGGGCTCAATTGTGGTCGTAAGTCGAGGATTACCTAATAAAATTGAATTCTGAGGAACTTTGAGGAAACTCAAGCCTCGGAGTTTTCTTTCGTTGTGGGTGTTACTTGGAACCTTGACATAAAACACCTGATTATGTACGTAAGTTATGAATTAACTTGTATATAGTTAAGATGCTTATTGTTTACACATTTTAATAATTTCTTCCATTAAAATTTGGAGATGTGGGAAGCCACAACTAAGGCTTTAGAGGGCTACACATGGCCTGAAGTCCCATATCATAGATCTCGAAGCTACTAAGCTACTATGAAATCTTTTGGTTTAGGACACTATGCGACCCCCGCTGTTGCAGCTTGTAAAGAGTTTGGGTCCCAAAGGTGCTTTTTCAAGAGGCAACTGGACTTTCTGGTTTTTCTTTGAAGACGTTTTGCTTCTCATCCAAGAAGCTTCTTCAGCTCTGACTGGATGGTGGGGAATGGAAGGATTTATACTCCTTGCAGATAGCTGGTCACCAGAGTCTGATTTGTTATTGGAATTAGCCGAACAAAAACTAATATGCCACAAAGTTCTCTTACCTTGTCAAGTTCTGGATCTTGAAAAGGAAATTTACTAATCACAAGTTTGTACTCTTCCTCATTTGATACAGGAATTGGACTGTAATTATCTGCTTCAAAAATATCCCTGCAGGATTTAAAGAACTAGTTAGGAACATACAGTTCAAGTACAAAATACAACAACACAGACAGGCACAATCCTTGGTAGTACAGTGGTCTAAGGCACCCTGTTATTAAGCTGGTTATTAAGACCAGCTGCCTGCAATTACTGCAGGTTCGAATCTCGCCAAGGCTCAAGGTTGACTCAGCCTTCCATCCTTTCTAAGGTAGGTAAATTGAGGACCCAGTTGTGGGGGCAATAAGCTGACTTTGTATAAATATACAAAAAGGATGAAGGCTATTGCTGAGCACATTGTAAGCCGCCCTGAGTCTCCGGAGAAGGGCGGCATATAAATCAAATTAAAAAAAAAAAAATCCAGCCAAGGTTAAGCTTTATTGCATCGCATTTCTTGCAAAGGGAAAATTATGCATTTGTAAATTCTAAAGTCAAGAATGTTGGTGAGTTAAAAAGTGCTGTAAAGTATAGCTAGAAAAGGAGGCAAAGAAGCAGAACAGCCACAATTAATTGTTAGTCTGAGTAGACAAGAATTCATAATACGCTAATCAACAAATATCTGTGAAGCTACAATAAAGAAGCGGCTTCATATGGAAATGTAAATTTATTATACTACACCAAGTTGAAATCTCCACAATACAGGACTATACAGACTGGATATGTATATAAATGTAATTTAAATTTGAGGTATATAAATCAAAGCAATAAGTAACGTGTGTGTGTGTGAGAGCGAGAGAGAGAGAGTGAGAGCCAGACTGACAGACAAAATAAACACATGAAATTATCAAATAAATAAAACCTCAAATTTAAATTACGTTCATATACATATCCAGTCTGTCAGAAATGTTGATATTTCTAAAGCTTTCTAAACTATTGTCATTTCAGAAAACAAATCATCATTACAAAGATTAGATAATGAAATCTTCAAATATTTAGCCATTCAAAATAAAACCAAAATTGGCTGTTATTTGGAAAGACTTTCTTCTTATCTTGCAATACTCACCTGAACAATGTAGCCCATTTTTTAAGAAGCGTCTCATTATACTGGTCTCTTATTTCAAATAAAAGATCGAATAGTCTGTTGACGGGGAAACCATAACCCTAACAAAACAAAAAGTAAAATAAAAGAATATTTCAAAGGTGCAAACAGAAGCGAGCATATGATATTACAAAACTGAGAAGTTTGAGGCCTGTATCCTTCCTTGTTTTTGCAAGTAAAGGTCAGCGTACCACAATCCCTTTCCCATTCAATAGTCCACTGGGGACTTTCTTTCCTCCTCATTCCTAAAGCAAGCTTGCTCTAATCTCTTTTCTTTTCCACAGCTTCTCATTTATCTGTGGCCTGCTTCATATGGTAATGCTGGAGCTCTTGTAAGGAAGGAATGAATGGATACCACTTTCCTTCACCATGCTCTTTATACAACATAGGGGCCAAGTCCTCTACCATGATTATCTGAATACATGAAGAGAAACAGAGGGGGAATGGGAGGAGGGGAGGAGAAGAGAAGGGGCTCCATATGAAAAGTCAACCTTCCCCTTCAATTAATATGCTGTTATATATTTCTTGCACAGATCTCCTTTGCCATTCCGGCATCAATATCAATTTATTCTCTTCCTATCAAATGATGTACAGCAGGTGTGTTCAAAACACAGCCAGCAATGCAACCGCACAAGATTGTAAACAGTTTTAACATTATAATGTGCATTTATATACAGTGACTATATTATATATTTTATATGCAGTCCAAAGACAATGTCTCTTCACACTGTGAGGCTCAGGCATGCTAAAAGGTTACACAAGCCTAATATAGAATATGGGCTTCTAAGGAGCTATTCTAACTTCACCACATTTGAGCACAGGATATTTGTTTCTTGCTTATAAAGTTGATCTACAAGGACAGTTGTAGACAAATAAACACTAAACCTGAGGGATGGGGGGCGGGGAATGAACTATTATTGGTACCACATATTGAGCCCCTAACTGAAGAGCAGAATATATAATAAATATTCAGAATGACTGGGACTGCAACTCTTAGTATTCTCTTGGAGCTTTGATTTTGCTGAATGGTAATCCAAGCACTGTTGTTCTAACAAATCTAGAAGATGCCAGGTTATGGTAGACAAGTCAAATGTTACTGCAAACACAGATATCTTGTTTGCCATTCTCTTGTCTTTTTTTATTTTTACTCTTTTCTGTGTTTGAGGACGTTATTAGTGTATGCTTAATTTTAAGGCAGGTATTTCTTGAATCTAGTTAAATCAATAAGAAAAAGATAGTAAATAGACATTCCATGCCTGAAATGCCAACACGTTACCAACCTGCAAAGTATCTGCAAAGACAACTATCAGATTCTTCAGCTCCAGAACAAGATCAGGGTCAGTGCAGTAGGACTGAAAGTTAAAATATCAGATTATACTTAAGAAATTAAACAAATTAGTGTTTGTCTACTGGTGTGTTACTCATTTTCAACAGCTGTAAAGCTTACTAATGGCTGTATTTTCAATAATAGTGTATGGAAGCTTACAAGCAAAGTTTATTGAAAATAGGAGTTTCTCCTGCTTATCTTCCTCAGAAATATTTTCTTGGGTTTTTTCCTTGAAAACGTTTTGCTTCTCATCCAAGAAGTTTCTTCAGTTCTTCAGTGCCAGAGCTGAAGAAGCTTCTTGGATGAGAAGTGAAATGTTTTCCAAGGAAATTCAGTTGCCTTTTGAAAAGCAACTTTGGAACCACCATGACCTGAATGATTGAGATTCTCCATAGACATTCCTTAGAAGTAATATTTGAGAAGTGTTTCCCTGAGATATATATAGCCCCCTCATGGCTAGAGACTACCCATAATCTTAACCACTATTAATTTGCCCGATACTCTTTTAAAGCCACCCACATTGGCATTTAAGTCAATTCCTGAGAAAGTGCTCTACCTCTCATTTTGCTCCCCATCACTAAATTTCAGATGTAAATGTTGGCTACTCCAATTTCTTCTTTAAGTAGAAGCTATAAAAATATTTAAGATAATCACTGAGTTTCATTAGCGGTGACGGCACCAACACATTCATGCAGTTTGCTTGGCAATTTACAGATGTGGTTTGCAGTTCTCTTCTTACAGAGTGCTTTTTTCATCTTCCCATTCTAGCTTGGATATGTGGGATCCCCTGGTGGTCTCTCTTCCAAGAATTAACCAGATCTAACCCTTCTTAGTTTCTAAGTAAAA